>NC_092125.1:34272535-34897535 GCF_043159975.1 Macaca nemestrina
TGTTTTATTTATTTGATAAGGGTATCATGAAATAAACATCTCTACAGAAGTGGGATGAAAAAACTCAGCATCAATATCAGGACCTAAGGAAGTCACTTGAAAGTTTTATTTCATGTATATTTTTTAATAAGGTTAATCTCTGGAAACTATGAAGAACTTCCTTAAGTTCATCTTGGTTATGGTCTTTCTGTGGTATGGTTCCATATCTTTACCCCCTATGACATACTGTAACACTGCTGGGGAAATTGACTGACCAATATCAAACTCTTCTATGTACACTAAGCAACAATTTTTTTTTTTTTTTTTTTTTGAGATGGAGTCTCGCTCAGTCACCCAGGCTGGAGTGCAGTGGTGTGATCTCGGCTCACTGCAAGCTCTGCCTCCCGGGTTCACGCCATTCTCCTGCCTCAGCCTCCCGAGTAGCTGGGACTACAGGCGCCCGCCGCCACGCCCGGCTAATTTTTTGCATTTTTAGTAGAGACGGGGTTTCACCGTGTTAGCCAGGATGGTTTCGATCTCCTGACCTCGTGATCCGCCTGCCTCGGCCTCCCAAAGTGCTTGGATTACAGGCATGAGCCACTGCGCCTGACTGAAGCGCAATGTTTAAAAAGTCATCAGGAAAAAAATAAATAGCCTTGAAAAAATTTAAACAGTACAAAAGGGTGTATAATATGAATATTTCTCTGAATTTACACTCCTATATTATGTTTCAGAGAAACATTTTCCTGCATATTATTTCAGCAGTATCAATTTTCTGTGCATTCTTTTAGAATATTTCTATGCTATACATGCAGATATATGAATATATTCTGTTCTTAACACAAATGAAAGTATGCTGTGTACACTATTATGTTATCTTCCTTTTGTTCACTTAATATATTTTTGTGGTCTCCACGTATCAGTAGATATAGATCACTTTTTAGTCTTGCTAATGGCTGTGGTAGTCACTTAAGCAGAGACTGTGTTCAGGATGGAGTCCACATTCAAACGCTTAGCTGCATTCCCTGATGCTGTGTGGTTTTTTCTATAGGAACTAATCCAAGACAGAAGATCAGTTGCTGTTAATATTCACAAAATATTGTTTTCTTATAGTTCCCCTGTCTTTGGAAAGACTTTGTATTTTTGGCTTGTTAAAGTAATGGATGGAAATGTGACCTGCTTAGACCAATGCAATGTGTGATTTTCAAGGCAAAGGTTGCAAGGGCCATCTCATGGTTTTCCATATCTCTTTTCCTCTACCATAAAACTGTTTATGTCTCAGATGGGTACTGCTCCTTCAGATAGATAATGAAATGAAGATAATATGGAACAGAGCTATAATCCACCCATAATGGATGGGCAGCATAAGTGAGAATAAAATGTAGTTATCTTAGGTAACTGCTATTGGAAAGTTACTTGTAACCACAGAATGATCTAGCCCATTGTATCTAATAGAGGGAGTTACCTAAGGAACAGTAAAAGAGTGTGAAAATGCTTTAAAAAATAGTTCTTCCTGTTGTGAAATGACTTTCTAGTGGCCTTGTCTTTCCTAATTCCTTCCTCCCCAGTTCATTAAATAAAATGACCAAAAAAACCCATTAATAAATAACACAACCCAATACTCATTGACATCTGTAGCATTTTCATTCTATTTAATCAAGTCCTTCAACCCTTCCAAGGCTATTTTGTTCTCAGATCAAAATAATCAATGCGTTTGTGCTTTAAAAGCAAACAAAAGCACATTCAGAGTCAATGTCTGCTTGTGGTCCTCATGGAGTTATTGGGTCCAGATTTCCTCTCCCATTATAAACAACTAAAACAACTGAGCTAAGTACGTGAGACAACTGTTTTTTGGAGTTTGGAAAACAGGCAGCACAGGACTATGATTCTTGAAAGTGGAGAAACACGTGAAGTGAGCCATAGATTGCCCAACTTTTGCCTGGAGACACTTTCCACTTTTGGTTGAAAGAAGAATTCTCAAACCAAGTAGTGCAGAATTGCTGAGTTGCAGAGATAGAGATTGGAGTTCATACAATTAGAAAAACTTAGATTGGAGGTTACACAATTAGAAAAAACTATTCTAAAATTCATATGGAACAACAACAACAAGAACAAAAAGCCTGAATAGCCTTTTACAGGGACAGAGTGAGACTCCGGCTCAAACAAACAAACAAAAAAACACTGAGTTGACTTCAGTTTTCAAGATAGAGTATTGGAGAGGAGGGAGTTGCACAGGAAATGAGGTTCAAAAATATCATAGGGATTCTCTTGAGTCTGTTGTTGAATACTTAAACATGCGTGCAAAGGAATAAATCCTACAAGACCAGTAAAAAATGAAAAACTGAAGGGTTCCTAGAGCTCACAAAGGGCTAGAAGATAGTCAGATTTTAAGCAGTTAGACTGGAGAGTTCTTATTAAGAACTTGGGACATCTTGGGTTAATTTGTGTATATAGTGAAAGATAAGGGCCCAATTTCATTCTTCTGTGTGTGGCTAGCCAGTTATCCCAGCACTATTTATTGAATAAGGAGTCCCTTCTCCATTGCTTGTTTTTGTCAGCCTTGTCAAAAATAAATTAGATGGTTATAAGTGTATAGCTTCATTTCTGAATTTTCTGTCCTGTTCCATTGGTCTGTTGTCTGTTTTTGTACCAATACCATGCTGTTTTGGTTATTATTGCCTTATAGAATAGTTTGAAGTCAGCTAGTGTGATGCTTCTGGCTCTGTTCTTTTGCTTAGTATTGCTTTGGCTATTCAGGCTTTTTTTTTTTTTTTTTGGTTCCATATGAATTTTGGAATAGTTTTTTTCTAATTGTGTGAAGAATGACATTGCTAGTTTGACAAAAATAGCATTTAATCTGTATTGCTATGGGCAGTATGGCCATTTTAATGATACTGTTTCTTCCCATCCATGACCTTGGAATATTTTTCTATTTATTTGTGTCTTCTCTGATTTCTTTCAGGAGTGTTTTGTAGTTTTCCTTGTAGAGATCTTTCATTTCCTTGATTAGCCATATTCCTAGGTATTTTATTTTCTTTGTGGCTATGTAAATAGGATTGTGTGCTTGATTTGACTCTCAGTCTACTCACTATTGGTGTATAGAAATGCTACTCATTTATGTGCATTGATTTTGTATCTTGAAATCTTGCTAAAATCATTCATCAGGGCTAGCAGCCTTTTTGTGTAGTCTTTAGGGTTTTCTAAGTAGAGAATCATATCATCAGTGAAGAGAGATAGTTTGGCTTTGTAAGACCTCAAACTATAAAAATCCAGGAAGAAAAGCTACAAAATACGCCTCTCGACATTGGCCTTGGCAAAAAATTTTTGGCTAAGTCCCTAAAAGCAATTGCAACCAAAAATTGACAAATGAGACCTAATTAAACTAAAGAGTTTCTGCACAGCAAAAGAAACTATCAATAGAGTAAGCAGACAACTTACAGAACAGGAGAAAATATTTGCAAACTATGCATCCAACAAAGGTTTAATATCCAGAATCTATAGGGAATTTAAACAAATTAACAAACAAAATAACCCCATTTTAAAAAATGGCAAAAGACATGAACAGACACTGCTCCAAAGAAGGCATGCAAGTGGCCAACAAACACATAAAAAAATGCTTCATATCACTAATCATTAGAGAAATGCAAATCAGGCTGGGCGCGGTGGCTCAAGCCTGTAATCCCAGCACTTTGGGAGGCCGAGACGGGCGGATCACGAGGTCAGGAGATCGAAACCATCCTGGCTAACACGGTGAAACCCTGTCTCTACTAAAAAACACAAAAAACTAGCCGGGCGAGATGGCGGGCACCTGTAGTCCCAGCTACTCGGGAGGCTGAGGCAGGAGAAAGGCGTAAACCCGGGAGGCGGAGCTTGCAGTGAGCTGACATTCAGCCACTGCACTCCAGCCCCGGGGACAGAGCGAGACTCCGTCTCAAAAAAAAAAAAAAAAAAAAAAAGAAATGCAAATTAAAGCAACAATGAGATACGATCTCACAGCAGTCAGAATGGCTATTACTAAAAAGTAAAAAGGTAACAGATGCTTGTAGGGCTATGGACAAAAGAGAACTCTTCTATACCTTGGTGGGAATGTAAATTAATTCAGCCACTGTGGAAAGCAGTTTGGAGATTTCTCAAAGAACATAAAACAGCACTACCATTTGACCCAACAATCTCATTACTGGGTATATACCCAAAGGAAAATAGATCATTATACCAAAAAGACACATACACTTGTATGTTCATTACTGTGCTATTCACAATAGCAAAGACATGGAATCAACCTTAATGCCCATCAATGACGGAATGGAAGAAAATATAGTGCATATGCATCATGGAATACTACACAGCCATAAGAAAGAATGAAATCGTGTCTTTTGCAGCAACATGGATGGAGTTGGAAACCATAATCCTAAACAAATCAATGCAAGAACAGAAAGCTAAATACCATATGTTCTCCCTTATAAGTGGAAGCTAAACATTGAGCCCAATGAACATAAACAGGGATACAGTAGACATTGTGGACTACTAGAGGAGGGAGGGAGGGAGGCATGGGATGAAAACCTGTTGGGTACTATGCTCACAACCTGAGTGCAATATACCCATGTAACAAACATGCACATGTACCACCATATCTAAAATAAAAGTTGGAATTTAAAAAAATTATATGAAAAGCAGAAAAGATACCAGAATAAAAAAGTAAAAATTTGAAAAAAGACCCTACAAAACCCTAAAAACCTTGGGGCATTTGGTCAAGACCTCAGAGAAGTCATGCTTTCATAGTGGGGCTAAACTATCCTTATAGTAAAGGCTACTCAACAGAGACTTTATAAAGCTTAAAAACAGTCTTCAAAAAGATCAAGCTGATCTTCTAGTAATGTAATTATCTACCAGAACAAGTGCAACACTCTTTAAAGAAAAACTATAAAATCCATCATTCAAAGCACAAAATTAACCAAGTACGTCATTCCATGAAATTACTAATCATGTGAAAACAGGAAAATATGATCCATATCCATTAAAATAAATCAGTTGGTAGAAACATACTGAAAATGACAGAGATGAAAGAATTAGCAAACAATTTTAAAACAGCTATTGTAAATATGCATAATTATATAAAGAAAAATATAAACAGTATGAGGATAAAAATGACATGTAGAGAAAAACATAAATCATAAATTCTAGTTCTGAAAAATAAAATATCTTGAATGAAAAATCACTGCATGGAATTAATAGCCAATTAGACAATGTAGAAGAAAAAATAGGTGGGGAACTTGAAAACATAAATGAAAACTATCCAAAATGAAGTATATATAGAATAAAAACTTAAAAAAAAAAAGAACAGAGTCTCGATGACAATGATATGGCTTGGTTCTGTGTTCCCACCCAAGTGCCATGTCAAATTGTCATCCTCACATGTTGGGGGAGTGACCTCGTGGGAAATGATTGAATCATGGGGGTGGATTTCTCCCTTGCTGTTCTCATGATAGTGAGTGACTTCTCATGAGATCTTTTTGTTTAAAAGTGTAGCACTGTTCCCCTTCACCTTCTCTCTCCTGCTGCCATGGAATATGTGCCTTGCTTCCCCATCCTCTTCTGCCATGATCATAAGTGTCCTGAGGTTTCCTCAGCCATGTGGAACTGTGAGTCACTTAAACCTTTTTTTTTTTAAATAAATTACTCAGTCTCAGGTAGTTCTTTATAGCAGGGTGAAAATGGACTAATAAATGACTTTTGGAAAAATTTCAAGCAGTGTAACATAAATATATGTTATATGAAATATATGTATAGTGTTTATTATATCTAATATATAATTAGATAATATGTAATATATATTTAATTAGAGTTTCAGAAGAATGGAGGGGGACAGAAAAATATATGCAGGATTATGGCTTAGCTGGGCGTGGTGGATCATACCTATAATCCCAGCACTTTGGGAGACCGAGGCTGGCAGATTGCTTGAGCCCTGGAATTTGAGAACAGCCTGGTCAACATGGCAAAACCCCATTTCTACAAAAACAAACAAACAAAAAATACACATTAGCTGGGCATGGTGACATGTGCCTGTAGTCCTAGTTACTTGGGAGGCTGAAGCATGGAGATTACCTGAGCCAGGGAGGTTGAGACTGCCATGAGTTGTGATCATGCCACCACACTCCAGCCTGGGTGACAGAGTGTGACCCTGTCTCAAAAATAACAACAAAATAAACCCCAAAAACAAAAAATAAGAAAAACAAATATGGCTGAAATTTTTCAAATTTGGTGAAAACTATAAGCTCACATATTTGAGAAGTATAAGGCATTTCAAGGAGGCTAAACACAAAGACAAATATACTAAGACACATCATAACAAAATTGGTAAAAACTGGCAATATAAAGATAATTTTAAAAAGCAGATGGGGGTGGCGAACATGTTATGAACAGAGCAACAAAGATAAGAATTATCATAGTTTTCTCGCCTAAGGCTATTTAAACCAGAAGACAATGTAGCACCATCTTTAAAGTACTGAAACTAAAGCAAACAGAACAAGAAAATTAAATAAAAATCTTCTGTTAAACTAGAATGCCATATCAAATGAATATTTCTTTTAAAAGTGGAGTTTAAATAATGACTTTTCAAAGAAAAGTTGAGAGAACTTGTATTTATGAGATCTGAACTGCAAGAAATGCTATAAGATATTCTTGAGAAAGAAATTAGAGTTACATACAGACATAAAGAGCCCTACAAATTGTAAATATATGAATAAATAAAAAATTTTATTTAAGAGTTTTTCAAAAGATAACTGAAGCAAAAATAGTAGTATGTTGTATAGTCTATAATACATACAGATAAAAATATATAATAGTACAAAGAATGGGAAGGAAAACATGGAAGAATGTCACTGTAAGTTATATAATAGCACTGAAGGTAGACTGTGCTAAAATGTATATTTTAAAATTTAAAGCAACACACACACACACACACACACACACACGCACGCACCCAAAAATGAAAAGACAGAGGGAGAGCTAATAAGCCGGATATAAAATCCAATCAAAATATTTAATTTAATCCATAAAAGGCAGAAAAAAGGAAAAAAAAAGAATTAATGGGACAAATTGAAAACAACTATTAAGATAGTTAATTCAAACATAGCCATATCAATAATCATATTAAATGTAAACTTTCTAAGCACTTCAATTAAAGGGCTGACATTATTAGAATGGATTAAAAAAAAAGAACTAATCGTTCTTGTTACGTGTTGTCTATAAAATGTGTACAGTAAATGCAATGTCACAGGTAGGTTCAAAATAAAAGGATGGAAAAAATATACCATACAAACACTAATCAAATGAAAGCTGTAACTGATATATTAATGTTAGAAAAAAGGAATTTTCAGAGCAAGGTATATTACCAGGGATTATGATACAGAAAAAGCATTTGTAAAAAATACAGCCCTCATTCATGATTAAAACTCTCAACAAATTAGGAATACAAGTCCAGTTTTGTGTACTTCTGATTTACAGGGAATCTGCAAAAACTTACAGTGAATATCATACTTAATGGAGAACAATTGAATACTTTCCATTTAGGACTGTGGCCGAGTCAAGGATGTTTGTTTTTATAACTTTGATTTAACACTGGTGGTCCTAACTGGTTGTGATAATTTTATGTGTCAATTTAACTGGGCTAAGCGGTACCCAGATAACTGGTGAAACAAAATTTCTGTGAAACAGCTGTGAAGATGTTTCTAAAAACGATTTGCATTTGTATCAGTAGACTGGGTAAAGATGACCCTGACCAATGTGAGTAGGCATCATTCAATCTGTTGAGGGCCTGAATAGAACAAAAAGGCAGAGGAAGTGAATTTGCTCTTTCTGCTTTAGCCTAGCATATCCAATTTTTCCTGCCTTCTGACATTGGCACTCCTGGTTCTCAGACCTTCAAACTTGAACCTGGACTTCTACCATCAGTCTTCCAGTTCCCTGGTCTTTGAACTCAGACTGAAACTTACACTATTGGGTTCTCTCCTACTCGGTAGGTGATGATTGGACTTTATAAATATAAGGTTTTTTTCTTTAAAAGGTGCTATTAAAAAATTAAAATTAACTCCATAGATTAGAATATTCAGAATACCTAGGTCAGACAAAGCACTTGCAACTAGAATATATAAGGAACACTTAAAACTTGATAATAAGAATAAAAAGAATCCCCCCAAAATAGCAAAGTATTTCATACCATTTTTCAGAAGAAGACATAAGTGGCCAATAAGCACATATAAATATGTTCAATAAAATTATTCATTGGGAAAAGCAATTAAAACCACAATGAGATTCCGCTACATCTTTACTAAGACTAAATTTGCAAAAAAAAAAAAAAAAAAAAAAGACCACATTCAGTGTTGGCAAAAGTGTGGAGCAACTGGAACTTTCATACACTGTTAGTGGGAATGTGAAATGGTACACCACTTTGGAAAAAATTTGGCAGTTTCATTAAGTGGCAAATTATGATATATCCATGAAATGGAACACCACTTTGCAATAAAGGAAATGAACTACTGCTAACATATGTAACAGCATTAAGGAATTTCAAAAGCATTATGCCAAGTAAAAGAAGCTGGCCAAGTAAAAGAAACTAGATACAAAAGAGTACAGCACTCTGTTTATAAGAATTTCAAGAACAGATAAATCTAATTTATAACAACATAAAGCAGATCATTGACTGTCTGAAACAAGGGGTGAAGAAATTGACTACAAAGGAACATGAGAAATCTTTTTAGGGTGATGAAAATAGTCTGTATTTTATTATCGTATTGATTACTCTGATGTGTGCATATATATATGTCAAAACTTATTGAATTATATACTTCAAATGGGCATTTTAGTTTATAAAAATCATTGTTCAATAAAATTGATTAAAATATTTTTAAAAACATTAATAAAACATATTGGGCCCTTTACATTTCAGCCGGTGTTTACAAATTAAAAAAAGCAATGTAAGAGGTGCAGCACCAGGTCATAACACAATCCTTCTGGGTATCAGACTGAGTACCATTCTCACCAGGTATTTTGCAGGAAGCTGATGAATTTCTACAGCAGTTTCAAAATTTAGGGATAGCCTGATCCTTCTGCAAACTCTGAAAGATTATATGAAGGACTGGAACTTATACCATCGGCTCTCTTGCTTCCAAGGCCTTCAGACTTGAACTGAAACTGCAAAATCAGCTCTCCTGGGCCTGGACTTAGCCTCCATAATTGTGTAAGCCATTCTTTATTATAAATTTCTGTCTATCATCATTACCATCATCATCATCATCACCATCATCATCACCACCATCGATATCTTCTACTGATTCTGTTTCTCTGGAGAACGCTAACTAGTACAGATTTTCCTTCACTTGTTTTTCTCACTCATATTCCATAGCTTTTTGGATAAACTTGTTACTTGCTTATATTTTTCTAAATTGTTAATAATTTTTTTCTTTATTTTTTCCTTCATTTTTCTTTATTCAACACAAGCACAAAGGTTTTTCCTGTTTCTTTCTTAAATGTTTCGAAGAGAAGAGTCTACCTCTTCTTCTTTCACCCTCCTCTGATTTTCCCTCCCTGCTTCTCACTTGAGACATTTATCAAAATGGAAATAGAACTTTCATTTCTGAGAAGAGAAAGCCAGCACCATATGAATAGAAGTTGAAATATCTGAGTTCCCATCCTAGTTCTTCTGTGAACCAGTTGTGTTATCTTGATCCAGTTGGCGAATCCCTGATTCACCAGAAAATTTTTCTGATTCTGGTCTCAATTTCATTATTTGTAAAATGGGAGAGTTGAATTCTATGATCTCTTCTGTCTCTTACAATTATTCTGTGAAAGACTCTAGAACGCTCACAGTTATTCTCTTCTCATTTATACACTACATCATCTGTTAGATAGCAGTTTGTATCTTGCTGGAAGCCCAAGAGGGGTAAGAAAATGCATGTTAGGTATCTGTCTAGGACTCAGTCGAAGGCAGGCAGCTGAAGTGAGCATGCTGTCCGGGAAGTCATGACTGTAACCACTTTCTCCAAAGAGCACCATCCATCCACATGCAGCACAAAAGGCTCTCATACATGCCATCTCAACATAAATGAGTGATGGAGGCTTATTACCACAATTTTATGGATGACTATTTTAGAGAGACAACAAGATACACCCTGTGTTTGTCTGTTTTGCATTGCTGTAAAGGAATATCTGAGACTGCGTAGTTTATAAAGAAAAAATGTTTAATTGGCTCACAGTTCTGCAGAAGGTACAAGAAGCATAGTGCCAGCATCTACTTCTGGTGAGGCCTCAGGAAGCTTACAATCATGGTGGAAGGTAAATGGGGAGCTGGCACATCATACAGTGAGAGAGGGAGCAAGAGAGAGGAGGAAGTATCAGACTCCTTTAAACAACAGCTCCTTTAAACAGCTCCCATGGGAACTAACACGAGGGAACCCACTAGTTACATTGGGAGGGGCACCAAGCCATTCATAAGGGATCTGCCCCATGACCCAAACACCTCCCACCAGGCTCCACCTCCAACACTGGGGATCAAATTTCAACATGAGATTTGGAGGGGACACACATCCAACCCACATCACTCCTGGATCCCCCAGACCTTAACCCAGGTCTGCTTCTGCAGTCTTTCCCTTCACCACATGGATTTGACTTAAGTCAAAACCCCAGCGGAGCAATCTCGGGCTTTCAATCATTTTGACTCAACCCTTGTTTCACTGCAGCCTAGGCTTGTTACTGACAATAACATTTTGACAAAATATACGACTTTAAAAAAGAGGTGTAAACTTATTTATCCATAGCATTCTTCATGGGATGAATCTGTTTCAAGGAAATTTTGACTTTGAATCAAATTTTAGGCATGCCTAGGACGAAAAGGAGGCTCAGCAGAAATGCGATGACAAAGCCCATGGATTACAGAAAGCCACTCCAGCTTGTGCATGTTCTGTGGTAGAGTTTGCCCATTCCAGACTGGCCTTGCTGTCTGGAGGCATTTTCCTCCATTCCATCAAGATGATTCTTATTCAGTGTTTACATCTCTATCGAGCTCTTAGTGTATATTCAGCATTGAGGAAGAGATCAGAATGAACACATTGGTCTCTGGAGTCCAAATACTTTGCTGCTAATCTTGCTTTGTTAGTTGTATATTAATGGGCAAGATATTCACAAAATTCGCTAGACTAGTTTTATCATCGGTAAAACCGGGAGAATTAAAATATATACCTCCTAAGAGTAACTGAGATAGTGCCCATAAAACACTGAGTGCAATATTTGACACTTGGAAAGTCTTCAATAACTGTTAGCAAATATCATCATTATCACTGGGGGAGAGGGACTTGCAAATGTTAATAGAGCAGAACACAAAATAAAGAGTCATTATTTCTGACCAGCCTAACGGGAATGGCTTCCCAGAAAGAGAGACACTTGAACTGCCCTGGAGGATGGATGGGGAGTTTGATAGCCAGGAACTGTAAAAGGGCATTCTGGTTGGATGGGTCAGCAATACAGTCCCCATATGATACAATCTAGGAGGATTGTGATCACCCAGACTTTTTAAAAATAAAGAGCCTGAAGCTCACAATGGGAGCAACCACGGTGGAAGGACAATTAAGTTGCAGCCTGTTCACGGGCTTCCTGCCGAACCTAAACAGATTTCTCAGACCAGTGACTCATCAACAAGACAAACTACATGTACCTGTTGCATAAATCCGGTGCTTTAGGTTTATTTTTATCTTGTCCCTGTGACCCCTCTTTGCTCCATTGTTAATACCCACTGCACTGGGCGAGGCTGGCTTAGAGACGCAGTAAGCTTCATTTTGGTTTTTTTTTTTTTTCACTTTTGCATTTTGCGACCAAAAGAGAGTGAGTTCCTTACCTCTCCATCCTTTCTTCTTTCTAGAGAAATGTTCACTGTGACATGAAGTGGCTGTCACTTATGCACTCCATTCCATAGTGTGGAAGACATTTCCCTCTTGCTGGGATAAATAAGTGGAACTGATATTTACTGAGTCTTGCACTAGGCACTTGAAGACTCTCATTTAGTCCCCACAACAGTTCGCGGAAGGAAGCATTACTAGCCCATTTTATGGATGAGACTAAAAGCAGAGGAGTAAACTTGCCAAAGTCAACTAGCCTAAATGTGAGATATTTTGCTTAGTGACTTTCTCTAGTGGCTCTTGTTCTCATCACAGGACAACATGTTCTCAAGATACCCACAATTGGGAAGAGCAACTGTGTAGGGGAAGGTAGAGCCCCCAAACCATTTCTTCCTTCTTTTAATTCAGATCCCCCCCAAGCTCAAGTCCATGGTTGTTGAGTGTCTCATCACAAATGCTGCTCAGATTCCCTTTTCTGTCCTCAAAGTCAAATGAAGAGTTTAATTTTTTTTGTTTGTTTGTGACAGGCTTTCATATACCTGAAGAAAGTTTAATTTGAATACCTCATTCTCATCGTTTACCATCCTCCCCACTCCCCCATCCCCTGCCTTAATATTTCCTTTTTAAGGCAAAACAGTTTCCATTTAGAAGCAAAGAAAGGTAAGTGATTGCTAAGATTTGAATGTTTGTGTGCCTCCAAAATCCATGTTGAAACTTAACCCCCAATGCAATACTATTCAAAGGTAGGTGATTAGGTTATGAGGGCTCTGCCCTTATGAATGATATCAGTGCCCTTATAAAAGAGCTTGAGGGAATGAATTCTATTCTTCCATCCCTTCTGTCATATGAGGACATAGTGTTTTTTCCTTCTGGGGGACCACATCAACAAGGCACCATCTTGGAAGCAAAGAGCAAGCCCTTATTATACAACAAAACTAGAATAAAGTCCAGAACTGTGAGAAATAAATTTCTGTCACTTTCAAATTATCCAGTCTGTAGTAATTTGGTAGACCAGTGAGAATGGACTAAGATAGTGGCCATGTGTCTATCTCTGGCAATCTGATTGGTTCTCAAAGGTCCTATGTCGGTGAATCACATTCATTTGTGTGGATACTTTTTCTCAGCTACTGTCACTGCCATTTTCAGCTTTATTTCTCTTAAAAATATCTATTATCTGGTTCTCCAAGTTTCTGTTTTGTAATTTCCAGTGTGAATGAAACTTATAGATTAGTAAAATTTCAATGTGACCGATTTAACCTACGATTCCTATCTGTTCTATTCCTACCATATTTATAGAGACTCTTCCTTAACCTTCCGCATAAACAAGGAAAAAATTTCTGTTAGTTAAAATGAGCTTTTTCATTAAAAAGCCAGCACTGCAATGGTATTTCCCCCTTTCTTTTCCTGCCTGCCTTGCTTTGACTGGTGGTGGGATTAATTGGGTCTTGATCAATCTGCTAAAAGACAGCAAATCGGGAATGGCAGGTGGAAGGAGGAAAGCATGAATATTAATTAGCTAAGATTCCAAACAGAAGCCTTTTAATTATATTAAAATGCACAGGCCTGCAGGCAGTGAGATAGTTCCTGCTGTAAATCTGTCGACAGGCCATTACCTCAGCAACGTCAATGTCTTTTAATGAATGAATATATACATTTCAAGTGGGGGAGAGAAAAATACTTTGGTGTTTATAAATATTAAAAAGGAAACTATCAATGTGAGGAGATACTCATGACAGCTCTTCTCAGGCAGGAGGTGTTTAGGGAAGGCAGTGAGTCATCCCAGGCTGTGAAACCAAAGCCTGTGGCTAATATGGGGACTGATGCAATTAAAAACAGGTGACCGTGAGGCAGGGCAAGATAGAGGTTCAGCTTTTCTGTAGGTCAGTGAGTGAGGCATTTAATAAAGTTGCCTTGACTTTTCAGCTCACTTTGGAATCACTCACCACCGGAAACAAGGCAGTCAGGCGCCTTTCGTTGGTACTCCTTACATGAAGAGAACATTTAAAGGTTGAAGGGTTTCTGGCCACCATGGCAGAAGGAAACGAGAAAATGAGAAGAGCTCAGAATTCCAGGGCAATAAAGAAAGGAAATTTATGAAAGCAGGTTTCAGTAGGTCTAGAGTTGCCTTGAAAAGATCCATGGAAGAGGACCTCAGGACGAACCAGAAAGTTAATGAGAAGGAAAGACCAGTCATGGATTACCAGACTCAAAGGGCTTGAATAGAACTTAGTGACCAACCATCTAACCCCCTTCATTTTAGAAAACTTGAAACAGGCCAAGGTGGGAGGATTGGTAGGGAAATGTTATTTATCTGCTTACCTACATATCTACCTACCTACTTACCTATTTGCCTGTTCATGTACTACTTGTTTCTATAAAGCCTTTGAGGCCTCCCACAGGTCTCTGACTCACAATCTGGAGAACTTTCTAGGACTTCTTGCCACCTTCCTAACTTTAAATAAGAATGCACTTGAGGAAATTAGGAATACCACATGCTGTGTAGACCTTATGTAATCGTGAAAGCATCCATGTCCCAAGCCAGAATAGTTCAACCCAAATGCAAAGAGTTGACAAAGTCCATTCTGATAAACTGGAATGTCCAGAAGGACTTCAGTGCCTTTATGGAGTTACCCGTAATTGTGGAAAGCTTCACAGGTAAAAAAACAAACAAACTTACCAGAAGACACCCTGAAACTTTCAGGCCTTTAAGTTTGACTTGGTGGGTTTGAAAGTAAGCTAAACAGAAAATAATCCCTTTGAGTGTAGTTAAAAATAATACTAGGCATTTGAAATCCAATCAAGTGTCCTTATTTTGAAAAGTTGTTTTTGTTTTTTAAGGCTAAACTCAGGAACCATCTGCATTTAGTATATTCCTGAACATGAGCCCACATGTGTGTGGAAGTGTGCATGTAAAGGGTTGGTGAAAACAAATCATATCTTGATCCCATCAGCCTGTGAGACTGCATTCCCAGAATGGACATACATCTCAAAAAAACCTGCCTTAGGCTGAATAGGAATTCAGGAGAAAATGTGGATGACTTTGCAAGAGGTACTTCTTACTGGAAAAGCAACTTAAAGGGCACTTAAAAAAAGGGTAGAAAAATACTACTGCTATATCAGAATGAGATAAATGTTCACATATGTTGTTCTAGAGAGTGGAGACCAGGAAGACTTAAAATGTCTGAGATGTACTTAACTTACAATCATAACTATAAGACATACTAATATAACTTATTTGGTAACATGGAGGAGAATGAGGAAGATGGTAAAAGTCACACAGAATATGGTAAATATCCATGCAGTTCAATTCAATGTGGCTTCAATACCTTCCATGTGCCAAACATGAGATTAGAATCTAATTTTGCAAAATAGAGTAAGACATAATCCTGCTCTTTATCAGCCAACTCTTCTCACAAGTCACATGAACAGGTAACTTCAGTACCATGGGTCAAGTGCAGTAGTAGTAGTGTGCACAGGGAACAAATGAGCACAGAAGAGCTATACTTGGCCTACCCTGTAGGACTGGGTGAGACTCCTGGAGAGTACAGAGTCTGAGAATGAGTTGGATAGGTGAGGAGGTGGGGCTGGTGGAAGTGAAGGAGGCAAGGAGAGGAGACAGCATGACCTTTACACCTAACAGCAACAGCAAAGGTATGCTTTTCCTGGCGTATATCATTTTTCTCATTAGGGAAATGACTATTTTGCTGTTCTTGCTTCAGATGAAGGTCCAGGGTCATCTAAACTAGAAATTTCCCTCTCCATGCCATGAAGACAGGAAAAACTAATAAAACATCACATTATATGTGCATTGTCCTGAGTTGCTCATGTTTGGAAGACTTGGCTGATGGTAATCCCCAGGAAGTAGAAACAACATGAGTGCCTGTCAGCTGTTCACATAATTAATCACAACTAATTAATGTAAGCCAAGATATGGTGATTTATCACAAACTCTCTACACTTGCTGGTAGTATTTTTTTTCATTTTTTCCTTTTTAATATTCTTAACCAGACAGTGGAGTTGAAAGTTGGTAGTTGGCTGGGAGCTATAGTGAAAAGAAACCCTTGGCATTGTCCCTTTGGTTATTATCAAGTACTCTTCTACTTGACTGTGTTTCTTCTATAAGGTGAGCAAGGAGCAGAGAAGTTAGCACTGAGAAGCTTGGACTGGAAAAAGCTGTACCTTATCTTTGGCTTAATTTGTTTAATCAGTGATAGTCCTTGGGGCAAGGTCTTAGCAGTTGGCTCAGGTCAGAATTTTGGCTGCACAGAGAGGGGATGAGAAGAAGGT
Organism: Macaca nemestrina; assembly: GCF_043159975.1. Lineage (NCBI taxonomy): Eukaryota > Metazoa > Chordata > Mammalia > Primates > Cercopithecidae > Macaca > Macaca nemestrina. The sequence continues at coordinate 34,288,687 of NC_092125.1, forward strand.
CATCCCTTTGTAATGTTAGCAGTTTTGTCTTACTCTAGACAAGGAACAAAGTGGGAACAAAAAATGTTACCTTTCTCTTCTTCCTCCTTGTCCAACTCTGCCTCTTGCTTCTCCCCTTTCCACTCCTCGCTCCTGCTATCTTGGATCCACACACAAGGCTGGCTAGAGACTGTACCATGCTGGAGATTTGTTTCTGGTCAAACGTGTTCACCCTCTTGCTTCTCAGAACTCTCAGAAAATTCTTGAACTACCCTAATTCGGTTGGGTTTGGAAACTTGACTTACTGGAAGTCTTTCTAAAGTCATCCAGGTTCTAACAGTTAAGTCACACTTTCAGAGAGCAGAATTATTGAGGTAGAAATAGATCTGGGGAACTTCCAGTGATACATGGCTATCACTGACACTGAAGATCCTGTCATCTCTGTGTCAGTGTTGGATCAGTAGCAGGGACATTTCATAGTTAACACTTATCGAAGATGGCACGTGCAGATCTTTCTGATTACGGTGAACTCATGCTTTTTGGGGTAAGCTAATGACATACAAGTTTCAAGAAGACATGCAAACCCTGTTATTGCAGGATCTGGCCAGCAGCCTGCAATGCAATGGGCCTCTTTCTTTGTTCCCAGGTGGATTGGCAGGTTGAGAAATAGTAGATACACACAAGATAGTGAAAGCTGGATACAGGGGGGTCACTGCCTTCTGGTCCTGTGATGCCACCAATGCACTAGATATACCAGCATTTATTATTACATTTAGTGAGGGTGGGGGTAGGTTAGTGAGGGATTTAAGGTCATTTGATTATGAGGTGAGGTGGTCACATGGGGATGAAGTAATTCTTTAACATAACATCTGTATGCAGAAGTACAGTATACAGAGATAACAATATACAATATAGTGTGGGCATCAGTAATTTCTAACAGAGTCTTAAAACAGGAACACAGTCTTTCCATAACCTATGATTAGCAAGACATTAATCAGCAGTAACAGTTGTGGCAAAAGCTGATTGCAAGCAATCCATAGAAACAGGACGTGAAGTTAGACAACCGGTTAGACCAGAAATTCTCAGAAGGGAGTATGCCTTAACCCTAAAGCGGCCTAGAAGAGCTGTGGCAAGATAAGGGCGTTTATAGCTCTATCTTATCCGTATGAATGGGCGCCCCTCATGCATCTGTTTATAGGCTCTCCACAAGGGTTGCATTCCATTCCCAGAGCTATGAACATCTGCTTTTCTGGGATAGGAATCTTGGTGATGTGAAACCTCCCTGACTGCATGTCCATTCATAGGCTCTCTGCAGGGGGAAGCACATCATGCATCATTGGCTCATTCTGGCAGTCCAACCTGGCATTGTCTTTACACAATCCTGCATGCAATTTTGTATGTACAATAATCAGGAGCATTTCGTCTTTTATTCAGTAGCAATAGTTTCAGGGGATCTCCCTACATCCTATGATAATTGAGTTGCAGAGTAAGTGTGAGTGACTGAAAAGCAAGGGAGTTAGGGGAGAAGAAGACTGCTTGGTGGGGAAAGACTGATTTAGTGGACTGGTCTTGCAACCAGATTCTCTTGGAATTGTTTCTAAGGCTTAAGGACCTGCCAAATGTAATAGGCCAAGTGAGTTGGGCACAGTAGTGCATGCTTATAGTGTCAGGTACTCGGGAGACTGAAGCAGGAGAATCACCTGAGCCCAGGGGTTTGAGGCCAGCCTGGGTAACATAGCAAGACTCCTTTTCTAAATAAAAAAAATAAAATAAGAAAGAGAAATAGACCTAGTGGTTCTCGTAAGACTTTCTCTTTGCAAGAGCTTGAAAGTGGAGGGATGCCTGAGGTTTGATGTGAGAAAGCATAACATTGGGATGTGTGTGTGTGTGTATGTGTGTGTGTGTGTGTCAGAAAGAAGGAAAGACAGAGAGAGAGAGAGAGAGAGAGAGACAGACAGACAGACAGAGTAGAGTGGTTTAGTGGATTAGAGATAACTACAACTTTTCTTTCCTTTTCCTTTTATTTTTTTCCACTCTTCCCATTAAGAAGCAAAGTTTAGTTTCCTTCCTCTTGGACTTCACCAATATAATGTAGCAGAGATGATGCTATGTAACTTTTGAGGCCAAGTCTTAAGAAATCTACAGCTTCTGCTTTCACCTTTCATGGAATGCTCCTTCTTGGAACTCAGCCACCACCCTGTGAGGAAACCCAAGAAACCACATGGTGAGACCCATTAGCAGGAAACCAAGTCTCCCAGCAGCAGCCCACACTAACTGTCAGCCATGGTGAACGAGGCCATTTTGATCTTCCAGTCATCCCAGTGCCCAACCTATACCATAAGAAGCAGAAGAAATGCTCAGTCAACCCAAGGATCATGAGAAATAATAAGTTGTGTTTTAAACCACTCAGTTTTGAGGTAGCTTGCTATATAATAACAGATAACAAAAACCTCTGGAATTTCCATATTTTGGAGGGAATAGTTTAACTGAAGTGCAGCTTTGGCCAGAGAATGGGAGGACAGCCACCAGCTTACTACACCTGTGATAAAAGCTAGGCCCCCTCACGAGGCAACTGGGGAAGCAGGAAAAGTGATGACCACCAAGTGGTGGCAGATAGTCCTTATACTAGAATGCATGAAGAATGCCCTGGAGAAACTTCTAGAAAGATTTGGGGGGACTTTGATGAGACTGAAGGCGAGACTTAGAGATTGAACAATAATGAGGAGGCATGAACGAGAGAACCCCAGCCTGTGCTGGTTTTCATGTTAGTATTGTAATCCTGATATTATCTAGGGCCTCCCTTCTCCTTGAGATCTGAATAAGATTGGTTTAAGTCTCAAATTGCATATCCTGAGGAAGACTCCCCAACATTACTATGAATTTCTAGGGGAACTATTTCCCTCTTGTTAGACCTAGATCCAAACTCTGGCTTCTTCCATCTGTGGAAAGTCTCACCGTTCTTTTTATACTGTTTCTGTTTCACTTAAAATCAACCTGAACATAGCATTTAAACATTCCTTTTATTTTTACAATTTCTACTCATAAAAGCAATCTTTGTGACTAACAGACTAATAAGAAATTTGAGGGTATAAGGAGAAGATTTGAAGTTGTAGCAATATGGACTTCAAATTGAAATTGAGACTATCCTCATTCTTCAAATGCCTTTGGTTGCCCTGCCGCAGGAGATTTTTCCAAGTGACAACTCTGTTAGTACTGCCTGAGCCTCATTCTATGTCATGGTTCCTCTCTCTCCCTTCCAACTTTCAAAAGAAAAAGTCCTCTCATTTTCTCATATAGAATAGCTATCTGCTTATTATACTCAATGCTTTACCCTCCATCCTAAGCAGCTTATCTTGGTATGTTACTCCGTAAAGACAGTTGTCCCCCAAGAGACAATTATGATATCAGTTGTTATAGTAATAAAATTAGTCTTGCACTTTCTGCCCTACTCAAATCACTGCAGTTTCCTGCAGGAGTGCCCAGTGCTGGTCTCTCTCTCTCTGAGTATTGGGCAAGAGGAAAATCAAACATAATAAGCCTGGGCTTCACCTGACTCATTGCCATTCCTCTTGCTTCTTCCTCTTAGATGGGGGAGATGAAGTCCTAGTAGGTGCCCTTTAGGGTGTTGTTTCTTTCTAACTCTTCCACTTTGTGTAGATGAAGAGGGAAGAGTTTCTGCAACTCCTGACACAGAGGATCTCTCACCCCACATCAGCCTTCTCTGCTAGACTGGGGGACATCAGAGCATCCTTGTGGCCTTTGGCAAACGAGGGGCAAGGGCGGGCATTTCTCAGGATCAAACACAGCAACTTCTTAGCTTGATATGAAGTATCCCCTTTTATTGCTCTGGATTCATCAGGCAAGGTTTCCCCTGATACAGCAGCTAAATATGACTTCTTGGTATGCCTGTTTACATGTGCACTTGCTTCTCTGTGGGTATGGTGGGCTGAATCTCTAGCCTAGATTTCAGGGGCACCTTAACCAAACCAAATCCAAGCAATTTTGTTCTTGGTGAGCTATTGAGTAGGCTGATGAGTTCTAGCATCTTTTTGTGAAGTCTACACATGTCTGAGGTATAACTGCTGATACCAGCCTTTTCCCACTTTCCCTACCTCTACTTTCTCCTCCCAATTTCCCAAGAAGTCTGTTCCCTAATCTGGACATGGAAAGAACTATTCCTTTGGATGGTAGCTAAATTTCCCCCAATTCTTCCATTAATCACACTTTAAATGCCCAGAGACTGTTAGATTATCAGATTATCTCTGGTTTCTAAAAGTAAGACTATGACAAGCTTGAGCCTCTCTGCACAGGTTAAGCCTGATTCATCACAGGCTCAATATTATTTCTCTTCTTTGGGAGACCCTGACACTTGGGAAATTTCTGACAAAAATGATCTGTGCTCACAACTTTTGAGTTTGATTTTTTAAACAATTTTTCTAAGTGACATACCAGAGATAGTGAGTGGTCTCTTTCATTTGGAAATTCATTTATTTATTCATTGAATTTTTATTTTTTTGCCATGACTCTGTAGTAGACATTCGAGGAAGTCAAATATGAATGAGACATGGGACCTCTTGTTAAAAGAGCTTACGATTCAGAGAAGAAATAAAACAATTATACCTAACCCATTTAGCAAGGTTGAGGCCCCTGTGGAAATGGGAACTGTAACTGAATCAGAGACATAAGGATTACTTATGGCATAGTCCCTGTAGAATTACATCCCCTTTTGTACCTTGGCAAATGGCTCTTCTCTTCCCTCCAGATTCTCTGAAGTTGTGAACTGCAGTGTTACTTCAGCTTCATTCATATAATTGTTTGCCACCCTGTTAGGTGACAGTGATGTTTTAGACCCTGTAATATATCAAAGAACTCCCACCAGTCCCTACTTTCCCTCTCTGTCTTCTCATTAATGGCCATTTCCTTGAAGAATTTTCAAGCTGCTCTAAAACTTACATTTTAACATTCAGAATGGTACTTTTGCATTTCTTCGCAGCACTGTCATTTTCAGACTTTTTTTTCAGTCATTCTGGCTTAAGACTATTGTCTATAAACACATGGCAGATAGCAGATCTGATGTAATAAGCCATATACACTACGGAGTGCACTCAGCTCAGGGTAGCATGGCAGCACCTTCTCTGGCAGGGAGAATTTGCAATATGGTGCCATGACAATGTCCAAGAATGCTGGAATCTGGCTGCTCTGTTGGCTTTCATGGACTGGCCCTCAGGTCACAGGAAAGAGAGCTATATGAGTAGCACACTTTAATTTTTTTCTTAAATTTTCAAAGAAAACAGCATTATAACAACTCAACACTACAAGGAAGATGATCTTAAAATAAAGATGCAAAAGTAGGATAGTGACCTCAAATAAAACAATATTATAGAATACTATTATTTTTGGCTCTGATGATCGGGGAAGACTTCCTGAAGGAGGAAGCCTTTGGTATGACACTATCTTCTTTTAATGAATAATGAGACTGTTCAGCATGGGGTAAACAAGTTTTTTCTAACTAAATGAGGAGTGATTAAGAGAGCAGAAGTCTGGTTCTTTCTTGTAGAGCTGCATTTGCTCCTTGTAAAATGTTACAGCCTTAAAATTTTAGGAGCATTACACAGGACACTTCAAAGAAGCAAGCTGTGGCTGTAGATTTTCTTTCTTGAAAGATAGGAACTATTTTTATAGGAACTATCTCTTACTTATATTTATATTCCTAGACCCTAGTACAGTTGCTGGCAAATGGCTCAATCATAACTTGCTGATGGATTGGCTGAATAAATAAATGAATCAATCACTCTGTTAAGGAAGACTCTTCTGGTTTCTGACCAGTTCCATATCTTCATTTCAAGCATTTATCTGTGAAGTTTAAAGTGTCCATACTCACAATGGTGCGTTTGCTTGTGTAGTTTGTCACTCCAGAAGGTGTGATACATTAGGACAGTGTTCTGCTTTATAATTACAAAGTAGTTAAATAGGAATATCAAAAAGATGTTCAGGATTTCTTTCAGGACCTTAGGATAGTGGCTCCTAATGAGGTTCATGTAAAAATGCCTGTCTGACTACCTTAGAATCACCTGGGGAACATTTTAAAAATGCAGATTTCTGGGCCCCACTTCCTCTGTAATTTTGAAAAGTTCCTCAGACGATTCTGATATACAGACAGGTTTGAAAAACACTGCCTTAATCTTTAAAATACAACTGAAATTTCAAAATTCCTAGTTACTGGAAAATTTCTAGAAATCAATCATGTGGCAGAGGTCCACTGAGGGTATAGCCAGGTTGCTGTTGAGAAGGAAGTCTGGGTCCCTCTGAAAGTTACACTTCTTGCTGCAGGTATTCACTTGGTTCTTCCACTAACAGTATATTTCTTGTGTGTTCAATCTCTTGGAATGGTTTTAGGTAATCCTCTACTTTGGAATTTTGAACCAGTTCTAGTTTTAGGTACTCTTCCCTGTTCTTCTCCTGAGTAGAAGTGGGCTGCTAGGATCTGTATTTTAAGATGAAGCTCCATGCTTATGGAGGTTATAAAAGCTGCCCAGTGACCTGAAGCTCTTGAGGCCATGTTTGCCTCACTATATCATGTTGCCTCTCCTTAGTGACTGTTGACTGAGGGCTTACAATAACTCTGAAGTTGTGTATGGATTCCTCTACTCGTTGCAATAACCCTGCAAAGAAGATGGTCTCTGGAGTTGTCCATTTTGTGGATAGGGTGTTCCAAGAGTTGATCACCTCCAGGAGATTGCTGCTATTTAAATGCTGGGGCCATTGCTGGCTCTGGAAAAGACTGCTTTGTATTCACTAAACCCCTTGCTGTTTCTTATGACCACACAGCTGCCCTATGTTTCCCAGCATCCCTTGCAGTTAGGTTTGACCATGTGACAGAGTTGTGGCCAGTGGAATATGGGCAAAACTGGTTTAGCACTTTAGGAAGCTCCAGTATAATCCTTTGGGCTTGTTCTCTTTTGCCATCTGTAGGCTGAATGTGGCAAATGAAAAAGCCCTAAAAGATGACAGCACCGCATGGAAGGAGAGCTACTGTGGAGGGAGCCGTGTCTCTGAATGATTGTGTGGACCCTTAGTAGATGATCTTGTGGGGAGAAAACCTTTTACTAAGTTAAGACACTGAGGTTTCTGGGTGACTTGCTACAGCAGTGAGCTTCCCCTGACCAATAAAGCTGCCCTCCCTTTTTTCCACACCTCTGTAGCTGTACTGACAATTTTTGATCTGAGAGTCCTAAGCCAGTGGGCAAAAGGAAGAGGTCTTTCACAGGAGCTACTAGGAAAGTGACACGGCACAGGGCTTGAGGTTGGAAGATGTGAATTCAAGTCTCACTTTCTGCCCAATTGTGTGACATAAACTAATTGCTTGTCCTGCCAGAGATTCTTCCCCTGTGAAATGGGAATAATATGAGATAACATATGTAAAGGTATCTGGCAATGGTGCTCAATACAACTTTTTATTTTTACTTTTTAATTTGTTTTTATTAAACTTCTTTTTGTAGAGATGGGATCTCACTACATTGCTCAGGCTGTGCTGTTGTTGAACTCCTGGGCTCAAGCAATCTTCCTGCCTTGGCATCCTGAAGTGCTCGGATAACAGGCATGAGCCAGCATGCATGTCCTGAATAAACTTATTTAAACCTAAAGAGTCTTTGGAAATGCAGCAAAAGTTTAGCAGAGGTGAAGGACATTGTATTGAAGAAGAACAGGTTGTAGCTTCAAATAGCAAGTCCAGAAAGCCAGTGGATGCCACCATGGCCATATTGTGCAGAGTCTATGTGGCAGGCTCTGTAGCGAGGGCTTAACCTGCATTATCACATTTGACCCTACGACAACTCTGTGAGGTATGTGTTATCATCTCCACATTGGAGATGAGGAAATTAAGGCTCATCAAGAGTAAGTTTGTAGCTGGATAATTTTTTGAGACATTTCTTCCTGCTTCTGCTTCTTTCTTGGTTCAGGATAAAGATAGATAGAATGTAAGTTCCATGAGGACAGAGCTATTGTCTGTCTTTTTCCCCCTGTATGCCAAGCATTTATCACAGAGCCTGGCACAGAGTATATGCTCACTGTATATGTTTTGGGCTGAATGATTGGTTAATATCTCAGAAGAATAAAAGAGTGATTTGTTCCTTTGCTTTTGTCCCCATACTCTATTCCTCTCACTTGCAGGTAGAATGGCTAAGCCTGTATATTCAGATTTCTAGACCCCTGTGTTCCTAGTGTTATTTGATGACTGTTTTAGAGCCAAAAAGAAGTTTCCATTCAGAAGAAACCCTCCAACAAGACTGGTGCTTGAGTTAAAGGGGCAGAACTGGCACTGAGAGGAAGGTAGAAGCAAGTCCATTGAAGGCTGGCAGCTCTGCCCAGCTCCCTGACAGAGCTCTGTGTGGGAACAGAGATTCTGCTGGAGTAGATGTAAGAGTCATTAGTTTGGTGGACATTGAATGCCAGGCAGGGTGGCCAACTCATTTCAACTTGCCCTAGACTTTTCTAGTTTTAAAACCCAAAGTCCTGCATCGTGGAAACCCCTTTAGTCCTGGGTAAACCATGACAGTTGGTCACTCTACTGCTGTATCTGAGGATTTATAGTGAAAGAGTATCATGCCAAGCTTGGCATGGGGGAAATAGCATGTTCTGCATTCAAATGGACCCGGAGGTCTCTGACATTAATAACTCAAGTGGTCCAAGATGGACTGAAGAGCAGAGGCCCTTCCTCATAGTCTGGTGACTATATACTCCTTCTGAGATTTTTGAACTTTCTTATGGAGGGCAGCTCATTCCCTGACCTTCCCACCCCTTACACATGATAGAGAATACATTTCTTGCTTCCTTGTGGAGATCCAGAGCTAGATTTAATTTGACTTGAAGAAAGAAGCAATGTGATGTTTCTTACACCTAAAGAGGTGAGCAAATTCATATCAGCTACAAAAGACTTGCCCAAAGGCCCACAGCTAAATAATAGAACTACCATTTGAATACAGGTGTGTCTGGCCCAAATGTTGGTTTTCTTTCCCTTAGGAGGCACAGTGGCTCCAAACACTGAATGAAAAGTAATTTGTCCATTCTAATGGACTTTTAGATATGCAGTCATTCACAACTCTCTCTTTCTTTGTTTCATCTGACTAATTTGATTTACATACTCACCAGTTTCCCTTCCCTCCAGTCCAAATTTCTTAGTCTCACGTTCAAGACTCCCCTGGTTTCAACCCTAACCTATCTTCTCAGGTCGACAGTCCATGATTTCTTCCACATACCTTTTCCTTCTCCAAATAAGGCTACTTCATGCTTTCCCCACCTTGTGTGTCTACTTTGCCATGACTTCAACCTGGAATGCCCTTTCCTCCAACCCTCTTATCAAGATGTTGCCATCCTTCAAATCCTCGTGATGCCTTCCTTCTTATGATTCTCTGCAGTTAAAAGCACCTTGCATCCAGTTATTGCCACAATAACTTGTCTTGCTTATTGGATTCCAAGTTCCTTGTGGGCAGGAAGCAGACCATGCAGTTTATTTTGTAACCTCCAAAATAACTGAACATAGCAATCTGCACTGAATAGGCACGTACTCTATAAACATTTGTTGAAATGCAGTGGAAGAATTAAGAAGAAAAGGGAGTCTTTAGATTTTCCCTGGAGTGTGACTTAGAATTGGGACAAAAGCTAATTTGGTGAAGTGCATTTGAGGAAAATCAGGTGGGAAAAAAGAGACGATAGAAATAGAGGTGAGAGAGTGCAGCCAGCAGCCCATTTTATTCTGAGTGTCCCTGAAAGTCTCAGAAGGAGCCAGAAACTGATCTCTCTGACCTTTATCCAAGTGTTGGAACACATTGCCCTGTGGTTTGAAAGCCCACTCCGAAGCTCTCCTTCCAGCCTTTAGTAAACCAAGGGAGGCAGACAATTAGGGGAATGCTTTGGATTTGGTCTCCTGGCTGCCGATTTCACCGAGGTCCGCACTTTGAAGTGCTGGAGATGTCAGTTACATAAGGTTGTATGGCATTTTCTTCTATCCTGGGGCAAGGGGAGGAGGAGGGAAGGAGAACAGCTATCACAGCTCAAGAGAGCTACTGCACAAGCTGGTGCCCAGCAAGAGACCAGTGCTGCCTTCCCTTACCACATACACATCTCTTCTAAATACGCCCTGACGTTGCATTCTCCAACCCAAACAAGACACCTGGAGAAAAATGATTTTGTGGCTAGCTCTGTTTTCAATACCATGGAACGTTTGGCAGCATGGTGATCCATCACCAAATTTTTTTTTTTATTAAACCTTCAAGATGGCCACTTGCCTTTTTTATCAGCAAGTTTGCATGCATGTTGCTACTTACCGTCTCTTGAGGCCAATTTTTTTTCCCCTGATTTTTTGCCATCTGTGCCATATTTTTAAAGAGTTTTTCTTCTCTAATCCCTTCTTTGATGCCAGGAGAAGCAATATCAATGGGCTGGAGATATTCCAAAGCTTAATATACGGGGACCAGCTAAAAACCTCAACAACATTACTTCACACACATTCTCTCTCTTTCATTTTTGCAAGTGGGCATGTGATAGGGGCCACAAGAGAAGATAAATAAAGCTCACAATTCAACAGGACCGGCAGGCTACCTGCACTTGAAACATAAATCAGGAGGCCCAGGGTCCCGGCTGCTGCCTGCAGTCCCAGGGAGACATGATTTTCCCAGTCATTTGGAATGGCCAAACCTGCAAGTCACAATTTTAAGGAAGACAGGTAAAACCTCACATTTTCCTTGGGCTTTGACTTTTGGCTAAAGTCAGTAGCTATGAACTCTGTGAAGCTTAAGACTCATCTATATTTTAAGAAAACTTAGAAGACCACTGTAACCCACATAATATACTCAATGGGACAAGAACAGTGAGGAACACAAGCAAGGGCCAAGCCAATTAAAAATTGATTAATTAATTAAAAAGAAAAAAACAACTCCAGAAGTTAGCATCCCATCCTCTAGAATTCCTGGCTTACTTTGTGCCTAGAGAACACTTGGTAACTATTGTTCATTTTTAAGTCTTGTTAAATCAAAAAAATAAAGCTTTGGTAAATTTGTAAAAATATATTCATCTCATGCAAAAAAAAAAAATCTGTAGAACTCTTCCTTTCCCCTTAAATTATGTGGTAGAAAGAAGTTGAGGCTAAGAAACAGCAACGTCCACCAAATAGCTCTGTGGTCTTGGAAAAGTCATTTAAAGTCTCTGGATCTTCACTTTTTGATTGATAAATTACATGAGTTGGAAAAATGACATAATTCTATATTAGGGGCATACATTTCAAGGAGTTCCCTTAGAGATAGGGGGTTGAATTAGCATGGAAAATAGGGTCTGAACACTGGAACCCCAAGTTTGATAAGACTAAGGAAGTTTATGCATTTTTTTTCTTTTCTTTTTCTCCCTACTTTTATACATTTCTACTTCTTGTTTCCAACTGGGAGAATCAATTCTATGACCACATGAAAGTCTCATTAGTCCCAATATCTCAGGCCACTTTGGTAGTTCATAAAAGACAACCAAAGTTTTAGTTCTGTCTAGATGAGGCTACCAGGCCAAACTGGAACTGAATGTTCTAATTTGTATTGAATTATTTGCCAAGCAAATATGGAGCTCTTTTGATGTAAACAGGAGTGTTCACACCAACACGGTTTCTAGCAGCAGGCAGGCAAGCCAGATCCAACTTGGATTCTGCCTGTTTCCAGTAGCTCTTCATTAATGTTGATGTAAGTAAATCCAGCTTGCTCTTGTGGGATGTTCAAGGTTCACCATCATTGGTTTTCAGTGTATTGTATCAAAGTCCAAGGCTGCTGGACACATGACTTCCTGAACAAGGCTGGGATCTGAGAAAAGACTCTGTCTGGGCGCTAGGGTGTTGAGAATGCTTATACCATGACATAAAGATTACCCTAATCCTGGAATTATAGTCTGAGAATTAATCAATATTTATTGAGAACCTATCCTAGGTGCTGGGAACATAGCATTGATGACTTTCTGGATGTAGTATTTGTCGGTTTCAAGTTTTCCCATAGTGTCTAGATTTTCAGTCAATTTTATCAAGGAAACTGGCTACTGTTCTACCTTCATGAAGAACAGTAGCTGTGATGCTTTCCTTCCTAGCATTTGTGGGTACTCCTTACAAGGATGTGCTAAGGTCACTGTTGAACAAGCAACTGATATCTGACTTTGGTTAGGGGATCTAGATGTCAGTATTTCTCTTTACACAGATCCCCAGGATTCTCCTCCCAACTGAAGTGGTAACGGTATACAGATCAGTTAAAAAATGTAAAAGGCACAAACATAAAATGGAACGAGTATTCTTTAGTATTTTAAAGCACTCATACTGAATGTTCGCTGGCTCTCCGGCACATGTGGGCACTGACTGACGATTGTTGTTAATGATAGCACATCCATTTCTTGGGAATGGGGCTTCCTAGAGGCCTCCTGTGTTAGGGCTGCCTGGCCTGGGGCTCAAGAACTGGCCCTGACATTTTGGCAGTGGTGCTGAAGAAAAGCTGTCTCTCACTCCGAGGTTTTTCAGTCCATAAACCAGGAGCAATTTGGTTGTGGAAGACCCCGGCAGAAATAACAAGAGCAAATTGAAAACACATAAGCACATTTACCGGTTTAATAGCCCTGCTCCCTCTCTCTACCTCCGGTACCTTAGGCATAAATTGCTGACCTCTATTTAATTTTCTGAACTGCAAGAATTATGGGCCCAAAGTTCAGTGAATTGGAAGAGGTAAGCTTTTATGCCTCTGAGCCAGCTTCCCCATAAGCATTAAGTCTACAAATAAAAGCAGCATTTCTATTTATACTTCCTGGGGTTTGTGTATTAGGGAAGCCAAGCACGTCCCTGCAGCCCTGCGAAGGTGACTGCATGGTCAAATCTGCGTCCAGGTAATGCAGCGGAGCTTTCCCTTCTGGGCCAGAGGAAACAACCAAAGCAGATGGACAAGAGATATTAAAAATAACACACGCAATTTCATTTGGAAAAAGGCACCTGCTTAAACAGTGTTTGTTTGATTCTCCTTCTGGCCGTGGGTAACAAATGTGTGCCAGGGGAAGTCTTACGTGTATACCCTTCCTGGGTACTCACCTTTAATCAGGACAAGGGCCAAAAGGCAACCCAGCTTCCTGTCCCCACATGGCTGTGGGTCAACGTAGCATCACCCTCTCACGTCAGACGCAGTAGGGGTGTGATCCTGGCTGCTTCCAGTCATGCCTGACACACACCGCCATGTCATGTCATGTTTTTATGTGGCCTGGCCTGACTTTGCTCTCGGCTCCCTAGATCCACCTTTGCCTCTGTGTCTGTCTCCGTCTCTGACACTCGGCATCAGTATAATCACTCAATTCCCCACACACGTATTGCCCGCCCCCTGTGGGTGCCCTGCACTAGACTTCCAGCCCCTCTGCTCACTCCAGATTTGCCCATGGCAATCCTGTGGGTGGTTCACAGTGAGGCATATGAGGGTTGTGAGGTTTCTATTTGATTCCTTTCTGCAGCCCCTCTGCCCTTCCTCAAGGTCATTCTTTGCTTGCTTTATAACTCAAAACTTTCCCTTATTCCTGTCGAAGCTTTGTTTTTCTACTCCTTTCCTCTTGCCTGTGTCCTGCCAAACACATTCTGAACATGGTGTAGGTAAGCCTCCCTCTCCAGGGGTGAACTTTGCATGTTGCCAGAGGCTTTCTGGAAATAACAACTCAATGCAAAGGTGTGAGTCAAATGCTAAGAATGTTAGGCACCTTGGCAGGGTGCTGAAGAAATTATTTTGGGGGCAAGTACATGGTTCTGCTTGAAATATTCCCTGTGACTCTGTCCATAGATTCTGCCTTGGCAAAAGACTAGGTCGCAGTCACCACCACCATAAGCCATTTTATTGAAGCTGAGCCCAGAGTGCTGGATCACTGAAAGGTCTTCAGCTACTGAGGAGATAGTAAGATAAGTGTTTTGTTTCTTCAGACCACTCCATCTGGATCTATTTGTTATTCAACTGTGGTGCTATTTAAATTACTTTTCTTTGACCAACCAGCTGGATGAGTGAGGATGTTTCGTACCTCCTCCCTGCCACTTCTACAGCCATGGTTACACCTTCATAAACACTTGTCACCTAAAATTTCCTTCTACAGGGATTCTGCCTTTGCCCACAGCAGCATTTCTCAATCTTGAATGTACCTATCACTTGAAGAGCTTGTGAAAATGCAGATTCTAATTCAGTGGAATGGCCCTCGATTCAGCAATTTTAACAAGCTGTCAGGTGATGCTGATGGTGCTAGTCTCCGGACCACACTTTGAACAGAAAGGGTGTAGGCCTACGCTGTCCAACAGAGCAGCCACTAGCTGCACGTGGCTATTGAGTTTTTGAAATGCTGCTAGTCTGAACAGGGACTTGCCATAGTGTAAAATACACACCAGATTTTGCAGACTTAACTCATATAAAAGAATGTAAACTGTCTCATTAATCATTTTTAAATGTTGATTTACGTTTTAAAATGATAATATTTTGGATATACATATTTGATTATACAAAATTTTTATATAATGTTTCTTTTTACTTCTTTTAAAAATATAGCTAATAGAAAATTTAAAATTATACAAAGGGCCATTATTGGATAGCCCTGATCTAGAGAACCGTACCCACAGAAAGCAGTAGGGAAAAGTAGCTTCTGTCAGAATGATCCCATGTTCTGGTACCTCCTAGCATTTCTCCCCTGTCGCCCCAGGATATTGGATTCCCATTAACTCCCTGCCTATTTTTCCTAGGTTCTAATGTTAGAGTCTGAGTTGACTGCTAATTTCTCTGTATTCGCTGGGCCCAGCCTACTCACTTGCTTCTATTCCAGTCCCGACCTCTCTCCGTATCCATGATCCCTAGCTTCCCACAGCCTCAGCAAGACAGTGGTTAAAATTTGCCCAGATTGGAAGAGCTATTCTGGCTGCCTAGAACAGGAAAAGAACATATTGTAAGGATCGGCTGTCTTTAGATAAGAAAGACGTAAGAAAACGAACACATTTGAAGATATTTGATAACAGATAGAATAGGCTCACAACTAGGAGGGAATCATCTTACTTAGGACTGCTAACTACAAGAAAGTCAATATCAACCTGAGCTGTGGCTAGTCTGAATGGAGTATATGAGAGGTGTGTGCTTGAGAGAAGCAATGTGGTTTATCTCTGAGAGTAGCAAGAATTCCAGATTCAGAGTGGCTTTCTCATGGGCATCCATTTCTAATGGAGACTCCTAAAACTTTGTGAATCATGTGCTTCAACTGCAAGTACATACTAGATGTGACTTTGAGGGTATCTTGAAAGAAGAACGAAGGAGAAGAAGGAAGGTCAGCAAATAGTTGGAATAGAGATGCTTAGCTCTGGGAATCCTGCTTGAATTACACTCAAATCCTTTGCAAATTGCTGAATGTCTTGCTTACTGGGGTGCAAGAAGATCCAAAATTACTCTTCACTGTGTTCTTTGTGCTCTGATTCCCATCAGGAACTAGAGAACTAGAGGGAGACTCTAGAAGGCTGCCATACAAAGTAGAGAGTACCAAGGAATGAATCAGCTTGCCACAGGGTGGAGAAAAATGGGAAGAAGGAAGCCAAAAAGAGGTAAAGGATAAAAGAATAAAATATGAGAAAAAAAGTGTCCTCAAAAGAAATGGGCCTATTGTCTTCTCCTTTCTTCCTTACTGCTGGGTAGAATGTGGATGTGATAGCTGGAGCTCCAGTAGCCATGTTGCACTATGAGGCAGAAGCATGTGTTGAGGTTGTAGAACAAGAGAGAGGGAACCCAGATTCCAGATGACTGGGAAGCCCATACCCACCCTATTTTGCTAACTGCTAGATTTCATTTTTGTAAGAGCTGAATTCGATGTTTTCTACCACGCTTTCTCTACTACTTTTTTGAGTTTGCTCTCCTTTGCAGATAAACTAATTGTACTGATAACAGAGACATAACACACAAATAACTTGGGAAAAGGAGTGTGGTTTCCTAAAGGTACATGAGAGATGTGGGGGCCAGTGTTCTGGTATCTTCTGAGAACAGGTTTTTATAGGAGACAGAGAGCAGAAGAGCACCAGGCCAGAGGGAGAGGGTGCAGTGTGGGGGCAGAGAAGCAATATCTATAGCAGCTATGAGAATGGGATCAGACAGACTGAGTTCTAATCTCAGCAATATCACATACTAACCATGTAGGCTTGGAAAAGTCTGTGTCACTTCTCTAGGCCTCAGTTTTCTCATGTATATATTGGGAATAAGGGTAGTTCTTGCCTTTCAAATTTTTGTGAGAAATACATGAGATATCGCACAAATAGTGCTTATCATAGGGCCTGGCACAGAGTAAGTGCTGCCCGTCATTATGTGAAAGTGAAGGCAGGAAGCCCCAGGACATGTTCCACTTTGTGCCTTCGATTTTGATGGTCTCCTGACAAGTGCTTTTTTAGAACCTCACACTGTAACGTCCCAGGGAAAACATACACGGCTAGCATCTCAGCTGATGGAAGAAGCTCTCTGCTCCTCACTAATTAAGCTAATTAACAATTCATCATAACAGCCTGTGAGGTTCCCCTGTCACGGGTATCTACTCACAAAAAAAATAATAGCATCATTAGCAACAACCTGTCAGGAAAACAAGGCACAAAGTTCTGAGGAAGCAGTCACTTGCTTGCTTTGTCTGATGTTTTCTTTTTTCTCTCTGGAAAGAATAACAAGTTGTGAGAAAGACATTTTGCCTTGGACAGCTAGGTAGGGTCTGGGTGAGCTTTTCTGCACTTCTTTTAAAAGTAATGACTGTAAATAATAATGACAGTAACAACATTGATGCTGAACAACATGTTCAGTTTATCTGTTGCCACCATCATGCTACATAACAATCTTATAATATTAATTATAAAACCTTATAATAATCTTATAAAACCTCACTGACACACATGGTATAGATTTATTTAGCTCATGAGTTTGTGGGGTTTAGGTGATCTGACTTGGCTGATCTTGGCTAGGCTTGTTCATGCTTTTGAGGTTGGCTACAGGATGGCTGAGTGGCTCTGCTGATCTAGGTTAGATTTGGTTACCTGTGTAGGTATTGGCTAGATCTAGAATGGCCTCAACTGGGATGACCAGGAGCACTTCTTACTGTTCCATGGTTCCCATTCTCCAGCAATTAACCTGGGCATCTTCTCAAGACCATGGCAAAGCAGCAAGAGAAAGCATGCCCAATCTTGCATGCACTTTTCAAGCATCTGCTTGGTCACGTTTGCTAGCGTTCCACTGACCAAGCCCGGAGTCTGAGTGGGAGGGCACAGCAAAAGCCAACCCAGGAAAGAGTAAAGAATTGGAACCATGAAGCAATACAGTACAAATGGCATTGGATACGTATGCTGTACGTGAACACTGTGCTAAGCTCGTGTCACGTATTACCTCATTTAATCAGTTCATAACCCTATGAGAGAGGTACAATACCATTCTGATTTTGTGAATGAGGCCTGAGGCTTAAGGCACAGACATAGCATTTGGTAGAGTTCGGTGTGAACCCTAGTTATTTAATTCCAGGGCCCATGCATTTAGCCTTCATAACATACTTTCCCCATTCATGACCCAATTGAGGTAGAGCAGATATTTTCCTAGCGATTTGTTTTCTAAAGGAAACTTTCTTTATAGATTCTCCTAGACCTGACTAATAATGAAGGGTAAGCATGTTGTTGAAATAATTTTGTACTCTCGTTGCTCCTTTGCTCTGAGTATACATGGTATGGATTTAATTCTGTTCCCCAGGGCTGACTCAGTGGATAGCCACTAGTTGCTCCCCAGCCCTACTCCTATCAAGGCAGTGGACAAGGCTCAGGTGTTAGAAAGTGAAGGTACTAAAATGTCATCATCTGTGCTGTACCATCTTGCAACTCTGTATCCAATGCTTTCTAATTAGTCCCTAAAGACTTTAGTTCCTTTCATGCCAATTCGTCTGGCATGTATTTTAAATGGGTCCTCTGAAGACAACAGATGCTCAATAAATTCTATACTCTGACATGTTTTAAAATTCCTACACAGTTGCCTGGTGCATCAAAGAAGGTGTACAGAATGGAATACAACTTTCACCTTGTCCATGCACCAAGTCCTGTGTTCTAAAACTTATTTTCCTTCTTTTTGGCAGTTAAGGAGCCAAGTCTTTTGACTTTTGGCTGAAAAGAGAAAGTACACAAGATGTCCGTTTCAAAGCAGAGTAGGTATGGAGTGTGTGTGTGGGGGTGTGTGTGTGTGTGTGTTAATGCTGTGACCTCTGGGACCCTGGCCCTGATACTCAGGGCCATAATGTCACCTTGATATTTCTGCCTTTTACCCTCTTGGCTACTTGGACTTCTGTTGCTTTTTTCATCTCCACCCACCCCTGCATAATTTAATCTCATGTTTCATGGATTCCTTCTTCTACTGGAGTTCTATGTCCTGAATCCAACCATTCAGCCAGAACTACTATATTTCTCTCTCTCTCTCTCTCTCTCTCTCTCTCTCTCTCTCTCTCTCTGTCTCTCTCTCTGTGTCCCTCTTTCTCTCTCTCTCTGTCTCTCCTTTGAGACCCTGAAAAGCTTTAAGGAAGACTCTCGCCTCAACTCTGCTTATTCATCTTCTCTGCATAGTAATCCAGAGTGTTACAAGCCTTGTTTTGACCTCACAACTTCTCACCTTCTCTTCCTAACATTTCGTTCTGTTCATACACACTCTCATGTGTCAGGATTACCTCTTCCAAATCTCCCCTTTCTCCTTTCCCATTCAATTCCCCAACAGTTGGGATGGTCTCCAGGACTACCACTCTTCACATGTCTTGAGCATGTGTTAGGTGTCAGGAGTGAACCAAGCACTTCACATGTATTTTATTCAATCTTCACAACCACCTGTGTGGTCAGTGCTATACTTTCTCCATGTATAGAAGTGGAAATGAAGACATGGGGAGGTGAAGGCATTCATCCAAGGTCACATTGATAGTAGATGACAATGCCAGGCTCCAGAACCACATCAGAATCATGCCAAGGTCTGTGCCTTGATCCACTCTTCCAATTCAGATTTCTTCCTGAAGTCAAACCAAGTTAGATTTTCCTCTGAACAAGGTCCCATGATTGCTTTTAGAGAGGAGGGGGAGAAATGGAATGTATAACCTTTCTCCGTTTCTTTTCTGTTTCCCTCAGTTTTCTTCAGTCTCTTTCTTTGTGCCTTTCCCCATCTCCACCCACGGTGGCCCAAGTTTCCTCAGCAGAATTCACTGGCAATCAGGCAATCTCCTTTAAAAGTTTCTTTGCCTCATCACTAGACAATACCCCACAAACTCAAGCCACCTATAAACCGTATTGTCAGATCTTCATTTCATGGGTCTTTAAAAAGCAGACTTATAAAAGAGGCCAGCTGAGATCCTGGTTCTGACAGTCTTACAGCCTGTTTTTGCTTGACCTCACAGATTTAAAAAGTTTTGGTTAAAATTATGGCTGTTGACATAACCTTTAAGGATTATCCCTCAGATTCTTGACGAGGCTTCAGTCATCTCTGAGCCCTTTTCCTTTCACCTACATGGTAATTCCCTGGCTGGTTCTAAGGCTCACATATTGATGAGTGAAACGGAGATTCAACTTTAATAGGTTCTAAGTAAAGTCTTTTATTTCCCTTCTGGATAATCCCCTCACCAAACCCTTTCATCTAGTTCAAATGCCTGGGTGCTGGTGCAGCTAGGCAGACAAGAATCATTCTGACAGCAGAGCTTAAAGGATTCGGGAGTTGCTCCAATTTCCTCATCTGGCTGCCAGGATTTGTATGGAACATAGGGTATGAGCTAGGGCTGAATAAATTGTATGGGGTCCAGCCAGAGAGGGGAATGCCAGGGGTAGGCTGAAGGCATGTGAAGTGAAGCACAGGCTCACGTCATGGTGGCCTGATCCAGGAGGAACCACAGATGCCACCCTCAGCAGAGGAGATCCCTTACACATGGCCTCTATTCCTGTTCAATTCTACAGACATTTACTGTAGCTCCTATTTTGTTGTCCAGGCCCTGTTCTAGGCCCTAGGGACATACAGCTAAATAAGGAAAGGTCTACTCCATTAAGTAGCTCACAGTCTGGGGTGGAGGGAAGACCTCTAGAAAGAGAAAGGAATGTTCAAGGTGCTGGTTATGACTTCAGCTGAGTGTCACGTGATTTTTTTTTTTCCTAACGAGCTATAGTATGCTTTGGGCATATGAGTAGGAGATTTGTGTACTAGGAAGTGGGTGCTTCTACCCCAATAAAGCACTCTTCCCACTGGGCCAGCAAAGATGCCTTTGGACACCTGATCTTCTGCCCTTTATCCCATGGGAACTCCACTTTAGTCCTGTTCCATTCTCAGGAGAACTCATGCTGGATGGAAAGTCACAGAACATTTTGCTGTGGCCATGCATTGCTTTCAGGTCTAGCCTTGGCTGAGCCTGATGCTGAAAGAAAAAATGTGGATCAGTTAGCTGTTTGCTATTCAAATAGTATTTGTTTTCATTGTCTCTGGGAAAGCTGTGGGTATCATTCTAACCTATGTATACCTTTTCTGATCTTAGTCTGCTGGGAAGGACTCCAGGCTCTTTATTAACAAGAAGAGGAAAGGGAAGGACAATTTGCTTCTCTCTAGGAATTTCTTCTCCTCAATGGTCAAAATTGCACATGGTTTCATACTGAGAATGTTTTTTTCAGATCTCTGGTAATACACGAGTAATAAGACACAAGTACCATCCTCAATTGCTGTGCAGGGTCATTGGGTAGACAGACATAACTGTAGGTAAACTGCAAGACATTGCAATAAATGCTATTTTGGAGGCTTGAATAAAGTGCTACTGAGGCTACCTACATAAGCTGTTACCTTTCTAGACATAATTGACAAATGGGGTCTAATTAAACTAAAGAGCTTCTGCACAGCAAAAGAAACTACCATCAGCGTGAACAGGCAACCTGCAGAATGGGAGAAAATTTTTGCAATCTACTCATCTGACAAAGGACTAATATCCAGAACCTACAAAGAATCAATCAAATTTACAAGAAAAAAACAAACAACCCCATCAAAAAGTGGGCAATGGATATGAATAGACATTTCTCAAAAGAAGACATGCATACAGCCAACAGGCACATGAAAAAATGCTCGTCATCACTGGCCATCAGAGAAATGCAAACCAAAACCACAATGAGATACCATCTTACACCAGTTAGAATGGCAATCATTAAAAACTCAGGAAACAACAGGTGCTGGAGAGGATGTGGAGAAATAGGAACACTTTTACACTGTTGGTGGGATTGTAAACTGGTTCAACCATTGTGGAAAACAGTATGGCGATTCCTCAAAGATCTAAAACTAGAAATACCATATGACCCAGCTATCCCATTACTGGGTATATACCCAAAGGATTATAAATCATGCTGCTATAAAGACACATGCACACGTATGTTTATTGCGGCACTATTCACAATAGCAAAGACTTGGAATCAACCCAAATGTCCATCAGTGACAGACTGGATTAAGAAAATGTGACACATATACACCATGGAATACTATGCAGCCATAAAAAAGGATGAGTTCATGTCCTTTGTAGGGACATGGATGCAGCTGGAAACCATCATTCTCAGCAAACTATCGCAAGAACAGAAAACCAAACACCGCATGTTCTCACTCATAGGTGGGAATTGAACAATGAGATCACGTGGACTCTGGAAGGGGAACATCACACACCAGGGCCTATTATGGGGAGGGGGGAGGGGGCAGGGATGGCATTGGGAGTTATACCTGATGTAAATGATGAGTTGATGGGTGCTGACGAGTTGATGGGTGCAGCACACCAACATGGCACAAGTATACATATGTAACAAACCTGCACGTTGTGTACATGTACCCTAGAACTTAAAGTATAATAAAAATTAATTAATTAATTAATTAATTAATTAAAAAAAAGAAATGCCCTTCACTTGAAAACTCCCTGTTCAAAATCACTCTGTCTTTGAAATGCCCTTGATTACTGCATGAAGAGTTTATCCTTAGTGCTTTATCCTTAGTGCCTAGCAGTGCTTCATTAGAAATTCTGAGATAGCATTGATAGCAATATCTTACAATTTATACACTCTGTGTCTTTCTCCCTAATGTATCTGTGAGGCAATCCAGAGCAGTGCTAGTATGTCATTATTGGTGTATCCCCAGAATCTACAGTGATGGCTCATATCTAGAAGGGCTCAACTTATGCTTCGTGGAAGATTAGGTAAAGCCACAATGACTTAATTTTCTTTTCACTCAAGATCTAGTTCAAAGGGCAAGATGAGGCCAAAACGTGAAGTTGAAGTTGAGATGTCTCAGCACATACACTAAACTCTGAGCCATGTGACCAGTTAGCCTAACCTTCTCAATTCAGCCAAGTAAAGTGAGAGCTCCAACACCCCTCAGCAGAGTGCATGTGTAGCATTTTATGGAAATCATCTCCCACCAGAGACAACTAAAACCTGCCCACCATGGCTTCTGAGTTCTTACTGGCTTACCTCAAGAACTTCTCAAAGCCTATGTTGATCCTGGACTCTGTAACTAACATTTTCCAGTGATAATTTGAGGCACATTATGTGGCACTGGGGGCTAAGAACCAGAGTCAATGATTGGAGTTTCAAGATCTATAATCCTGGACACCGTTCTCTATTATTTTTTCAGTAGTGGGAGCTCAATGGAACTGAGTAAATGGCTACTTGAGCAAGGATAAGCTTCCTGTATGATATTTAGAAAGGTGATCACTTGATAGAATGTGCTGTATACATCTGTGTATATATAGGGGACACACAGTTCTAACCACTATTGAGGAGCATATGCTTCAGCTTTATCTCCACAAACCATACAGAAATGCAGTTAGAGGCTTCCACATGATTTCTCCACTTGTGGATTTTGACAGTGCATCAACAGCAAATACATTTGTCATCAGGATTTAGCCAGAATAATCTGCACAGTATTTTGGCCTTAGTTTAGATGTGTGGTTCTCAATGGGGGAAGTACTGTCCCATAGGGACATTTTGGAAAGTAATAAGGGTAGTTTTGGTGTCACAATCATTGGAAATTACCACTGGCATCCTTACTAAGGTCAAAATGATTGGAAATTACCCCTGGCATCCTTGGGCAGGCACCAGGGATCATTGATATTCCTCTAGTGCATAGATAGTGCCACTGAATAAATTTTCCTGCATCCTGCTTGACTCTTGAATGCCATGCAAAACATCCATGCAGATGAAAAATGCATTTATAATGATCCACATCGAGAAGCTAATTCCATTTTGATATAAACACTTTAATGAAAAGTATTTTTTGTACTCTTTAAATATACATTCCCAAGAAGGCAGCTACCATGTTACTGAAGGAAGCTTGCCTTTTGATTTGTTCACTAATTTCACTAAGACTTGTTCTCCATTTTGGGAAGTCACACCATTGATGCAATGCTGCCCACAGTATCTGAGTCACTCAGACCACACACCAGAATCAGTCTCATTTGGAGCTGTTGTAGTCATGCTGACTCTACAAATACATGCTGATACACTTTGTTAGCACTTAATTCAAAATGTCAACGTAAAGAAAAATACCTATCATGTTTGTTGAATAGTTTCTTATTTTCCTGAAGTCTGAACAGGTTCACAGGAAGTAGGTTCAAGCATTTGATTACTTTGCCTTTTAATGTAGTTGTGTCAGAAGTATTTACACATGAACATTTTTATTATTTCACTGTAAATTATTTCCTCTTATAGATAGAGCATTCACCTTTTTTGAACTTACATAAGGTAGGTCATACTTGTTTGGATTTTCAATACCAAATGTTTGCAATAAAAATGGGATTTCTGAGACTGACAAGATTGACAGTTTTAGACAAACATAGGAGCAACTGGGACATAGGAAAGGATTAATTATTTGAGTATGGTGAGAATTGATATCAAAATAGACCCTTGGGAGTGACAGAAAATTTAAAATTAAAAAAATGTAGGACTGAAGATTTGAAGCAGCTGACTTCTTTACTAATGCTAATGTATATCAAGTGCTTCCTCTGTGCTGGATCCATTGCTGAGAAATGTTCTTTGTTACAGGCTCTCAGACAGCCTGTGCTGTCTGATGCCACACAGGCAATAGGGGCAGAGCCCAGATTAGAACAATGTTTGCCAGCCTACCAAGCCTGCCCTCTCAACGATACCCCATTGGCCAGTTTAGTCTGTGGAATACAAGCTTGAACCTCCCCCTGGTCCTTACTGGACAGGATCTCTGTTGAATGAGTAGGAGGACATCTGACAAGCTTATGGGCTCAGACTGCCTTGGTTTGATTTCCTGCTCCCGCTATCGCTGTGATCTGTGGAAAGGTTAGGCTGGAATGGGATTTAGGAAGGGTAAAATGTCCTGTTCAGTAGGTCTGCTCCTTTCCCCAAAGACATCCAGGGGGCATATCTATTTTGAAATGATATTTACACATGAACCATGTTTCATCAGTTAAACAAATTGTTTAATAACAGACCAGCAACAGGAACTCCTTTTCAATGTATTTAAAATCTTCTAGGCTCTACAAAAGTTATCCAGTATGAGTTCTTTTAATTCCTTCAAAAAGACAGTTTTAACTTTGCATTGCCACAAATTCCTGGACTGTGGCTCCTTTCCTTGGAGTTTCAAAGTGTGGGAGGAATTCCACAACCACCTACAACATCTCTGTTACTCTATTTCAGATAGAGGGAAAATGAATTCTAAAGATCAGTGTTGGCTTCTTCAGGTTCCCCGTCATCTTGGGGGTGGCACTATACAGAAGTGCAGTTATGACGAAGAGGCAGCTAGGCTTTAGGGAGTCCATGTGTGGCCGCCTATTCTTCCATATGTGTGTCAACGGAAAGTGCCACTCTCCTGTCCATGCTGTCCCCAGCCCTGGAACCAGCCCACTCTCACCTCCATTGCTTTGTACACAAGCAGTAGACTCTGTTTAAGAAAATCCTTCCAGAGTCCCCACCTGGAGTTTTCCCTCAATCCCCTTGTTCTCCTTTCTCTGCCTTTTCAATATTGAGCCCCACATTCCAGCTTCATCTCTGCACCTGGCCTCTTCTGTTTGGTCACTTTCTGGAGCCTCAGACTCCCCTTCTAACTTTGTGGTTGATGTCTTTCTGTGTTTAGCTCAGCTGCTTCTTCAATTTTGACTTCTTTGAGGAACTATCCCAAGACTTTCAGAACCTCACTGACTAGGTCAGGACACCCCCTCCTTCCTCTGCTTCATCTCCAATGCCACACCTGGAGATGGGGGAAGGACTGAGCATGTTTCTCGTGGCACAAAGTGTCTGTCAGGGATTCTACGCCCCTTCCATGGTGTAGAGTTGTAAGGACGTTGTTGCCAGCAAGGGATTGTATTTTCAGCCCATTAGGTTTGAGGTGAAGACATTAACTATTTCTTTCCAATGATGTGTGATCTGTGTCACTTTCAAGCTGGAGTGGTTAAGAAGTGGGCCATCTCTCTTTCCCTACTTAGTAGCTGAAGGCAGTGGACTTCAAGGCTGTAAGGGAGGGTGGAGCCCAGATGGCAGGGGTCTGAGTCACTGAATCACCACTCATCAGCAGCAAGTCTTGTACTGGGTCTCAGTGAGCAAGAAATAGACTCTATCATTTAAGTTACTTAGGTTTGGGATTTAGTGTTAGATCAGAGAGCATTTCCCTAGTGTGTCCCCAGTTTCCTCACCTCTAGATGCAGGACTTTCATGAGGATAGGCAGAGCCTAGGGAATACCCCAATCTTGATGTCAGGCTTGTAAAGGCACCATGTAACTGAGACCTGCTGATTTACCTCAATCTGGTTGCTTGCAGTCTGTAATAGTCTTGGACAAGTGGCTTAAGTAGTTCAACTGTCAACCCTTGCATACATAAAAATGACACTATTAATAATATCTAGCTCTGATGCCATGATGCATGGCTAGTGCTTAGTATAGGAATGTAGGAGTTGTTCCACACATACCAATTGTTATATTAACACTGATTCTGAAACACTGATGGCCTATCTTAGAGTCAGCTCTGATCTAGAATTCCAGGTGTTATCTCAGGTTCTAAATACTGAGTGGTACTCAGTGTCATTCCTCAACTACTTTTGAGTAGGAAATCCCAACTGGTTTTCTTTATATTCGTATGCAATACCTCTGGCCACCAATTGAGTGGGGTTTTCTTTCACACCAAGCAATTCTTCAACTCTGTAGATGACAACTGAATGTCCTGCAATTCAATTCAATTCCCACGCTATCTACCTGGGCTTAGTGCAGATTCCACAAGTTAAGGGCTCGGTCCTACAAGATTGCTCTCCCCCAACTTTCAGACACCAATTGCAAATGAGGGATTACCCACAACTTCTCTTCAACCTGGCTACAAATCTGAGGTTCCCATAAACCTCCCTGTTTAGGTTCAATCATTTGCTTAGAAAAGATCACGTAATTCAGGAAAGCAGATTATTACTAGATTCCTGGCTTAGTGAAAAAGTATACAACTCAGGAACAACCAGACGAAAAAAATGCATACGGCAAGGTGTGGGGAAGGGGCACGGAGCTTCCATGTCCTCTCCAGCTGGCCACCTGCACAGCTTCTCCATGTGTTCAACAGCCTGGAAGCTAATTGTACCTCTTCCTTTTGGTTTTTTACATAACTTTGATTGATTAAATCATTAGCTGTTGGTGATTAAACTTAATCTCCATCCCTTCTCCCCCTCTTGGAAGTCGAAGAGGTGAGGCTGAAAATTCCAACCCTTTAACCATACGGCTGGTTTCCCTTATAATCAGTTCCCAGTCTTAGGGCTTTCCAAAAGTCACCTCCTTAATCATGCTCAGGCGTGATTGAAGGACCTTGCTATGAATAACAAAAAATGCTCCTTTCACCTTTGTCTCCCCTATCACTTAGGAAATCTTGAGGGTTTTAGGAGTTCTGTGCCAGTACCTGGGATAAAGACCAAATATAGTCACCACTCTCTGTATGACTGTGTTCTGCATCCATGGATTCAACCAACATCTGAAATAAATAAATAAATAAATAAGTAAATAAATGTACCTGAACTGAAACTGTGCAGGATTTTTTTCTTGTCATTATACCATAATCAATATAGTATAACAACTACTTACATAGCACCTACATTGATTTAGGTATTATAAGTAATCTGGAGATGATTTAAAGTATCTGGGAGAATGTGTGTAGGTTATATGCCAATACCACATCATTTTATATAAGGGACTTCAGCATCCTCAAATTTTGGTCTCCTCAGGGGGGGTCCTGGAACGCATTCCTTATGGAAACTGTGGGATGACCATGCATACTTCTTATTATAAACCACAATGTCATAGCCTTCTTTTAGCTAGGATGAAAAGGTGGGCAGTGAACTAGAGTTTCTCTCACTCTTTTTCAGTCATAAATTTTTTCTTCCTGCTTGCCTTCTGGCATCAAATTATTGAGTCTCAGTTGGTGCTCAGCCCAGTGCCCGGTTCTTAATGCACACAAGTCTCCGTCATGGAAACGTAATTTCTTTGGATTCTTTTGATGCACACTTACCAAACTGAGGAAGGTAGCAGTGTGCAAGAGGAAGGCAGAAACAGAGCATTAATATGGCATTTATTCCTGGAATATCAATTTGACTCAAGGTTAATTAATGTCAAAATAAGTATGGACAGATTGTATTGTAGAGTAACATGCACATTTTATTTATTTATTTATTTATTTAAAATAATAGAACATGAGATTTGCTCTCCTTTGTCTAGGGCTGCTTCCTGGACAGTTGGAGAAACACTGCTCTAAAACCTGTAATGCCCCTTGCTGAAGTAGAGAGATTTTTGCTACCCATTTTAATGCTGTAATTTAGATATCCACCTCACCTCACCGCACTCACTCTACCTGGGACATTTTGGTGGTGTTATTTTATTTTCTCTTCTCCTCTGGGGTGGATAGTTGAGTAATTGAAAACAATTTAGGTGGGGAATACAATAGGGCAATCAGCCCTGGATAAGAGAGTAATTCTAGAATATTTGAGAAAAATTGCTCACATTTTTCTATTAGTCAAAAATAAAAATAAAAAACTTTACCCAACTCCTAATGAATATTAACAATAAGAATGGTAGATAAAATCAATCTGATAAGGAATAAAATAAAATTGCACATTTACATATGAATTTACATATGAAAAATTTGTCCTGGGAAAATTGGACTCAGTAGCAATAATTATTGCAAAAGATAATGCACAACAGTTGAAGCTGTAATTGATAAGTCTCATGTGAACAATAGCTAAGAATTGGTTTGGATGAAAATTGATTTTAGTAAAATAAACATACAAATAGAAAACAATGAAAATGCTTAACCACATCGATAGGAATTGATCAAAGAAGTAACATGACTTAATACATTTCCCTCTTGAAATATAATTAGTTTTGGAAAAATGCTGATTTTGTGATTTCTTTTTATTTCTAAATCAATAAATTTCAAATTTTAGTGTGCATTTTTGTAATTTGAGGTAAAATTATTTCCAAGGACCAAAAATGGTGGCATTGAAATGATTTAATGGGTCAAAATGATGAGATAAAAATTAATCAAAACAGTGGGCCAAAGTATTCTGAACCTTTGGCTTGCATGTGGAAGTTTTCCTGTAAAAGTTAATTAATAACCACAATCCTCATGAGTGTCTCTGTGCCACCCACTATACAATGAAGTTCCCATGTAATATTTCATGAATCCTTTGGATAATCTGTGTGATAGATGTTAGCACCTCTCTTTTGCAGATACAGAAACTTTATGTCAGCCTGTTCATATAGCTCATCTGAAAAGACCCAGCTTTTTACGGGTCTCTCTCCTAAGCCTTCAATACATTTTACCCCACTGCCACCCACCACCCACCATTCTTGGATAGCTTGAAACCCTAGGGCATCATTTCATTCATTGCCTCAATTCAGTTAAGTAAATTGTGGTTGATTACACTACTGTTCCCAATAATTTGCTCCTATCCCTGTAGGAAGATTATATAATCATGTCTATTGCTGTGTGACTTCTTGTAGTTTCCTGCCCTGCCTCAATGACATCTGCCTTGGTTGTTCATGACTTACTTTGGCCAATAGAAAACAGGTAGCAATGACCTGTGCCAAACCCATGCAGAAACTTTAACAGCAATTGCATGGTTTGTCATTGCTCATTTTCCCTCTACACAGGGTCTCTCAGGACCAGATAATTCTTGTTGCTGGTGGAGATGGAGTCTGTCCTATGCATTGGAAGATGTTAAGCAGCATCCCTAGCCTGTACCCACTAGATGACAGCAGTATCTGTCTCTCAGTTGTGACTACCAAAAATGCCTGGAGATAATGATAAAGTATTCCCTGGGAGGTGACATCATTTCTGGTTAAGAACCACTACTCTACCACAACAATGGTATGTCCCATAAGAGCTGTTTCTTTTTTCCAGGATTTTTTTTTAAAGTGGAGTGCCAACCCACAGCTACATGTAACATGTATGAAAAATCAACCTTTTCTCTAGTCTTTGAGATTTTTGGGTTGGTTGTTAGCACAACATAATCTAGTGAAAGCTGACTAATACAGACATGTAGAGGAAAGTGCAGGATACATTAGAGATGGTCATATCTTATTAATTTTTTAATTAGATGAAAATGAAATATTTTAATAAATAATTGTTAATAGACTATCAACTCAGCGGTTATTAGTATAAAAAGTCAGTATCAGTTAAATAGACAACATAACATTTATTTATCTTGTATGATTCCTTCTAAATGGGATTAATGAGTTGGGGAAATGACTGGTTTTCCATTTATATTTGGTTGGCTATTTGTCTCTTAGATTTTAATGGGGGCATGTTGGATCTGGGGAGCAAGGGTAGTAGGAACAAGAGCTCTTGGGGAATCTGTGGAAGATACTCTAGCACTGGCAGAAGTGGGACTTTCCCTGACTGCTGCTGTTGGCTGGGCTACATTTCTTGGAGGCATTGGACCCTCACTCAATAGAGACTTTAGGAAAAGACCCAAGAAAGATCTTTCCATTACTCCAGAGGAATTACTGAGTTGTCCTCACCAGGAAAAGTCTGGTTTTGTCATGCTGGGGGTCAAATCATGGCGTGTATTTACACCCTTCACGAAAAGGCAGTGCAGTGTGGTGACCACGAGTGAGAGCTCTGGAAACGGGCACTTCTCTTCCAGGTGAGTAAGTTCAGTTGCTTGACTCTATGCTTTGGTGTTTCCATCTAAAAATGGGGATCATAGTGAGCTATATCACAAGTTTGTTGTTGAATTAAATGAGATAATTAATAGATTTACATTGATGCTACACTGGGCATGTGGTATGCGCTCGATAAATGCTAGCTACTACTGTTACTAGTTGTAAGTGGGGATGAAAATGGGCTACATTTCTTGGAGGCATTGGGCCCTCACTCAAGACAGGAAAGCCTGGTTTTGTCATGCTGGGAGTCAAATCATTTGAAAATGGGGATGATAGAGGCACCCACCTCACAGGACTGTTGTGAGGATTGAATCAATTAGTATATATGAAGTGGTCAGGACAGTGTGTAAGTAAACATTTTTATTATTGCTAATACTATTACCATCTCATGGAAATCACCACATTTTAAAATTCTAGTGCAGTACCAAATTTAAAAAAGCTGCTCTCATGTAAGTGTTTTCATACTAATGCCATGTGTTCTATATTTGAGTTGCAAAATATGTGATAATGCTACAGATGCATAGGACATCTTTTCCCCTACAATAGCAAAGCTCTAAAACTCTTCGCATACTACCCCTGTTTCTGCACATTAGTGTTTTAATAAAGTCACATTTGAATATATGGCTTTCTCTAAGGACCAAAATAAATGTCATAGGTGCCCACTGCTAATGTACACTTGAGTCTCTGGTATATTTATAGGAAGTGAGCCCTGGCTGTCTTTTATAAATGAGAAGATAGAATGTTAGAAAAGTGTTGGGCTGAAAAATAAGAGAATCTCATTTTACAGATAGCTCAGAGAAGTTCATTAACTTGCCCAAGATCAGGCAGCCGT
The DNA here is from genome assembly GCF_043159975.1 of Macaca nemestrina. Lineage (NCBI taxonomy): Eukaryota > Metazoa > Chordata > Mammalia > Primates > Cercopithecidae > Macaca > Macaca nemestrina. The sequence goes on from NC_092125.1 coordinate 34,319,684, forward strand.
TGAATGGCAGAACAGTGGCATAATTGTTTATTTGGTGATAGAGTATTTGATTTATTGAGGCCATCTGGGCTGATGGAGCTGGAACTTTAAGCCAGCTAAGTGCTCCATCCAGCCTGGCTCTGAAGGGTCCCCTCAGAGTCTAGGCGAGATGGCCAGTGAAGAGTTCGGGCACAGAGCAGCGCCTAACCACCACCAAGCAATGTCACACAATCTTTTAGTCTTTGGGCACTCGCAGGATGTAGATAGAAGAATACTGTATTCAAAATTAAAAGACCCTAGACTTACCCCTGGCTCTATCTGCCCACCCCCACCACATCTACTGAGGCATCATCTACCCATAGCAAGCTTTTTTAGTACACAGTTCTTTGAGTTTCGACAAATGCTTACAGTCATGCATCATCACCACAACCAAGATAGAGAATAGCCATGTAAGCCCCAAATCTCTTTGTGCTTTTTCTATTCAACTATTTCCCCAACCTTCAGCTCTTAGTAACCACCGATCCATTCTCTGTCCTCAAGGCTTTGCCTTTTTCAGAATGTCATAGAAATGGAATCACACAGTTTGTAACCCTTTAAGTCTGGCTTCTTTCACTTAGCATAATGCATTTGAAACTATTTCTGGCTGTGTTCTTATTGTCTGCAGGTCTGTGGGTAAGTAGTTTAACCTCTTTCAGCCTCAGTGTCCTCATCTGTAAGATGGGCATTAACACTTGCTTTGCATTCACGTTGTTGTGGTTAGAAAGAAAGAATGCATACAAATGTGGATTAAGTAAGAGGAAATGCAAGTGTACAAACGTACTCATTATTTTTGTTATGAAGTTGCCTTTTGAAGAGATTCCAGCTACAAAAGCAATCCTAATTGAAATATAAACCCTGCAGAGCCTTTGTTTGTCTGATGAGCAGGGCAGAACCCAGCATCACTGTTAAACTCTCCCCCAGCCAAAGGGCTCCACAAGCTAGTCCCAAGCCTCAAAATCTTACAGAAAACACCTACCCAATAGGGACTGCCACCAGGGAATGTAGATCTCTGGCATATTGCTTTCACCATACTGCTCCCCTGAGGTGCTGGGAAACCTAACCTGTCTATGACATACTTTGATCTATTTGGATGGAAAGTAGCTTTTAAAACATGACCATTAACACTGCTAATAAAATATAATGGTAATTGTGTTCTGGAAAAAATATGAATATCTGACATATGGAGCACCAAACAGTTCCACAAGAAGATAGGGCTTGTCTTGGCTCAAAAAGCACAGGGAGGAGGGTGAAATCCAGATTTGCATTTCCTTCTGAGTGTTATGTGATTCTGAGTTATAGAACACATATGACCAACATATATTCCCTGGGCATTTTTGCCGGGATGTGGAACCTGGGAGGTCAGTGTCTGATACTGTCTTCCCATCCAATTGACAAATGGCTGGCAAACCAGCCAGACAGGTGAAGACAGTGCATAGCCAGAGAAGGCAAAAAAGCTGGGCAGGGATTTAGGAGACCTGATGCTACGTCTGGCCCTACCATTAATTGTGTGACTTTGTGCTTGTTCCCTTACCCATGAAAAAAGGGGGCTGTCGTAGATTACCCTGAAGGAATCACAAGTTACACCCGAAAGATGGAGCCCGACTCCCATCTCTGAGCACCAGAGTAAGGGGAGCAGAAAGCAGCAACCCTGAGCCTCGGAGTGAAATCCTTCAGAGAAGCTCCCTGTTTCCAGCACTAGCTGAATAAGATTCCAATAAACATATTGCTGAAATGTTTGTTTCCGGGTGTCATTTTAGACTGCAAGTAGCTAAAACAGATCTGGCTTCTATATATAGATTCCGCATTTGGTTGTGTTCTAGGAGGCTTTTATTACTACGCTCCCTGGCTGGCTCCCAGCTGAGCTTTTCCTTCAAGGGATCAGATTTTGGAACCAGAAAGTCAAAGAGGATCAGTGACCATATTAAGGGGCATCTCTCTCTCTCTCTCTCTCTTTCACTCTCGCTCTCTCTCTCTCATTCTCTCTCTGCTAATGCTGTATACTGCAGGTGGATGCCAGCGTGGACTGGCTTCTCTCTTTGTGCAAAGACTCTTAATAATAATGATGACAAAGCTAATGAAAACTGACCAGCCCCACTATGGGAGTAAATACAAGCAAAACACTCCTGACGTCCTGGGCTTAAAGGAAACATCATATAATTTGGGTTGAAATGAAGTGCAGATGATCACAAACAGCCCATTCTTTAGATAAGAGGACCCAGGAACCTCTGTGGATAGAAATAAAGGAAGGGGCTATGAAGAATGGGTTTCTTTGGGGGAGTGGGTGTCTGAATTTTACTCATGAATTCTCCAGGGGAAGATATGCTGGAAATGAAAGGTGAAAGAAGGAAGGTGGAGGTGGAAGTTGGAGGCAGAGATGCAGGGAGGGAAAGCGGAGGGAAGAGGAGTTCCCTTAAAGAGACAATGTTGAAGCCTGGCAATCGGATTTTGTAAAACGTGTCCAGTCACTAAGAGACAGTCCCCTACTGTGTGTCCTTTGTTTTCTGTGCGTAAAACCTAACCTCGATCCCATGTGATAGTGTCTTTTCCCTTCACCTGCCTCTGAGATTTCTTTATATTTAATCATCATGGATCTAACTGCCTTCCTGGTCTCCATATTTTTGTGCCTCACCTCTTTCTAGTTTTTCTTCCTCCCTGTTTCATTCTTCCCTCTTCTCTTCTCTACTTCTCTTTTCCAGTTCTTTCTCCTCCCAGAATCTTCTTTTTCCTAGTCCTCCTACCCTCCCCCTTCCATTTTACCCTTTCCTCCTCCATCTCTCCCCTCCCCCTCGCCTCACTCCCTTCCCTTTTCCCTCTTTCCCCACGCCTCCTTCTTTCTTCTCTTTTCTTCCCCCTTACCCCTGTCTGTCCTTCTCCCCTTCTTTTCTCTCTCCCCTTTCCCATCTCCTCATCCCCTCTCCTCCCTCTCCTTGCTTTCCTCTTTTCCCTTTCCCTCCCTTTCCCTCTCCGTCCTGGTCCTTGTTTATCTGTAAGCTCCAATTTCTTGCCTTATAGATTTACCTGCAGAACAAGACACCGCTCCTCTTGCAAAAAAACTGTTTAAGAAATCCATATCCTCTCCCTTCATTCCTTGGGCATTTCAGAAATGATATTCCTCCCCCAACTACCCCCGTCAAAATAAAATGAATCCAGCCAGCTCCTGCTGTGTGTCCTTAAATCCATTCCCTCTAGCTTCGCTGGTTTGAAAGCCTGTACCCTAGAAGGGGCCTCCTGCATTTGCTGGCAACCCTGCTCAGTCTGATCGCCACAGATAGTGCTTTGGAGTGAAAAAAAGGGGGAAAAACCCTCTCCTTGGAGATTTCAAAACAGATTCGACCAGCTTTCAAGTCTGTGCACTTGCGGAGTGGCAGGGTTTGGGGAAGAGGGGTAGGGGACTTGGGGTGTGGGTGTTTGTCATAAACAAATAGCAACAGAATTTATGTCTATATAAATTTGGGTTTCCCTTGGCATGTCTGGTGTCTTTCTCCCTGGCATCGAGGGTGGGTGCTGTGCAAGCCTGACTTCCCTCACACTTTTGCTCGGGGGTGTGTATGTGTGATGGAATTGAGGAGGGGGTTGCTGTGTTTTTGATCTGATTCACTTGACAGATTATTTGAATCCAGCCCACCTTTCCGCACATGTCAAACAGATGGGATCATTGTTAAAAGCCTTGAGAGAGCCGAGGCTGAGCGGTGGGTAAGGCAGGGAGGGGGAAGAGAGGAGGGGGGCCGAGGGAGGGAGGGGGCACCTTCTAGTAGCTTTGTGTTTTTCACACATTGGAACTGACAGGAGCCCTTCTTCTCTGTGGGGGTGTGTGTTGCGGGTATGGGGCTGATGAGGGGTGGGATGGAAAGGAGAGGGAGGTGGGGTGTTGGTGGGCAGGGTTATGATGTCACAGCAAAAGTTACAACAGGAGGAAAACACAGAAATGGTTCAACATTTTTTTTTTTAACTTGGGACTGCCAAGAGCTGAAGGAGAGTGGTGAGCAAAGGAATGAAGGGAGAGAGAGAGAAACTAAACTGGAAGCTTGAGTTTTGTGTAGCTTCTTGAAACCTTATGAATGGATTGCTAGAAGCTGAGAGCCAGGAGAGACCTATAGGGGATGCAAGATCCCTTACACATTAAAAGGGGGAGAAAAGCAGGCGGAATTCTTCTTCCTGGCTGTGTTATCCCTCCTTCCTGAAATGAATGGTAGGAAACCTTTTTCTGAGGGTTATGGGGTGGCATGCGGGAGGGGGAAGTTTACTTCTTTTCTTACCTGAGTATCTTCCCTTTACTTGAACTAAACCTCCTGTCTTCCTTCCCTCCTTTCTTTTCTGCTCCCTCTCTCTGTCTCCCCTCTGCTTTCCTGGCTTTCTTTATATCCCCCTCCCCAGAGCCCTAATCTTTATTCTTGAGCTGCTTCAGAAAGAGAGGGAGAGAGAGAGAAAACTGAGTCAAAAGTGAAGGGAAGGAAGAAGGGCAGTCTAGGATTGAGGGGTATCTGCTTAGTAATAGCCACGTGCCTGAGTTGATATCTTCCTGGGGGACTTGCATCGAGGCTCCAGTGGATGCTACATAAGGAAACAGGACATACTGGGAATGAAGTGTTTAAGATACAGCATTTATAATGCAAACAAGTCAGTTCTTAGTTGGGGTAGAGGAGTTTAGAAGATGATGAGGAGACTCAAGGCAGAAGAGGCAGTGTGATCTTACTCCAGAGTATGTGGACTGCATGTTTTAGATGTGGGCAACACAAGCAGTGACTTTAAAAGTGTAAGTGATTTTTCTTATTATGTGAATGAAGGACACAATGCGTTTCTCTACTGTTTCATACCACCTGCGGTCAGGCATCCTTACTTGTGTTAAGAATTCAGAACCATGCCATGTGTTTGTCCATGTATACATGTATGTATTTCTGTACATGCACATGCTTTTGGGGGGTGGGGACCCTTTGAGAAAGCCTTTATCGAGGCATTTAGGCAAACATTGCATAGGTTAAAATTATGACATTTTCTTCCCCATCCTTTCTATCCATTTCAAATCAATTGGAAACATGGTTGCTTGGGTCTAGCTGTTCATTTTGGTAAATTACTTATTTTGAACATCTCATTTGTTTATTTGCTCACTCAGCATATGGTGACTTTTAGTAACTTGAGATTGAGAAACTTCTGAGATAAAAAGAAGATCTATGTAGTATGAATTCATGGCATTTCCATTTAATACTTCTCACAGCAGGATACTTGATTTCTCCTTTCTCCCATGTCCGATTTAAAGTGAATTTAAGATATTGTTCTTTTAAATCCCAAATGATTGATCAAAGTGAGAAAAAATACTTCATTTGTTTTGTTTGTGACAAAACAAAAGAAAGATACAAGGGATCCCTGAAAGGTTAGTGTGGGCTTGTTAGGCAGTAGGTAGATCTGTTCACAGTAAGTGTGTGTGTGTGTGTGTGTGTGTGTGTGTGAGAGAGAGAGAGAGAGAGAGAGAGACAGAGAGAGAATACACACAGAGAAGAGTACTCCAAAACAGTATTGATTCTTTGCTATTGATTGTGTAGGCTGCGGCTGCTGAAAGAGAAAGCCCGAGATGTTTACTGGGGAAACCAAGAGTAGTGTCTGTCCCCTGTGCCTTGGTGAGGTGGGGAGGTTTTCAGGAGGAAGGAGGGGACAGGGAGGAGTAGGTGGAGTGATGCATTGAACTTACTAGCTTTGACATCATCATTGTCTTTAAATGAAAAACAAAACTAAACAAAACAAAACAAGAAGATATCTACAGGCAGAGAGAAAGGGAACCAAGGGGAGCAGGAGAGACTGGAGAGAATAGGTCCCCTGAAGTATATACTCTTCTTTTTGCTCTTTTCCCGATCTTCCCAGGAACCCATAAGACTCCCAGAAGGTGAAGTTAAGAGCTCCCAGACTCATAAGGTTATTAGAACAGCAAACTGGCACCCCAAAGAACTTTACGGAGACTTGCAAACTACCAACAAGTTGTATGAGGGATTAAAATCCTTCAACAACCAACAACCCCAAGCATCAAACTGAAGGAAACATTCTAACCCTCACGGACAGACTGGAAGCTGACTGAGGACATCTGGAGAATGAAAGTTAAGTACCAGCTTGGATTTTTGTGCCCCTAGATTATTTTTGCATTTTAAAATAAGAAGCATCAAATTGCATGTTTCTGTGTAAAAGTTCTAGCAATTTGTTTTAAGGTGAACTTATTTTGGCTTAAGGACTACAAAAAGAGAAGGTAATTCACAGGGAAGGAAGAAGAGAAAGAAATGAAAATTAGAGAATAAGATTATTTTGAATGACTTCAGGTAGCGAAGAGTGTTTGTTTGTGAGTGTGTATTTGAGACACTTGGCTCATGCCTGTGGGTCTCTCTTCTACTATCAGTGAGGGGAGGGATTATTGAAGAAGAAGGAAAAAAAAAAAAAAGAAATCTGAGCTTTCTGGGAGGAAATTCAAAGGAACCAAGAGAAATTAAGTTCGTTCTGCAAGGACTAAAATAGAGCAAGAGGAGAGAGGTCAAGGGAGAAGCGTGCAGGAAGCACACGCGCCGGGGAGGCATAGAAGCCACGCTGGCAGAGTGGCCAGCACAGGTAGCCAGCAGAGGCATTCTTGGGGCTCTTTGAAAAAGTTTGGTCTGTGAACAAAACAGTTTCCCTGGTGACTGCAAATCCATTGCTAGCTGCCTCTTTCTCATCTGCCCATCACTCTGGTGTGGTACCCAGAAGTTGACTTCTGGTTCTGTAGAAAGAGCTAGGGGAGGTATGATGTGCTTAAATATCCTAAGAATAAGCCTGGTGATTTTGGCTGGGTGGGCACTTTGTTCTGCCAACTCTGAGCTGGGCTGGACACGCAAGAAATCCTTGGTTGAGAGGGAACACCTGAATCAGGTGCTGTTGGAAGGAGAACGTTGTTGGCTAGGGGCCAAGGTTCGAAGACCCAGAGCTTCTCCACAGCATCACCTCTTTGGAGTCTACCCCAGCAGGGCTGGGAACTACCTAAGGCCCTACTCCGTGGAGGAGCAGGAAATCCGTCATACAGGACGCAGCAGACCAGACACTGAAGGAAATGCTGTGAGCCTTGTTCCCCGAGACCTGACTGAAAATCCAGCAGGACTGAGGGGTGCAGTTGAACACCCACCTGCCCCATGGGTAGAGAATAGTCCTACTGGGCAATCTGAGCTGCTAGGAGATGATGACACTTATCTTGGCAATCAAGGATCCAAGGAGTCTCTAGGTGAGGCTGGGACTCAGAAACGCTCAGCTGTGGCTGCCACCACTGCCACCATTTTCACAACCCCGAAGGAACCCAAACCAGAGACCCAAAGGAGGGGCTGGACCAAGTCCAGGCAGCGTCGCCAAGTGTGGAAGAGGCGGGCAGAAGATGTGTGGGGAGACTCCGATATCTCTTCACATTTCCAACCTTGGCCCAAGCATTCTCTTAAACACAGGGTCAGAAAGAGTCCACCAGACAAAAGCAACCAAAATGGTGGAGAGGACTCCTACCAGGAAGCAGAGACCTTTAACTCCCAAGTAGGACTGCCCATCTTATACTTCTCTGGGAGGCGGGAGCGGCTGCTGCTGCGTCCAGAAGTGCTGGCTGAGATTCCCCGGGAGGCGTTCACAGTGGAAGCCTGGGTTAAACCGGAGGGAGGACAGAACAACCCAGCCATCATCGCAGGTAACACCCCTCTCCTGGGCTTTCTGAGATCCTGAGGGTTTGGCTGGCTTTATTTCTGACAGGTTAGATATAAGGAGCGAGGATGGGAAGGGGACCCAACAGGAAAGCCAGAAAGGGCTAGCCAGGGAGAGGGGGAAGGGCCGTTAGTAGTCAGCCCAGCAGGATTCCAGACACCATCAAAAAGGAGATAGTGACTCTAGCCATATCAGCCTCTGTACCTTGTGTTGATCTCATGTCCTTCTATACATTGTGCTTGCACTTAGGAGACTTTAGCTCTCTTACCTCTGTTTGAAGTCATAGAGCTCCTTGGTTCTTTGCCAAAAGAGAAGGGGTTTCACACTCCATTGCTGGTAGACCAATATGAAATACCCAGGCAACCTTGAAGACAGATGAGAATCCAAGGACCTGAGCAATGAGTCACGCCTGGGCTGGTCCAGGCGGTGAGGAAACAAGGCTGCTAGGTACACAGCTGTCAGGTCCTGCCTGGATTCCTTTTCTCTGAGTGCCCTGGATCTTGGCAGAAAGTTACCCTCTGGTCCAGGTCCTGGAGTTCCCTTCACTTTGTCCCAGCAATCATGTGTCCAGCTTAGGAACAGTAGGGCCCACTGGAAAAAGTGAGCACTTATAAGCCAAGATCCCGACTTCTAGGCCTGCTGTTGTAACGACCTAAAAAATGAAACCTGTATAACTCCATGGTTTTGATCAGGAGCACTTGCCTGGGAACATGACCCACATTTGTTTTCCACTATACACAGATCTTGGTTTTCATGGAGAGTCACCCAGAAGGGCAAAGAAAAATTAGGTTAAGAGTAACTGTTTCCTGTTGCCTTACTGGGAAGGTTGTAATGAAGCAAGGGGTCATGGATTAGACATGATATTTCATCATTTAGTACCTTATCCTTTTGAATTCCCCATGACAGAACCTAACACAAAGCAAGGTGCATAGTAGAACCATATAATCTGCTTAATTTGAATTATCCACAGTGCCCTTTCATGTTTTCCAGTTCCATTATATTGATAGGGAAACTGAGGCAATAAAAGGCATGCAATGCAGGCTGGGAATAGAACTCCAGGACACTTGAATTGCTTGAAAAATTTCCAAATTAAGAAAAAATTCTCAGGTTACTGGTTGCCTGCAAGAAAGTTTCAGAAAGAAGGAAAGAAGTTGGCAAGGAGGGAAGTTCTTTCAAGGGGGGTGTTGCTGGAACATCCCTTCCGGACACTCTGTCTCCCCCTCTTTGGCTGTGATTTCTTCTTCGGAAGCTGGGATTCCCAGACACTGAGCATCCTCAAGTCTTGTGGTTTTGCTGTATTTTATTTTTGGGTGGGAGAGGGGGTGGGGGAAGGGGAGAAAGAAGGGTTGGGCTGTAAGTTAGGTGGGGAAGAGAAAGAGTAGAAGGAAATCCTTATTCTGGGGCCAAATGGAAGAAATAATGAGATGATTATCTGATCAGAGTTGGCAGCTCCACAGTTTCTCCCAGATGACATCTTCGTGCTGCTTAATCTTGCTTCCTAGTACCCATCTGCCAGGGAAACTGTGTGCTTGCAGTCTAGACTAAGACCCACAACTCTGCTTTCCCCTCCTCTTGCAGTAGCAACGTAAAGACCTGGGATCAATTCCCTGGCTGAAGAAAATGAGAGAAAGATCCAATAGGAGTCTATGTGGGAGGCTCTAAGGGGCTACTGCTTTGGGTTACTAGAGGCCAAACCTGGGGAAACTTGACTCCTGTCCTGTCCCTCCTGTGTCCTGTCTGATGCTCTGCATAGAGGAAAGCAGTGTCATGATTTGATTCCAGTTACAGCATTTCTCATGGCACCTCCCTCATCCCCACCCCAGGACATCTTTCTCCCTTGCCCACCTGTCCACTGCCACCAACCGCTGCCAACACTGCCACAGCACCCACTCAGATCCTTCTCTAAAGTGCCCATCTGAACTCTTTTAACTGTAAGCATGTAAAATTGGGCAGGAAATCTTTTGCAAACTGTCTAGCTTCTGAGTTTTCCTTCTCTTCAAATCAAAGTATCCCTTGTGGTGTACTGACATTTCCCCCCTTAGGTCTACAGCAGAAAGGTTGAGGGCAGGGAATGCCCAGGGCTATCTCATCTCCACCTACCACTCTGTATTTTTCTTTCAATTTCTGTACATCAGAAAATATTCAGTAAAGATGTAGGGTAAAGGTCTGGGAAAGAGGGAGGTTGGGAACATGGTTTCATTCTTCAGGATTCTAGCAACAGGGCTTCTGAGGGCTTGGACATCCTTGTGTACTCACTGTGTTTAGCTGCTTACACTTCACCTGTGGTCTCCATGCCTGAGAACCATAATGTTGCGAAAGGCATTTGCCCTAATCTACTCATGCCTATGGACAGACCAGACCATCTTCCTTCTCTTCCATACAGCACTTGCCCCTGAGCTGGTCATTGTCTATTCCTAGGATGGTTGGCCTTCACCTATGCAGAATGACAATAGAATCATGTCCCCCTATGCAGAATGACAATAGAATCATGTCCCTGGGAGCCACATACAATTCAGCAATTCTGCTGTTCCACTGGGAATGATCCGAGGTGTTGCGAGACTTGGCCCCTACACTTTTTCAACAGCTCTCAAAGCGTAGCTTCTGTCTACTCAACTTAAACCCAGTTTCCCAATCCTTAATCTACCCGACTTAGGGCATTTTTTTCTTCAACAGAGACTTCAAGCAATGCAGCCATAGCCATTTACAGAGGAACATTCCCCTCCCCAGTCCCAGATGCGGGTGTCTTAGAGGATACTTTCTACACAGGACACTAGGTGGCAGTGTTGCTTCATTCACAGGAGAGTAGGCAGCCACGTAGTGGGGAATGTCTCTGATTTCTTGGAGGACTGTCCTGCCCTGGCTCTGGGCTGTATGTATTTAATTGTCCTCTCCCAGAATGTTGTTCGTAGGCATCCCTTGGGATCAGCTTTATGCAAGTGTTTTTTGCGGGGCTTATGTGAAAGGGCAAAAGTGTCATTTTTGGGGTTGTGACTAACTTGCACTTTAGCAAGTGGTAAAGAAAAGAAAATCAACTAAAGTTTCCCCTCTCCCTCCCCCACTCCAAACTTCCACATTCTTCCAAAATAGAAAGTTGAATTCCAGAATGAATTGCCAGAATACATTTATTTAGAGTTGAGGACAGCACGGAGCTCACAGGCTTTGGGTGCTGAACGTCTCTCTGGCCCTCGGAAGGGGAGACATGGTACCTGGGTCCCTGCAAGGCAGATCTTCTGAAGCGGCCTATTTCCCGTAACAGAGACAGAGCAACCAAGGTGTAGGAGAGGACTGTGTACAACTGCTCCACTGTAGAGTCCTCCATAAGAGTCGCTAGGAAGGGGCTTGGCAGTTCAGGGCCATGTAGCCACCTAGGAGTAGACTGAGGTCAAGAGCCCATTTGGTTGGGCCATTGGAACTGAGTACTGGATGTAAGCCAAATTCTGTCCCATCCACGTGTGTAACTTTTAAGCTCCAGCACCCAACCCCGAAACCATCCTGTTCCTTTCCCTCCTTCTCAACTTCCTTTCCTCTCTTTCAACCCCAACATACACAAAAGAGAAGATTTTAATAGGTTCCTCCTCACCCGTAATTGATTTCAAATGTTCCCTGAAGTTGCCCAGCTGAGTAACCACCTGCAGCTCCAAGTTGCAGGAGACTGAGTCACTAAGTCCATGGCAGAATTGGAGCCTGAGCCCAGGATTCTTCATTCAACAAATATTTATTGAGTGCCTTCCATGCAAAGCATGGCAAGGCCCTGAGGGGAGCACAAAGATGTCTAAGAAACTGTCCCTGACATGAAGACAAGTTTTTCTCCTCTGAGGATCTGAGCAATATGCTCGTGTAGAACTTGGGAGGCAGGCTGACCCGGCATCAGATTCCATCTCTGACGCTTATCAGGGCTGTGGTCTTTGGCAATCCATTGAGCTTTTCTATGCCTTGGTTTCCTCAAATGGAAAAAGGAGAAAAATATATGTGTACAAAATATCATTCCATTTAAATAAAAATGAAAAAAGCTCCAAAAAATGAAAAATAAGACGATGTCTTGCAGAGTCGTTACGATACTTGAACAAGTCTTGCATGTAAAGTGCCCACCACAGGGTTTGGCTGTTGTGTTTACTCATAGCCTGGCAGGAGCTAAGAGTCGGAGGCAATCATTACTGGGAGCAGCAGGTTAACCTGCTCGTCTTTGGTTCTAACCCACTAACCTATCATTTTTCCTTAGGTGGAATATTCACTTTAATTTCTTAGGAATTCAGTTTACTAAATTGTAAAATGAGAATGATAGTAAACAGACCTTTTTACAACACAGTCTAATGTGTTGTAAATGCAATAGAATCAGAGGCCCCAAAGGGCTCATTTATTTTATTTAAAAAAAATCCATTCTTTTTAGCCTGAGCAGTACTATTTTGAATAAATTGGACAATGGTGCTAAAGTTTTTTGGAGGCCATAAAACCTTTTAAAAATCTGATGAAAGCTTTGTCCACTCCCTAGAAAAATGAACATGTTCACATAGTTCACACAACGTTCAGAGCTGTATTAGTCTGTTCTCAAGCTGCTGATAAAGACATACCTGAGACTGTGCAATTTATAAAGGAAAGAGCTTTAATGGACTCACAGTTCTACATGGCTGGGGGGGCCTCACAATTCCACATGGCTGGGGGTGCCTCACAATCCCACATGACTGGGGAGACCTCACAATCATGGCTGAAGACGAACAAGGAGCAAAGTCATGTCTCACACGGTGGCAGGCAAGAGAGCGTGTGCAGGGGAACTCCCATTTATAAAACCATCAGATCTCATGAGACTTATTCACTATCACAAGAACAGCACAGGAAAAACCTGCCCCCATGATTCAATTACCTCCCACCAGGTCCCTCCCACAACATGTGGGAATTATGGAAGCTATGACTCAAGATGAGATTTGGGTGGGGACACAGCCAAACCATATAAAATGACCCTCAATACTCTTCACGATTTCCTGACGGCGAGGGTCTGTTGACATTATGTATAAAACCCATTGTTTAAGGCCTATATTGATAAGTGTTTTTTTTTTTTTGACATCTAAGAAATGAGATTTCACAGAATGCTGAAACATCCCCTTCTCCCAATAAGAGAGATTTATACACAAGGTGGAGGGTGTCATCCACGTAGAATATGGAGCTTCATAGAAGGCAGATTCACATACATGTGAAGAGAATGTAAAAGGTAGGCCATATGTGGGATCTCTTCCTTTATCCGATAGGACTTAGTGACAGATGAAGAGACAAATCTATACTTTTCCCAGAATCTTCCTGAAGATGAGGTTTGCACAGTCATCTCCTTAGTTGCTGCTTCCTATATCACAGCAAGGTTTGAAGTCAGAGTGTTCGTCCTCCAAGAATCCTGTGGAATTGTGCAGTTCCCTCCACATTATAGCCCTGCTCCCTGGTTAGGATCCACATGTGCAGCAAAGTCATGGCCACCTGCCCTAGGCATGGACGACCCATGAATGTGAGGGCTTGCTGTTGGTTTCTGGGGATGGATTTACCCACAGTGATGAGTACGAGTTGCACAAGTTGTCTTGTGTGAATAGGGCATAGCCCCTGATGGTTGTAAATTAGCATCTCTGTATAGAAGGTTTTATCATGTGGCTACATGGCCCCCAAGAAGAGAGGAACATGGAGGGACTGTATGGTATTTGGTTTAAGAAGTAAAACAGACTGTGACTATGACCCTTCTTCTTACAGCCTGTAGCCATGCCCCTCATCCATATGGGAAAGTAATTTTCTCTATGTCTCTGCCTCCAGGGCTCTTCATGTGTGGTTTTCTAGGGTGCATATTGATTCCTGCCTTATTTGTTATGTGCATGTCTCATTTCTATCCACCGGTAATTCCTCCAGAGCCAAACGCATGTCTGATTAACTTTTGTCATTCCAAAATATCTAGCACAGTATTAGAGACTCTCAGTTATGTTTGTAGAATAGAAAAAATAGAAATTTAGACTGCTGACTGCCCATTAGGGATGAATAAAAGGGTGGGAGGAACTTTCTGAAACTGGAGTCTCTTTGTGGAATCCAGAGCAGTGGCTTTCAGATTCTGTTTTTGCTGCCTACTGAGGTATCTTCCTAGCTTCTGAGGGGAAATCACTGAGTGCAGGGTTCCCTTTCCACCTTCAATAGGAGCATCCCTTCCTTACCTGTTTCACGGGAAGGAGGGGCTTAATTACTTTAAGGAAGTTTAAACCCCACAACTATAGAGCAGGGGTTGGCATGTTATGGCCTATGGGTCACATCAGGTCTAAAGCTGAAGCTTGTTTTTGTAAATAAAGTTTTATTGGCACACAGCCACACCCATTTGGTTATGTGTTCTCTGTGGTGACTTCCCTGCTAACTGGTGGAGGTAAGTAGTTGCAAAAGAGACCTTCTGGCCCACAAAACCCAAAATATTTACTGTCTGGCCCTTTGTGGAAAAAGTTTGCCAACTCATGCTTTAGAACATTGCTTCTCAAACTTCAATGTGAATAGAGATCAGCTGAGACTATTCTTAAGCTGTCTGCCATGGCAATGCACCTGGTAGCAGGTGCAATGTAAGTACGTCTTGCACACTGCAGGGAGTTTCATGGACCAAGGACCCCAGGCGCTGTGCTCTGAAACACATCACTGCATTTGCACTGAGGCCACGGATCCCTGGGGTGGCATGGATAAAGGCAGGCCAGTTCCTGAGAGACAGTCGTTGACTTTGGCTGGAGGACTCAAAAAGGCCTTGCAGGAAATTCCTTAGACTGCACTGTAGTCAACAACACTTCCATCCCACCTTCCTTCCCTCTTTTTTTTTTTTTTTTCTTTTTGCTTCAGAGTCAGACTTGCAGCAATGACTGATGGCTTTCCCAGCCTTTTCAGGATCTCTCTATATTTCTTCAGAGTTGTCTCCTCCAGTAAGATCCTACATATTTAATCCTGTATTGGCATCTACTTCTTGTACTAACACAACTACCTTATGCAAATGCAGATTTGGGTTCAACAGGTCTGGGGCAGCCTGAGATTCTGCATTTGTAACAAGCTTCAGGTGCTGTTGCTGCTGCTAGTATGTGGACCATGATTCAAGTTGCAGGACTCTAGACTCTTGAGTCCAGGCTCTTGAGTCCAGGGTAGAAGACAGCAGACTTTTCCTGTAAAAGGACAGATAGTAAATAATTTAGGCTTCTTGGGCCATGCAGTCTCTGTTGCAAAAAATTAAACTCTGTTGTTATAATGTGCAAGCAGTCATAAATGATATGTAGACACATTTCTATGCCTGTGTTCCAATAAAACTTTATTTACAAAAACAGGTGGCAAGCTAGATTTTTCTCATGAGCAGTAGTTTGCCAACTGCTTTTTCCACCATCCTTTTGTGCTTTCCTTTCTAGTTTCACGCTATGAAAAATAACTCCAACAGAGAGACTGTGGCACTGTCAGTGGTAGGGACATACCTTTTGTTGAAGTATAAACAAAACTTCCCAGATATTTCTTGCAGGAAACAAGTCATGCTAGTTTCTTGGTATGAGCACTCCAGGTAGAGTTTATATTTATTTCTTTCCTTTTTTTTTTTTTTTTAAAAAAAAAAAGCATACTGAGATGTGACTTATCTTAAAGTTCACATGTTTAAAGTGTACAAATAATGTCTTTAGTATTCTTACAGACTTATCTCAATCTATTATCTCAATTGTCTCAATCAATTATCTCAATCTAATTTTAGAATATTTTAATGGCACCTGAAAGAAATGCTGTACCCATTAGCCCTACCCACTTCCCTCCCTTCCTTTCCAAATTCACCATAGCCATAACCATTGGCAACCTACTCTTTATCTCTATACGTTTTGCCCATTCTGTACATTTCATAAAAATGGGATTATACAATATATGATCTTTTGTGGCTGACTTCTTTCACTTGAGACTTATCCATGTTGCAGCATGTATTGGCACTTCATTCCTTTTTATCATTAAGTAATATTACATGCATATACTACATTTTGTGTATCCAATCTTCAGTTACTGGATATTTTGGTTGTTTCCACTTTTTGGCTTTTGTGAACATTGTGTACAAGTGGATATTTTTTCTATGTCTTTTGGTTAGATACCTAGGAGTAGAATTTCTGGGTCATATGATGACTCTATATTTAACATTTTGAGGCCCTCCCAGACTGTTTTCCAAGGTGGTTGCACAATTTAGTAATCCCCATCAATGCATAGAGGCTTGGTTTTATACCTCTGACCCTCTAAAATGAAATGGGGGCTGGGCACAGTGGCTCACGCCTGTAAATCTAGCACTTTGGGAGGCTGAGGCAGGTGGATCACTTGAAACCAGGAGTTCAAGACCAGCCTGGGAAATATGACGAAACCCCATCTCTACAAAACATACACAAATTAGCTGGATGTAGTGGCATGCACCTGTGGTCCTAGCTACTCAGGAGGCTGAGGTGGAAGGACCACCTGAGCCTGGTGAGGTAGAGGCTGCAGTGAGCTGTAACTGTGCCACTGCATTCCAGCCTGGGGGACAGAATAAGAACCTGTCTCAATAAAATAAAGTAATAAAATAAAATGGGCTTCTGTGACATCACTGGTGAGTATGGTTTGGCCACTGCCAGCGTCTGAGAGCACCTCAGTGGTCTTGGAGAAATGTGCCATTATTGCACAATGAGAAGAGACACCTGGGGCTCTGATGCTGAGGCCTCTGCAATTGCAGGGAGTCCTTCCTAGTTGAAGTGGGTTCTCTCACCAAGCTCCCTCTTCTAGCTTCTTGACGGTATCCTAAGATGGGCTTTTGCTTCCCTGAACCTTCACCTTTGGCCTGAAGCATATTACTTCCTATTACCTGCAACCTGGCTGAATCCCCAATGCTAGGCATACAGAAAACACTCAGGCACTTAGAAGTCACGGTGCATCAGATTCTGATGCGGCAGCACCTTCAGAAAGAAAAAGAGAAGAGAAACCAAGGGGAGAAGGGAAGATGAAGCTCACATAGCTCACATAGCCATGAACTTTCTCCTAGATTCCAGCTCTATGTCTGGCCCCAGCTGGGTTCTTTGGCAGACTGTTCAGGGTTTGGTGTCTGACTCACAGGGTTAGATCTGGGCCTTTGGGGTCGTCCAGTTGTTTGGGGTGCAGGTGGGGGAAGGAGAATCACTTCCAGGCAGTGGCGTAGAGGGATTTTCTGTAAGAATGGCCTGTGATTATCCTATTCGCCACACTCCAGCTTCAGTGCCTGGCACCTGTTACTGCCTTTCCTCCCCTCATTCCCCAGTTTTCATTTACTGTAAAATATACTATTATTGGTCCTTTGCATCTCAGGGAGACAATACAGTGGATGAGGCTTTGACTGACCAAGGTGGCACCATTACTGCTCATCCGCAATCCTCTGGGAGCTGTGTGTTCTTTCTCAGACCACAGGAATGAGATGGAAACCCACAGAGACTCTCTTCTCGGGGTAGAGCAAAGATTGTCAGGTTGGAAATATTCAGGAGTGACAGAGACAGGGTTGGAAAGTAGGAATCACTTTTGGCAGCCCAAACACATCCAACTATTCTCTTGTCAGCAGCAACAATTTGTCCTTCCTCACCTCCTGCCTCCTCCTTTGTGCACTTCCTTCTTGTTTCTTTGGGCTGACCATGTGATTCACTCAGAATGTGTGTGCCAGGAGGTCTGACTCCTCTTTCCTGTTCTAATCTGTGCCTTGAGGAGGCTAAATAAACACTTTATTTGGTGTTTACTAACAGAAGGGCAACACCTTAGTTTGGCTCCTGAACCTGTATACCGTGCACATCCATTAGCTTCAGTTCCTGATGTCATAAACAAGGACACAGATTCCATACTTCTGCTCCTGAGTACATGGAATTACGTTGCTCTGGGGGCTCATCAGATCAATTTCAGCTCACATCGTACACCCCCTTGCCCTAGCACCTTCCAGAAAGCATATTTCTACGCTAAGTTTGTATCCGAAAAATAACAGCATCGTTTCTTTCCCATGTTTACTACCTGTCTCAAAACAATCTTCCTCCTTGGATTTTTAAAAGAGAACATCCAGTAAAGAAAACTCAGTGGGCAAACAAAAACATCCTAGTTCTCTTTATGAGTCAGAATTGAGTGGGGAAGAAAAGTGGTTCTGCCCAAATATAAAATGTGGAACCTGGAACCCAAAGTCTCAGAACATTTGAAGTATTGCCATGGCAACTGGTTAGGCCATCAAGATGAGCAAGTATGTTCATTTCTGCATTAGAAATCCAGTTACCTGATCAGAGGGAACATTGCAGAGCCTATAAGTTAATCAGTTAGTGAGTCATCATTCAAGTGGTGACTCAGCATTTGCTATCTTTCCTACAAATAATTGCTCTACATTCTGGGCAGGTTATAAAAGTAGTTTAGTTTGTTCATTCATTCAATATTTATTGAGCTTCTATTAAGTGAAATATCAAGCCTTTAACCACATGTTGGGGAATCAAGAACTACTAAGGCAGGAGTTGTGCCTGGAAGGTGCTCAGAGTTTAGGCCTATAAACTGTAAACAAATTATTAAATTTGTTTTAATAACAGATTATATGTGTATATGTAAACAGATTATTACAGCCTGGCTACTGAGAGTGACCAGTCCTGCCTGGATAAACCAAAGGATTTGTTGAGGCTAGGGAAGGAGAGCTGGTAACCAGAGAAACAAAAAGAGTACTGGGAAGTAGCAGAATTAGGACAAAGAGAAAATGATAGAGTTTTCAAAGTGTCAGATGGCACAGGAGCACCAAATAACACATCAGGCCTAAAGTGGGTGCATTGGATTTACCAGTCAGGAAATCATGGATGACTTTAGGGAGAGTAGTTTCACACCTCAGTTATGGGTGCATCCATATCACATTAAGTAGAGATATGAATGAGAGGTAAGGGAGTGAAGACGGGGAGCAAAGTCTATTGCACTCTATGCAGAAACTCGGCTGTGATGGAAGGAGCAGAGGAGATGTCAGAAGTAGATATGGGTTCAGAGAGATTTTATTTTAAATTCAGAAAGATCCAAGACTCAAGGTCTTGTATTAAAGAACTGGTCATCTAAAGTAGGAGACAGCATAAACACAGGAAAATGATGGTAGATAAAGTAACAGAAATGTAAAGCATGCAAATGCAAGCTCAATCACTCTAAAGAAACTATTGCATAAATTTTCCTTTGACAAGTGGTTCTGTAGCACTTACTCTATGCCAAGCATTACTGCAATCTGTTTACAAATATTAACTCACATGCTCCCCAGGACAACTCAAGGAAAAAGACGGAGAATCAGAGCATAGAGAGAAACAGGATACTGTCCAAGGTCACACAGTTGGTGCAGGCAGAGCCAAGATGTGAACCTGGACATTTGTCCTGAGAGTTCTTTTCCACTGTGCTATATTGTCACTATCTTTTATCTCAGGAGCAGTAAGGATTGAAGAGCCCCAACCTTCCTCAACTGAACCCTTCATCCGTCTCACAACCATTGCTTATCCTGTTTCCTCTATCTCAGCACACAGCCAAGAACTCTGGGAGTTCCTGTCTCACATCACTGCCCCTCGCTCTCCACATGACATGTAATGCCAGTAATCAATCACCAAATTCTGTCTGGTTGGCCTCTTCAGTTTCTTTTGGCCCTGTTGTATTCATCCCAATAACCAAACTAAAGCTAAGTTTTGGTTACAATAATTCTGACCATCTCTAAACCAAGAGATCAATTTATTCTTCAGCTGTTTGATTGCAACCAAGAAGAGCATTTTCAAATACAAAGCAGCTCAAGTCACTTTCCTGCCTACAACCATCAGATGACTCCACTGCACCCTCAGGATAAAGTTCAGCTTCCTTAAGTTGTCATATGAGACCCTACTTACCTTTTCAGTCTCATCATTGCCTCTACAATAGACACACACACCCATGCATACTCATGTGCACACATGCATGCACATATATACAGGCACACTTACACAAACTTGCACACCCATATGTACACATGTGCACATGTGTGCACAGATATACATGCACACCCACCACACACCCACACCATCATATATGATATAATCATGCTCTCACACCATACTCACATGCACTCACACATATACTTCCAGTCCAATTTCTAGCAACACCAAACCACTAGCAGTGACACAGACATACCACTGTCCCTGGCATCTAGCCCCTGATGTCTATCCTTTGTAATTTTTCTCCTAATATGAAACCACTCTCCAAAATCAAATGCACCTGAATTGTTCTTACTTAACCCCCTAGATTTTTAGTGAATACGACATCTCTTTCAGGAACTCTTCCTTGACCTCTCTAAAGACTGATTTAGGTTTCCTCTCCAGTACGTTTTCCTGATACCTTATACTGTGCCTTATCAAGACACTAAGAGAAACCTACTGTAATTTCCATTTTACTTCTCATTAATTGAACACAAGCTCATTGAGCTCCTACTGTCTGCTAGGCACTGGACAGAGTGTTTGATGTTAAATAAGCAGACATGGTTCCAATGCCCAGTCATTTCTATTCTAGGCTAGCTCCCACTGGGCTGTAAGCTGTCTGGGGTCAGAGGCTGCATCTGGTTCCTTGCTGCCTTCCTAGCACCTAGTGCTTTGTCAGTTAATAACAAACAACTCATTCAATATGTATTTGATAAGAGGATGAAGGATAAACTAATTCTCTTTGGAAGTAGGCACATGAAAACCTGGTAATCTTTAAGTTCTATTGATGTTGAAGATGGCTAGGAAGTTTAAATTCCCCTCAGTAGTATCTAGAAGGAGGAGTTATCCTTACCTTCTACCTGAACTCCCCCTTTCTCCTCCCCACAAATCTACATATATCTGACAAATGTAGACTAGGAATTTGTCTCATAGAAAAACTGGATATAATTTACAACTTGGTTTAGCTATGTTTATTTCTAAACTTTCAGAAATTATCTTTTTTATTTATTTACTTCTTCTGGGTTGTCTTTTTCTCATTCTCATAGAACTTTTGTTTGGTGCACATTATTCCCGTGGGTGGGAGGAAGAGGAGGAGTGTATATACCTAGAGAAATGTAGATCTTGCTACCAGAAGAAGAAGCCACCAGGGGGCCAGGAAACACTCCTTGAGTTTGAAGTCTCTCCAACTCCGAAGTTTGCTCCTTCTCCGGCCCTTTGAAAATCTGGAGTTTTAAAAACTCTCTCTTTTTTTTTTTTTTTGATGTGAAGATATTTTTTTTTTATTATTATACTTTAAGTTCTAGGGTACATGTACACAACGTGCAGGTTTGTTACATATGTATACATGTGCCATGTTGGTGTGCTGCACCCATTAACTGGTCATTTACATTAGATATATCTCCTAATGCTGTCCCTCCCCCTCTCCCCCACCCCACAACAGCCCCTGGTGTCTGATGTTCCGCTTCCTGTGTCCAAATGTTCTCATTGTTCAATTCCCACCTATGAGTGACAACATGCAGTGTTTAGTTTTCTGTCCTTGCTCTTTTGGGAGGGTGAAATTATTTTAACATCGAATGTGTTTATAGACTGTTCCTAGCTCAGTTTATTTATTAGCCTTTCGCTCACTCACTAATTCATTTATTCAACTGATGCTTCTTGAGCACAAAGTAGGTATTCAATTACTATTTTTGAAATTAACTCCAACTTTATGCAGAATAATAGTAAACACTAACCACAGCAGAGCTCTATTTTAGACATTGTTTGTTTCAAGGCACATTAGTAACTTGAAATAATTGCACAATAGAATATCCTTATAATCCTTATAATAAAACCCATGGCATGGATCCTGAAGATAAAAGGAAACTTGGGCAACACTCCCTCCTGGGTGTGGCAGCCTCGCTGGGCCTTTGGACCACCTCCTTGTGTCCCCTCCTCTGCCATGGCTGGTCCTGGGCTAAGGTCAGGCAGGTGACAGCCGGGTGCCATGGCAGAGGAGGGGGCACAAGAGGTGGTCCCAGCCCCTCTGGCTCTCTGCTTACAGCATTTCTGGAAACTTAGCATCTATGTCCTCTACTGTGGTGTGCTGCCAAAAGCCAAGCACATTTGAAGAAGGCAGCTGTTCATTTTGCCATTCCCAGCCCTTCTGTGAACATCTCCTCTGCTGACCCTGCCTCCCTACACTGCTACTGTCCTCCTCTCTCCCACACTGTTCTCACTTCCTGAAAGTCCAAGCTGCTTAGCAGTGGAAGCCTTCAGATAGCCTGTAGGCTTCTGGGGGCTTCTATGGATCTCCATCATCTGTGTGTCCCTCCAGCACCTGGGCCTGCAGCAGAATGGGCAATAGCGTTGAATGGACGCATGGAGGACAATCTAGCTCCTCATACACACAGAACTTTATCTCTCCTGACTCCCTAGAATGAATGATGTTCCTTTCTCTTCTCTCCACATGACTCACTCATTAACTGCTCCTTACCTTTGTGCAAGCCATCACCTTAATTTTCCTACCTCCACCTCCTCATCCATTTAAATTCTTTCCCTCACTGTATAGTTAGGAATGCAGGATCTGGAGCCTGAAGGTCTGGGTTCAAGCCCTTTACTAGCTGTGGGAACTTGGCAAATTGAAATCCCTCATCTGTAAAATGAGGCAATGGTAATTTCCATCTCAGAATTGTTGTGGTTAAATACATTTATACAAACTGTGTGTTGAGTGCCATGCCTGGAACGTTAGGGCTTGGTTAATGCCTGTTGCTATTTCACCCTTCTGTGATGATGTGATGTCACAGAAGGGACCCAAGACTTGCCCCAAAGATGCTGCCATCCAAACTGGCCAGGTCTGGCTCATATTCCTCATTCCCAAGGCCTTCTCTACCCGTTCTAGTCCATGCAAACTCTCCTCCTGAATGCTTGTTGCACGTATATTAATGTGATATAACTTAGCATGAAATTATTTGTAGTGAGATTTTGATTACACAGATTCCACATAACCACTATCCTTTACGAACTCTAATGTTTTAATTATTCTATTTCGTAGGAGATAGAGATATGTGACTGCAAGATAAATTCAAAAGAAGAATCCAGTAGAAACAAAACCTGCCCATTAACTTATGGGTTCAGCCCAATCCTTTTTACCTTCTCTGGCCACAGACTCAGGGTGTGGGGTAGTGAGAAGTGGTTAGAAGGCTGATGATCTTAAAGCCCTTCGAGATAAACCTCAAGATGAAGATTCTGGGCATGGGCTGTCAGAGCATCACAGCCCAGGTGACACCCCAGCCCATCTCTCCTTCACAGATGGGGCAGTGAGACCCAGAGAAGGAAAGGCAGTTTCCTGATATTACACAGGGGCAGACTGAGACCCCAATCCAAGTTCTTGGCTCCTAATTTGGTGTTATTTCCACTCCTCCAGGATGCCTCTGACTAATTTAAGCCTCTTACTGGAAAGCAGAAGGAAACATTTTAGAAAGATTTTCAATAAGAAAATGTATGGCTTTAGTCCTTACTTAACCTGTGTCAATTCCTCAGATCACTTAGTTTCCTTGACCTTTCTCTTTCTCACTCAGGGGCCAAGCAGCCAAAGCTATTGCACAGCAGAGGTTGACCCAGAGGTCAGCTTTACGCATCCTCTTTGAACACTGGGCTCTGAAGACTCACCTGGGTTCAATTTGAGAACACACAGACTCTGTATCCTCTGGTTTCCTCTCAGACTCTCAAACCAGTGGGGAAAAAAAGAGACTCTGAGCCTTTAGGTTCTGATTGCCATAGTATTTGGTTTTGTGTGATCCCTGGGTTGCCTAACCTCACCAACAAGTTGCTTCTTAGAAAGCAGTCAGAGTCTCCTTGGGTTATTGGTGACCACATGGTAGAGACAAAAACAAAAAACAAAAAACATTCAGGTATTATTAAGTGAGTGCGAGTAGGATATGTACACTGAAGCAATATAAGACACATTGGACAATTACTAAGGCTGTGAAAGTCACACCATATTTCACTTTAAGAAAACCTGACATGCTAATGTCTAACCTTAGCTGATGGGTAAGCTTAGAGGTCATTTTCATTGCAATAGGATTTTCTTCACCCTTGCTTTGAATAATGTCTCCTGTAATGTCCCTGGATCACTGAGTATATGTTTAACACTATTTAAACACTTTTTAAGGGTAGTATTAATTCTATAAACTGTACCTGGTAACAGGAACCCCGAAGAAAATTTCCGAGAGGGATCTCAAAATTATTTATTTGACTGAGAAGAGGAAAATCTGGGAAATTGGTGTGGTGCTGCCTCATTGGAGTTATCAAAGAGTTCTCAAAAGAACCTTGAGAGAGATGGGGTGAGGGTGGAGAAGTGCTGAGGCACCTTGCTGTGGGTGCCACCAGGTCTCTGTGTCTCTTCCAGGATGACAGGTGCTGGGCAATAAGGTATCTTATGAAGGTTAAGGAATGTGACCCACTTCACGACCCCTAAGGTGTATGACTTCCTGGCTTTTGCATGAGCTATCCTCTGCATTTGGGGATGTAGATCCTTTCTGTTGTGCTACTGGAATTCCACGCACATGAATTCCTATTTTCGTTTGGGTGGAAGATCATCTTGATAGAAAGAGAAGCCTACAGGTAGCTCTCCACCTCTGTTGAGGAACAGCGCCCGACACCTCCTCACATTCTATATGCTCATTATGGAAACTGCAGCCAGTTAGCCATTGGACATTGATGTGCTGTTTATGGAATTCCATAGTCACAGGACCAGCAGAGAATATAGAATGCTCAGGAAATTTCACACTGGTTGTTCTTGAAGATTATTGAAAATGGTTGAAATTACACTCCAAAAAAATCATGTGTTTAAAATTACTCAGGAAGTTTCTCTTTTTCTCTCTGTCTCTCTCTCTCTTTTGGGGGTAATGACTAGACATAGAAAATATATTACTTTTTCAACTAAATAATTTAGTTGGAGGAAAAATAATTTAAAGTTTCTCAAATGTACTGAGATAATGGATGGTATTGGAGCAAAGTATTGACTCTAGAGAAAATTGTCCAAGATGAGTGGGGAGTGACAAGTCTGGTCGTAACTCTTGATTCTTCCTGATCCCTCGTAGGTAATGTCAAAGGGGATGAACAGCTGGCATGCTTTTAGAGGGGAGCACTGTGGGCAGAGCTGTGCTAGGTCAAGTCAGTAACTGTTCTTGTTGTGGAGAGTGACTGGTGTATGTATGTGTGTGTGTGTGTTGGGTGGGAAAGGGTAATAAAGGGATTTTTTTTTTTAAATTAGGGGAAATGGAGTTTTTAGAGTGTCATGTGACACATCATTGTTTTGGAGGATACCATCGACATCTCTGCTAACTATCTCTTGTCGATTCAATCCATTAGTGAATTACTTGTTTTTACCATGGGCAAGATGTTGGCCTTGATACAAATGAATGTGGAGAAGTACAAGGCAGAATTTGCCAGCTGTCAAGTAACTTACAATACAGTTGAAGACATAGGCCTATATATGTTAAGATGATAATAATATTAGTCAGGAATAATAACATGGAGTATTTATTATGTGCTGAGCATAATAAGTACTGTATTTTACATGTACAAATTAGTTTTGTCTTCTCCGAAACTGTATAAAGTAATACTATTAATATCTCCATTTACTGGATGGGGAAAATGAGGTATTGAGGATTTCTCTATGTTGCTTGAGATTGTAGAGCTATTATGTTTAGTTTATCTAGTAATTTAGCTAGTTGATCCAGATGGTGGCTCTAGCCCCACCATTTGATGTTTTACCTAGGATATCGTTTACTATTTTAAAAAAATTTTTCAAATGACTGCTGGGCAGCTCCCTTTGGCTATTCTTGGGTCTAGATCAAGGCTTAGAGAGTTCGGGAAGTTGAGAATGGGGCAGACTTGTCCTGGGAGATTCTCATGAGGCTCCTGAAGGTATTGGCCACTCTCTGGAAGGCACAGGATAACTCCAGGTTGACTACCTAGGTAGCTTTTACTGATCCCTGTGGGTTACTTTTTCAGCAAGAAAATACACGGATGTTTTGCATAATGATGTTTTGGTTAACAACAGACCATGTATACGATAGTGGCCACATAAGATTATAATACCATAGCAACGATACTGTACCTTTTTTATGTTTAGCTATGTTTAGATACAAAAATACCATTTGTTTTACAGTTGCCTGCAGTATCCAGTACAGTCACATGCTGTACAGGCTTGTAGCCTAGAGGCAATAGGCTGTACCATATAGCCTCGGTATGTTCTAGGTTTGTGTAAGTGCACTCTATGACACAATGACAAAATTGCCTAATGACACATTCTTCAGAATATATCCTGGTTGTTAAGCAATGCGTGACACCCAGGCAGTAGGTGATGAGCACCTAAAGCCATGTTTATACTTGCTGGATGGCCAAGGAAGCTTCCTTAGGAAGGAGACCCCTGCTGCTCCAGATTTATCTCAGGTCAATGGCATGCTGGACCTGGTTCTTTGCAGTTGTGGGCTTCCCAGTGACCCAAGTCCTTTGCTTTCTTGACTTTCCACAGTGTGCAAAATTCCTCTAATTAACCCCAGGCCCATGCAGAAATGGAAATGGTCGATAGGCAAGCATGTATCTATTTTTGTCCTTACATTGTCATTATTATTATTAATATAATCACTACAATTTTTGACAAATAAATCCGATTAGATCACCATCTGCCATGTTTACCTTTGATATCCTTCAGTGGCTCCTGATTTGTTACCCAGAGTGTAAAGTCAAATCTTGTTCACTCTTATTCAATGTCCTTTATGATCTGCTCCAATGAACATATCTGGTTTTCATGCCAGTGCCCTGCATGCCTGTGTGTAATTCATTCATGAATTTGTATATTCAACAAATATTTATTAAGTCTCTAATATGTGCTAAGTTCTGTTCCAGGCACTGGAGATATGGCAGCAAACCAGACAAAAATGCCCATAATTAATAACAGCTAACATTTTTGAGTGTTTACTATAGTTAGGCTTTACGTGTATTAATGTATTTAATCTTCAAGTGAAGTAGATATATCTTTAGTTTTGTTCTAGAGATGAACAGACTCAGATAAGTGGTTTACTGTAGAAGTTTAAAAAATGCTTTTCCTGTAAATCTGTACTTAGGAAATTAACACCTATTTATTATTTTATACCATTTGGATCAGAGCATACGTATTGTCCCAGAACTTACTTTGTTTTCTAATAAGTAGGCTGTGAATATTTTCCTGTGTCCCTAAATATTCTTCTCAAGTGTGATTTTTTAATGGTAGGGTAGTAGTCTATTGTTCAGATGGACTGTACTGTTTCTCTATTATAAATAGTGCCGTTCTGAACATCCATGTTCATCCTTAGTTCTTGGGTTGTTTCCCTAACAATGATTCCTAGAAGTGAAATTACTGGGCTGGAGGGTGTGGCTGTTTCTGGCAAATGGTTGCTAAATGGTTTTCCGGAATGGTTTACTAATTTTCTCTCACTCCAGCCATGCATGAGTGTGCCCTTTTCCCCACAGTGTCACCAAATCTAGAGACTGTTACTATTCTTCCTCTTTGCCAACTTAAAGGACAAAAGTTTTAATCTTGACTTCATTTACATTTTCTTGAGACTAAAGACTTAAAATTTGTATTTCTTTTTTGAGTTACCCCATCACTGTCTTTCCACCCTCTTTTTTCCTATTGCTGTCACCCAATGTTACTGTGCAGGTGATATGTAAGTAGAGAGAAGTGTCCCAAATGGTCACTACGCAAACATGTCAATGGCGGGGGCGGGGGGGCTGTGTGTGTGTTTGTGTGTGTCTGTCATAAGTGAGATGCAGGTAGGAGTGGAGACTAGCCTGAGGATGTTGATTGTATTGAGCCAGTGGATAAGTCTCTATCCATTACTCACTGCTAACAAAGGGTCATCCTCAGGACACAGATCGTGGTCTGCTCTGATTTGGAGTCCTGCTCCTCAGTGTATGGTTTGAGATTCAGCAGCATCAGTTTCACCAGATAGTCTATTGGAATGTAGAATTTCAGGTGCCATTTGATACTTGCTAAATCAGAATCTGCATTTATTCAGATCCCCGGGTTGTTCATATCCACAGTAAAATCTGAGAAGCTCCAGACTTGTCTTTCAGGAGGTCTGTGTGCAATTTCAGCTTGACTTCCGACAGGTGCTGCTGATTTTAGATAGTGTAGAAAATGTTGCTAAAACAGAATCTGCATTTATTCAGATCCCCAGGTTGTTCATATCCACAGTAAAATCTGAGAAGCTCCAGACTTGTCTTTCAGGAGGTCTGTGTGCGATTTCAGCTTGACTTCCAGATAGGTGCTGCTGATTTTAGATAGTGTAGAAAATGTTGGTGCTTCTGATTTAGCTCCCTGCACTTCCCCCATTCCTAATAACTAGCAATAATAACTGTAAGAGTAGCTAATATTTATTGACACTGTGCCAGGAACCATGCCAACTGCCTTCTATGGGCATCATGTGCAGGCCACCTCTTCAACTCCTTTAGATTCTTATCCCCCATCTCACCATTCTGTGTTTTCCTGTTCTCTCAAGCAATCACAAAAGCAAGCCCCGTGCTCTCCCTGCAAATCTGCTTCATTGACTTCCACCCTGCACACGGGTGGCCTAAGGAAGGCCAGGGGAATCTCTTCTCCTGTTTTCTATTATCCTTGCACATGAAAGCATGACTACAATAAAAATAGACTGTAATGAGAAGGTGAAAAATTTACTGGAAAGGTGCTAGTGAAACAGTCCCCAGGAGGTTTTTCCCACTCCGTGCTCTTATTTGTAAAAGCTTGGAGTCACAGACAAAAAGCTAAGCCTAATCCTGTCTTAAAGGAAAGTTATCTAGAACAGCTGAAAAACACCTCCCCAAGCTTCTTTTTTTCACTTTCTCCCACTCTTCCTGCTCACACGGTCCTGCTCTCTGCCAGGTTTGCCTGATCTTTGATGGATGGCTTTTTTTCCTTCTCCTCCTCGGTTGTTTTATTCCCCTCAGGCTCTCTCTGGGGGGTCAGGGTGTTGGATAAGTAGTTCTGCAGAAGGCCGCACGTACGTGTGTGGGACAGCCACAGGCATAACATCCTGAGAGAGGACCTTGCCTCGTAGGGTGTTGATTTATGGTCATGACCTAACCTGGCCCTGTTTTTGCTCATTTTCCTCCTAAAAACAAACTTGCACCACACAGCATGTTTTTTTAGTTACCAGAGTTGATGACACTGCATGACTCCTCTGTTTTTTTGAATAGAGCTTCACCTTCCTGGAAGCTGATGGGGCTTCTTGGAGAAGGAGGACTCTCACTCCTAACTTTAGTCCTCCCAGAGGTACAGAGCAGAACTCTGCCATGGGGGTTTCCTGGAAGTGAGATTCCATGGATGTGTCTGTGCCAAGAGCAGCATTTCTGCCTGGACCTTATCTTCATCTTCTGCCACCTTGGCTTGTTGTTAAATGATCTCCTCTGCGAAACTCTGCCATGGATAAATGTTCCCTCCAGAATGAGGCTTTGTCCAAGAAAAGCTGTCAATAAGATTTATCACATATGCTGTAATCTAACTGTGTAGGATCTAGAAGAAAGCATCTTAGTATGTGATGGCTGTGGAAAAGCTCATCTAACATTATGGGGAAAATCAACCACATGTAGTTGCAGAGCAAGGGGCATGCTTGGTCCCCTTGGATCATTCTTCTAGGTCAGACGCACTTGCAAGGTTACTAGCATTCCCCAAGACTTGTGGGAAATGCTCGTTTTCTGGGTCAAGTCTCTCATGACCCCATTTGACTTCAGGAGCAGAGTGGGAACAAGGAAATACAACCCATCCTTTCTTGCTCCTGTGGTAAATTCATAGATGTCTAAGATAGGCTCTTGTCATCAGGGGACTCTCAGATTGCTTCACAAATAGCAGCAGCTCAACAAAGCTCAGCAAAACAAGATCACTTTGACTAAGGTAGTCAAGGAAAACTTCACAGACAGGATGAAACTTAAGGTAAGTTTTGAAGGGCATATCCATAGAAGGGAGGCATTTCAGACAAAGAGAGAGATACGTATTGATAATGTATATCAGGCCTATATAACCTATATAAAAGGGGCAGTTTTTTGCTTTTCCATTCATTTGAACACCCTGGAATAAGTTGGCACAATGTTCCTGAAATACCTGGCTTTGAGGAAGAAAAGGGTATGAGACAGTGCCTTTCCCCTTTTGCACTACCATCAAATAAGAACACCAAGGAGAGGTGGATTTCTGACAGTTCTTAGAAGATATTTTCCTCACTTTTTAGTTGACTATTACAATTCCAAGGGTGGATTATACTTTTCCTTCTCATTAGGGTGGTGGGGCACTGTTGAAGCATACCCAGTCTATCTGATCTTGTGGTCAGGTGACTCCATTCTGTCAAAACCCACAGACAGAAGGTTCCAGTAACTGAGAAGGGAGCTTTCCAGTAGAGAAAGGGTGAACAATTAGAGCATTTGAGGGGCAGAAGCAGTTCCTAGCTGGGCTATCTCACTTTTTTTTTGTTACATTCCCTTCAAATACAGATTCTATTCTGCCAGGTACATACCAAATGGGGAAACCAGGAAAAAGGAGGAAGTGGGGATTGAAGTCACCTGTTTGGAAGTGAGTTTTCAGTTGTTTGCTCTTCCCATTAGCCCCTCCTTATCTTGGGGTCCTCTAGAAGTGATTACTAAATGTTATGTGTCAAAAGTCTGCAGGGCCACCCAGAAATTTTACCAAATGTTTGGCAAGGCAGCCTGTCAATTTACTAATGGCCAACAGGGAGATATAAACAGCTGGGCCAGCCACTCTGTTCTGTCCTCCAAACTTTCCAGGTGTGGATGTTAGTCTATACATTTTTTTGAGTCAGATTCCAGTCATCTGCAAGTAATGGTCTGCAAATTTGTTAATGTCACACTCACCAGCCCTTGTCACTCTTCTTGCCCCAAAACAACAACCAAGAACTAATTATTTTGTATTTAAAATGTTTTAGTGTCGTAGAAAGAGCATGGGCTTTTTGGTCAAGTAGACTTGTTTTTGATACCTTTCTGGCATTTGCTAACTGTGAGATGGTGGATGACTTGCTCAACTTCTCTGATTCTCAGTTTTTTGGTCTGATACACTCAGCTCATACATTTATGGTAGAGATTAATAGAGTGGCACATGTGCAGCATCTGGAGCAGCAACATTAACAATTTTTTGTTTATTTTTAAAATTGATATGTAATAACTGTATATATTTATGAAGTATGTAGTGATCAAATCTGAGTAATTAGCATTTCCTTCATCTAAAACATTTATCCTTTTTTGTATTGGGAATATTCAATATCTTCTCTTCTGGCTATTAAGAAACATATATATTATTTTAACCATAGTCATCCTATAGAGCATTAGAACTTATTCCTCCTACCTAGCTGTAATTCTGTATCCTTTAACAAATTTCTCCCTATCTCCTTCTTCCTGCCACCCTTCCAAGCCTCTAAAACCTCTATCCTACTTTGTACTTCTAAGAGATCAACTTTTTAGGCTTCTGCATATGAATGAGAACATGAAATGTTTAACTTTCTGTTGCTGGTTTATTTCACTTAATATAATGTCCTCCAGTTCTGTCTGTGTTGCTGCAAATGACAGGATTTCATTCTTTCTTTTATGGCTGAATAATATTACATTGTGTTTATATACTGCATTTTCTTTATTCATCCGTTGTTGGGCACTTGGGTTGATTCTATATATTGGCTATTGTGAACAGTGCTGCAAAAACATGCTGATTTCCTTTGCTTTGCATAAATACCCAGTAATGGGATTGCTGAATTATAGGATAGTTCTATTTAGAGTTTTATGAAGAACTTCCATGCTGTTCTCCATAGTGGTTGTACTAGTTTACACTCCCACCAACAGTATGTAAGAGTTCCTTTTCCTCTTCATCATTGCCAGCATTTTTTTTTTTGTCTTTTTAATAATAACCATCCCAACTGGGGTAAAATTATATCTTATTGTGATTTTGATAGGCATCTCCCTGATAATTAATGATGTTGAGCAGTTTTTCATATATTTGTTGGCTATTTTATGTCTTCTTTTGATAAGTATCTGTTCAGATCATTGCCCATTTTTTCATCTATTATTTGTATTTTTGCCATTGAAATGTTTGAGTTGTTGTATATTCTGGATATTAGTCCACTGTTGGATGAATAATTGCAACTATTTTCTCCCATTCTATAGATTGTCTTTTCACTCTTTCAGTTGTTTCTTTTGCTGTGCAAAAGCTTTCAGTTCAATCGTTTTTTCATTTGTTGCCTGTACTGTTGAAGTCTTATTCATAAAATCTTTTCTCAAACCAATATTCTGAAGTGTTTCCCCTATTTTTTCTTCTAGCAACTTTATCATTTTGTGTCTTACATTTAGGTCTTTAATTCATTTTGAATTTTTTTTTAATAGGGTGAGTGGTGGGGGTCTAGTTTCCTTCTTCTGCATATGGATATCCAGTTTTCTGAGGTGCCCGCCACCACGCCTGGCTAATTTTTTTTTTTTTTTTTTTTTTTGTATTTTTAGTAGCAACGGGTTTTACTGTGTTAGCCAGGATAGTCTTGATTTCCTGACCTCATGATCCACCCACCTCGGCCTCCCAAAGTGTTAGGATTACAGGCGTGAGCCACGGCACCTGGCCTAGGTTTTTCTTTATTTAAGATCACTTCATTTGCCAATGGACAATTTTACTTGCTTCTTTCCAATTTGGATGCCTTTTGTTTTCTTCTCTTGCCTAATTGCTCTGGCTAGGACTTCCAGTGCTATGTCAAATAAGAGTGGTGAGAGTGGGCATCCTTGCCTTGTTCCAGTTCTTAGAGAAAACACTTTTTGCTTTTCCCTGTTCAGTACATGTTAGCTGTCACTTACAGCCTTTATTGTGTTAAGGTACTTTCTTTCTACCTAATTTATGAAAGTTTTTATTATTAAAGGATGTTGAATTTTATTAAATTATTTTTCCGTAATACATTCATTGAAATGAATAAATAATTTTTGCACCATTTTTGCATGTCTGGGATGAATCCCACTTGATCATAGTGTATGCTTTTTTTGATGTGCTGTTGGATTTGGTTTGCTAATATTTTGTTGAGGATTTTGACATCTATATTTATTGGATATTGGTAGGTAATTTTCTTTTTTTGCTGTATCCTTGTCTGGTTTTGGTATTAGGGTTATGCTGGCCTAGTAGGATGAGTTTAGAACTACCTTACCCTTAAACTTTTTTGGATTAGTTTGAAAATAATTCATATTAGTTATTTAAAGTTTCATTTGAATTTTGTAGTGAAGCAGTGAAGACTTTTCTTTGTTGAGATACTTTTTAAATCACTGATTCAGTCTTGTTACCTGTTATTGATCTGTTCAAGCTTTATATCTCTTCTTGGTTAAATCTTGGCAGGTTGCATGCGTCCAGGAATTTATCCATTTCCTCTAGACTTTTTAATTTATTGGAGCATTCATAATAGTTTGTAATGATATTTTGTATTTCTGTGACATCAATTATAACATCTTCTCATTTCTAATTTTATGTATTTGGGCCTTTTTCTTGTTTAACTCTAGCTAATGGTTTGTCCATTTTGTATATCTTTTCAAAAAACCAAGTTTTTGTTTCATTGAACTTTCTTAGTCTCTCTTTTGTTTATTTTTCCTTTTATTTTTATTTATTTCCTTCTACTAATTTTTGGTTTTGTTTGTACTTGCTTTTCTCATCCTTTCAAGTGCTTTGTTACATCATTGTTTTTTGAAATATTTCCAATTTTTGAGGTAGGTTTTTATTGCTGTAATCTTGTCTCAATACTGCTTTGGATGTGTCCCATAGGTTTTGGTATGTTGTGTTTCTATTTTCATTTTTTTTTTGAGAAATTTATATATTATCTTATTATTTCTTCATCCATTAGATATAGGAGTATCTTGTTTAATTTCCATGTATTTTTATGGTTTCAAAAATATTCCTATTATTATTATTGATTTCTCATTTTATTCCATTGTGATCAGATAAGATATTTGATGTTATTTATTTTATTTATTTATTTTTTTAGAGACATGGTCTCACTATATTGCCTAGGTTGATTTTAAACTCCTGGGCTCAAGTGATCCACCCGTTTTGGTCTACCAAAATGTTGGGATTACAGGCATGAGCCACTGTGTCTGGCTGACATTGATTTTTAAAATTATTTTGAGGCTAGGCATAATGGCTCACACCTGTAATCCTAGCATTTTGGGAGGCTGAGATGGGAGGATTGCTCAAGCCCAAGGGTTTGAGACCAGCCTGGGCAACATAGTAAGACCCTATCTCCACTAAAAAAAAAAAAAAAGGTAGATATGGTGGCATACACCTGTAGTCCCAGCCACTTGAGAGGATGAAGTGGGAGGATTGTTTGCACCCAGGAGGTTGAGGCTGTACTGCCACTGAACTCCAGCCTGACCGACAGAGCAAAACCCTGTCTCAAAAAAAATTGTGTTGACATCTGTTTTGTGTCCTAATGCTTTGCCAGTACTGGAGAATGTTACATGTACTGATAAAAAGAATGTGTATTCTGCAGCTGTTGTGTGAAATGTTCTGTAAATTTCAGTTAGGTCCATTCAGTCTATGGACCAGTTCAAATCTTATGGGCTTTTTTTGTCAATATTACATCTAGCTGAACTGTCCAATGCCAAGAATGGGTATTGTGGTCTAGCTATCCCTTCAGATCTGATAATATATGCTTTATATATCTGGGTGCTCTTGTATTGGGTACATATATACATACATAATTATTATACCCTCTTACTGAATTGATCCTGTTGTTATTATATAATGCATTTTTGTTTTTTTTTTAAGTTTTTGACTTAAAATCTGTTTTATTATATATAAGTATGGCTTCTCCTGTTCATTTTTGATTTCCATTTCCGGGAATATTGTTTTTCACTTTCAGTCTATGTGTGTCTTTACAGGTGAACTGAGTTTCTTATAGGCAACATATAGTTGGATCTTTTAAAAATTCCTTTGATCAATCTATATTTTTTAGTTCATTTTATTGATTGTTTCTCAGTGTTTTGTATATTCTTTATTTCTTACTTTCATTGTTTATTTTTATGTTTGGCATGGTTTTTGCAGTGATAAGGTTTGATTTCTTTCCTTCCTTCCTTCCTTCCTTCCCTCCTTCCTTCCTTCCTTCCTCCCTCCCTCCCTCCCTCCCTCTCTCTCTTTCTCTCTCCCTTCCTTCCTTCCTTCCTTCCTTCCTTCCTTCCTTCCTTCCTTCCTTCCTTCCTTCCTTCCTTCCTCCCTTCCTCCCTTCCTCCCTTCCTTCCCTTCCTCCCTTCCTCCCTTCCTCCCTTCCTCCCTCCCTCCCTCCCTCCCTCCCTCCCTCCCTCCCTTCCTTCCTTCCTTCCTTCCTTCCTTCCTTCCTTCCTTCCTTCCTTCCTTCCTTCCTTCCTTCCTTCCTTCCTTCTTCCGTTTTTGAGATGGAGCCTTGCTCTGTTGCCCAGGCTGGAGTGCAGTGGTGCAATCTCAGCTCACTGCAACTTCCGACTCCCAGGTTCAAGCAATTCTCTGCCTCAGCCTCCTGAGTAGCTGGGATTACAGGTGCCTGCCAGCACACCTGGCTAAGTTTTGTATTTTGTATTTTAGTAAAGACAGGTTTTCACCATCTTGGCCAGGCTGGTCTTGAACTCCTGACCTCATGATCTGCACACTTTGGCCTCCCAAAGTGCTGGGATTACAGGCGTGAGCCACTGTGCCTGAACTGATCTGTTTCTTTTTTTTGTGTATTCACTCTATCTGCAAGTTTTGTACTTTCATATGTTTTCACGAACACATGCAGTTACTGTCTTTTTGCTTCCAGAGGGAGTCTTCCCTTAAACATTTCTTGTAAGACTGATCTAGTGGTGATGAATTCTCCAAGTTTCTGCTTATCTGAGAAAGACTTTATTTCTCTTTCATTTCTAAGAATAGCTTTGCTGGGTATAATATTCTTAACTGACAGATTTGTTTGTTTTTTTTCTTTTAGTACTTCGAATATTTCATTCCATTCTCTTCTGGCCTGTATGTTTTTTGCTGAGACATCTGCAATTGGGTTAATGGGTATTCCCTTATTTGTGACTTGGTATTATATTTTTCTCTAGCTATTTTTGTCTTTGACTTTTGGCAAAATTCAAATACGCCTTGGAGAGGACTTGTTTGGATTAAATATATTTGGAGACTTTTGAGTTTATTGGATCTGAATGTCTACCCCTTTTCCAAGACATGAGAAGTTTTTCACTATTATTTCATTAAATAGGTTTCCTTGATCTTTTCTCTTCTCTTTCTGCAACCCCCATAGTGCCAATATTTGTTCACTTACTGATGTTTCATACATTTTTGTAGGTTTTTCTTTCTTTAAAATATTTTTTTGTCTGCCTGAGTTATTCCAAAAGATCTGTCTTCAAGTCCAAAAATTCTTTCTTCTACTTGGTCTAATCTGTTGTTTAAGTTATTGATTATACTCTTTGTTGTGTTATTCATTGAATTATCCAGCTCTAAAATATATGTTTGGTTCTTTTTTATGATATTTCTTTATTGAATTTCTCATTCAAATAATGAATTTTTAAATTTTGTTTAATCATCTATCTGTTTTCTCTTGTATCTCACTGAGTTTCCTTAAGATTATTATTTTGAATTGTTTTTGCTATTTTGTATATTTCCTTATAATTGAATTTCGTTACTGGAGAATTATTTTGTTCCTTTGGAGGTGTAATATTTCCTTGATTTTCTATGTTTGATGTGTTCTTACATTGATTTCTGTGCATCCAGTAGAACAGTCACCTCTTGCAATTTTATGAAATAGATTTATAAAAAGAGACTTTTCTTTTTTTGTGTGTTTGTGTGTTTTGTTTTTTATTTTTACATTTGTTTTAATTTATATCTTTGATAAAAATAATTCAAATGTTTTGCCTCAAATACAATTCTATTTTTTGGCAGCAAATCCAGGTAGGATTATTTTTTATTAGATTTTCTTCAAAAAAAAGAAAAGAAACAGGGATACATGTGCAGAATGTGCAGGTATGTTACATAGATATTTGTATACCATGGTGGTTTACTGCACCTCACCCCCATACCCCAACAGGCCCTGGTGTGTGTTGTTCCCCTCTCTGTGTCCATGTGTTCTCAATGGTCACCTCCCATGTATGAGTGAGAACATGTGGTGTTTGGTTTTCTGTTCCTGTGTTAGTTGGCTGAGGATGATGACTTCAAATTTCATCCATGGCTGTGCAAAGGACATGATCTCTTTCCTTTTTATGGCTGCATAGTATTCCATGGTTTATATGTACCACATTTTCTTTATCCAGTCTATCACTGATGGGCATTTGGGTCAGTTCCATGTCTTTGCTATTGTAAATAGTGCTGCAATAAATACAAGTGTGCATGTGCCTTTATAGTAGAATGATTTATATTTCTTTGGGTCTATATCCAGTAATGTGATTGCTAGGTCAAATGGTATTTCTGGTTCTAGATCCTTGAGAAATCACCATACTGTCTTCCACAGAGGTTGAATTAATTTACATTCCTACCAACAGTGTAAAAGCTTTCCTGTTTCTCCACATCCTCACCAGCATCTATTGTTTCCTGATTTTTTAATAATCACCATTCCAACTGGCATGAGATGGTGTCTCATTGTGGTTTTGATTTGCATTTCTCTAATGATCAGTGATGTTGAGCTTTTTTTCATATGTTTGTTGGCCACATAAATGTCTTCTTTTGAGAAGTGTCTGTTCATACCCTTTGCCCATTTTTTGATGGGTTGTTTGTTTTTTTTTCTTGTAAATATGTTTAAGCTCCTCACAAATTCTGGATATTAGACCTTTGTCAGATGTATAGATTGCAAAAATTTTCAACCATTTTGTAGGTTGTCTGTTCACTCTGATGATAGTTTCTCTTGCTGTGCAGAAGCTCTTTAGTTTAGTTAGATCCCATTTGTCAATTTTAGCTTTTGTTGTAATTGTTTTTGGCATTTTTGTCATGAAGTCTTTGCCCATGCCTATGTCCTGAATGGTATTGCCTAGGTTTTCTTCTAGAGTTTTTATGGTTTTGGGTTTTACATTTAAGTCTTTAATCCATCTTGAGTTAATTTTTGTGTAAGGTATAAGAAAGGGGTTCAGTTTCAGTTTTCTGACAATGGCTTGCCAGTTTTCCCAGCACCATTTACTGAATAGAAGATCCTTTCCCAATTGCTTATTTTTGACAGGTTTGTCGAAGATCAGATGGTTGTAGGTGTGTGGTGTGGTTTCTGAGGTCTGTGTTCTATTCCCTTGGTCTTTATGTCTGTTTTGCTAACAGGACCATGCTGTGTTGGTTACTGTAGACTTGTAGTATGGTTTGAAGTCAGGTAGCGTGATGCCTCCAACTTTGTTCTTTTTGCTTAGGATTGTCATGGCTATTTGGGGTCTTCTTTGATTCTATATGAAATTTAAATATAGTTGAAGGGTGCAGCAAACCAACATGGCACATGTATACCTATGTAATAAACCTGCATGTTGTGCACATATATCCTAGAAATTAAAGTATAATAATAAAATTAAAAAAATAAAGAAATTTAAAATAGTTTTTTTCTAATTCTGTGAAGAACGTCCATGGTAATTTGATGGGAGTAGCGTTGAATCTATACCTTACTTTGGGCCTTATGGCCATTTTCATGATATTGATTCTTCCTATCCATGAGGATGGAATGTTTTTCCATTTGTTTTTGTCCTATCTTATTTCCTTGAGCAGTGGTTTGTAGTTCTTCTTGAAGTGATCCTTCATATCACTTGTTGGCTGTATTCCTAGGTATTTTGTTCTCTTTGTAGTGATTGTGAATGGGAGTTCATTCATGATTTCGTTATCCACTTGTCTGTTGTTGGTGTAAAGGAATGCTTGTGATTTTTCACATTGATTTTGTATCCTGAGACTTTGCTGAAGTTGCTTATCAGTTCAAGAAGGTTTTGGACTGAGATGATGGAGTTTTCTGAATGTAAAATCATGTCATCTGCAAACAAAGACAACTTGACTTCCTCTCTTCCTCTTTGAATACCCTTTATTTCTATCTTTTGCCTGATTGCCCCGGCCAGAACTTCCAATACTATGTCAGATAGGAGTGGTAAGAGAGGGCAATCTTAGAAAAAGACTTATTTCTATAGATAGGTCTTAGGGTGTCAGTTGGGTAGGGTGTATTGGCTTTAATTCCACATGGACACAGTAGTCTCTAGTCAGTTTCTTCAGCTGTAATTCATGCTAGTGATTTTTCTATCTCAGTGGCCTAGGCTGCAAGAGTTTGTGGCAGCAGTGGCACAGCTTTGCTGGGTGTGTGCTTGCTGGGCCGTTTCTTAGGTGGAGGGAGGGATGTGAGTGCACATAATGCCCATGGTAAGTCAGTCAGCTGGGGGTCTGGCTCACTGAGGTTAGGGCTATGGGCCTTTTACTCTGGCCAGGGGTATGGGCATACAGCTCCTTGGCTGCCCTGGGGATGTGTCCTTGAGGAGCAAGCCCACTGGGCTGTTTTTCAGACCTCAAGAACAGGCACACAGTCATTTGGTCAGTCTGAAGATGTGTCTGTCCAAGGTGGCCTGCCAAGCTGTTTTTCAGGACTTTGTTATGGGTGGCAGCATGTCCACCAGGGATAGAGTTGCACATAGTAGACAAATTATAAAACACAGTTCAAGTCTCTTTGTGTGTTTTTGGCATAAGCAGCAGATATCCTGAGCATCAAAAAAGAAAAAACAAAAAGCAAAAAACACTCAAGTAATGGAAAGAAGCAGGATTACTACTTTACAGGGGCCACATTAAAAACTTTTGTTTTCATGAAACAGCTGTTTGTAACTCTATCTATGATGTTCAGTGCTTTATTAGAATTTTTCGTAGTTGCTTTGGAGGAATATATTCCAGTTTGAGAGACAACCTTTCTCCTTGAGTATAATTGACTCTATCAATTCCAAGTGCTGGTAATTAATGATAGTAGAGAAGTGGATACAAGTGATGTTTGCTAAGACCCACAAGAGCATATTGCTCTGTGAGATACCCATGGTCTTTAAGTACAATTTTTGGAGTTGAGAGCAGGTATACAATTAACAGGATATCCTCCCTTAATTTACTTTTCTTTCTCTCAAAACTCAGGTTAAATACAAGGTAAGGTGCTTGAACAGTTTTAAATTTAGTTAACATATATGATGGAAGCCAGTCACAAGAAAGAGCTGAGAAAATGATTCTTAGTAAGATGATATGGTCCAAATGTTTGGCTTCCACACTACCACCATCTTTTGAGTTACATCATTTGATCTGATTTTTCTAATCCATGGGCTACCATGGTTCAGTTTAGTGTTGAGTAATTTCATAAATCATATTCATGTACTGGTCCCTCTGTTCTTTCCAAGAATGTGGCTTTGATGAATAAACAATAGTTATAACATGTTTGTTTCTATCTCACGTACATCCAAAATTATAAAATCTCAATGTTGCACAAACTCAAGAGTTTCACCACGTATATTGTGTTGGCTTGGACTTCATTGGTTTTGTCAGTCTTTACTCTGCTAGACTGAGAAGAAGTCTCCTAAATGTGGGATTCTGTAATTTTTCCTTTGAAAAAAAGTTCATCTTGCTTTTGCTTAATGAGGTCAATAAAGTAGGACTGAGGGTCCCTCCTGAGAGCATGTGGGGAGCTGTGCAGGCTGCTCTATGACCCCAATTTGTAGCTAAAGAATGAAGAAGAGCAGGCCTGGGATGGACACATTTTGTCCACAGGTACAGTTGGTCACTGGGTCTTCCAGTAGACATGTTGTGGCTGAAAACTCAGATTATAGGTAATATTTACCCCCTTTTAAATTACAAAAAAATGATATTATCAGCAAAGCAGCCACATCTAACTTTGTAGTCCAAGGGAAAAGGAGACATTTGGCAGCTTGCAATTGCTTTCCTTTTTAGTCTTTACAGTAATGGAATCGACTCAAACTGGTTCATCAGAGAAACTTGTACATATCTCTTCCCAAATCCATGTTCAGTGACATCATACTGGTAACTTAAAATTGGCCATTGTGGCAGTAATTTATATCACAGAAACTGGCAAATGTTGCAAATCAGGACTTGGATTTTTTTTTAATCTTCAGAGGACCAGTTGTTAAATATTTACTAGCATACCACTGGTTTTATATCTAATTTATTATTTCCTTTGATAACACATCATGAAAGTCCTTCTCCTCATCACAGCTAATGTTTATTAATCACTTTATTTGAGCTGAACACTGTGCTAAGATACTTCGCATATGATATTTTATTTAATTCTCACAGCAACCTCATGCGGTCTAAGGTCTCAGCTTGTGGTTGAAGGATGCTGAAGATGCACAGATTTTATTTCTCAGGTAAAACCTTCAAATAAGGAAACCAGAGCTCAGCAAGGTGATATAACTTTTTTTTTTTTGAGATGATACAGCATGTAAGTGGTATATTGTAGAATATAATTTCTGGCTGACTCATGCTTTTAACCACATGCACTATGGTCTTTCCTGCATAGGGTTTGTAGAAAACTGTTCTGGGCTCAAAATAATGATATCTTGGTTCTAGTGTACTCTCTGCACCCAGTCTGACACCTGATCTCTCAAAGCCTCAGTGTCTGCATCTATAAAAGAAGGCCAATGACAATAACTCTGCCTGCCTCAGAGGATGGTTTTACCACTTAAATAACAGTATGCAAAAGATTTATTTGGAAAGCTCAAGGACTATATAAATGGGAGATAACATTACAGGCTAAGTAAAAGTAAATAGAGTCACACATACACAGGCACACACACACACACACATACATACACACAAAATTCCAGTGTAGAAGATTTGGCTGAAGTGAGTAATTTATATAAAGGCAGGTTCTGAGGACTCTTGCAATGAATATTACTGGGTAAACTGGCAGGACGTTGAGCTTGGCAATGTCTGACCTTATCTCTTGGAATTCTTTGGCTTTGGTGCTCTCTAGCCTTCCCAGACAGTCTGACTGGTGATCAAGGTAGTCCTAATCTCGTGGGCAGATTTTTATGGTGGATACCTTCTAGGAATCAAATTATTAACAAGACAGGTCAGTGTTGGGAAGTTGACATTTAATGGCTTTAGGGAGAATTTCTGCTATGTTATGTCCATGTTTTAATAAAGAGGTCCTTTTGCTGCACCCATAGCTATTTATACTTTCAGTAGTCAGCCTATTCCATTGTTATTCATTTCAGGTTTAT
This sequence comes from Macaca nemestrina, assembly GCF_043159975.1. Taxonomy (NCBI): domain Eukaryota; kingdom Metazoa; phylum Chordata; class Mammalia; order Primates; family Cercopithecidae; genus Macaca; species Macaca nemestrina. The sequence continues at coordinate 34,361,476 of NC_092125.1, forward strand.
TTTCTGCATTACATTGAACTATCCATGATATCATATAATTATTTGATCACTATAGAATCTCCAGCACTAAGTACTGAGATTGGCAGATAGTATTGCTTTGTAAATATCTACCAAACTTGCACTTGCATGGGTGAGCTAACTTAGTATGCTTCTGTGCACTTATTCATAACAGGTCCTATGAATCCTAACTACCTCGTTTATCCTAACTACCCCTCATTCCATTAGTTTGCTGAATTAATGAACAAGTATGTATCACTGTTGCATGGACACCTTGGACAAATCTAAGATTCCTGATCTAGTATAATTTTTAAACAAATGATTTAAAAGAATTTCAGATGATCTTTACATTTTCATGTCTGATTTAACTTACCATTGATATCAATCTTGCTAACTTTCCTTCACTGAATGAAAAATACTAAGGCTCTCAACTTCTGTCTTCTACATTTCATTCTACTAAGCAGCAGTGAGGAACTTGATTTCTTTTGTAATATGGGATAAGCTCTCCATATGGCTTTAAAATAGTCTATATTTGTGAAAGCTTCACATGTGACTGATTCACAACTAGAGCTGTTGGCACTGAATCAGAGAATTCTATTTGCTAAGTATGCCTTTTTAACTGGAGGGAGTGCAGGATAGTGCTTCAGCAACTATATACTCTATTTCCCTACAGATGAAGTATGAACAATGGTAACAAAGCAAGTAAAATGTAGTTATCTAAGCAATATAGTGAGGTTTTTCATTTGCTGTTTGGACATCCTAAATTAGAGAGCAAATAATCATTACTTTGGTAATCATTCAGAATAATACCTCTACATACTGGCTACATCTCACAAGTAATATAGATGATCTTAGTGCTCTTGGCTATAAATATTTTTTGATATAATTGCTAACTTATATTAATCAGAACTAGACTAGTATAATCAGAGTTTTCCATCTTCTATTTAGTATTTCAAGAAGTTAGAAATATCATTTCAGATACACTATTAATAACTTTATGCCTTTCTATGAGACAAATAAGAACAATTATTTTTTTGATAATAGACTAGAAGTTCTAAGGACAGCAAATTAAAATGTTTAAAATTGCAAGTAGATGCCTGGCAGATAATCATGTTAATTATCTGGTAACTTATATGTCAAGTCTAACAATTTATATCTGAACTCATACATATACCTGTGTGTATGCATCGAATATAAAGTAACCTCCCCAGTACTTTCTCTTAAAGATCAGCAAATAGCTGATAGATTAGTAACTCCATGGTCCTGATATTCAGTATTGCAGCCCATGTGATCATAGGTCAGATAGATAATTAAAACTACTTACTACTTATTAAAATAAGTGGACCAGGAGAAAATATGAATCAGGGAACTTAGTGTTAATCTCACTAGATTTATTTGCTTTTTTTGAAAATCCGCTCAATACAAGAGTTTGTAGAGGAGTATTCCTTACACTTCTTTAACAGATAGACCCCAGTGTGAAAACAATAACAACTGAAACCCCGAAACCCAAATCGGAATACCCCATTGAACTGTAGCTAGTCATCACTAGTAATTCAAAGTATAGTTGCTAGAATTACTGGGTTAGGGAGGAAATATTTTTGCTAAAAAGTACTTCTATTTTGTAAACCATGAGTTATTAATTTATGCTAAAGACAGAAGAGAAGATATTCTATCACTTTTGGAAATATAACTACTTGTAAAGCACTTGCCTACCATCAGAATAGGAATCCTCATGGCTTATAAATCTAGACTGTCTAAGAAGAATTATTGTTGGACTGGATTGCATAGGAGGTCAGGGAACAAATAAAAGTCTTATTTAACAAGCTTGGGGAGAAAGACTCTTGATGTTTACCCAGGTATCTGATCAAAAGGCTAGTATATTTTTCCATCATTTATTCATCGGTGCAAGCAATATTTATTAAGCATTTCCTATGTGATGTACTGACTTCTTGTGATTTATTAGTAAAAGCTATTCCTGAGAGACTATGTACTAGAAGAGGTACTGAGGAAGAGATGGTGGCTAAACTGAAGATGGGTTATTACGAACATTTAAGGCCTCCAAACTGCCTGAGTCCCATCTGCAATCATGCCACATCTGAAAGTTTGTGCCCCTTCCTGCTGCCAACTTATTAATGATCTGACTATTTATGGGTGTTCTATCCTTTGTTTATTCAATTAGATTTAACAGCCCTGTGCCTGTTAAATGCCCTGTGCCTGCTCTGAGCAAGGCAGGTAGTGTATGATAGGACCTTTATTAATCTGGAAACAGTCTGCTTCTGTACTGTGGTGGGTGGTATTGGGTATAGAACAGTCATTCTACTAACTCAGTGACTAGATTTTTAGGCTAGGACCATGGGGCAGTGCCATATTGCTTTCTCTGGGGAGCAGTTGTTCACTGTGGATGGGCATCCTTACCCATGAGAGGTGTTAGAGGGAATAGTGGGCTAGGAATGATGTCTGGGATGTTATCATCTTCTCTAAAAAGAGTCCCTGATTAATCAACTCTTTGTTTTCTCCCTGAGTATCATCTTTTTAACGTTCAGTAGAGAAAAATCACCTTCCAGAGGGTAGGAAATGGCTGTCATTTGCAAAAAGTATGACTACTCTCAGGGCTTCTGAGGAAATGGAAAAGCGCTAGGATCAGTGAGGAAAGGCATGGACTCAAAGCCAGTCAGCATGAAGCACATTTGTGATGGAGTGCTAGAGAATTCTTGCCATTTGCATTGAACATCTGCTTTCCAGCTTCCATTTTGGTTATGTAAACATACCAGAATGAGTTAACTTGGCTGGAATCTCAAATCACTCCTTTTGGGGATAGGATATGCCAGAACGGCCTGATATAGGGATATGAGCAGGCATCTCAGATGAGAAGTCTATGTCACTTACTTTATTTCCCATTAAAAACCTGCATTCCTGTTATTTACATGGGCTTTCTTCTCCCTTTCTCCATTCCCCTTTGTATCTGGTATCTCTTCCCTCGATTCTTCCTTCTTTCCCAGGTGTGTTTGATAACTGCTCCCACACTGTCAGTGACAAAGGCTGGGCCCTGGGGATCCGCTCAGGGAAGGACAAGGGAAAGCGGGATGCTCGCTTCTTCTTCTCCCTCCGCACCGACCGCATGAAAAAAGCCACCATCTTGATTAGCCACAGTCGCTACCAACCAGGCACATGGACCCACGTGGCAGCCACTTACGATGGACGGCGCATGGCCCTGTATGTGCATGGCACTCAGGTGGCTAGCAGTCTAGATCAGTCTGGCCCCCTGAACAGCCCCTTCATGGCATCTTGCCGCTCTTTGCTCCTGGGGGGAGACAGCTCTGAGGATGGACGCTATTTCCGTGGACACCTGGGCACACTGGTTTTCTGGTCGACCGCCCTGCCACAAAACCATTTTCAACACAGTTCTCAGCATTCAAGCGGGGAGGAGGAAGCGACTGACTTGGTCCTGACAGCGAGCTTTGAGCCTCTGAACACAGAATGGGTTCCCTTTAGAGATGAGAAGTACCCACGACTTGAGGTTCTCCAGGGCTTTGAGCCAGAGCCCGAGATTCTGTCGCCTTTACGGCCCCCACTCTGTGGGCAAACGGTTTGTGACAACGTGGAATTGATCTCCCGGTACAATGGATACTGGCCCCTTCGGGGAGAGAAGGTGATACGCTACCAGGTAGTGAACATCTGTGATGATGAGGGCCTAAACCCCATTGTGAGCGAGGAGCAGATTCGTCTGCAGCACGAGGCACTGAATGAGGCCTTCAGCCGCTACAACATCAGCTGGCAGCTGAGCGTCCACCAGGTCCACAATTCCACCCTGCGACACCGGGTTGTGCTTGTGAACTGTGAGCCCAGCAAGATTGGCAATGACCATTGCGACCCCGAGTGTGAGCACCCACTCACAGGCTATGATGGGGGTGACTGCCGCCTGCAGGGCCGCTGCTACTCCTGGAACCGCAGGGATGGGCTCTGTCACGCGGAGTGTAACAACATGCTGAACGACTTTGACGATGGGGACTGCTGCGACCCCCAGGTGGCGGATGTGCGCAAGACCTGCTTTGACCCTGACTCACCGAAGAGGTAAGGGACTGGGGTTTGGGGTGTCCTACTTGTAGGGTGCATTTCTAACATCATTTTATCTGTTTGGTTTTGGAGACAAATGTGTTCACACAGTCCCTGAATACAACATTAATCCACCCCATCAGACAGTATTAAGCTTTTGTGAAGTGCTAGGTGTTCTGTTAGGTAATTAGGAACACAGATGACTGAGACAAGAGACAGCCCTCACAGAACTCACTATTTGTGGTGCAGAAAGCTGTGTACACAGTGTAGGCATATGCACCAGATACTTGGGGCACAGGAAAGCTGAACAACTTGCTCTACCAGAGGAGGCCAGGAAATCTTCGTGGAGAATGAACAAGGTATCCAGACATAGAAACCAGTCAATACTTATTACACGTGACAATACTTCCTATAGTCTTAGGGTCTTGGCAAAGTAATACAGATCTGTGAAAAGGTCTTAGGTCTTTTTAGTCTAAGCAGTTCAACACTTTCGTAAAGTTTCGTGTGACAGCTAGCCACTAGTCTCCTTTAGGTGACTGAGATCTTTCACTGTTGCCCCATTAAATTCCATTCTTTGTGCAGCATCCAGAAGGATCTTTTGAAAAAGGTAAGTTGGATACTGTCATTTCTCGTCTTAAGATTTTTTCCTCCACTGCACTCAGAATAAAATCTGAATCCCCTACCTGACACACAGGCTCTTAATGCAATCTGCCCCCTGTCTGCCTCTCCATCCCCACCCACATAGCACAGCCTCACTGACTTGATTCTATTCCATTGAACAGATCAAGCTTTTTTCTGCCCTCAGGATTTTGCATTTGCTGTTCCATCTTCTTGGAATCCTCTTTTCCTTAATATTCCCTTGGTGGGCTCTCTCTTGTCATTCAAATGCCTACTTAGATGTTACCACCTGGGAGGCCTTTCCTAATCCCTCAGATTAAAGCAGCTATCAATTACTGTTACATCAACTAATTTAAATTTCCTGTTTAACACTTAGTACTTCTGATATTTTTTCTTTCACATTCATGTATTTGTCTGTTTTTCCCCTATTTGGAATATCAGCTCCATGAGATCAGGGCTCTTATCTATCCTGTTAACTACTATATCCCCAAGGCCTAGAATAGCAGCTGACATTTAGTTGTTTAAGTTGATGAATAAATGGATCTGATGTGTCTCTTGTTCTGAGACAGAAGCCATAAGAAGATTCTCATTTGATGGCTGATGCAGGGGTTGGACATAATAGAGGAGGGTAAGAAAGTAGGTAGGTAGCTAGTGAACTTGTTAATATGTGTTTGTGGACAAGGTATCCCCAGTACACAACTGGTGCCTTTGTTCAAATTATGAAAAGGCTTACCTGACCTAGGGTACAGGGCTGGTGGGAGGTGGGGGAACAGGATCTCAGCTCCCACCCAATGTCTTGATGGCTGCTTTTGTGTTGGACACCATTTGTACAAGTAGTTCCGGGTACCCCTGTGTGTGGGAAGTCCTCTTGTTATGAGTTACCACTAATAGAGTGGCCTGTACTTTAAGCATGTGGTGTAAAAGACTGAGTATACGATTTGGAATCAAGGGACACGATTAAATTTTGGAGTCCTCACTACTTAACTAGGTTTACAAGTTACGCAAGTCACTTTTGGAAACTCAGAAGTCTTCTCTATGAAGTAAGGATGATTGCAGTAATACCTTGCATTATCAGTATTTTCAGGTTATTTTGTGAATCAAATGAAAGTATAGGAAAGTAGCTCTAAAGTTTTCAATGTACACAAATAGTTCTAAAATAACATTAGTTCTTATTATTAAGGCTGACAGATAGGAAGTCTTTTTTTTTTTTTTTTTTTTTTGAGACGGAGTCTCGCTCTGTCGCTCAGGCTGGAGTGCAGTGGCCGGATCTCAGCTCCCTGCAAGCTCCGCCTCCCGGGTTTACGCCATTCTCCTGCCTCAGCCTCCCGAGTAGCTGGGACTACAGGCGCCCGCCACCGCGCCCGGCTAAGTTTTTTTTTTTTGTATTTTTTAGTAGAGACGGGGTTTCACCGTGTCAGCCAGGATGGTCTCGATCTCCTGACCTCGTGATCCGCCCATCTCGGCCTCCCAAAGTGCTGGGATTACAGGCTTGAGCCACCGCGCCCGGCGGAAGTCTTTATTTACATAGTGATGCAAAGAGAACTAATCAAATTATCAGAACTATTTGTATAATAAAATTCTGTTTAGAACAATGAGAACACATGGACACAGGGAGGGGAACATCACACACTGGGGCCTGTCAGGGAGTGGTGGGGCTAGGGGATGGATAGCATTAGGAGAAATACCTAATGTAGATGACGGGTTGATGGGCGCAGCAAACCACCATGACATGTGTATACCTATGTAACAAACCTGCATGTTCTGCATGTGTATCCCAGAGCTTAAAGTATAATTTAAAAAAAGAAGAAGAAAAGAAAATTATGTTTGGGTTTGGTTTTTAGATTTTGGTAACCTCAAACAGAAGCTAAACCTCACTAACAGCAGTGGTTAGCAACACTTAGGATCCCCCGGAGAAATGAGAAAGTCTGGTCTCCCAGTTTATAGTAATGACCTCCTGCCCTGTCTGAGAGAGCTGTCTTTCAAGGTACCCAGGTATTGTTCTCCTCAGAATTTCCCTTTCTTTCTCTAAATTCCTATCACACTGCCCTTATCTGGGTGTTTATGACTTACCTCACTGCCTGCAGAAGAGGAACTCACTCCTTCTATTTATAGACCCAGTAGTGTTTTGAACCTTTATTCATAAGTGACTCTTTTAGCCCCACATATAAAACCTGCTTTGCGGAATACAAAGGAAATATTTATACTTTTTGATAGTTAAAAATACTAACTCAAAGTGAAAATTGCTCATGGTTTAAAATATCAAATTATACCAAAAGACAGAAGGAAGAAAATCAGTCACCTGCCTAACTCTTCCCCATCCTTCTCCACACTCTGTCCTTGCTTTGCACAGGTTACTATATCTATTTTTTTCACCTTTTTTTTTCTGGTAGTTTCCTGTACACCTCCAAATATTGTATTTATATTGCTTGGTTCATCAATTTTAAACATTATCCATTGATTTCTTAAGATAGAGACGGGACTAACTCCCTTACATTATCTCCTTCCTTGTCCTTACATCCTTCCATATAATTACTTTACTATTTTTGTTGAATCAATTGTATGTATTATAGTATTATGACTGTGAAATGTTATTTGTTGCAGAACAAAGTACTATTCTATTATTATATTTCTTTTCTTGCACAGCTTCTTCCCATTCCCAGCCCAACCCCTTGAGTCTCTATTTCCTTCCTTCCTTCCTTCCTTCCTTCCTTCCTTCCTTCCTTCCTTCCTTCCTTCCTTCCTTCCTTCCTTCCTTCCTTCTTTTATTCTTTCTTGATATTCTTGATTGCTTTCAAATGCTTTATTTTACCGGCTAATTTGTAGAATAAATTTATAAAAATGTTCCCCTCCTCTGAACTGTTCTAACACTAAATAAAACTCTTCTTCTTTACCCTTCAAAAAATGTTTTTACACTCCTCTAGAGCTCTCCCTTTTAGTTAATTGTATTCTCTTCTTCCAATCTTGGCCAGTTATCTTTAGGTCTGCTGCACAGTTGTCATCCTGGGACTTCTGTTCAATGCGTTTTTTTGGGGGATAGAGCCACTGTGTCCTGAATTACATGAATATCTCTTAATTTACTACCTTATTTTACTGGAAAGCATCCTCAAGTAAATTTGTAAGAAAAGATGTTTTAGGTAATCTTTTCTGAAAATGCACTTCTCAGAATGTTTTTGTTCTACCTTCATACAAAACTGATAGTTTGACGGTATAAAATTTTGAATTGAAAAACAGTTTATCTCAAACTTATGAAGAAGTTCATTAATTACTTCTAGCTTCTGTTCTGATAATTGTGTGTACTTTTATAGGTGTGTGAGTATATATATACACACACATATATATATTTATATATTCTTTTAGAATCTTAGCCTTGTTACTCTAGGAATTTGTAAGATTATTTTTTAGGGATTGACTTTTATTGTTCTTTTGTTGAACATTGTTCAGTTTGGACACTTATGCCCCTTGTCTCTGGAAAAATCTCTTAAATTGTTACTTTGATATTTCTTCATTCAGTTTTCTCTATTCTCTTTGTTACCCCTGATGCTCCTGGGGATGAATCTACTGAACTCACTCTTTGTCTCTTTTCTCTCCTACGTTCTCTGTTAGTTTGTTCTACTTTTTTTTTTTTTTTGAGATTTCTTTGAGTCTTTCAATGCTTTTATTTACTTTTATATTTTAACAATCATACCTTTAACACCTTCTTATTCTTTGATTATTTTTAATATAATTTTAAAAAATTTTAAGACAGACATTTTCAAAGATAAAAATGTGATTCATTTGGAAATTTTTTTGTGTGTGTTATATCTGATACCTCTGAAGTCAACTTTTCTTTTTTTATTGTATTTTAAATTAATGACTGTCCTTTATGCTGGTGACTTTCCTTAAATGTCTAATGCTTATTCACAGTAGAAATCACACTTTTAAATCTCTACCTATGATTATCTAAGAAAGAATAATTATCTATGAATTTTCTCTTTTGAAAAAAGAAATTTGAAGGCAGAAACATAGTGGAGGAGAGAGGTTTTCTTTCTTCTCAGCTCTCTTATACTTATTTCATGTGTAGGTCTTTTCTGCCTTCCCTATCCTATTTTTTGTGCTGAATTTTTATTATAAAAATATTAATTTTTTATGACTCTTGGCAAGAGCAATATTTTGAAAAGTAATTATTTATCAAGCTTCTATGATATGCCAGGCATGGCAGAGGGACACATGTAAAGACTACGGAAATGGTAAGGGCTAACAATTTAGAGGAGAAGTTCAGTAATTTTATCTAAATTCTCTGGGTTTAAATCCAGGCTGAGGCATTAAGAGCAGAACATGGGGAATGGCTTTTCTTTGCCATGGCTTAGATTGTTTGAAAGGACTTTTGATTCATAGAGATATAGATCTTTGGGTTTCCATAAGGTCCTGTGACTTGGTGGAGTTAGTCTCTGAACTAGATTGCCTTTGTAGAGCCTGCCTATTACTACAGTTAAATCACAGAGCTCAAGCTCACAATTCCATTATACTGTTACTCTGAAGGGACTCAACTTTGACAAATGCTTTGCCAGGCATCTATTGAGCGGAGTGCACCAGGCACAGAGTCTTTCCACTCACAGTGGAAGCACCAGAAGCTCACAGTTTAGGGTCGGGGGAGAGTAGTAGAAAGTGGGGGACAGACCTACAAATAGATCACTAACATTTGAGTGCAAGGATTGATGTATGAACAACTCTCCTTACTTCCCAAATCCTGTTCAGTCTTCCTGCTGTGGTTCCAATGTGTCTCCCAAAGTTAAGAAAATGTGGCACATATATACCATGGAATACTATGCAGCCATAAAAAAGATGAGTTCTTGTCCTTTGTAGGGACACAGATGAAGCTGGAAACCATCATTCTGAGCAAACTATCCCAAGGACAGAAAACCAAACACCGCATGTTCTCATTCGTAGGTGGGAATTGAACAATGAGAACATTTGGACACAGGGTGGGGAACATCACACACCAGGGCCTGTCATGGGGTGGGAGGGGGGTGGGATAGTATTAGGAGATATACCTAATGTAAATGACCAGTTAATGGGTGCAGCACACCAACATGGCACATGTATACATATGTAACAAATCTGCACGTTGTGCACATGTACCCTGGAACTTAAAGTATAATAAATTAAAAAAAAAGAAATTTAATCCCTAAAGCAACAGTGTTGAGAGGTGAAAATGTTAAGAGATGGTTATGCCATGAGAGCTCTGCCCTCATTAATGGATTCATGCTGTTATCACAGGAGTGAGTTTCTGATAAAAGGATGAGTTTGCTACCCCTCTCTCGTGCCTGCTTTCTTGCACTTCTGTCTTCTGCCATGGGATGATGAAGCAAAAGGACCTTCACTAGATGCAGGCCCCTCAACCTTGGACTTTACAGCCTCCAGAACTGTAGGAAATTAATCTCTCTTTTTCATAAATTACCCATTCTCATGTATTCTGCTCTGGCATCACAAACCAAACCAAGATGCATTCCCACCACCCCCAGCAAGAAACCACAAATCTAGCCCAAAGTAGTTCCTCTCCCAAATGCTCTGAGAGGAGAGAAAGCCTGAAGAATTCAGCATCAAACATCTGTAACCCAGATGAGCCTATCAAAGGGAGAGTACTTATCAGGCTCTGGACTGGTCAGGAGGAGATATGAATTATAGATACATTACCCAGCCAGTTGAACAGACCTACCAAGATAAAGGAACTTGGAACTAGGCAGGGCTACATAAGCCAGATGTCTGTTTCTACATAGTAGCTTCCCTGAGAGATGATCTGCAAGAATTAAGGGAAGGAAGGGTGTTGAGTGTCCACTTCAGTAAAATCACAAATGTCATTGACTGTTCCCTGTGGTGCATACTAGGGAGCCGAGCCCAAAGGAATTTCTGTACCCTCAGGGGAACCTGTCTTCCCTGACCTTTGCAGGCTTCAACTTTTTTTTGGTTATTAATTGTTTCTGTCACATTTCTCCCTAAAATTATGTCTCAGAGTTACAGTTCTTTGCTGCTGCACCTACTTTCCATCCCATGCTTTCTCTCCTTTTCACAATAGAGTTGAGCAAGTATTTCACTAAGTCTGGAACTCTGCTTGTCTCTCTTTCTTGGTTTCTATATCTCAGATCTCATAATATTGCTATAATGTGAAGAAAAGTCTCCAAATAAAAACAAATAGTTGAACAAGGATCAATCATTTAGTGTCTGACCATGCTCTGAAGCAGACAATGGGGATACTGTATATTTGTTTTCTGTATATTTGTTTCTGAAGCCTGTGATGGGCTAACATCTCTATATGTTGGCAACTCATTGTCTCTTCTTTGCCTCATTTCCTGAGGTTTCACTGGGGAGTTCAAGGGCAGAGGACTCTTATACATAGCAATACTTGCCCATGGCATACTTCCCTCTATAAAGGTCCTCAAGAGGGTGGCTGGGAATTGTTCTGGGGGATATGGCAGAGAGTGGTGTCTGCAGGTATACACTAGAAAGGGTGTTTCTTGGGACAGGAAGGCAGAGGCACATGGCATCAAAGGGAACAGGTGGAGAAGTTGGTGCTGCACAGACCTGGATGCCTTGGATTAGCTGTGCTCACACTCGGAGGCTGTTGAGCCAAAGGCATGGTCAGGCTGGGCTCTTGCAGTGGCTGGTCTGTTAAACATCAGCCAGGCTTCATTATAGGTTTCTTTTGAAGTTGAGATTCAAAGGTCCCTGAAGCCAAAAAAAACACACGCAGGGAAAATAAGCATAAGGGGTAGAAAAGGGCAGGAAGAAAAGAAATGGAGGAGAAATTTTAAAACTAAACAGCAAAAAACTGTCAGTTCCCTCACTTCAAAATTCACAGGCAGTGTGAACTCTAGAGCGAGTGTCACCTTCTCATGGTCACGTCAACTGGCAACGGGAATAGAAGGAAAGAAGTAAGAGGAGGTTCCATAGATAAGCACAGTAAGTTTACCTACAAACAGAAATGTCTCTTATTTATTTTCCTACAAGCCAGTTTCTCCACAGTTCCAATAGGCACTCTATTATGGAGCAAATGAAATCCACAGTTTTTCTGTTCACCTGACTTAGTGGACTTTCCTTCTCAGGTTAGTGGGGGGTGGGGCAGAGTGGATGTTTTTCTCCTTTTCATAGTTTATTTCCTACCCAAATAGACAGACTGGTGAGTGAGCCGTGTAGTCTGTCTGGGTTAAAAATATTTCCTCTTAGAAATTTTTCAGAAGAGACCCCAGTCTCCAACTATACTCAGTTGTTCAAAATACTTCAGCTTTTTCCTAGGAGTTGGGGTGCTAGCCCTGGTGCCTTGGCCAGATGCCAGTCTGTCTCAGATGATTTCACTTAGAGGTTCCTTCCTAGGATTTAAGCCTAAGAGTTTGAAAGACAGCTGCACACTTAAACATTTTCTTTCTTTTTTCCTTTTCTTGGACTCTTGTTTGTAATGACTTCAGTGACTGGTTATAAACGAAATCTTGTTGGTCGGTCTTCCCCTAACCAGGCCCTCATTCCCTTGATGTCAGAGTTGTCGAGTGGGTAGCGGGTGGCACATGTAGTTAGCGTGGCCGTCAGGGATTTTTCTGAGGTTCCATCAGAGCACCAGCCTCTGGAGGAAGCTCCTGATCTATTATTAATTTCAACTCCAAGGTTTCTCTCACTTCCTACCCAGAACGCTGTCCAATGGTTGTGGATCTGATTTCCAGAGCCAAACACTTAAACAACTACTACTTATCCTTCAAGTCTCAACTAGGATGTCCCTTCCTTCTTCTTGGAGCATTCTGTTGTCCTCAAATACAAATTAGCTACCTCATTTGAATCACTTCTCATCCCCCTGTAGCCACCACCGTAATCCAGGTCCCCATCTTCACTCACCTGGATTATTGCAATAGTCTTTTAACTGGTATCCCACTATTGCCCTTGCACTATTGCCTTGAGTCTATTTTTAGCACAACAGTCAGAGTAATCCTATCACGGTATAACTCAGATCAAGTCATTCCTCTCCCCCTAATTCTCCAGCAGTTTACCAGCTTATTCAGAGTCAAAGCTAACAGCATGACTGATCTATACGGTCATATAGCATCAGTCATTTCTGTGGCTTCACCTCTTACCATGCTCCTTATTGCACTCCAACCACACTGGCCTTCTGACTTGCCAGACATACTCCTACTATGTGACCTTTTCAGTGGCTTTTCACTTTTCTGGAATATTCTTCCTCCAGATTTCTACATGGCTAACTTTCCCACTTTCTTCTGGTCTTTTTTCAAAGCTGCTTTCTAGGTGAGGCCTTCCCTGGAGACCTCACGTAAAATTGTACACACTGTCTTGGCTCTTTATGAATTCTTCCCCTGCTTTATTTTTCTTTTTAGAATTTATCACAAACATGCTATTTTGTTTATTTTGCTTAATATTCATTTTCTCCACTAGAATGTAAATTCTACCAGGGAAGGGGTTTTTATACGTTTGGCTGACTATTATACTCTAACACCTACAACAGCAAAAGGAACTAAGTATTCAATAAATAATTGTTAAAGAAAGGAATGTTCTTACTCTAGTACAGTGGTTGGCAAACTATGGACCATGGAACAAATCTGGCCTATCATGTGTTTTTGTAAAAAAAATTATTTTGGAATACAGTTACACTCACTTGTTTACATATTGTCTATGGCTGCTTTCATGTGGCAGAGTTGTGCAGTTAAAAGAAAGACCACGTGGCCCACAAAGCCTAAAATATTTACTATCTGGCCCTTTATGAAAAAAATGGCCAACCCCTCCTTAAATACATATTTATTATACCATACTGTAACTTCCCATTCCTGTCTATCTCTTGCACAAGACTTTAGTTTCTTTGTTCATAGTTCTTGGAACACATTTGATATTTTTAAAATGAATTAGTGTACATATATAAATATATATCTATATGTAGATGGAAAACCAATGACATGGGGAAATGACAATGTAGCTCAAGGGTTTTAGGAGGGTAAAAATTTGTAGGCAGAGTATAATACTATGTATGGGAAAAGAAGGGTATTCAGAAACTACACTCTAGTCAACTTCTCTACTGGTCTCATCACTGTGGTAGCACGGCCCCATTTAGATCTAGTAAGTAAAATAACTGACAATACTTATGGAAGTGTGAACATGTTAGCTAAGGAGGGAATGGCTTTAAGCCATTTTCTTCATTAACTTGTTATTTGAGTAACTGGGCCCCCAGGAGGCTCCAAAAATCTGAAACATGGAGTAAATTTTGATGAGCATAAACACAGCTACAATAGCCAGAAAGTATTTATAACATGAATCCTTTTTACCTAGGGAGTCAGTGAATGAGAGAAAGACCAGATTCCAAAAAAGGAATACAAGATCTCTTGGGCATGATGTTACAGATTAGGCAAGATCCTTGTCAAGCATTTTAGTTAGGATTTTGCAATTGTAAGGAACAGACCTACTCATGTTCACTGCAGAAAATGGATTTATTGTAAAATTACATATGGGCTGGAAGTGGAGCTAGAGAGTTGCAGAGACTGTGGCAGTCAGGAGCTCCATCTCTCTCAAAGCCTACATATTTCGCTACGTCTTAGTTAATTTGCACCATTCATGTCTCATTAGCAATCTGCTAGATTACTCATAGTTTTTGCTTCCTTATAGCTTTAGTTTAAACCGTTGCTTCAGCTTGCTCTGGCTCGTAATTTATCTCATAGAATTTTTCCCTTCAGATTTTTATCCTATTGCTAGTTGCCACAGTTTCTCACAGTACCTTGGTTCAAATTCTAAAGATAGTCAATGTCAACTGGCCTAACTCATCTTTACATGTTAGTTCAGAAGTCATAGGTTTCTGGCCAGCCTTGGGTTTAAGAAACTGTGGCCAAAAGAGCAGGATAGCTGGAGGGCTCCTCAGGGCTACAGGTCCGCAACCCTCTCTCAGCTGATGTCGACTCTGCTCGGAGTAGAATGAGCTCTCTTTTTTTTTTTTTGAGATGGGGTCTGGCTCGGTCGCCCAGGCTGGAGTGCAGTGTCACAATCTCGGCTCACTGCAAGCTCCGCCTCCTGGGTTCACGCCATTCTCCTGCCTCAGCCTCCCGAGTAGCTGGGACTACAGGCGTCCACCACCATGCCCGGCTAATTTTTTGTATTTTTAGTAGAGACGGGATTTCACCATGTTAGCCAGGATGGTCTCGATCTCCTGATCTCATGATCTGCCCACCTCGGCCTCCCAAAGTCCTGGGATTACAGGCGTGAGCCACTGCACCCGGCCGAATGAGCTGGTTTTTCATCTTTACTTCTTAAGGATGAAACTTCTGGCATGTTTAATTTCTGGTAATGTGCTTTTCTTTAGACCTTAGACCCTGGTATTCTTGGTGATATAACTCCTACTGAATTTTAATGCTAATTTTAGTCTTGGAATTGCATGGTTTAGATTTCAAACCCAAATATGCTAGGATATCCAAGTAAAGTACCTGGTTCATAGTAAAATTATATATAATATTATATATATATAAATATATATATACACACACACATATATGTATATAAAATACCAATGAAACAAAGCATTTTGCATGGATTATTTTATCTAATGCTCACCATAGCTCCAAAAAGTAAATATTTTGATTATATGTATTTTATGCTTAGATTTAGATAGTCAAATAACTATTATTATGCAGTAGCAGACAGAAGTTAAACTCCAACTTCAGAGCTTATTTTTCCAACTGCCATTCTATATTGTTTGTTAAGTATAGGTCTTACACACCAGCAAAATGTTTAGCCTATAGTGGATTAAAAACTAAATATTTGTTGATTTTAACTATGTAATGATTATTTCAGAGAATGCATTCTTGGAGAATGAGGGGAAGGAAAGGATAACTACTATGGGCTTAGGGGTTATGAAATACTTTATAGAAGTCCCTCCCTTCCTCCCTTCCTTCCTTCCTTCCTTCCTTCCTTCCTTCCTTCCTTCCTTCCTTCCTTCCTTCCTTCCTTCCTTCCTTCCTTCCTTCCTTCCTTCCTTCCTTCCTTCCTGATGGAGTCTTGCTCTGTCACCCAGGCTGGAGTGCAGTGGTGTGGTATCAGCTCACAGCAACCTCCGCCTACCAGGTTCAAGTGGTTCTTCTGCCTCAGCCTCCCGAGTAGCTGGGACTACAGGTGTGTGGCACCACGCCTGGCTAATTTTTGTATTCTTAGTAGAGATGTGGTTTCACCATATTGGCCAGGCTTGTCTTGAACTTCTGACTTTGTGATCTGCCCACGTTAGCCTCCCAAAGTGCTGGGATTACAGGCATGAGCCACCGTGCCTGGCTGAGTTTCTTAAAATATGTACAGTAGAGAGCAGAAGAAAGGTCAATTACATGAACCAAAGTACAGATGTGCAAACATGTTAAGGCCACTCTAAAAAGAACAGCTTGAAAGGAGGAAAATTTCTTAGAGAAAAGTGAGGAAGAAAACTGGAAAAGTTATACTGGACAACAGTCCCTAGATTTTGGGCTGAGGGATTTGAACCATAAGCAGTTAGGAACCATGAATGATACATGGATATATACGTGTCTGTTTTAACAGATATATGTGTTTTCTTTTTCTTTTTATTATTTTTATATTTATTTTTATTGATACGTAACATTTTATGTATTGACTGAGTGCATGTAATATTTTGTTACATGTATAGAATGTATAATGATTAAGTCAGGGTTTTTGAGGTATCATCACTCTGAGTTTATCATTTCTATGTGTTGAGAACAATTCAAGCTCCTCTCTCCCAGTTGCCTTAAAATATACAATGCATTGCTGTTAACTGTAGTCACTCTACTCTGCTGTTGAACAGTGGAACTTATAGCTTTTATCTAATTGTATGTTTGTACCTAACCTACCTCTCTTCATATCTGTTTCCACCCATCCACACTTCCTAGCCTCTAGCATCTATCATTCTACCCTCTAGCTTTGTGAGGTCAACTTTTTAGCTCCCACATATAAGTGAGAGCATGCAGCGTTTGACTTTCTGTGCCTGAGTTAGTTCACTTAATATGTGACCTTCGGTTTCATTCATGTTGCTGCAAATGGAAGATGTCATTCCTTTTTGTGGCTGAATATTATTCCATCATGTATATATACATGTTCTTTATCCAGTCATCCACTGATGGACACTTAAGTTGGTTGGACTTTCTATTAAATATATATTACTACCTCTCCCTCTGTCCTCCGTGTGCTCTAATATCTCTTCAGTTTTTCCATGTCTCTGCTGTCCTGTGCTGCATTTGAATAGCTGTTTTTGTATTTGCCCAGCCGACTCTTTCTTTAGGTTTGGCTAACCGGCTTTTACAACCCACCAATAAACTGTTAATTTTTATTAGTGTACTTTTAATCTCCATAAGTTATATTTAGTTCTTTGTCGCATCTGCCTAGCCATTTTTTATTTATTTTTGTTATTAATTCATCCTTCGGATATGCTTTTTTTATTTTTAAAAGCATGTTAAAGTGGTGCATACATGAACTTGCATAAGTAATAAAAACACCCACAAACAAGTATGAGTGACACTGGAGATATCTGAACAAGATTGATGGATTGGATCAATGTCAGTATCCTGGTTGTGGTATTGTATTATAGTTTTTCAAGATATCATCATTGAAGGAAACCAGGTAAAATGTATACAAGGCTACTCTGTAATATTTGTTACAATGCGAATCTACAGTTTATTTCAAAAGAAAAATTTTAATTGAAAACATTAAGCATTTAAAAATATTTTACATCAGCTAGTCTGATTCTGTTATTTGTTATTACTGCTTGCTCTTCCTCACAGTGTTTTGTTTCTTCATATGTGATTTTTGATTGTAAGTCCATGTTCCTTAAAACTTTATCTGTTCAATTTCTTTCCAACCTGAGTTAAATATATGCTGTATTACTTCTGGCAATTGCCTAGGGCACTACCTGCATAAAACCACTTTAAAATATATTATCGGCATAATTTTTTAGAACATACCATCTTATGAATTTGAGGTGCAAATCTGTGATATTTGGCTCATAGCTGTAATTGTCAGGGAAGATTTTCCCCCTATATTTTGAGTCAAGGCCAAGGAATACAGGTTTTCTTGCTGTACCTCTTGATAAAGCGGGCTTTTTAATTTTTAATATTTTTGGTACTCTGTTTTATTGACAGTGCAGTCCTCAGGAATTCTGGCTTTATGTGAGGCTGTCTTATCGAACACCCTATCTTGATAAGCCCTTTTTTATACAAGATTCTCAAAAGGCTGTCAAAGAAGTTCTTGGGCATTAGGAATAGGGAGAGCCCTCATACAAGTTAGTGGCTTCAGAAAATATTTATTTTCTAGATTCCTGTTTTTACTTTGTATGTGGAGTCTGAAGATATCCTTTAATTTCTTTCCAACTTTACAATGCATTTAAAATTTATTTTTGTATATTCACTGGTTTTAGTTGTTTTCAGTGGAGGGATGATCAGGAATTCTAAACCCTTTATACTAGAAACAGAAGTCTTAAGCCATTGAATATTGAATATTTGACTAATTATTCAGAAAACTAATCTGGAGGCGGTATCCAGAATCAGTGTTACGGACCAGCGAGCCTAGAGGCAGGAAGATGTGTTAGTAAGTTCTTATAGTAATCTAGATAGAAAAGGGTAGCAGGTCGGAAATGGTTAGGAAAATTATTTTTGCACTGTGAAAAGAACTAGGAAACTAGAAACAAGAAGAATTAGATTATAGTTTTTGCTCCAGTGTAGTCACATAATTTAATTATTTGCTTATTCATATTCATTCATTCATATTCAACAAATGTTCACTGAGTACCTGTTCTAGGCCAGACACTGTTTTAGGTTTTGTAGTGCAGTGTGGTATACTGTAATGAAAATAAATTTTTCTTCTCTTACGGAGCTTACAATCTATGAACTGTAAGAACAGCAATGAATAAACAAGTGTGTACATCATAGGCCAGACAGTGGTAAGTGCTAGAGAAAGAAATTCAGCAGAAATAATGGAAACAGAGAGTACTTGCCGTGGAAGCAGGGTAAAGTGTGTCTGTAGAGAATCTTACTGAAAAGATTATATTTGAGCATATATCTGAAGGAAGCAAGGTAGTGAGCCACATGGAATCTAGACTTATTCTAGGCAGAGGGAACAGGAAGGAGCTAGCGTGCCTGAACTGAATGAGCTAGGCAGAGAGTGGTTGGAGAAGACAGGAGACATAGAGCTCATTAGGCCATTCTCAATGAGCTGTGAAGCTTCCAGGACTTGGGCTACAGAGGGCCATCTGTGGTAGAGTGGGATCTGTGGAGGATGTGTAAAGAAGTGGCTAACTGCCCTGTCTACCTCAGAGGGATATTGTGAAATTCACATGAGATAATGCTTGTTGGAAGTGCCTTGTGACTTAAAGATACTTCATAAGTGAAAGTGTTTGGTGAGACACTGCATTGGATTCAGTGGTGGATTTGATGAGATGATGGATATTCTCAAGAAGACGTTAAGGTGATTGAAGAGGAGATGTGAAAAAGGTATTTATCTCAGTATGGAATTTTACAAGGGCAGGATCATACCTTATATAGTAATAAGGATTCATCATGAGGCAGAAAGCATGAGACATGAATCATCCTGCCCCATAGGGAATCTGTGCCCTATCTCCCCTCAGAGGCCTTTTTCCTATTTGAGTGTGAAAACATAAAGCTGAGTACAATGAGCACGTCCTCTCTACTGTACTCTGTTTTCAGGCAGATGTATTCTTCAGGAATGGCTATGTCTCCTATTCCATAGCCATTTCTAGGAATGCCTATGTCTCCTAGTTGTGCTCAGTACCAGTAGGTACTCAGAATTGCCTGCTGAATTAATGCTTCAAAG
Organism: Macaca nemestrina; assembly: GCF_043159975.1. Classification (NCBI taxonomy): domain Eukaryota; kingdom Metazoa; phylum Chordata; class Mammalia; order Primates; family Cercopithecidae; genus Macaca; species Macaca nemestrina. Next base: position 34,380,955 of record NC_092125.1, read on the forward strand.
TTGTGTGTGTGTGTGTTGGGGGGTAGGGTTTATAGGAATGAAATTAGAGTTTAGGATATAAAAAATGTGTAAACCAAGCTGGTGGAGACCTATGTTTGCAGCATTAAATAGGAAAATAATCATGGGTGTTGGGTGGCTGTAAGCGTCATGTGAGGTCAAAGTGTGACGTGGCCGTTAAAAATATCCAACAATCTTGGGCTCTGTTAAAAAGGAGAAAGAGTACAGATTGCTGAAGGAGATGCTCCCCTTAGACACAGTCCTGGTCAGATTTTGTCTGGAATCTGCACAGTTCTGGGCAGCAGGTTTTATGAGGAACATCAACAACCTGGAGCACATCCAAGGTCTGGGGAAGAGTGGTGATGATTAAGATAGTAAAATGGCCCTGTTCTCTTTTTAATATAGGTTTTCACTTTCCTCTGCTTTGCTGAGGAGCCAATAGAAAATAATTTTAAAAAGAGTCACAATGGCTTTTTTTGCATCTCATTCTATTTATTTATTCATTTACTCATTCAGTTTATAATAAACATTTATTGAATATCTACTATGATTTAGACACAGTAGCAGACACTAGGGGTATGATTCTTGTCCTCAGAGTTCAGGTGGGAGAGACAGACATGTATGCATATAATTGCAATATTGAGTATAATAAAACCAAGTGCTATCTTTAGTTATCTTTAGCCCTCTAAGTCTGAATTTTTATGATAACTAACCAACTTGTCTTTCTACTTCCGGGCTCCCTCCATGTTAACCCCAAATTAACCCTGCACACCATCATCAAAATAATCATTCTAAGAATCATTTCTATATTGAGTGCTTTCTGACTAGAAGGACTCAATCTGGGAGGGAATGGGATTTCAGGTTGTTCTTGAAAGATGGGTAGTGAGACCAGTAGAGAGAGTATATTATACGGGGACGTAATGTCACAGAGAATTGGCATCTGGCATCTATAAGAAGGTTTAGGATAATAACCGTGATAATAACTGTCATTTGTTTAATAACCTAACCATTAACAGTGAAAATAGGGTAGCATTATGAGGTATTCACAGTCCAATATTAAAATGGCAATTAATCAGACTAACTTAATGTGGCACCTAATACTTTTATTAAATGCTTGTAATTATATGTAAGTATTCTGTTCAATAGTTTGTTCTAGCCCTTTTCCATAGATTTTAATATAATGGAAAAAGTCATCATCCCTAATTCTGTCATTTCTGTACCTTTCTGCATGATCATTGATCCTTGGTCAGCAAATTGATAAAAATCACATTTTTTTTCTTTCATTAGTAGCCTAGTCTGCCACAGGTAGTTTTGATAAGGATATGTAGTGAAGATATCCTATGCAGTAGTAACCGCTCCTATCTGTAGCATTCTGGGGGAGCTATTAGAGAATCTTTATGAGATTAATTTGAGTGGCTTATAATATTTCAAGACTTTATTGTGGCCAATATTACAATAAAACTCAAATCTAAGGAATCTTTTTCTAAGGCTTATTCCAATGCCTTTCTTAGTTTTACTTTCTTTCATTTATCCTATTCATTCATCCATTCATTCATTAACTCATCTGAATTTTATTTCCATGCCTAGAGAAATTCTTATATATTTTGATACATATTTCTAAATTAAAGATTTCTGAAAGAAGTATCTATTCATCTGTTTAGGTGCTAGTTATGCCATACCTTTTTGCAGGTAGGACTTAAGTTGGATTTTATATGTTCATATAATACAAGAATTTAATATAAGAAATATGAATTTAAAAAGGGAAAATGAGGACACATAAGAAAAGACTGGCCAAGTGCGGTGGCTCATGGCTTTAATCCAAGCATTTTGGGAGGCTAATGTGGGCAGATCACATGAGGCCAGGAGTTTGAGACCAGCCTGTCCAATATGGTAGAACCCTGTCTCTACTAAAAAATCTAAAAATTAGCTGGGCGTGGTGGTGCACGCCTGTAATCCTAGCTACTTGGGTGGCTGAGGCATGAGAATCGTCTGAACCTGGGAGGCAGAGGTTGCAGTGAGCTGAGATTTCACCTCTGCACTCCAGCCTGGGTGACAGAGTGAGACCCAGCCTCAAAAAAAAAAAAAAAAAAAAAAAAAAAAAAAAAAAGACTAAGGCAGTGGCAAATTCAGTATACAAAATGACAAAGTGATTGCCCATGCATTAGAGTTAGAGTGCTAGAGAGAGGCCACCATTTTAGTTCTGAGCTTCCCAGAATCAATACAAACAAGGAAGTAGGTAAGTTACATTGTTTATTCTATTTACAAGATGAAAACAAACAGCTTCTCAAGAGAACAACTGCCATAGGTAATCATACTGGACAGAAATTTCTCCTGGGGACTACATATAGAGGAAGCTATGTAGTGTAATGAACAATGCTCTGAACAATATCTTTATGCAAAAATCCAGTATCATCTTAAAGAATCAGTTTTGGTTCTACTCCTAAGTGCAAGAAAAAGGCCACTTTATGTCCTTAATGTCCTTTTCTAGAAAGGTTAAAATAATTGTATTCCAGGACAATTTTAAAGAAGAGGAATCAAGAGAGTAGCCCTTTTCTGGAGGTCGAGGAGGAAGGGGGTCGGAATCCAAGCACTAGTGGCAGACACAAAGTGAAGAAAGGACACATCTTTCTCTGAGACTGGAAGGAAGGAGTGGAGGGTGGATGCAGATTTATGAGTTGTTGGCATGCAGGTGGAGATTAGAAAAAGCTTTTCCTGGTAGCCTTGATCTTCTTGATGAAGAAGGCAGTTGTCTCTTGGGAGGGAGAAGATGGCTGGCAGGGTAGAAACTTGAGGGAAGTGGAGACTGTTCACAGCAGCCTCTTTCCAGTCAATCTTCAAGTGCTGAAATGTGAAAGAAACTTATGTGTCTAACTCCATTTCCTTCTTTCCAAGTCATTGTGGAAAAAAAGCAATTCTGAACCAGCTGCTGCAAACTTCTAAGGAGGTGCAACCAAGGTAAATTCTGAAAGACATAATGAGTCCACTCAGATTCAGAGTCACAGAACTTCATTGCTGGACCTCAGGGACCATCTAGTTCAACCATTTCATTTTATTTATGGATGAGGAGGCATCTCTCAAATTACAGAGCCCGTTGATTATTGGATTAGATAATCCAAAGAGAAGTCATCTGACTCTTGTTTGTTTCCCCACTGCACTGTACTCAGCCACCCAAGGTATTAGGCAAGAGGCAGAGGACACTATGTCAAAGTCTATGCCTCAGTTTCTCCATTTCATTCCATGCTTCCACTTCACTCCATAGCCTCAAAAGTATCTTTTGAGGCTCAGAAGGAGAAGTTTGAAATCATAGATTTCTGTCTTAGTAGACTCCCTTGCCTGTGTGGCCATAGGTTTATCATAGTTTTTTTCATCTAGTTTTACACAAAATAATCATTAATAAAGTAGATGATGCTGGGGAAGAAAAAAAAATAAGGAACATGATCAGGTTTGTGAAGAGCGTATGAAGAAAAGTTCAAAATAAGAATAAAGCCGAGCACTGCCTGTCAAATGGGTAATGTGACTTCCAGGAAATTTGAATGAGCTAATTCAGTGTTGTCTGCAGTGGGGCCCCCAGAGAGGCTGCAGGCTTGGTGACCAAACAGCATCTCTTTTTGCAGTTGGCATGGAAAGCAGCCTGCAAGTCCCAGCTTAAAAAGAACAAAGAGCCATATGTCCATGCTTCATTGCAATTGTCGCAGGAGAGATTGGGAAATAAGGAAAAACTCCAACGATGAGTGAGCTGAGAAAGCCATATCCTTTTTCTACAGCAGGCAGTATTCTCCTTTGAAAAATGAGTAAGCTACTAACCCAACCCAGAAGCAGAGCTGAGAGGGCAAGAGAGATAAAGCAGTTGGATAGTGAAGGGAAAGAGGGGAATGAGAGGAGGCACTTTGTCTTTCTTTTCTTCAACTTTAACTTGTTTGTTAGTTTACCAGCCTTTACTAAGTGTCAAATGGAGATCAGATTGACCCATCTATTGCCACATGGAAGGTATGACTTAGTCATTTTCCTAGAGACATGGAAGCTAACTTAATTGGGCCATGTACTGTCTTGTAGCAGGATCTGGTGTTAAGTCACCCTTGCTTGAAGCCTGTTAAATGTTCGCAGTTATTACATATGAAAACCTGAAAAGTTGGCTGGGAACTAAGCAAACCACTTGAGATCATGTTTATTTCTTAATTTCCTCCCTGTCAGTTTTCATGCAAGGGCCTTCTCAGATATCTAGAAACTTCATATTGTGACTAAGCAGGGTTTCAAGTATGGGTTTTAATGATTTGGTCCATTATTTCATTTTATTTCAATAGTTTTTTGGGAACAGGTGGTTTTTGGTTACATGGACAAGTTCTTTTATTTTTGCATTTCATTATTTATTTAGATGTTTAAGCTCTCGCACTACATTTTTACAAGCTGGTAAACACTGACAAATTATTTCTCCCACAGTACTGTAACCACACATCCCCAGACAGTATAAATATATGGTTGAACTAATGTTAATACACATCACCATTTTATCAATTATATAATAAAACAAATTATCAAGTATCCAAATATTAAGTTACACAGCTCAAAAGGCATATAAAATATTAGATGTCTGCTCAATTCATGAGCAGATACCCACTTCTTTTTTTGCAAGCAAGGTTGGGAAGAGAAGGAAAAAAAATCACACTTTCAAACAAAAATAAGTTGGTAAACAACTTCTGATAAGTATGGAAAAAAATGCAAGAATTTCAGGAAGTTTATGATTATAATAACAAAGCATCTCTACCTTTAAAAATATTTTACTAAATTAAAGAGCATATTCTGCATGTTCTGCACAAGACAAAGGCAACATTTTGCTAAAAGTAATTAATAGGTCCCTCCCATTTTTTTTTCTCAGGTCCTCCCTGTTAAGCTGCACCTCAGAGTGCAAACATTAAATTAACTGTAAGGCTTTTTTGTCTGAAGACATTAAAGACATGTGCTTTTGTACAATGTAGATTTTCAAAATGGAGGTTTTTTTTTTTTTTTTTTTGCCCAGGCTGGAGTGCAGTGGCACAATCTTGGCTCACTGCAAGCTCTGCCTCCTGGTTTCACATCATTCTCCTGCCTCAGCCTCCCGAGTAGCTGGGACTACAGGCGCCCGCCACCATGCCTGGCTAATTTTTTGTATTTTTAGTAGAGACAGGGTTTCACCATGTTAGCCAGGATGGTCTCGATCTCCTGACCTCGTGATCCGCCCACCTTGACCTCCCAAAGTGCTGGGATTACAAGCGTGAGCCACCATGCCTGGCCTGGAGGTTTTTAATAAAAGCACAAAGTGAGATTTATAGAAACACATGAAATAATCATTGTAAGGCTTGGTTTAAAAAATATCAATGGCTAAGCAAACCTGATGTCTACTGGTATGAATATGGGAGACGTAAACATAAAGTGAGCAGACAAATCACCATGTAGGCCCTACTTTCAATGTTTGAAATGATTGAAGGAATAAACCACATAAAATCTAAAGTGTTCATAGTTCCTGAGATTTTAGTTCTGTATGGTGCAAAAAATATACAAGTATAGTGCTGGGTATTTTGGTACCTAATTTTCCTTAATTTCTTATGTATCGATAATATTCTGGCATGGAAATAGATTTAAATAAGTCATAACTCAATACTGCCTGATTTTGGGAAAGGTCAATTGGTACGAATGACAAGCACATTTTATATACTGACAGAAAGAATCTTTTGCCAGGTGTCCAAATAGGTTGACTGTAACCCAAACACAGAGGTTTCCAAATCTGTCTAGCTTGTGGCCTGGTAAAACTGCCTGTCAATACTCCTATGGAAGCTTCATTAGACTATTCGCTAAGCCAACATGCTGGCTAATGTGTGTAACAAATTAGGTCCTATCTCAAGTTCCACTTCCAAGAGCGTTAGGCACCCCGGTTTTATTGAATGCAACAGTTGTTTACACGACCATTGGAATCTTTGAAGCGCAGCCGCATTTTAGGATGATACTTCTCCAAATACAAAAGTTGCTTGCTTTTAAAAGCTCCACGCTGCTTTTGTCCTCTGAATTGTATTGCATCTTCATGTTTCATTCCACCTTCAATTAATGCTGGGGCAACAAGTACTGGAGCTCTCCCAAGGCCTGCAATGCAATGAACAGCAGTACAACAACCAGGTTCTTCATGAAACTTAATTTTTATGAAATTTAACCTATCAGCAACTATCTGGTTGGATGGTGGTGCACCATCACCAAATGGCCAATCGAGGACATAGGTACCTTCTTTCTCCACAAGAGTAGTGTCATAAGTTGCTTCACATACTCTTACGATTGTGGTAACTCCATACTTCTTAAGTTCCTCTATAAATTTATTTAAGGTCACATTGTTTGGATTGTGTGCAATAGGAAATCTCATGTTCTTGTATGTGACTTCCACAGGAGCTGGGTGGTTCATTCGAGCTGTGTAAATTTAGCTAAAGAAGACTCAATAGGATTATGAAATAATTAAAAAATTGAATACAAAAATGATGCAAAGAAACAGAAGTCTACTTCAACATATTCCACTTGAAATTCTCAGTGCTTTGAGTGTGAAGTTGTAAGTAATGATAAATGAAATGAAGCTCCTAACAAGAAGCAGCAATTCTTCAATCCAGTAATACTGAGGCAACAAACAGAAAAGAAGTGCACTGAGATTTACCCCTTTCAGGTCAGAACTCTTGTAAAATGCTCTGTGGATTTCAATTCAACACTTCTGTGTCCAGGATAACCACTCCTATAGGGGCTTCTTGGTGGAGTAGTAATTAATTTCTACAGTTTACTTGTCTGCATAGAGATCGCACTGTGCCTGGCAGTAATCTCCACTGCCTTTCAGAAACTCCATAAATGTGTGACCAAGAACACCGCAGAACTGAGGAATGTATTTACTCCCTGAAGATTATGGCCTAATCATACAGTTGGTCCCGAGGCAGCAGTGACACAGGGGGTGGTGGGGGCTACAGGGCAGGAGGCAGCAGTTGTCATGGCAGAGTGGAAAAGGTGGTGGCGATGCAGCAGACAAGTTCTTTAGTGGTGATTTCTGAGATTTTGATGCACCCATCACACGAGCAGTGTACACTGTACCCAATGTGTAGTTTTTTAATTCTCACCCCCCAAGTCCCCAAAGTCCATTATATCATTATATCATTTTTGTGTCTTTGTGTCCTCATAGCTTAGCTATGATATTTAGTTTTTGATTCCTGAGTTACTTCACTTAGAATAATGGTCTCTAACTCCACCTAGGTTGCCATGAATGCCGTTATTTCATTACTTTATATGGCTGAGTAGTATTCCATGGTATATACATATATAGCTCACATTTTCTTTATCCACTCATTGGCTGATCAGCATTTAGGCTGGTTCCATATTTTTGCAGTTGCAAATTGTGCTGCTATAAACATGTGTGTGCAAGTGTCCTTTTCATATAATGACTTCCCTTTTTTGGGTAGGTACCCAGTAGTGGGATTGTTGGATTAGGTCCATTTTTTGAGTAAACTATGGCATATGGAGAAGGAGTCCAAGTAAACTCCATAGGAAATTGAAAAAGTGCTCCTTCTTAGGGAATCAGGACATCTTATTGGTTGAAATGACTTGTCTGAAAATCTAAGCTGACCTAAACTGTGCTCTATAAAGGAAGGTTGAGGCCTGTAGCTATTGGTTTTGGAGCTGTGAGAGTGATGTTTGGAGCAGCTAGATGACATACTAAGTGTGAAAGCTGGAATTTGAGGAATGTAGTTAAGTTGCATCATGAAAGACTATTCCCAGGATGTTTCTGACCCTAGTAAGTACTGATTAGTGTGGCCTCTTAGCCTTAGCTTTTCCATTTTGGAATGTTGGATATTTTGATATTAAGCTAAACCTTGAAGTTAGCCACTATAGATTGAATTTTATGACCTCCATGCATAGTTCATATTCTGAGTCCCATTTTGTCAAAACAGTTTTCCCAGATATGCCACCTAAGCCTTCAAGGGTCATCAGATCTATGTCTTATTTTCAGAGATGGATCACCATTGACCCAATGCTTCTTAGTTACCATACCAAAATACTCAAAGAGACTTAATTGCATTTCAGTCAACCACTCAAACTGAGAAATAAGAAAAGATGTTAGTCTTGTTTGGTCCATATTAGTGGATATTTTAATTAATGAGTTTTGCCAGTTTATTTCTCTATAGTGTTGTGAAGGACAACATGAGAAAAATTATACTGTGTCCATTAGCTCATTTGTTCATCCATTCAAACCATTTTGTAAACACAGATGATGGGGGGTGTGCCCAAGATGGCTGAATAGGAACAGCTCCAGCCTCCAGCTCCCAGCATGAGTGACACAGAAGACAGGTAATTTCTGCATTTTCAACTGAGGTACCAGGTTCATCTCACTGGGGCATGTCAGACAGTCGGTGCTGGTCTGCGAGTGCAGCCCGACCAGTGAGAGCTGAAGCAGGGCGAGGCATCGCCTCACCTGGGAAGTGCAAGGGGGAAGGGAATTCCTTTTCCTAGCCAAAGGAAATTGAGACTCACAACACCTGGAAGATAGGGTAACTCCCACCCTAATACTGTGCTTTACCAAGGGTCTTAGCAAATGGCACACCAGGAGATTATATCCCACACCTGGCACAGAGGGTCCCACACCTGGCACAGAGGGTCCCAACCCCATGGAACCTCCCTCATTTCCAGAACAGCAGTCTGAGATCTAACTGCAAGGCAGCAGTGAGGCTGGGGGAGGGGCGCCCACCATTGCTGAGGCTTAAGTAGGTAAATACAGCCACCTGGAAGCTCAAATTGGGTAGAGCCCACCTCAGCTCAAGGAGGCCTGCCTGCCTCTGTAGACTCCACCTCTAGGGACAGGGCATAGCTAAACAAAAAGCAGCAGAAACCTCTGCAGATGTAAATGTCCCTGTCTGACAGCTTTGAAGAGAGCAGTGGTTCTCCCAGCACGGAGGTTGAGATCTGAGAATGGACAGTCTGCCTGCTCAAGTGGGTCCCTGACCCCTGAGTAGCCTAACTGGGAGACATCCCCCACTAGGTGGAGACCAACACCTCACACCTCACACGGCTGGGTACACCCCTGAGACAAAGCTTCCAGAGCAAGAGTCAGACAGCAACACTTGCTGTTCAGCAATATTCTGTCTTCTGCAGCCTCCATTGCTGACAGCCAGGCAAACGGTCTGGAGTGGACCTCAAGCAAACTCCAACAGACCTGCAGCTGAGGGTTCTGACTGTTAGAAGGAAAACTAACAAACAGAAAGGACACCCACACCAAAACCCCATCAGTATGTTACCATCATCAAAGACCAAAGACAGATAAAACCACAAAGTTGGGGAAAAAGCAGAGCAGAAAAGCTGGAAATTCAAAAAATCAGAGCGCATTTCCCCCTCCAAAGGAACACAGCTCATTGCCAGCAACAGAACAAAGCTGGACGGAGAACGACTTTGACAAGTTGAGAGAAGAAGGCTTCAGTTGATCAAATTTCTCAGAGCTAAAGGAGGAACTACATAACCAGTGCAAAGAAACTAAAAACCTTGAAAAAAGAATGGATGAATGGATAACTAGAATAATCAATGAGAGAAGACCTTAAAAGAACTGATAGAGGTGAAAACCATGACACAAGAACTACATGACAAATGCACAAGCTTCAGTAATTGACTCAATCAACTGGAAGAAAAAGTATCAGTGACTGAAGATGAAATGAATGAAATGAATAGAGAAGAGAAGTGTAGAGAAAAAAATAAATGAACAAAGCCTCCAAGAAATATGGGATTATGTGAAAAGACCAAATCTACGTCTGATTGGTGTGCCTGAAAGTGACGGGGAAAATGGAACCAGCTTGGAAAACACTCTGCAGGATATCATCCAGGAGAACTTCTCCAACCTAGTAAGGAAGGCCAACATTCAAATTCAGGAAATACAGAGAACGCCACAAAGATACTCTTCGAGAAGAGTAACTCCAAGACACATAATTGTCAGATTCACCAAAGTTGAAATGAAGGAAAAAATGTTAAGGGCAGTCAGAGAGAAAGGTTGGGTTACCCACAAAGGGAAGCCCATCAGGCTAACAGCAGATCTCTCAGCAGAAACTCTACAAGCCAGAAGAGAGTGGGGGCCAATATTCAACATTCTAAAAGAAAATAATTTTCAACCCAGAATTTCATATACAGCCAAACTAAGTTTCACAAGTGAAGGAGAAATAAAATCCTTTACTGACAAGCAAATGCTTAGAGATTTTGTCACCACCAGGCCTGCCCTACAAGAGATCCTGAAGGAAGCACTAAACATGGAAAGGAACAACCGGTACCAGCCATTGCAAAAACATGCCAAAATGTGAAGTCCATCGATGCTAGGAAGAAACTGCATCAACGAATGAGCAAAATAACCAGCTAATATCATAATGACAGGATCAAGTTCACACATAACAATATTAACCTTAAATGTAAATGGACTAAATGGTCCAATTAAAAGACACAGACTGGCAAATTGGATAAAGAGTCAAGACCCATCAGTTTGCTGTATTCAGGAGACCCATCTCACATGCAGAGACACACGTAGGCTCAAAATAAAGGGATGGAGGAAGATCTACCAAGCAAATGGAAAACAAAACAAAACAAAAAAGCAGGGATTGCAATTCTAGTCTCTGATAAAACAGACTTTAAACCATCAAAGATCAAAAGAGACAAAGAAGGCCATTACATAATGGTAAAGGGATCAATTCATCAGGAAGAGCTAACTATCCTAAATATATATGCACCCAATACAGGAGCACCCACATTCATAAAGCAAGTCCTCAGAGACTTACGAAGAGACTTAGACTCCCATACAATAATAATGGGAGACTTTAACACCCCACTGTCAACATTAGACGGATCAACAAGACAGAAAGTTAACAAAGATATCCAGGAATTGAACTCAACTCTGCACCAAGCGGACCTAATAGACATCTACAGAACTCTCCACCCCAAATCAACAGAATATACATTCTTGTCAGCACCACATTGCACTTATTCCAAAATTGACCACATAGTTGGAAGTAAAGCACTCCTCAGCAAATGTAAAACAACAGAAATTATAACAAACTGTCTCTCAGACCACAGTGCAATCAAACTAGAACTCAGGACTAAGAAACTCAATCAAAACCACTCAACTACATGGAAACTGAACAACCTGCTCCTGAATGACTACTGGGTCCATAACGAAATGTAGGCAGAAATAAAGATGTTCTTTGAAACCAATGAGAACAAAGATACAACATACCAGAGTCTCTGGGACACATTTAAAGCAGTGTGTAGAGGGAAATTTATAGCACTAAATGCCCACAAGAGAAAGCAGGAAAGATCTAAAATTGACACCCTAACATCACAATTAAAAGAACTAGAGAAGCAAGAGCAAACACATTCAAAAGCTAGCAGAAGGCAAGAAATAACTAAGATCAGAGCAGAACTGAAGGAGATAGAGACACAAAAAACCGTCCAAAAAATCAGTGAATCCAGGAGCTGGTTTTTTGAAAAGATCAGCAAAGTTGATAGACCACTAGCAAGACTAATAAAGAAGAAAAGAGAGAAGAATCAAATAGATGCAATAAAAAATGATAAAGGGGATATCACCACCAACCCCACAGAAATACAAACTACCATCAGAGAACACTATAAACACCTCTACACAAATAAACTAGAAAACCTAGAAGAAGTGGATAATTTCCTGGACACTTATATTCTCCCAAGACTAAACCAGGAAGAAGTTGAATCCCTGAATAGACCAATAGCAGGCTCTGAAATTGAGGCAATAATTAATAGCCTACCAACCAAAAAACGTACAGAACCAGATGGATTCACAGCCGAATTCTACCAGAGGTACCAGGAGGAGCTGGTACCATTCCTTCTGAAACTATTCCAATCAATAGAAAAAGAGGGAGTCCTCCCTAACTCATTTTATGAGGCCAACATCATCCTGATATCAAAGCCTGGCAGAGACACAACAAAAAAAGAGAATTTTAGACCAATATCCCTGATGAACATCAGTGCAAAAATCCTCAATAAAATACTGGCAAACCAAATCCAGCAGCACATCAAAAAGCTTATCCACCATGATGAAGTGGGCTTCATCCCTGGGATGCAAGGCTGGTTCAACATATGCAAATCAATAAATGTAATCCAGCATATAAACAGAACCAAAGACAAAAACCACCTGATTATCTCAATAGATGCAGAAAAGGCCTTTGACAAAATTCAACAGCCCTTCATGCTAAAAACGCTCAATAAATTTGGTATTGATGGAACCTATCTCAAAATAATAAGAGCTATTTATGACAAACCCACAGCCAATATCATACTGAATGGGCAAAAACTGGAAGCATTCCCTTTGAAAACTGGCACAAGACAGAGATGCTCTCTCTCACCACTCCTATTCAACATAGTGTTGGAAGTTCTGGCTAGGGCAATCAGGCAAGAGACAGAAATAAAGGGTATTTAGTTAGGAAAAGAAGAAGTCAAATTGTCCCTGTTTGCAGATGACATAATTGTATATTTAGAAAACCCCCTCGTCTCAGCTCCAAATCTCCTTCAGCTGATAAGCAACTTCAGCAAAGTCTCAGGATACAAGATCAATGTGAAAAAATCACAAGCATTCTTATACACCAGTAACAGACAAACAGAGAGCCAAATCATGAATGAACTCCCATTCACAGTTGCTTCAAAGAGAATAAAATACCTAGGAATCCAACTTACAAGGGATGCAAAGGACCTCTTCAAGGAGTACTACAAACCACTGCTTAGTGAAATAAAACAGGACACAAACAAATAGAAGAACATACTATGCTCATGGTTAGGAAGAATCAATATCATGAAATGGCCATACTGCCCAAGGTAATTTATAGATTCAATGCCATCCCCATTAAGCTACCAATGAGTTTCTTCACAGAATTGGAAAAAACTGCTTTAAAGTTCATATGGAACCAAAAAGACCCTGCATTGCCAAGACAATCCTAAGCCAAAGAACAAAGCTGGAGGCATCACGCTACCTGACTTCAAACTATACTACAAGGCTACAGTAACCAAAACAGCATGGTACTGGTACCAAAACAGAGATATAGACCAATGGAACAGAACAGAGCCCTCAGAAATAATACCACACATCTATAGCCATCTGATCTTTGACAAACCTGACAAAAACAAGAAATGGGGAAAGGATTCCCTATTTAATAAATGGTGCTGGGAAAATTGGCTAGTCATAAATAGAAAGCTGAAACTGGATCCTTTCCTTACTCCTTATATGAAAATTAATTCAAGGTGGGTTAGAGACTTTAATGTTAGACCTATAACCATAAAAACCCTAGAAGAAAACCTAGGTAATACCATTCAGGACATAGGCATGGGCAAGGACTTTATGTCTAAAACACCAAAAGCAATGAGAACAAAAGCCAAAATTGACAAATGGGATCTAATTAAATTAAAGAGCTTCTGCACAGCAAAAGAAACTACCATCAGAGTGAACAGGCAACCTACAGAATGGGAGAAAATTTTTGCAATCTATCCATCTGACAAAGGGCTAATATCCAGAACCTATAAAGAACTCAATCAAATTTACAAGAAAACAAACAACCCCATCAAAAAGTGGGCAAAGGATATGAAAAGACAATTCTCAAAAGAAGACATGCATGCAGCCAACAGACACATGAAAAAATGCTCATCATCACTCACCATCAGAGAAATGCAAATCAAAACCACAATGAGATAGCATCTCACGCCAGTTAGGATGGCAATCATTAAAAAATCAGGAAACAACAAGTGCTGGAGTGGATGTTGAGAAATAGGAACACTTTTACACTGTTGGTGGGACTGTAAACTAGTTCAACCATTGTGGAAAACAGTGCGGCAATTCCTCAAGGATCTAGAACTAGAAATACCATTTGACCCAGCCGTCCCATTACTGGGTATATACCCAAAGGATTATAAATCATGCTGCTGTAAAGACACATGCACACGTATGTTTATTGCAGCACTATTCACAATAGCAAAGACTTGGAATCAACCCAAATGTCTGTCAGTGACAGACTGGATTAAGAAAATGTGGCACATATACACCATGGAATACTATGCAGACATAAAGAAGGATGAGTTTGTGTCCTTTGTAGGGACATGGATGCAGCTGGAAACCATCATTCTCAGCAAACTATCGCAAGAACAGAAAACCAAACACCGCATGTTCTCAGTCATAGGTGGGAATTGAACAATGAGATCACTTGGACACAGGAAGGGGAACATCACACACCGGGTCCTATTGTGGGGAGGGGGTACGGGGGAGGGATAGCATTAGGAGATATACCTAATGTAAATGACAAGTTAATGGGTGCAGCACACCAACATGGCACATGTATACATATGTAACAAACCTGCACGTTGTGCACGTGTACCCTAGAACTTAAAGTATAATAATAAAATTAAATAAATAAATAAATTAATTAATTTTAAAAAAACACACACAGATGATATCCAAAGCCCTGTGCCTCTGTGAGGTTTACCAGATGAATGAGGTATAGTTTTAACTGTAAAAGAATTTACAGTGTCAAGTAATTCAGGAAGTTCTTTCTTCCAGTTTAGTATGTGTGAGGCACAATGATTAAAAGAGTAATGGGATTTGTATTCATTGCATCTCTCTTCTGTAAACCATGAATAGTGAAATATAACTTCTCTCAAAGTGTTTGTAATCCAAACTGGGAAGTGGGTTGTGGGGGCATAAATTATAACTAGAAGTAGCTATTATACAAGATAAATCATTTGTCGCATTTGAGCCATTAAGTATTATAGGGGTTTTAGAGACAAGAGAGGCCTCTTCCAAATGGGGCCATCAATAGGATAGCCATATAATTTTTCATCCAGATTGGGACACCACTGAGAGTGAAAGGGGATATGGTTGCTAATTATGGCAGGATAAGAGAAACGAACTGGTATCAGTCAGGTAAACCAGGACGTACTTCACACATCAGGGAATGGCTCAGGGAGGAAGTTGCATTTAAACTGAACCTTGCAGTAAATTTAAACCAGAATCACAAATCCTTTCTCAAATACAATATCCCATTAGTACTGTCTTTCACATGTGTGCCTTGGAGCTGCCTTAGAGTTAAACAGATTGAAGTTAAATTATTTCAGTAAATCAGTAGCCAATCTATTTTAAAAAGAAATCTGAAACCAACTTATATCTACATATGCTGTAAAAAGACTACTATATGGCAAGGTGTTCTCTATGTCAGAGAAAGTGCATAAGTTTTAACTGAGGTGCTAATTTTGACTGAATAACATTAGATTCCTGAAGCATGGTACTGAGAAGGATTCTGAGACTGTAACCTGATTCAGTTGGAAAGAATGCTGTATTTGATTAACAATGTCTACTATGGATACAGAAAGTTGAATTGGTGCTGCTCATTTGCTTTCTTTCATAAAAGCGTTTATATATAATTCAGCAGGTAATTTTTGAAAGTAAGTATACACTGTTCAGCTTACCACTTTCAATTACTAAATCTCTGAACAAGAGTAAAAATAATAAAATTAAATTGAATAACTGTTCTTAGTGCTAGATGACCTGTTCTATGGGTCTTTCCGTAATCTGTCATTTTTCTTTTTCATATACTTTTGAATGGACTTAAATATATCAAGTAATATGGTCATCCATTAAGATGTCAATAACATGTTCATGATACTACAGTAGTGCTACAGGAAATTGAGTAAAGGGAGCTGCAGTGACTTACTTAAAGTAACTCAGTAAACTCATGATGAAACAATACATTGATTTTGATGCCTTATCTTACGGAAGGTAGTATGGTATATTGAAGAAACCACTGGATTGGGAGATAGATGTCTTAGTCCATTTATGCTGCTATGACAAACTATCATAATATAGGTGGCTTGTAAGCCACAGACATTTATTTGTCATAGTTCTAGAAGCTGGGAAGTCCAAGACCAAGGCACTAGCAAATTCAGTGTCTGGTGAGCATCAGCTTTCTGGCTCACAGATGGCACCTTCTTGCCATGTTCTCACATGGTGGAATGGTGTGAGGGGTCTCTCTTGATCATCTTTTATTAAAGCACTAATTTTATTCATGAAGGTTGTGCCTTCATGATCTAATCACCTTCCAAAGTCTCCACCTCCTAATGACCATCACCTTGGGCATTAGGATTTCAACATACACATTTTTTTTTTTCAGAGATAGGGGAAAAAACACAAATATTTAGACCATAGATACTTTGGATTTCTTGTCCAGCTTTGCTATTAGTTATATTAATGCTGTTTAGGCCACTTACTTCTTAAAGTCACAATTGTTTAATCTGCAAAAAATGAAAATGGATTTCTGATATTCCTTTTTCAATTTGATAGTCTAGACATTTCAAATCACACTTCTTCTATAATTATATACTTTCTCAATGAAGAACTAATAGTAAATAATTTAGCCTTTGCAGACCTTACAATTTCTGTCACAAGTACTTCATATTATTGTTGTAGTATGAAAGCAGTTGCAGACAATATGTAAATCAATGGGTATGACTGTGTTCCAATAAAACATTTACAAAAATAGTTTCTTGCCTTAGAGCTTTAGTTTCCCAACCCCTATGTTAATCTGTCTTACCAGATAATAGTTATCTATTGCTGAATAATGAAAAATTATAGCTTAAAACAACAAATCTTTATTATCTCACAGTTTCTGAGGGTCAGAAATCTGAGAGTGGCTTAGCTGAGTACAAAAAGTAATTCAAAGTTTATGTACGTTGTCTCAAGATAAACATTACTTGGTTTCCCCTTTTCCATATTTTCCTTATAAAAGTATAATAATATTTTTATGGACTTCATACTAAAGGTACATTCTGACTTCAGGTATAGAGATGCCAGAGATACCAGCAAAGAGGTTAAAGTTTCCACAGAGAGGGATCAAGAAAGAGGAAGGTAGGTGGGCAAAAGAGTGGCTTCTAAGTGAGAGAAGACAGCAGGAGTAGAAAATCCCAGGCCAGAAGGAGTTATTGAAAGACTAAAAGGAAGGATAGCTAATATATTCATAACAGGTAAGAATGTTGCTTCATGAATATGTTAATAACTTAATCTGTTCTTCTGAGGTTGAAAACATCTGATAATCATTGATCTTAAAGCTACTTGGGGTCTTCTGAGATGTTCCCAGACTAAGTCATTGTGTTACTTTTTTAATCTAACAAGCATTTGTTGTAATGAAAGATGACAAGCCCAAAATCAGGAAGGATGTAATGTGCTCATCAAGAAACTCAGATTTGGCCTTGGGCACAGTGATAGACAAACGGGGGACATCCTACCTACCGGCCAAAGCTGTTGTTCTCACCATCAGCCCCCTTGGCACCCTGGCTCCCTAACCCAGTTGGAATGACTGACACCTCTAGTAGCTTCTATCCAGACTTTCCCATGAGACCTCACTCTTCCAAGTAATTTAGCACACCAGGCCTTATTTAAGAAACAATCTGAAACAAAAAGAGAAAGAATGCAATGGCAGTTGTTTTTGACAAAGCCAATTTCTTTGAAGTAAAGATTGGAATTTCATTCAAAACCAGAAATGACCAGTTGATGGCAACATTTTTTTTTTTTTTTTTTTTTTGCATAAGCCACTACTGTGAGGAACCTGCTCTGTCAGTGAGGAGTTGATTAGGTTCAATGGCCTATTGTAGTAACTGCCTCTAGTGAACACACCACTCACAAATGCCAGGAAACATTAGTCTTTCTTTAAAAAAATAACAATTAAGAACACTTTGTATGAATTATAGAGTGTCTTTTGCCAGAGTTTTTATTAATATTTATTATCATTTGACAGCACCTGTATGGTGTTCTCATTAATCAATTATACTTAAATTTAAAATATTTCACAGTTTTCTTTTAACTTAACACCTATCGAGGGTGGTAGAGTTAGGGTTTGGAACACATGCAGGAGAAAGTTCTCATGGTGTTCTCTGCCCAGAATGCTGAGAATTAGAACTAAATTGAGAGTTGTTACTTGCAGAGATCATGAAAGATCAACTATCTGTAGTTCATCTCCATTTCATAGTGCTTCTGAGACACTGGGGTGATTTCGGGCAGCATTTACACTGAGTTCCCTGAGGGAACAGAAGTGTACCAGTTTATCTTTGTACTGCCAGAAATGAAAGAAATGATATGAGTACTGATTTTTGTGTCAAGCACTGAGGTAAATATTTTACATTTATTTCATCATTTAATTTCTATACTGAGAAATTAGTTTTATCCTTATATGATGGATGAAACAACCTGAATCTCTCACAGTTTGCTAGGATAGTATAGCATACAGAACGTGGTAGGTACTCAACAAATTTGTGCTAAATAAATTTGTTGAAGGTACAAATATAAAAACTGTGATCTAAGAAAGTCAAGAATGATGTCTAAAGATCTAATGGGCCTTAGAATGATCAGCTTAGACCATCAACTGTCCCCAGAGGTCACTTACCAGCTGTTTTTCCTCTTGTTTGAGATCAAGGTATCTTGAAGCAAATGCCATTTCTAACTTCATAATGGTAAGCCATAGGAATGCAAAGCTCTTTCTGAGGTTAGGGTGTTGACTTTGAGCACAGCTGATGTATAGAGAGTTGGTAAAACATTGTGTGCTTAGTACAACATAGTGGGACTTCCAAAATCATGCTGCTCTAATTAACTCCAGTTTTGCCTATTTAAGTCCAAGAGAAATAAAAATGGGATAAAATGGCATCTTAGTCCATTTGGGCTGCTACAACAAAATACATTAGACTGAGTAATTTATAAACAATAGAAATTTATAATTTACAGTACTGAAGGCTGAGAATTTCAAGATCAAAGTGCCAGCTAATTCAGTGTCTGGTGAGGACCTTTTCCTCAAAGACAGTACCTCTGTCTTCATATGGAGAAAGGAGAAAGGCAATCCTTTGAGCCTCTTTTATAAGGGCACTAATCTCATTCATAAGGTTGGTACCCTCATGACAATCACTTCTCAAAAGCCCTACCTTTTTAAACTATCACATTGGGAATTAGATTTCAACACAGGAATTTTGGAAAGACACGTTCAGACCATAGCAAATGGTAAGAGAAGTCACTGACTAAGAGCTCAATATATTCTGTTGCATTTATTATTATTATAATCATTCTACAGCTGCCCCCAAGAACTTCCATTTTCATTCCCACTCTCTGGCCTATTGATTTTCCCTTTCTCATTCTTCTCTGAGCAAAGTCCTTTTGGTCGGATTAGTCAATGTATCTTTAATTCAGAGAGGTGAAACTCTTCTGTGTGTTTCTGATAATTTACTGTTGCCACACGGCTCATTGGGAAGTAAAGAGTTTCTGAAAGTCAGGAGGGCATTGAAATGAATAGTGCAAACTTTAGCAGTGCCAGGAAGCATTAAAGCCAAACTCATTATAGTAGAGGCATAAAAACAACTAGTCCTCCTTTCACCTGGGACTGTCCCTAGTAAAGACATCCTTCCTGGAACAGCTACATTTTCTTTCTTTCTTTCCTTTCTTTCCCTTCCTTTTCTTCCTTTCCTTCCTTTCCTTTCCTTCCTTTCTTTCTTTCCTCCTTTCCTCTCCTTTCCTTCCCTTTTTCCTTTTCTTTTCTTTCTTTCTCTCTTTCTCTTTCTTTCTTTCTTTCTTTTCTTTCTTTCTTGCTTTCTTGCTTTCTTTCTTGCTTGCTTTCTTTTCTCTCTCTCTCTCTCTCTCTCTCCCTCTCTCTCTCTCTCTCCTCTTTCTTTCTACAAGGTCTTACTTTGTCACCCAGGCTGGAGTACACTGGTATGAACACAGCTTGCTACAGCCTCTACCTCCCAGGATCAAGTGATCCTCCTACCTCAGCCCCCCAAGTAGCTGGGGCTACAGGTGCATGCCACCATGTCCAGCTAATCTTTCTAATTTTTTGTAGAGATGGGGTTTTGCCATGCTGTCCAGGCTAAAGCTGCATTTCCTACAGGGAACAGATGAGATAGCTGTCCTGGCACTCAGATGAATAAAATAAAATAAACAGAATTATTGGGAGACTTCCTAAGGGACCAGGTTTTTGTTTGATTCAATGTAAATACATCCACCAATACTTCACTGAGCATCACCTATGCTCCTTCCTATATGTTATGTCCTTAAATACATCCACCAAAATTGCTGCATATCTGGGCAGATGCTCTGCCTGTTTCTAGCACCTACCTGAGGAAATAGTATGGATGACTGAAGTAGTACTACAGGGGTTCAGAGTTCCTTGAAAACTAAGCCTTATAAATCATGAGAGTGAGTGAACACTAATTCCCAAATAGCAGAATGCATTACGTTGTTTGAGGTCAGTAATAGCATCATTTTTTAGTGATCAGAATACATTAAATGCATGCCAATTTTGTCACCATTTTTGTTAGCAAGATACTTAAGAACTTCATTTTCCTCTTATCTATCATTCTACTCTCATCTCTCATCATTGCCTAAATTCTCATTATTTTCCAAACACATCAGGCTTCTTCCCATTTTTGTTTTTTTGAAGAAGTCGTTCCTTCCTGCTGGCATACTGTTTTTCTCTTCTATTTGATAAACTTATTAAGACTCAGCTTAAGTATTCCTTCCACTTCTATCCCCATCCCAGTCCTACCTCTATGCTTTCAGTATCATATTTATTTATATTGTAATGATTTTAGGATGTTTGGGAGCAAAGTCTACTGGGACTATTCAGGAGAAAGGTGAAGAGAAAGAGAACTTGGCAGGGCTGGGACAGATCAACTTAACCAGGTTGCAGGACAGATCCCCAGGAGGGCAGGCAGGAGAGTATTCAGTGGATATATAAGTGGGTGGACAACAGCAATAAGCAGCTAAGGACACTGTGACCAACAGGCACTGAGCCTTCCGGAGTTCCTCCACACAGGGAAGATATCTGGGGCCTATATTGCGGGCGATTATTCAGATCAAAGGACTGTTGTCTGTAGGCAATCCTGCTGTCAGAAGGAGTTTAAGGCCGGTGCTGGGTAAGGAAATTGGCCAGTAGACTTGGCCAATACCACAGGAGTAAGAAAGCCAGGGCTCACTCTGACCCGTTGGACACTGAGTCTGACAGCATCATCAATTCCACCCTGCTGAAAAAACTCCTGTTCAGATAGTTAACTTAGAAGCTGAAGAGGGAGAGAAGACAGGAGGAGAGTGTCAGAGTCTCCAGCTAGGAGTGAGGAAGGCAGAGAAATACTGTCATTTTGGCAATTTGGAAAGGTGCTACTTTCCTAGCACTAGAACACACACTCAGATTAGTCCTCATGTCTCATTTGTCTGTGTCTCCCTAGTGCCTAATACTCTGCCTGACATGTAACAGTCTTTCAATAAATGTTAAAGTGAAGCAACACATCAGTAAATACACAAATATTCCTCAGCCTCTATAAAACACACTCTCTGTTGCACTATCTATCATCAGTTGAATAGAAACACTCAACTAATATGTTAGTGACACAATACATAATTGTCTGATTATAATTCCTATTCTTAATTTCTCATCCCACTATCTTCCCATACTGAAAAGTATAGTACTTCAAATTTATTTCAAAAATAGGGTTGGCAGAATTTACTTTTTATTATAAAAATATCATATATGGGGAAGAGTATATACTACATACTTGGCAATGGCTCACACCAGTAATCCCAGTAGTTTGGGAGGCCAAAATGGGAGGATCACTTGAGGCCAGGAGTTTAAGACCAGCCTGGGCAACATGGAAAGATCCCTGTCTCTACAAAAAATTTAAAAAATTATCCAGATGTAGTGGTGTGCACCTCTAGTCCAAGCTATTTGGGAGACTGAGGCAGGAGGATCACTTGAGCCTAGGAGGTAGAGGCTGCAGTCAGCTATGGCTGTGCCACTGCTCTCCAGCCTGGGCAACAGATTGAGACTCTGTCTCTAAAAAGATTTGTAAAAATAAAAAAAAATTATGAAATACCACATAACTGCATTCTTTAAATAATCTACATAATTTAAATAATTACAAAGTTCACACCACCGCCCAGGTTCAGACATAGAACATTGCCAGTGCCTCAAAAAGGCCTGTATATATGTTTCTGTCTGATTTCACTCCTTCTCTTCCCTGATATCCTAATTTTTCTGATGATAATTTCTTCCTTTTTCTTTATGATTTTGTCATTTATGCATATGTTCCTAAAATATATATTTAGTTTGCCTGGCTTGAACATTATTTGAATAGAATCTTCCTATATATATATATATTTGTGTGTCACTTGCTTCTTTGGCTAAACATTAGATTCGCAAGATTATGTTAATTTATTTTGAGATTTTTTTTAAACATCTCTGTTGCTTAGAGGACTGGAGAGTACGTTTGCCTTTTACCCTTAGGGTGGAAATTTCTGAGTGAGCTATAGTGTACAGCCATGCCCCTCTCTCAGAAAAGTCAAACTGACAAAACAAACATTGAAAGTGGTTATTTATTTTACAAAAATTTCATCATAGTAGTCATTTAAAATGACTGGGTTAAAAATAAAAACTTAGTGTTTTGGAAAGTCTTATCAATGGAGTTATATTAGAATTGTTTCACATGTAGGTCAAAAGGGAGTGCATATGAGAGTGTAATTAGCATGAGGATTAGGGAGGACAGCTGGAAACTTGATGTCCAGACAGCATAAGGTGATGAGAAATCTCACTACCTTTTTGGGCCAGGAGCCCAGAGAAGGAAGTACTGTATTTTTGGCAATAAGATTGAGTGTGTGAACAGCTGAAGATAATACCTGTCTTTCTTTCTTTCTTTTTTTTTTTTCCACTATGTTGTCCAGGCTGGTTTCAAACTCCTGAGTTCAAGTGATCCTCCCACTTTGGCCTCTTAAAGTACTTGGATTACAGGCCGAGTCAACATGCTTGGCTTGTTTTGCCTTTTGTATCTGAGGAACTTCCTTTATTTCTTCCTATTTTCTTAACAATTCAGGCCTGTACATCCAGACCTATGCTACTGGTACTAAAAGAAAGACTGGTTCTGTTTTTGAGGCATTTAGCTACCAAGAAGGTGCTGTTAATTACTCAAGTGATTTCAGCTATATAGACTTGATAACATTCGTATGTGTCCACTGGTTTGGCAGCAAATCCAAAAAGTTATCAAATAAATAACCACTTCTGAAAAAAGTTTGTTGGATTAAGTCAACAACTTGTTACCCATAAGTTGTTTTTTAAAAAGCTATCTGAAAGAATTCAAATTCTAGATAAGAATCTGACAGCTGGATGGGATAGCAAAGATCTCTAAGTCTAATCCCCTTAGCTCAAAAGAAGTTCAATAAATTGCACAAAGAGCAGTGACTAGACCTAGGTCTCTTGGTTCCTGGTCGAAAGCTCTATCCACTGCCTCCAAGTTTTCATTTAATTTATCTGGTGTCTATAACTGAATTTGATTTTAATGCTATTCTTTTAAAAAGAATCTAAAGAAAAAGGCATTATTTTCATTATTTAAAAAATACATTTTTACATTGTAATTTATCCTTTCCTATAAGAAAAACTCAAGATACTCTTTGAGGGTGTAGCATGTCACCTTTAAAATCAGTCTGTCTAGGGGAGAAACAACCTATAGAAGGTGAGAGAGAAATCTAGTGTATGATAGGAAGGCTGTTTTTGGGTTAGAGCCTGTGAAGGTCACTCACGTAACAGTAGGAAAAGCAGAGTGTAAGAGTCCATGGAGAAAGGCAGGTCAGATGTGAAGGTGAGAACTTGCCTAAATGCTCTTCTCAGTTCCACTTCCCTTTGAAATAGGGATTAAGGTAATCAGTTGAGGATTACTTCAGGTTGTGAGCAGAAAGGTGCTGGGGGTTTGAGGAGGGAAGAGAAGGTATGAAATGGTCATTAGGCGAGCAAGAGAATGAATGGGCCAGAGAAATGTAGTAGGATCTGGACTGCAGAAGGGCCACTTGAGATTAAAGACCATGCATTCAAATTGAATCCAGAAAGCATATTTCCATGTTTTTCTCTGGTCACCATAAGCTACATGGGTGCAGACAGTTTGCAGAAAGGTTGATTTATCTAGGTTTGGGATTTTGCCAAGGGAGTACAATGAAATAGAGAAAGCAAGGGCAGAGGGTTCAGAATGTATGCAAGGGAGTGATCTGATGATGAAAAATTATTATGTCTGTGTCTCAGAAATCCCTGTGTCCTGTAGACCCATTTGCCAAATTCAGAGCTGTGTTTAGACAGGGATATAGTAGACTCTCAATACATATCTGTTGAATAAATGTCTTTCAGTTAATGAATTTGTTGTTAATCATAGATTTATACTACCATGTTATGTACTGTGAGGGAGACATAAAGAGACATGTCTTGATTTCACTCTACAGGACTTTATAATCCAATTGATAAATAGAACATGATGTGAAAAATGTAGTAAAATAGAAAACAAAAGCCTTTTGTGTTTGTATGTTTTGTAATGCTATTGTTTAATTCCTATTGGATATTTTCTTTGAATACTTGCTGCCACTTGAGCATATACAAATACATGTTGTTTTCTGGTTGATAAACCCAAGCAAAGTAGAAGTAGATATGATGAACTGTGTGAGATGGTTTTAAAAGTTCCTTTAAAAACATAATCTTGTTTTTGCCTTTTCATTTGTTTTACCGTTTGAAATTGAAACTGTCTCTCAGTGCTGAATAAGGATTTGCAATCTTCTATTTTTAAAGAGTTTGCTTGCGGATACAATTCAATCTTTCTTTCTGGTTCTGCTCTTCACAAGATATATTGCATTTGACAGTTCTTTTATGTTAAGAGTTGAATATGGAATCCTAGGTCGAAGTTGCGATTTATGCTACCCATAAAACTTAAGGCCTTCACTGGCAATGGAAAAGCAATCAAGAATTGATGTAAACAGACCAATCTGACCCCCATCTGTTGCGGTTTAGTATTTTCTCAGAGAGAGACATTTACTCCAATAACTCCCTGTGATGTTAACAGGAGGTTATATACAGTATCAGAGCCAGCCTCTTTTTGAGTAGGGGGATATAGGTGGATGCACAGTTGTCAGGATTTCAGAGTCCTCAGGAGAAACTTAGTCCATCAGAAGGTGTTTCCCCCATCATAATGATAATGCCTGACATTTAATTGTTTAGAATATTGTTTTCATGATTTCAGTGAAATAATAATTTGTGATGTGTTAGAAAATGTAGCCTTATCATCATTTAATGATAAATGAAAATATTAAATAATGAGATATCCAAGTGGGTGACCACAGTGATGATGGAAAATTTGGTATTTATATATGAGGTCTGTGGAAATCCAAACATGCAGGTTGGCAGGTGGGCAACTGGCAACAGATGGGTCTGCCAGAGCCTCAGATACCAAGACAGATGGGTCTGCCAGAGCCTCAGATATCAAGATTGGGTTTAGAGTTTTAGACCCTTAAAGTAGTCTGTGTTTGAATTGGGCTGGATTGTAATTCTGGGTGGGCTTAAGGTACTGAGCAGGTAATAAAGAAAGGAACCTAGGGACAATAACACAGACACAAGTTCAGTGGTCAGGACTGTGACATATAGCAGAGGTTTTCATTCATATATTCACCCTCATTCTTGTATTCTTTAATAAACAAATGTATATTGAACATCTGTGTACCAGGCATTAGGGAGGATACTGGAAAATAAAGACAAATATAACTATTTTGTAATGTGATCAGTGTGACAACAGAATACATAGGTTATATTTTAGAAGCACTTGAGTGAATCATTCAAACCAGACTAGGAGGAAGGGGAGAGAAAGCTTTCTGGAAAATGTAAGATGTAACGGTGTAGTGGCAGGCATCTGTAGTCCCAGCTACTCTGGAGGCTGGGGCAGGAGAATCACTTGAACCTGGGAGGCAGAGGTTGCAGTGAGCCGAGATCGCACCATTGCGCTCCAGCCTGGGCGACAAGAGCGAGACTTCATCTCAACAAACAAACAAATTATTGAATGTCAAATATATGGCAACTAACTAACTGTAGGACACAAAGTTAAGTGGGAGGGAGGGTCCTTTCTTCAAAAGCTTACAGCATCATGTGATCATTGTGTAATCAGATATCACTAATGAGAATTGGCTACATCAGATAGGAAAGTGAAGGAAACTTACCTACATAGTAAAACTTGAGTGATGGGAGAATTAGCTAGGTGAAGGTAGAATATATGTTTACATATATTGTGTACAACATATAAATATATTCTAGGCAGATAAGAAGTTTGTGCAAAAGCACAGAGATGTGAAATGACAATCAAGGTTTGTAAAACTGGAGCAAAGGATATATTTGGGAAAAAGCCGATGGTGGTGCCAGGGAAAAAGGCAAGGACCAGATAACGAGAACCTATGTGCTAAGCTATGGAGTGTGGCACTGAACATTGTTTAAACAGATGATGTGACAGGATCAACATTTTGTAGAAGTATGGAGAATGGGTTGGAGGGGGGCATTGTAGAGGTTATTTTAGTAATTCCCAGAAAAAAAGGACAAATCCTTAAGCTGAAAGAAAGCAGTGGCAGTAAAAGTGGAGAAAAAAAAGATGGATGTAGGAGGCATTAAGAGCTAACTATACAGACTCTGCTAGAGGGGCTGACAGGGGAGGTGACACATGTATTCATGGCATTGATTACATGGTGAACGCCATTTGTCATCATAAAGAATTGATGAGAAGCAGCTCGTTTGGGAGTGGGAAGTGTGTATAAGAGATAAATTCAACTTTATTGAGCTGCATTTGAATAGCCCGGGAGTAAATGGGCAAAACTGTCCAGTAGAAAATTAAATATGCAGTTTGAAACTGAGAGTATAGCATGTCGATCGGAATATTTTTTGAGGGTGATCAGCAAATTGGTGAGGGTTCATATTATAGATTTGGATGAATTCATTCAGGGAAAGCCTGTAGAATCTGAACACCAGACAGTTAAATGAGAAGACGTTAGAAGAAAAATCCTTAAAAGAAACTGGAAAAAAGCAGAGGTGGAAGAAAGCTGGGAGGCTATGTGGTCCCAGGAATTTAGAATAAGAGAATTTCTCAAATGAGTATGGGGTCAATAAACAAAATACAGTATATCTATACAGTGAAATATTATTTGGTC
The DNA here is from genome assembly GCF_043159975.1 of Macaca nemestrina. Taxonomy (NCBI): domain Eukaryota; kingdom Metazoa; phylum Chordata; class Mammalia; order Primates; family Cercopithecidae; genus Macaca; species Macaca nemestrina. The sequence continues at coordinate 34,407,986 of NC_092125.1, forward strand.
ACACAAAGGAATCAAATACTGATACATGCTACAACATGGATGAAACTTGAAAACAGGCCAAAAGAAAGAAACGAGTCACAAAAGATCACTGTGATTCCACTTATATTACATACCCAGAATAGAAAAATCTATAGAGCAGAAAAGAGGTTAGAGGTTTCTTAAAGCTGGGGAGGATGGAAGGATAAGGAGATAGTAGCTAAGAGAGACAGGGTTTCTCTTTGTGGTAATAAAAAATATTCTAAAATTGACTGTGGAGATGATTGCACACATCTCTTAATGCACTAAAAACATTGAATTGTACACTTTAAATAGGTGAATTGTATGTTATGGAAATTCTATATCAATAAAACAGAAATAAAAAGAGTATGGGTAAAATCATAAACTGCAGTAATGAGGTCTAGTAAAATAAAGACAGGAAAATCTTGATTGAATTTGACAATATGGATAAATCATAGGCAAACTTCATGGGAAATTTTAGTGATAAGGAGGAGTGAAATACAGATGACAGTGGGTGAGGAGTGAATGGAAAGTGAAAATGTGGAGATGAACTCTTTCAAGAACCTTGGCTGAGAAAGGAATAAGGGAACTAAAAGCTAAGGGTAAAGGCAGTATTTCTTTAAAAATGGGGGAGACAACAAAACCTTTTCATAGGGAAAGACCCAGGAGAATATGAAAGTTTTGAGATTCGAGAGTAAGGGAGAGATGGAAAGTGATGGGATCTATTGCACAGGTGGAGGAGAGAAGAGGGGGAGTGTAAGCAAAAGGAGAAAGGATAGAGGATGATGGAGATGTTTGTAGCCGGGAAGTAGCAAGTTAAGCGAAGTGTTGTCATGTAACTTCTGTTTTCTCATTAAGCTAGGAAGCAAATCTGTTAAGGTTGAGTGGGATTTGGCTTGGTAGATGGTTTAGGAAGACAGTGAAGATTTTCACTCATGAAGAAAATGGAGAAAGATGCTTGTTAGAGATATGGATTGCTAGGCAGCAATGAACTTCAACTGAGGTTGAAGACCAATAATTAGTAATGGCGTGTGTGTGTGTGTGTGCGTGTGTGTGTGTGTGTTTGTGTGTGTGTGTGTGAACAGCTCTTAGGAAACTAGAAACAAGACAGAATGCTGCAATTGATTCAACTTTGAAGTTTTGTGGACTACTGTATGTAAAGAGAATCAGAAAATCAAATATCAAGATGAATAACTAACATAGTGGGGAAGGGATCAAGAAAGTGAAGTCTGGCAGTGCTAATAGTAGTCTAGTGGTCTGGGAGACAGTTACTTAACCCTTATTTTAGCAACAGACCTATTTTGCTTAATGAGTAAGTTTAATAAGTAACCCTCCAAGGAAACAAACAGAGCTTCTTTGGTAAAAACAGGACAAATGACCTGAAGGCATATCTTTAAGCATATTCTTTCCCTCTTCAGCAGTCCTTGAGTTGCCTCACAGGGTCCTAGGGCTCTTACAACAAAATTTAAAAACCACTGGTCTATGGAAGACTTAATGGGGTGAAATAATAAAAACAAGATATGGAGATAATAACAACAACAACAATCAATAAGATGAAGATGGGAGAGGAGGAGAAGGAGAGGAGAAAGAAGATGAAGATGAACAACATAAGAAGAAGGAGGGGGAGGAGAGGAAGGAGGATAAGAAACAGTAACTGAGCACTTCCTTTGTACTAGGCCCTGGTTTAAGTATTTTCCATCTAATCTTCACAATAACTTGATGAGTTAAGAAAACTTATCATCTCTATTTTTATAGATGAGGGCATTGAAGCAGAGAGAGGTGAGTCACTTACTGGAAGGCACTTGCTAGCATGAGGAGCGGCAGTCAGAGTGCATTATGAGAGTAACTTAATGCTGATTATGAGATGCATGCTTTACTCGTAAAGTCTCCTGTGTTGGCCCACAGATGGGAGCTATAGATGGGGCTGAGTGTGGGAATCAAGTGATGCCAGCTCTGGAGAGGATGAAGGACGTGGAGGTTTGGAAACAAGCAAGATCTCAGAGGATAAACAGGACTCAGTGAATGACTTAGGATCAAGGGACAGCAAGGAGTCCAGAATTATTCCAATAATTATTCCAATAATTCCAAGTCCTGGAGAAGTGTTGCATCTTGTAAAATTTTGAAAACCTGAAGAGGAATTTGGTTTAAGAGGGTAGGGAACAATTAGTTGTTATGAAATACTTAATGAATGCCAAGAACTATTATCCTTAGTAGACATCATTGTATTTAATATAAGAAAATACCATTACCCAGATTTGACAGATGAAGAAACTAAGGCTTTCAAATATTAGATAATTTTTCTCAAGCGATAGTCTGAAGACTTGAACCCAGGTGATTTTACTTGTAAATGCATTGATTTTGGGAGTGACAATAAGGCGCTATTGAGTACATAGATGAAGATAGATGTCTGTAGTCTGGGAAAAGATACATTCTAGTAATAGAAGTTTCATAAATTTCCACTTAGGACTAACAGATGTAGTTAAAATTTCCAAGGAGATAGATAGATAGATGATAGATAGATAGATAGATAGATAGATAGATAGATAGATAGATAGACAGACAGATAGATAGATAGACAGATAGATGCACAGCAGAGCAAAGGACTGAGGACTAAACCTCGGAAATAATTACATGTTGGAAGCCAGGAAACAAAAGAGGAGCTATCTAAGAAGACAGAGCTGACTTAAGAAGCAGAAAACTTCACTGCTACAGGCGGAAGCTTTCAGGTTTTTATCACCCTGACATCCAGTTAGAAAAGCATTTTGCATGCCAATCCAGTATGTATATGGGTGTATATTTATGAATGTAGGCAAATCAAATGTTTTCAGATATAATATTTACTGTTAACAGTGTTTGATGTGTGCTGACATTTTTCTTCTCTTTTTCTTCATAAAAATACACTTGGGATAACAACACCCTACAATTATTTTGTAACTGAATGATGGGGTCACAAGCCAGTATTTGAAAACATTGCCCTATAGCTACCCTCAAACATTCAGGGTACCACAATGACGTGGTGATGCTGCAAGTTCTCAGGTTTGGCCAGCCGTCTTAGAATAATAGCAAATATGAATGACTCTCAAATGGCTGCCTTCATAATTTATCTTGAGAAATTGTGGGCAATAGTTCCATCTCTAAGATCCACTCACTTTCTAGTTTTCTGACCCAATATTTGTTTTCTCCTCTCTTAATTTCTTGTTTTCCACTCAACTTTCCTTGTTCCCTTTGACTTGGAAATTAATTCTTCCTGGGGTTGTTCTTCTTTTATTGTTTTTTTTTAACTAAATGAATTGAAATACTTTACAAGCTGACCTTTCCATGTCATTTCCAATCTTTCCTTGTGGCTGTTTTATGCTTAAGTATACTGTACCACCGTAGGAGAATGAACATTTTATTGTGTGGTACATAGTTTTCATTATATAATAATTTAATTATATGACAAATGAGGTTGCAAAACTGATGTTACTCACAGCACCTCGCACAGATGCCCCTGAGTTAACCTGACATTGTCAAGAATGAATCCTGGAAACCCAGAACCCACAGATCCTGGAATGCCAGATGAAGTTTGTCATCAATTCTGAAACCAGAGCATCACAGTAAATAACATGAAACAGCTATTCTTCTATGCTCTTTCCTCCCTCTGTGGCATCTACAAGAAATGGCTTCCCCTTGATGCATTCTGCTGTTGAGAACATGAAAGGGACACCATCAATAAACACAATAGTATAGTGACGGTCATATAAATTAACAAAGAAGTTCTACTGGAACTTGCTCATTTTGCAGAGATAATTATAAGATTTTAAGAAGTATTGACTTTGCCAATTTCATTGTTTCCATATTTTAATTGGAGAGACTGAGGTTTGAGAGTCTAAGTGACTTAAACTCACATTTCTCTGCTATTAATTTAAATAGCCAAACCTAGATTCCAGTAGTGGACTTGAATAAGCTCCAAATGTAAATCTGTCTGAACTCTTTCTCAGACAGGATGGCTGTGTCTGTTAATTCCTACCAATTGTATAGAAAGTCAGAGGAGGAACACTGGACAAACAAATGAATTTGACATGCCTTACAGATGGACAAGTTTTTAGAATTAGTGGGCTGATATAACTTCTAAGTTGAACCTAAATATTTGGGATTGCTGATTCAAACTTTTTTCCCCATTGCAAAATTTTGTAGATTGCTCCCTCACAAATTGTATTGTACAGCAGATTCATCAGATTTTTGAAAAAATTCTGGTGCTTGAACTCTACTAAAATGTATTTTTTAACAAATCTCAGAGGTGATTGTGATCCTTGAAAAACATTGGAAATCTCTGGTCTAAGAAGTAACACATTTCTGGCACATGAAGACCTAGATTTATTCATTTATAAAATAAATAATTATTGAGTGTTGTTTTTAAGAACCTAGGTTCTTCATGAGAGATAAAAAGCAGTCAGGCATGTATGCAATGAACTCACAAAGTGGTAGTGGGAATAGATAAAATAGAAATATGAAACAATGTAAAATATGATTATGTGTTAAAATAAGATATGGGATGTCATTGTAGATATCATACAACCAGAGTGAAGAGGTAGGAATTAGGTTGTACTTCTGAAAGAGGTAAAATCTTATCTGGATATTGATGAATCAAAAAGACTTGGTAAGGGGAGGATTGTAGGAAATGGGGGATAGCATGCATGAAAGTTTGGAGAAAATGTCTAGGTGGAATCAGGGGATAGACAGCAATGTCATTCAGCTGAATCGGGGCACTTGCAGAAGGATAGGGAAATAAAAGATTGAAGAGCAAGATAAAAAATCTTTAATATAAAACTAAGAGTTTTTGGAACTAATTATTGAGTAATGAAGAGCCATGGTTGGCTTTGAGCAGACTGGCATGACCAGCACTTATTTCTTAAAAAATTAATTTACAGCTGGGTACAGGATGGGTTGGAGGAGGGATAACCCAGATATAAACAGGTGGGTTAGAAGACTTATGATGTTGCCTCAGGCTTTAGCTTCCCCAATGCTTACTTGAGGCCTCTCATCTATAACAATGCACATAACAACATGTTTCACACGCTCCTTCCCTGCCTTTTGAATCACTGAATTTGTGGGACAGATTCTACAAAGTCTGAGTGCTTTTGATCAAGTGGGTACTGAACCAGTGGAAAGTGGACCTATAGTCCTCAAAGAAAATTGAAAGACTTTGATAGCTTTTTCATGACAATTTGAAGGTGAGAAGGCGTGGGATCTAATCCAAACTGTCTGGCTTTAATTGCTTTTCTTATTCTATGTTGTGCATGGGTACTATTGGTAGACAACACTGGCTCTTGATTCAATTGTTGGTGGCCTTGCTGTATTACAAACATGTTGATTTTCCCTTCTCTCTGCCTACTCTTGCTTCTTTTCTTATTTCATGTTCTAATCTCAACTTTTTGTAAAACTCATTTTTCTTTTTTTTCTCCTGACGGCTAGCCTCTTCTTTAGGTTAGCCCAAGAGGGTCACCATGACCCTTTTCCTTTGGGAAAAGAGGGAGTGGGACAACTTGATAATTATTGTTTAGAGTGGAGACTTTTTCTTTTTAGTTGAATTATCTTAGTGTCATCCCAAGTGCCTTGCACAGTACTAGAAAATAATAAATTCTTAAAAAACATTTTTGAAAGGAAGTACAACATACAACATCAGGCATATTTATGTCCTTAATAGTGAAGGTTTACTCTACTTAGATTTTTCAGGACAGTCGTGATTTCAAATATTCTATCCTATTGTTTAATAAAATGCCTTTATATTATAAAACCATCTATCCTGATTTTTGGTTTGAAAATATGCATGCCATACCCATTAAAGATAAATATGAATCTGTACCCCCAAACATAATACATATTAGAAAAAGACAATTCTTTGGGTATTTTACATACTCATCTTGGAAAAAGCCAAAATGAAAAAATAGAAAAAGAAAAAAAACAAAACAAAACTGAGTGGCAAGAAGAGGAGGTGGTGGGTAGAGATTTGGCGGGTTTCGTTGAGCTCCGGTAGAACGCTCTCTGGAACAGTTTAGCCAGCGTTTTCATTGGCAGCCTCAGCAGAGCCATTAGAACTATTAAACGAATGTATTGTTTTGAGTTTTCTTTGGCCCAGTCTCCCCCAATATTTAGGGAAACTGAATTGCACATTCTCGGGAAAGAGGGAAGGCTGAATGCCAGTGACTTGAACCCTCCTTCATGGCGCACTGTAGATGAACAGGCCGGATTGTTGGGGAGGGCTGAGAATATCTAGCCCCTGCAAAGTCCCATGTGCCAAGTGCTCTACTGGATCTGATCAGGATTCTTGGATTTTTTTTTCTCCTTCTGGTTAACAAGTAATCAGAGTTTTGTGAAAGTTCCTCTAATAAATTACATAGGCCTTTTTATATCTGGCAATGAAACCTTTTTAGAATGTCTGCTCAGGAGCAGAGGGCCCTGATCTGGAACATCCAATCTCTCTGGCCTAAAAATAAACCTGGGTTTTAAGTAACTGTGGTGTGTGTGTGTACATGTGTGTGTGCGCACATGTGTGTGTGTGTGTGTGCGTGTTTGTAGGGGAGGCAAGTGGAGAATGCTAAAGGTCCAAAATACTTGGTTAATAGATCCTGGAGTTAGAAATGCTGACTTTAAAAAAATATATAAAAGATGAGGCTAAACAGACGACCCATCCATCCTTCTTTTTAGCTTGTCAAGAGTGTCTCTGGGAGAAATGCCAGATGAAAAAAACTAGGATGAACTCACATGGTTCTTTCTCCATTATGTTTCCATTCTCTGTTAGTTATTTTTGGTTGACCCCACTTTTTGTTCCAAATACTAGAGTTAGGATAATTAGAGATGAAGTAGACCAAATTCTGCCTAGGGAAGCTCTTACACAGAGAAGCATGGCCCCACCTAGTTGCATTTGAAAGGCCCGTTGCTTTAGCCTATGCATACCGGCCCCTCCATTGTGTGGCTGCTTTTGTTACATCATCTAAAAAGATTGCTTGGTATAGGATGAATATTCTAACTTAAATCTAATTTGGCCTTTTTATTCTTTAAAAAATGAGCTTTTCTTCAGAAATAATACATTCTGCTTGTAAATTTTCAAGCAGTAAAGGAATAGTTCTAAGTTCTGTCTTTCTTCCATTTTCCCTGCCTACTTCTTCCCATCTTTCTACCACTTTTGAAAACAAGCCTTATTCTGAGTCTAGACCAGTTTATAAAAGTATGTTTTATTGTTTTTTTAAATAGACACTGTTTGAAACCTAATAAAAGTGGCCCATTTTCTTTTCTTTTTCTTTTTCTTTTTTTTTTTTTTTTTTTGATACGGAGCTTTGCTCTTGTTGCCCAGGCTGGAGTGCAATGGCATGGTCTGGGCTCACTGCAACCTCCGCGAGGAATGCTGGGTTAAATAACAATTGCTTTTTACGTACTTGGTGTTTTGCTGTGTGCTTTACATACAATATTTTATTTAATCAGTGTGGCAGTTATAGAAAGCAGGTACTATTATTTTTATTCTCATATTTTACATTATGTTCATTTTTATATGATCATGATTATTTTTCTAATCATGAAACTAAGACTTAGAGATATTATAAAAATACCTGAGCTCATACAAGAAGAAAATGGCAAGCCTATATTATCTCAGGTTATTTAAACTCACAGCTACAATTTTTGTCACTACAGTTCCTATGCCATTCCCTGGGAATTTTAACAGATTTTGGGTTTATTTAGTATAGGAAGTCTCAGGATTTTTAATAATTTGCATTTCTTATAATAAAGAAACGAATACACTCTTCTCCTATTTTTTGACCATGAAATCCCTTTTATGAAAAGCTTCTTGAGGAACCACTGTTTCTCTTAAAACTTAATATAGTCTGAGCCAGCCTCATCATCAATTTGGTCTTGACTCTGGGTGATGGAGGTGTTATTGAGCTAAGTGTTTACACAAACACTAAGAAAAGTCAAGGACATGTAGGTCAGTGTGTACAATTTTGCATCAAAGCCAGTTCAAATAGTCACATTTCTCCTAGAACTGCCATTTGACTCCATAATCTAATTACTACTTATCCCTATAAGCAATCTGACATAAAAATTTTGAAGCAGAAAGATTTCATGTTCCCAGAATTTCCTTTTCATTTTAAGCCCTACTGAAGGATAACAATTCTAGTTCTCTAGCTAGTGCCCAAGCCACCCTTCCTTTTATAGGAATGTCTCTGAGTGGTATGGAAAAGTATTTTTCTTTAAAGAGTACATAACTGAGGAAGGCATGATTAATAGTTGTCTATGACTTATTTTAATTTAAATAACAATAATTGCAAAGGATACTTGATTGCATATTTGCTATAATTGCATATAACTTTTAAAATTCTTTTTCTGTATTCTAAGTTATTTGATAACATACATGTAGAACTTTTAGAACTAAACAAGAAGTGGCTAGGTAGAAATAACACAAGCAAAAGAGAAAAGACACTAAGCAGCATAGGTGAGTGTGGGTGGAAAACCACAAGTAGTTTGATGTTATTGGAACATAATGCATCAACCTGATGGTGACAAGAGATGAGGTGACTGTAAGAAAGACCAGAGTTTGGTCAGATTTGTGGCTTAAATGAATTGCTTCAGATGCTATGTGGATGACAGTGAAGCAGTAGGCAAGAAGATAGAAGACCACTGCTATAGTTTGAGCAAGAGATAATGAGCCCATGATATTTAAGTGAAGGGGATAAAATTGAACATAACCCATAGCTAAAATAAGTAAGCATCAGTAATTGAGTGTATGTTAGGGGTAAGAATGAACATGGAGGAGAAAGGATCACTGTCAAGTTTCTACTTAGGGTGAAAAGGAACAGAAAATATAACTCTACAATCTTCTCCCACTGAGATATTTGGAACCATATGTGGAAACATTAGTGTCTTGCCTCTAATCTTTGTAGAACCGTATAGCTATAACATTCTCTTCGTTTTTTTTTTTTTTTTTTTTTTTTTTTTTTTTTTTTTTTTTTTTTTTAGACGCAGTCTGGCTCTGTCGCCCAGGCTGGAGTGCAGTGGCGGGATTTCAGCTCACTGCAAGCTCCGCCTCCCGGGTTTACGCCATTCTCCTGCCTCAGCCTCCCGAGTAGCTGGGACTACAGGCGCCCGCCACCTCGCCCGGCTAGTTTTTTGTATTTTTTAGTAGAGACGGGGTTTCACCGTGTTAGCCAGGATGGTCTCGATCTCCTGACCTCGTGATCCGCCCGTCTCGGCCTCCCAAAGTGCTGGGATTACAGGCTTGAGCCACCGCGCCCGGCACATTCTCTTCTTTTTGAGAATGAAGAAATTAAATCACAAAATAGTTAACAGACTGCATTCACCTATTGGTCTGAAAATGCCTTGCCTTTTCTGGGGGTCACTTTTTTTCTATATGAGCATAATAAAAGTATAAGACCTCACTGAATCCAAAATTAACAATAACAAGGAATAGCTACCACTTATTCTGCCCATCTTATAAGCAGGCAAAGTGCTTTATATAGCGTGCCATTTTATGTTCACATCAATCAGGAGAGTTAATTATTACTTTATGCCACAGTTGAGAAAATTGAGGTGCAGAGGGGTTAAATAATGTGTCCAGGGTCACATAGCTAGTAAAAAAATGGCAGAGCTGGACTGTAAATTCCTGTCTGTCTAAATTCAGACCAATGCTCTAAAAACATACCTTAGTGTAGAAAAGAGATTAGTGAATATTTCTGTAAATCGCCAAATAGTAAATATTTTAGGCTTTGCTGGTCTGCAAGCTACCTATGATCTCTTTTGCATTTTCTTCTTCTTCTTCTGTTTTTTTTTTTTTTTCAATGCTTTAAAAATGTGAAAACCATTGTTAGTTCACAGGCCATAAAAAACTAACCATAGGCTGAATTTAGCTCGTACCATCATAGTTTGCAGATTCCTGGTCTAGAGTATACCAGGAGTACCAGTATACATAGAGACCTTTCAGAATCTATCAGTGGTGAAAGGGTCATGTAGGGAGTACTAAAGGGAAAGGAGAAAAATGGAGAAAATGCTTAGCTCTAGATTTCCTGGGGAAAGGGAAATCCAGCTGGAATAGAATATCCATGGTAAACACAGGAAGACCACAAGAGGGTGAGTCATCACCCGGCCATAGTCTGAATACCATCACTCAGCCAACAAACGATCCTCAGATGGCTTCAAAACACTTGTGTTGGGCGGGAGAGGGGGAGATTGATTAGAAGAGATGTGCTCTCCAGAGAACACAGGCTCTGTCCTGCTGGAGGAGGAGCCATGGTAGAGTGGATGAAGGAGGTGTCTTTCTGGGCACCAAATCTTGGAGGAGAGGAGAGGGTGAGGGACAGCCAGGTGGTGCGAGTGAGGTGTACCTCTGTGGGTGTGTATGGAATACTCTTTTTTCAACCACCTCAACACTTGCAACTTTCAGATGGATAAGGTTGGTCTGGCATCCTTCTGGAAGGAAATTAAAGGTTACAAATGATGATATAAAAGGCAAGCAAAAATTATTGACAAAAGCTCAGTGTCTTCACCGGGAGGCTTGTGTACTGAATATCTGTATGGAGTCTGTGTGTTTACGAAAACTTAGCAGGGGAGAGGGTGAATTAGGTGCCCTCTGTTCTTTGAGATATGATAATAAATGAGACTCAGGTAGGTTCCAGCAACTTCTGGGGAAGCGGTGAGCACCATCAGAAGGGCCCAAAGAGCTTTCGTGGATTTGGATCTTTTTATATTGTGTCTCCTTATAACCCAATAGGACTTATCCTGGAGTTTATGAGTGACAGGATTTTAAAAAATGCCTATTTTATTATCCAGCCACTCTTGGCACTTAATTATTTCATCAAAAGGAGTTAAATACGGATAAAAAAGGTTGTTTTCTGCATTGTGATAGTCCATTGTACATATGACAATGGAATTTATTTTAATTCCTTTCTGAGTCTCAATATTGAGAAATATGTAGTCTGTCATTAAAGGCAATATGCACCATGGATAGAGAAAGGGCTGGGGAATGGGAAGAATCTAGGTTCAAGTTTCGGTTTTCCACAGGTCACCAGCATAACGTGACAAGTGCTGTGCTGCAAGAACACAGAGTGTGCTAAGGGAGTACCTAAGCTTGGAGAGAAGTCTAGGCTCAAAGGTTGGGGTGGATTTCAGGAAAACCTTCCTGGATAAGGTGACATCTATACCACCTTTTGAAAGAAGAGTAGTTAGAAGAAAAGGACACAGGAAAATAAAGCATTCTCGGCAGAAGAAATATGCATGCAATTTTATGGAAGCAGGAAAAAGCACGACACAGGTGTAGAGCCATAAATACTTCTGATTTTATTTAATTTCAAAAGTTTTACTTATGTAGAATAGTTGTACATATTTTCAGAGTATGTGTGATAATTAAATACAGTCATATAATTTGTAAAGATCAAAACAGTACATTGAGATATCCATCACTTTAAATATTTGTCTTTTTTATCTTAGAAGCATTTGAATTATTCTTTTTTCGTTATTTGGAAATATACAATAGGTTATTGTAAACTATAGTCACTCTACTGATCTTTCAAACACTAGGTCTTATTTCTTCTTTCAATTTGTACCCATTAATCAACCTCTTTTTATCCTCCCTCCCTTCTATCCTTCCTGACCTCTGGTAACAACAATTCTACCCTCTTTCTTTATGAGATTCGTGTTTATTAGCTCCCACATATGAATGAGAACATGCAATATTTGTCTTTTTGTGTTTGGCTTATTTCACTTAACATGATGACCTCCAGTTCCATCCATGTTGCTGCAAATGACAGGATTTCATTCTTTTTATGGCTGAATAATATTTCACTGTGTATCTATACCACATTTTCTTATCCATTCATCCATTGATGAGCACTTAGGTTGACTCCATATTTTGGCTATTGTAAATACTGCTGCAGTAAACATAGGAGTGTAAATATCTCTTCAATATATTGATTTCTTTGATTTCTTTTCTTTTGGATATGTGTCCAGTAGTGGAATTGCTGGATCATATGGTAGTACTAGTTTCATTTTTTTTTAAGGATCTCCATACAGTTTTTCATAGTGACTGTACTAATTTACATTCACCAACAGTATATGAGGGTATGTATCCCTTTCTCCATATCCTCACCAGCATCTGTTGTTGCCTGTCTTTTTGATAAAGCCATTTTAGCTGGGGTAAGATATTATCTCATGTGGTTTTGGTTTGAATTTCCCTAAGGATTTATGATGTTGAGCATTTTTTTTTTTTACATGCCTGTTGGCCATTTACATAGCTTCTTTTGAGAAAGGTTTATTTGTTTTTTTGCCTCATTTTAAATTGGATTATTATTGTTATTTTACTATTGAGGTTTTTTAGTTTATGTTTTCTGTTTATTAATCATTTGTCAGATGAATAGTTTGCAGATATTTTATTTCATTCTGTGGGCTGTCTCTTCACTAGTTGATTGTTTCCTTTGCAGTGCAAAAGTTTTTTAGTTTGATGTAGTCCCATTTGTCTATTTTTACTTTGGTTGCCTGTGATTTTGAGGTTTACAGAATAATCTTTGCCTAAACTGGGCAAATGTCCTAGAGCATGTTTTCTTCTAGTAGTTTCATAGTCTTAGGTCTTAAGTCTTTTATCCATTTAAAAAGTTTTTATTTTTAATTTTTGTGGGTACATAGTAGGTGTATATATTTATGAGGTACATAAGATGTTTTGATTCAGGCATACAATGCATAAAAATCACATCAGGGTTAATGAGGTATCCATCACCTCAAGCATTTATCCTTTCTTTGCATTACAAACAATCTAGTTATACTCTTTTAGTTATTTTTAAATGTATAATAAATTATTCTTGATGGTAATCACCCAGTTCTATAAAATACTAGATCTTACTGATTTTATCTAACTATATTTTAGTACACATGAACCATCCCCCCACCTGACCCCCACTACCCTTCCCTGCCTCTGGTAATCATCATTTTACTCTCTATTACCATGCGTTCAATTGTTTTAATTTTTAGCTACCACAAATAAATGAGAACACAAGAAGTTTGTCTTCCTGTGCTTGGCTTATTTCACTTAACATAATGACCTCTGGTTCCAGCCATGTTGTTGCAAATGACAGGATCTCATTCTTTGTGTGGCTGAATAGTACTCCATCACATCTACGTATCACATTTTCTTCATCCATCCCTCTGTTGATGTACACTTAGGTTGCTTCCAAATCTTGACTATTGTGAATAGTGCTGTGATAAATATGGGAGTGTAGATATCTCTTTGATATACTGATTTCCTTTCTGTTGAATGTATACCTAGCACTGAGATTGCTGGATCATATGATAGCTCTGTTATTAGTTTTTTGAGGGAACTCTAAACTATTCTTGATAGTGCTTGTACTTATTTATACTCTTACCAACAATATACAACAGTTCCCTTTTCTCCATACCTTTGCCAGCATTTTTTATTGCCTCACTTTTTGATAAACGCCTTTTTAACTAGGCTGAAATAATCTCCTTGTAGTATTGATTTGCATTTCTCTGATGATCAGTGATGTTGAGTACATTTTCACATACTTGTTTGCCATTTGTATGTCTTCTTTTGAGAAGTGTCTATTCAGATATTTTGTCCATTTTCAAATTGGATTATTGGATTTTTTTTTCAATTGAGTTGTTTGAGATCCTTATGTATTCTGGTTATTAATCCCTTATCAGAAGGGTAGTTTGCAAATATTTTCTTCCATTTTGTTGGTTGTCTCTTCACTTTGTTGATTGTTTCCTTTGGTGTGCAGAAGCTTTTTAACTTGATATGATCTCATTTGTCCAGTTTTGTTTTGGTTGCCTGTGCCTGTGGGGTGTTACTCAAGAAATCTTAGCCCAGTGCTATGCCATGAAGAGTTTCCTCAAAGTTTTCATATAGCATTTTCATAGTTTGAGGACTTAGATTTAAGTCTTTAATCCATTTTGATTTTATTTTTGTATGTGGTAAGAGATAAGGGTCTGGTTCCATTCTTCTGCATATGGTTATCCAGTTTTCCCAGCACTATTTATTGAAGAGACTGTCCTTTCCCTATTGTACGGTTTTGGTACCTTTGTCGAAAATGAGTTGGCTATAAATGCATGGATTTATATCTGGGTTCTCTACTTTGTAATATTGTTTTATTTTCCTTGCCAGTACCATGCTATTTTGGCTACTATAACTTTATAGTGTATTTTGAAATCAGGTATTTTGAGGCCTCCAGCTTTGTTCCTTTTGCTCAGAATTGCTTTGGCTATTTGGGGTCTTAAGTAGTTCCATATAAATTTCAGGATTCTTTTTCTATTTCTATGAGAAATGTCATTGTTATTTTGATAGAAATTGCATTGAATCTGTCTATTGCTTTGTGTAGTTATTTCAACAATATTAATTCTTCCAATACATAAGCATGAAATACCTTTCCATTTATTGCACCCTCTTCAATTTCATTCATCAGTGTTTTTTATAGTTTTTTGCGTAGACTTTTAACTTCTTTGGTTAAATTGATTCCCAAGTATTTTATATTCTTAGTAACTACTGTAAATAGGATTGCTTTCTTTATTTCTTTTTCAGATTATTTGCTGTTGCTGTATATAAATGCTACTAATTTTCATATGTGGATTTTGTATCCTGCAACTTTCTGAATTTGTTTATCAGTTCTAACAGTTTTTTGGTGGAGTCTTTTGGTTTTTCTAAGTATGTGGTCATGTCATCTGTGAGCAAGGCTAATCTAAGTCCTTTCTTTCCAATTTGGATGCCCTTTATTTTTCTCTTGCCTAACTATTCTGGCCAGTACTTTCAGTACTATGTTTAATAACAGTGGTGAGAGTGGGTATCCTTGTCTTGTTCCAGATCTTAAAGAAAAGGCTTTCAATTTTCCCCCATTCAGTAAATGTTAGCTGTGAGTTTGTCATATATGGCTTTTGTTATTTTAAGGTATGTTCCTACTGTACCCAGTTTGTTAATGGTTTTTATCATAAAGTGATGTTGAGTTTTATTGAATGTTTTTTCAGCTTCTGTTGAAATAATCATATGGCTTTTGTTCTTCGTTATTTTAATGTAATGTATCATGTTTATTGATTTGCATATGTTGAACCATCCTTGCATTCTTGGGGTAATCCTACTTGATCCATAGTAAATTATCTTTTTAATTTGTTGTTGAATTTGGTTTGCTAATATTTTGTTGAGGATTTTTGAATCTATGGTAATTAGGGATATTGGCCTGTAATTTTCTTTTTTTGTTGTGTTTTTGTCTGGTTTTGATGTTGGGTAAGACTGGCCTCGTAAAATGAGTTTGGAAGTATTCTCTCCTCTTCAATTTTTTTGAAGAGTTATTTGAGTAGAATTTGGTATTAGTTCTTTAAATATTTGGTAATTTTGGACAGTGAAGTCATTAGGTCCTGGGTTTTTCTTTGATGGGAGACTTTTTATACTGGCTTAAATCTCCTTACTTGTTATTGGTTTGTTGAGATTTTTTATTTCTTCATGGTTCAATCTTTGTAGGTTGTATGTGTCCAGAAATTAACTCACTTCTAGATTTTCCAATTTGTGGGCATATAGTGAATCACAACAGTCTTTAATGATTCTTTGTATTTCTGAGGCATCAGAAATACAGAGGGGTCTTTATGCTGAAGTCTTTTTTGTTTCTGGTTTGAGTCTTCTCTTTTTCTTAGCCATTCTAGCTAATAGTTTGTATGTTTTATCTTTTTTTAAAAAATCTTTTGTTGATTTTTTTTTGTTCTCCTTTTAGATTTAATTTTATATATTTCTACTTTGATCTTTTTTATTTCTTTCTCCTAACTTGGGGTTTGGTTTGTTCTTCCTTTTCTAGTTCCTTGAGGTGTACCATTAGCTTGTTTATTTAAAGTCTTTCTAGTTTTTCATATAGGTATTTATTGCTATAAACTTCCCTTTGCTGTATTATAAATTTTGGTATGTTGTATTTCCATTTTCATTTGTTTCAAGAAATTTTTAAATGTCCATTTAAATTTCTTCATTGATGTAATGGTCATTCAGGAGCATGTTGCTTAATTTCCATGTGTTTGTGTTTTCTGACATTCCTCTTGCTATTAATTTCTAGTTTTATTCCATTATAATCATATAAGATACTTGACATGATTTTGAGTTTTGAAAATTTTTTGATACTTGTTTTGTGTCCTAACAAATCATCAATCCTGGACAATTCTATGTCCTGCTTAAAAGAGTGTGTATTCTGTAGCTGTTGGGTAAAATGATCTGTAAAGGTCAGTTGGGCATATGTACTATAGTGTACAGTTTAACTCTGATATTTCTTTGTTGACTTTCTGTCTGGATAATCTGTTCATTACTCAGAATGGGCTGTTGAAGCCCCTTACTATTATTGTATTGCAGTCTTTCTGTTTACATCCATTAATGTATACCTTATATAATTGGGAACTCCAGTGTTTGGTGCATAGATATTTATAATCATTATATTATCTTGCTGAATTGTCCCGTTTTTCATTATATGGTAACCTTCTTTGTCTCTTTTTACATTATTTGATTTGTAATATATTTAATCTGAAATAAATATAGCTACTCCTGCTCATTTTTGATTTCTAGTTGCATGAATGTCTTTTCCTACACCTTCAGTTTCAGTTTATGTGTGTCTTTATAAACAAATTGAGTTTCTTGTGGGCAGCATATAATTGGGTCTTGTTTCTTTGTCCATTCAATCACTATATGTCTTTTAATTGGAGAATTGAGTTCATTTATATTCAGTTAGTAATAAATGAGGACTTGCTACTGCCATTTCTTGCTTGTTTTCTGGTTGCTTTGTAACATATTTTGTTCTTTCTTTCTTCTTTTATTACTGTCTTCCTTTTTGGTTATGTGATTTTCTCTGGTAGATTGTTTAAATTTGTTGCTTTGTAATTTTCATAGGTCTATTATAGACTTTTGTGTTGTGGCCACATGAGGCTTCAGGAAAACATCTTATAGATATAACAAGTTATCTTAAAGAGATGACACCTTAGATCACAAGGAAAGTAATACAAAGAATTAAAGAGAAAACTTTTTAAAAGTTGATACTTTATCCCTTCCACATTTTAACTGTATGTTGTCTCAATTCACATATTTTATATTGCCTATCTCTTGTTAGATTGTTGTAGCTCTTATTAGTTTTGATAGATTTGTCTTTTGGGCTTTTTCCTAGTGTTATGAATTGATTGCACACCACAATTACACTATTAGTGTATTCTACATTTTTCAGTATACTTAATTTTAATAGTGGGTTTTATACCTGTAAATGTTTTCTTTTGCATATTAGTGGGGTTTTTTTTCAGATGGAAGAACTCTAGCATTTCTTATATGACAGGTTCCGTAGTGATGAAGTTTCTCAGCTTTAATTCATCTAGGAAATAATTTATCTCTCCTTCATATATGAAGGATAGCTTTTGTAGAGACAATATACTTGAATGGCAGTAGTTTTCTTTCAGCTCTTTGAAAACAATGTCCCACTCTTTCCTGATCTGTATAGTTTCCCATAGGGAAGTCTGCTGCCAGACAAATTTGAGCTTCTTTTATGTGCCATTTGTTCTTTTAGAATCCTTTCTTTGTCTTTGACCTTTGAGAATTTGATTATTATATGCCTCAGAGTAAACTTACTTGGTTCAATTCTATTTGGTGTTCTTTGACCTTCCTATATCTGGAATTTTATCTCTTTCTCAAGAAAGTTTTCTTGAGGAAAATTCTCTTTAGAAAGTTTTCTATCAGCCAGGAGTGGTGACTCACGCCTGTAATCCCAGCACTTTGGGAGGCCAAGGCGGGTGGATCATGAGGTCAGGAGATTAAGACCATCTTGGCTAACATGGTGAAACCCCATCTCTACTAAAAATATAAAAAATTAGCCAGACATGGTGGTGGGCACCTGTATTCCCAGCTACTTCAGAGGCTGAGGCAGGAGAATGGCATGAACCTGGAGGCAGAGCTTGCAGTGAGCGAAGATCGCACCGCTGCACTCCAGCCTGGGCAACAGAGTGAGACTCCGTCTCAAAAAACAAACAAACAAACAAAAAAGAACGTTTTCTGTCATTATTTTTTAAATAAGCTTTCTGTCCCTTGCTCTTGCACAACTTGTTTTTAAACACCAATAGTTCTTAGATTTGGTCTTTTGAGATAATTTTCTATACCTTGTTGGCAATCTTCATTCCTTCATTCTTTTTTCTTTTTTCTCTTCTGGATGTGTATTTTCAAGTAGTCTGTCTTTGAGCTCACTATTTTTTTCCTCTGCTTGCTTCATTCTGCTGTTGAAAACCTCTAATATAATTTTTAGTTCAGCAAATGTATTTCTCAGTTCCAACATTTCTGTTTTTTAAAAAATTATTATGGCAATTTCTTTGTTAATTTTTTCTGATAAAATTCTGAATTGTTTTTCTGTGTTATGCTGGAGATCACTCAGTTTCCTTAATGCTGCTATTTTGAATTTTTGGTTAGAGAGTTCACATAGAACCATCTCATTAGGGTCAGTCACTGGTTCTTTGTTTTGTTGATTTTCGAGGGCAGCGGTGGGGGTGGTCCTGGTTCCCTATTTGCTGTTGTTTCTTGTGGATGTACATCTATGTCTTTGCATTGACGAATTAGCTATTTACTTCAAACTTCTCTTTTTGGCTTGTTTTGTTTTATACTGGATATGTTTGCTTAGAGATTCTTTGTAATGTACCTAATTTATCGTTGCTTTTCTTTGTTTTCCACTAGGTTGCTGCCTCCTTTTCAACACTAGATGGCACCTTAAGTCCAGATTTACCTTGGTTCTAGTAAATAATCAGAGTGTGCCCTGCACCAAATTGGAGAGGTCCTAAAGGAAATATACCAGTAGTGTGGGAAAGCTGGCTAGGGATTCATGCCCAAGGCACCTGTGGAACAAATCTGCTACAACATGGTCCTGCTGAACAGACACTCTGATTTTGCATCTTCTTTGGCTAAAGTACAAAGCAGAGTTTCCAGGTCTGGGGATGGTAGTTTCACCTCTCTTCATTGTCTCTGTTTTGTTCTCTGTTTTGTCTCTCTGTTGCCTTCATTGTTTTGTATGATAATTTTGTGTCCTAAAGCTTTACTAAATTCATTTATCAAATCTAAGAGTTTATGGTGAAGTCTTCAGGGTTTTCTAGACATAAGATCATGCCATTGGTAAACGGAGATAATTTGACCTCTTCTCTTCTAATTTAGATGCCTGTTATTTCTTTCTGTTGCCTGATAGCTCTGGCTAGGTCTTCCAGTACTCTTCATTGTCTCTGGCTGTCCTCAGGTATGTTTCCCCCTTCAGTCACTCCTGATGCTTCCCATGGGTTGAGACAGGGACAGTTAGTTCTCCTGCCAGGAAACCTAAGATAGTGAGGAAGCTAATTATCCATCTTGATCTTAATTTTTCCAGTGTAGAAACCATGAGTTGGGGGAATTTTCTGCATGCATGGTGCTGGGCAGGTTGTAGGGACGAGCATCTTAGATATGGGAGTCCAATTCTCACCTCTCTGTGACCCTGGGAATTGTCTCCATCTCATTTTGGTTCTGGGACATTGCTAGTGATAACCTCAGCAATTTATATTTGTTCTTGGTTTTCTCTCTGGAGAGGAGTGGGAGTGAAGCCAGCTTGCTTCTACACCACCATTTTAAATGCAGAAGTCACTTCTTAGTGACTTAGTCTGCTACTTTTAAGCAGGAGTTACAACAGGATTTGGGAAAAGGTGAGCATGGAAGTATATGTTTTGAGTACCGTCCAACCAATCCTCCTATGTCCCCCTAGTAAGTTGTTTCCTATTCCTTGTTCCTCACAATGTGTGTTCCGTGCCTTCTAAGTCTTCTCAGATCTCCATACTCATCATCTCACTCACCACTCTTAGAGGATCATACCCCTTCCACTTCATTCAGAACACAGCAAAAACTAAAGGAACATTCCCTCACTGGAAGGACACCAATCCTCAAAACTCTGCATTCTTCCTTCCATTACATCCTCGCCTTTTATTGCATTAGCATGTATTCCTCTTTGTCTTTGAGGAGGTTCACAACAAGTGAAGCCTGAGACAGGAATTTGGGCACATGTGATTTATTGAGGGGTTATTTTAGCTAATAGCAATGAGGAAAACAGGATAAGGCAGGACAGGGGGCTAAGCAAGGATGTGGTCTCAGCTGGAGTCTAACTTCAGTCTGATCTTACAGGGAGCTCTGGAGAATGAATTGCAACATGGATTTAGTCCCACCTTGGGGCAAAGAGATTGGCTTTTTGTGCCCTTCTGTCAATCAGTCATTGTCTATGAACTGCTCCTGGGAGGAGGCAAACATAGCCTCCTGTGAGGCAGCTGCTTTGGCTAAGGAAATTCTCTAAAGAAAGGGACCATCCATGAGCTGTTAGCAGTCAATAATCACAGCAGGTAGGAGGTGGAGGTGCCTATTTGGATGGGGCACCAACAGTCTCCTCAACATTCCTATCCAAGGTAGATCTCCCCTGCTGGGCTCTGCATCTCATTTTCTTTCTTATATGGTCTTTTCTGTTATTCTTCATTTTCTTTCTCTTTATTGGGTTCTTCCTTTTCAACAAATTTAGTAATGATTAAGTCTTTTATTATAAAAAGCTTTCAGTTTTTCTCTGCGTGCTGACTTATCTTTCCCTTTCCTCCTTATGGTCTTTCTTTGTGGCTGAGATTCTTGTCTATGCCCGATACCTTTTCTTCCTTATGCCCCATTCTCTCTCGGATTCACTGCAATCTGATTCTGTCTCTATTGCTCTTTTGGAATTGCATTTGTCAAAGTTGCCAACCTTTTCCTTGTTTCTACTTCTGATGGATAATTTTCTGTTCTCTTACTTGAATTGCCAGGAACATTTAGAATGATCTTCTCCCTTGGCTTTGGAGATGCCAATTCTGCTGGATTTCTTTGTATCTCTTCATTATTGTTTCTCAGACCTCTTTGCCAGTTTCTTTTCTTCTGCCTATTTTTTTTAATTTACTATTCCTGTTCACTCTGTTGATTATTTCTTTTACTGTGCATAAGATTTTTAGTTTAATTAAGTCTCATATTTGTCTATTATTGTTGTTGTCGCCTGTGCTTTTGAGATCATAGTCATTCATAGTCATTGCCTAGACCAATGTCCAGAAGAGTTTTCCCTAGGTTTTCTTGTAGTATTCTTATAATTTCAAGTCTTATGTTCAAGTCATTAATTCATCCTTAGTTGATTTTTGTATATGATGATAGATAGGGGTCCAATGTCATTCTTCTGCATATGGCAATCCAACTTTCTCAGCAACACTTATTTAAAAGGTTATAATGTCTCCAGTGTATATTCTTGTTGATTTTGTCAAAGATCAGTTGACTATAGATATAAGGCTTTATTTCTGGGTTTTCTATTCTGTCCCATTGATATATGAGTCTGTATTTATATTAGATATAATATATATAAGTATATACATTTATATATTTTGGTTACCGTAGCTTTGCAGTATAATTTTAAGTCAGGTAATGTGGTGCCTCCAGCTATGTTTTTTTCTTAGGACTGCTTTGGCCTTTCAAGCTGATTTTTGTCCCAAATGAATTTTAGGATTCTTTTTTAATTCTTTGAAAAAAAGTTGGCATTTTGATAGAGATTGCATTGACTCTATAGATTGCTTGGGCAATATGATTGTTTTAATGACATTACTTCTTCCATTCCATGAGCATGAGATGGTTTTCCATCTACAATTTTATACATTAGTATTTCATAGTCTTCTGTGTACAGACTTTTCGCTTCTTTGGCTACGTGTATTTCTAGGCTTTTTTTTTTTTCATAGCTATTGTCATTGGGATTGCCTTCTTAATTTGTTTTTCAGTTTGATCATTACTGATATATAGAAACACTACTGATTTTTGTATGATAATTTTGTGTCCTAAAGCTTTATTAAATTCATTTATCAAATCTAAGAGTTTATGGTGAAGTCTTCAGGGTTTTCTAGACATAAGATCATGTCATTGGTAAACAGAGATAATTTGACCTCTTCTTTTCTAATTTAAATGTCTGTTATTTCTTTCTCTTGCCTGATAGCTCTGGCTAGGTCTTCCAGTACTATGTTTGAACAGGAGTGGTGAAAGTGGACATCCTTGTCTTGTTCTACTTCTTGAAAGAAATGCTTTCAACTTTTCTGCATTCAGTATAATGTTGGCTGTGGTTTTGTCATATATGACTTTTTTATTTTGAGGTGTGTTGCTTCTATGCCTAGTTTGCTCATGGTTTTTATCATGAAGTGATGTTGACTTTTATCAAATGCTTTTTCTGCATCTATTGTGATATTGAACAGACAACCTGCAGAATGAGAGAAAATATTTGTAAACTATTCATCTGACAGGGAACTAACACCCAGACTCTACAAGAAATTCAAACAAGTCAACAATAATCACTTTAAAATGGGCAAAGAAAATAAATAGGCATTTTTCAGAAGACATATAAACGGCCAACAAGTAGATTAAAAAATGCTCAACATTTCTTATCATGAGAAAAATGCACATTAAAACCACAATAAGATGCCATCTTACATCAGTCAGCATGGCATCTTCTCACTTATAAGTCAGATAAAAATAATGTGCCCACATGGACACAGATTGTGAAATGATAGACAGTGGAGACTCGGAAAAGTAGAAGAGTGGAAAGGGGGTGGATGACAAGAAATTACTTAATGGGTACAGTGTATGTTATTTGGGTGACAGGCACATTAAAAACTCTGACATCACCACCACACAGTATATCCATGTAACAAAATTACACTGCTTCCCTGTAAATTATACAAATAAAGAAATACAAAATAAAAATTTCTGTTCCTAAGAGTTTATCCTCTTTTCTCTTTTGATTCTACACATCTTTTCCTGGGCCAGTTTGAGGGCTTTGAGAACCTCAGAAAAGATCCCTTCCATCACTGTCCTAGGATATATAAATCAAAAGTAAACGTTTAATTTTTAAAATAAAGCAAAATTAATATTGTCTCTTTCTAGATTTTCAGAATATATTTTTTCAGAAATAGATTTCTGAATATACTTTCTTTTTTTGATGTGTTGTTCTTTTTTGTATATTATTATTATTTTTTTATTATAATTTAAGTTCTAGGGTACATGTGCACAATGTGCAGGTTTGTTCCATATGTATACATGTGCCATGTTGTGCTGCACCCATTAACTCATCATTTACATTAGGTATATCTCCTAATGCTATCCCTCTCCCCTCCCCCCTCCCCACAGTAGGCCCCGATGTGTGATGGTCCCCTTCCTGTGTCCAAGTGATCTCATTGTTCAGTTCCACCTATGAGTGAGAACATGAGGTGTTTGGTTTTCTGTTCTTGCGATAGTTTGCTGAGAATGATGGTTTCCAGCTGCATCCATGTCGCTACAAAGGACACCAACTCATCCTTTTTTATGGCTGCATAGTATTCCATGGTGGATATATGCCACATGTTCTTAATCTAGTCTGTCACTGACAGACATTTGGGTTGATTCCAAGTCCTTGCTATTGTGAATAGTGCCGCAGTAAACATACGTGTACATGTGTCTATATAGCAACATGATTTATAATCCTTTGGGTACATACCCAGTAATGGGATGGCTGGGTCAAATGGTATTTCTAGTTCTAGATCCTTGAGGAATCGCCGCACTGTTTTCCACAATGGTTGAACTAGTTTACAGTCCCACCAACAGTGTAAAAGTGTTCATATTTCTCCACATCCTCTCCAACACCTGTTGTTTCCTGAATATACTTTCATTATTGAACTTTCTCTCTCTTTTCTGGTTCCCTGAGCACAGGTCCCAGCAACTTAACACATCATCTTGCATATTGTCAAGTGCTTATTCAATAGTAGTTGACTATATTAATGCTGGAGATGAACTCTAAATGGAAAACAAGGCAGATAATACTTCATTGCTCCCTTCTCCTAGGTTTGCTGATATTGCTCTGCTGTAGAATTCCCTGAAACCACAGAGTCTAGTTATATCTGAAACAGCTAAACTCCAAAGAGCAGTATATAGGACCTGCTGCCACTGGTAGGCAGCAAGAAACAAAACTACACTCAAAGCCCAACCTCTCTCCCCACTCTGTCTTTGACAACTCTTTGTGTGGTGACTAAGGGCAGAGCAGATTCTTGGCAAAAACACTCTATGATGATAAGCTCTCGGAGCCTGAGTGGGAATGGGCAATGTAATTCCACAGGCATTACACTAGGGTTAAAAATAGGAAGCTTTTCCCGGGAAGAGTAGTTATTGTTGGTAACTGGAGCGCACATGATGTGTCTCAGCTAATGGTAAAAACTCGTGAAGTCATCCAGTGTTTTAGTCATTTTCTTGTGTTTCTTCTCTCTTCTGTTAAACCTCTTTCCTCAATTGCTTTAGAACATTTTAAAGATTTTCTTCAAATCCTGTTTTCAAACGAAGCATTCTTTCTGTAATCTCTTTCTCTCTCTCTCACATACACACACACAGAGACACACACACCAGAAGTCAGTTATTTTTGACAGCATACATGCACTAAACTGAACTCTAGACTTTCTGTTTTATTGAAATAGAGAAAGTAAACTGGTCTTATAAGAACATTGGTCATTGAAAGTTCTTTACACTTTGACGTTAGAGGTGAGGGGGACATACTCATTAATTCAGAGAGGAATTACTGAGCAACTACTAAATCTCAGACCCTGTGCTGCATACTCAGGGCACAATACTGAACAAGCCCAGACAGCATTCCTACTCCCACAGTCTGTGGTTTAATTGGGGAATCCTCAAGAAGCAGCATTCTCCCAGGTGCTCTGGCAGTGAAAGTAAAAGGTGTCACAAAAGCTCGTGGACAAGAGCACCTGACCAGGATTTAGGGTATTAGGAAAGCCTTCCCAGAATTAATATCTATATCAAAATCTGTCAGGTGGAAAGAAGTTATCCTGGAGGTAGGTATGGCAGGGAAGGAAGAAGCTATTGGTCCAAAATCCTAGTGGCCTGGATAAGAGAGAGGGAAACATTCATGAGAGTTAGAAGGAAGTAGAAAGATTGATGCCTGAGAGGTTACCAGCAGCCAGATCCAGAAAAGTCTTGTAAACCATAGTAAGACATTTAGAGTTCCTTAAAGCAGAGAAGGAACATGATTAGATCTGCCCTTTTAGAAAGGTCAGTCTTAAGAAAGCATGGAGTTTGTATTCAAGGGGTGCAAAACATGTAACAGAGAAGCTTACTAGAAGGCTGTGGTCGAATTTAAGAGACATTTATAAATAGAACCAACAGAAATTGGCAATTAATTGAATGCGGTGTAGTGAGGAAGAGGAAGAATCCAAAATAATTTCTTAGTTTTTAAATTGAGTAATTGGATAGCTCAGGCAGTATGAAACGGAAAGAACAACAAGTTTGGGTGGGAATTTGAGGCCTGTGTGGTAATCAAATTAGAGATACTTATTACTTATTATCTGTGTGGTTATGTAGATCTGAGTATCATATAAATTTAGAAAATATTAACATATATATGATAGCTAAAGCTATGGGGGTGAATAAGGCATTGCATGGCTAACATCCTAATAGGGGATTCTACAGCAGGACAATATCAGTGAACCTAGGGGAGGGAAAAAATGAAGGATTATCTGCCTTATTTTCCATTTGGAGTCCATCTCCAGCATCAACATAGTCAACTACTATTGAATAAGCACTTGATAATATGCAAGATGAAGTGCTAACTTGCTATCATGCTGAGAAAGGAATGATACTTGCCTGCTGGGATCTTTCTCCAGCTAATGAAATAAGGAATGCTCTCTATTATATATATATGTACATATGTATATACATATGAAATCCACTAATTCAATGAATGCCACAGTGGTGCTGGCCACACCTGGGGGAAGGAAACTGAAAGGAAATCTAAGTTCTTTATTGTGTAGGCCACAGGGTATCAAGAGTAAATAGAGGAACACCAGTGATATTAGAGGCAGAAAAACAATAATACACTATAGAACATCAGAAATAAAGAATCCATTCCAATACTACATATTTTTGATATTATACTATTGTGGTTGATGCATAATTGAAATTCATATAAATATCTTTTTAAATATCTAGAAGTAAGATCTTTATTGTTTGCAAATATTGCCAAAGCAGGCTTAAATATTATTGCTATATTGTGTGTTTAGATTAGACTAAATGACACAGGGATTGATATAGATATATAGATATAGATATTAGTTTAGGCTGGGGTGATCAGTGAAGGCTTCATAGAAGAAGTGTTATAGAAAAGAGGCCTTGAATGTCAGTTAGGATTTTGATAATTACAGATGTAGAAGGAGGACAGCATCAGCAAAGCAGGGAGGTAGATAAAAAAGCAAAGCCATACTTGGTGTTAATGAGTAAATCCACTCATTCAATCAATGCCACAGTGGTGCTGGCCATACCTGAGCAAAGGAAACTAAAAGAAAATCTAAGTTATTTATTATGTAAGTCATGGGGTATCAAGAGTAAACAGAAGAACATCAGTTTTGATGCTGTACAGGGTGGACTAGAATGGATATGATATTAGAGACAGAAAAATAAGAAGACATTATTGAACATCAGAAATAAAGAATCCGTTCCAGATAGTGGCAGTGGGACAGGAAAAATGCAGACATATTATACATTAGACTTTGGGAAAGGAAATTCTATAGAATTTAGTAAATATTTGGATGTATAGGTGTCTAGCTGTAGCTTAAGCTAAGCAACTAGCAGAATTTTTATGGCATGAATAAAAAAGAAAACTAAGAATGGAGATATGGGTTGGGTAGGAAGATTATACTAATGAGATATATGACCTGTTGACTGAGGTCATGAGGGCTATATTAGTTTCTTAGGGCTGCTGTAACAAAGCCCCACAAACTGGGGGACTTAAACCACAGAAACGTATTGTCTCACAGGTCTGGAGCTATAAGTCCAAGATCAGTAGATTTGGTTCTTTCCGAGGGCTGTGAAGGAGATTCTGTCCCAGGTTCCTCTCCTAGCTTTTAGTAGTCTCAGGCATTCTTTGGCTTGTAGCTGACATTCATTCTGTGTCTCCACATAATCTTCCCTCTATGGGAATCTGTTCCTGTGTCCAAATTTCCCTTTAGAAGGGCATAGTCATATTAGATTAGGGCCCACTCTAATGACTTCATCTTCACTTGATTATCTGCAAAGACCCTATTTCCAAATAAGGCAATCTTCACAGGTATTCAGGGTTAGGACTCCAACATCTTATGGGGCACACCTTTAACTCATAACAATAGTTACCCCAGTAGGTGCATTCAAAAAGTATAAGAAAATTAAAAAGAGGATATACAGATACATAAATCATTTGTATTAAGATAATCATTGAAATAATGAGAATGTGTTTAATCTTCAAGATTGTGACAATTCAGAATTTGAAGGATGGTTCAATTTAGTATTCTGCTTAATATAAGAACTTATCTCTTTAATATATCTGCCAAATAACCCATTAGCTGCTGCTTAAATATTTCTAGTGTTAGGGATGTAATTTCTTAACAACTATAATTTGGTAAGGCTCTCTGTATACTGAGGCAATATATGGATGTGTATAATTTTGCTCATTGGCCCCAGTTTTTTCCTCTGGAGCTGCACAGAGTGAGGCTCTTACATGAAATCAACTTTCAAATATTTAAACAATTTTAAGATTGCCCCCACCCCTGGCATCTAGACTACATGTGCACCATTTCTTCTACTATTCTTCCCATGGCATGGTTGCCAGATTTGCCTCCTTTTTAGTATACCTCTTCTGGGCATGTCTTCCAAAGTTGTAATGTCCTTAAAGAAGCATAGCACTGATCCAGGACAGATCTGTTCGTGGCAGTACACAGTGTTTGTGCCTGGGATTGCGGCCTAAGAGTCTGTACATTTTCCCCCAGGAGAGCCATGGAACACTGTTGGCGACTGAAAGCTATAGGCATTTTCCTCCCATTGATTGGTGTTAAACCCAGAGTTTCTAATGCTGTATTTTAGTAGTTGTTTACGTGTGTGTGTGCTTAAGTGTAGATTTTTTACATCAGAAACTTTTAGATTTTACTTTCTGAGTTTACTCTCATAATTATAACTTTTTTGAGGCCAATTTAACAGTCATGTTGTTTGCAAATTTGACAAACTTACATCGTATGAATTACTGCAAGACATTGATTAAATTACTGAATGAAATAGGGGCAAATACAGATATCGGGTCTAGGTATATAAAAACTATTTTGGGGACAGTCCCAGGATTTAGTGTGAGTTATTATAAATCTATAATTATAGGCCGGGCGTGGTGGCATGTGCCTGTAATCCCAGCACTTTGGGAGGCTGAGACGGATGGATCACGAGGTCAGGAGATCAAGACCATCCTGGCTAACCCGGTGAAACCCCGTCTCTACTAAAAAATACAAAAAACTAGCCGGGCGAGGTGGCGGGCACCTGTAGTCCCAGCTACTTAGGAGGCTGAGGCAGGAGAATGGCGTGAACCTGGGAGGCGGAGCTTGCAGTGAGCTGAGATCCGGCCACTGCACTCCAGCCTAGGGGACAGAGTGAGACTCCGTCTCAAAAAATAATAAAAAATTAAAAAAAAACTATAATTATACACGTTTTCCACCCTCCTTATAAAGATCTCATGAGAGATTTATCCAACTTCCTGTTGAATCAAGGGTACACTCTCCAAAACAGTGTCTTGCTCTAGAAAATTCAACAAAATAATCAAAACAACAACAATAAAATGTGATTAGTTTTGCATGATTCTTTCTTCCTGGTGAGCTCATGATAGTTCCAGTAATTACTTCTTCCTTGTCTAAGTAGTAAAAATTTGTTTATTTAATAATGCCTTGAAAATATTTCTGGGAATTGACATTGAGCTAACTAATTTATAGTTTCCAAATCTCTCCTGTTTCCTGTATCAGCAGTTGAAATATCTTTCAGTCTTTAGCCTCCTTGCATCACTCTATTATCTACAAAGATTGGAATTATTTGTTATATAAACACCAAAACAGGTCTTTTTGGGGTCTTATGAGTAACTCCTATGATTCTGGAGACTAATTCATTCAAAAACAGTTCTCGCACTATTTCTTCAGTCAGCTATCACTTGTAATTTCTCTTTGTTGCATTGTTCTTTTGCTTAAATATATCTTTCCTGACCTTTCTACCACGAGAATGAATATCAAATATTGAAAACACAGTTGGAATAATGTCTCTGAATCAGTCAAGATATAGTTGCAAAAAACAGAAACCACTGTAGCTATTTTAACCAAAAAGGGATTAAATACAGGAATTGAATTGCTTCCAAAATCTTTGTAAGGGCTAGAGTAGTAGAATTTAGGCTGGATATCTAGAACTATCTCTCAGAGTAAGATTATGGAACTGGTCTGCAAGTGGAGCTGCTATACCTGCCACAGAAAGGGAGGTGGGAATTCTGAAGCTTCCATTAGAACTGCCAGTTTCAGGGACACGCTGGCCAGCAGCTGTCTGGAGATCAAGAAACCACTGATGTCATCACTAAGTCATGCTGTGCCTATATAGATCCACACCAGCAAAGAGGGTTTGCCCCATAGCTTGTCTCTGAAGACCCATATTGCTCATGACTGGATGCCAGAACACTATTGCCCAGCCATTGCAGGCAAAGTCAGTGAAGGCAGTGAGAAGCAAGGTGATCATCTCACAGTCACCTTTTAGCTCTAACATGAAGAGCTACTGATGGTAGACTGTAAATCTCCTCCAAATCCCTGGGTGCAAAGGAGCTGGAGAAATGTAAAATTTAGCTTCTCTGTCCTCCAGAACAGTGAGACAGACTAGAAGGAAGGTGGAATAATTATGTGCTGACTAATACACAAGATCTACCACATTAATAAGTGTCTTATTAATGTTTGATTATCTAAGCATATTTTTCACTCTGTCCTTTGTTCTTTCATGTAATTTTGTACACACTTCTATTATGGTGCCTGTCACATTGTATTTTAATTATTTGTTCACATAATTGTCTTGCTCATTGACTGAGCTCCTTGAAAACAAGAGCCATGTCTTCTGTATCTTTTCATTGCCAGGGTCTAGCACAGTGACTTGCAGATAATAAGGGAAACCAATTTAAGGTTAGAAGAAAGAATGCATGCTTTGGAATTAGAGGAATCCAGGTTTAAAACTTTCCTCCAAAACTTACAATCTATGTGATCTGGGGGAAGACACTTTACCTCTGAAAGCCTTAATTTCTTTTCTGTAAAATGAAGTAATTGTGCTAACCTCATAAAGTTGTTTTGAGATTTACAGGAGAAAATATATACAAAGCATGTGGCATACAGTTGGGACTGAATTAATTGTGATCACTATTATTAGTAGTAGTAAATAAATGGTACCAGGTAAATAAATTATTGAGCGGATTTCCATTTTAATAATTATTCATCTTGGTAGCAAGGCAGATTTCTAAGAGTTCAGGTTGTTTTTCTTTTCCCTTCTGTATCAGTATATTATATTTTTATCAATGCTCTGAAACAAATACATTTTAAAATTTATCATTCTTTGTGTTTTTTCATGCTTATGTTGGTTCAAGGCTTTATTTTTTTGCTCTATTTTTAACCATTTTATGCTATTACTCCTTCCAAAATCTACACGTGTTCTCTTAAAATTTTAGCTTCCTAGAGAGTTCTCTTTTAATACCTGGTTCTTTTTGATGCTTTATATCTCCTTTCTGTTTTATTGGGACAATCTAGGATTAAATTGATTTTTAAGGGTTCTATCCTTCCACCTCCAAAGGGCCATTTTCCCCTTGAGAGTCCTACGCATTAAATCATTTCCTTTTTGGAAATCTAATTTGCTAAAGCTTGAAATTTTAGTGTTATCAGCCTGAGCTGTTATAAATACTAAAAATATAGAGGTTTATTTCAATAAGGAAATTTACTCACTCAACATCACCAGCTAGTTATTTCTTATTAGTGAGAATTAAAATCAAACTATTATATCTCTTTGTTGTTTCTTGAAATTTTTGAGAGTCAAGAAAAGTATTTATTGGAGGTGCTGTTGCTATTAGCAGAAGCAGCCTTCAGGCAGGGATCATCTCACTTGAGGTTGGGGTTAATCACTGTATCCCTCTTCTGTGACCATTTTGGAACTTGCTTTTGGGAGGTTTCAGAATCACTAATGCAAGTTCCACACTACTCTGTGTCTTACCAGGCCAACGGTAGTTTGTGCACAGGAGAGTTTCATTTCTACTTTATTGTTGTTGAAAGGTTCCCATCATGGATTGACTTTAGGGCGTGAATGGAAGTATACTTTCTTCCTCTCTGCACTGTGGGATTGCCTCCATTCCGTTGCACCTTTTAAGCAAAGTATACCTGCTCCTTAGACATAAGCTATGATTAGCTCTCTTCCAAGTCTTGGAAATAACACTTGCTTTCCTACATTATGACATTTGAACTTTGTTTCTGGCTAAGTAGACATTTGAAGCCATAGGTATTGGTATTCATAATAAAATTTATTGAATGTTTATGTGTGACACTATAAAGTGTCACATTTATTAAGATATTATCCATTTTTTACCTGCCGATAACTGTATGAGGTGGGTTTCATGTAGTTATTTTCATTAGTTACTATAACTATATATTTGTGTATTAGTTACTATATTTTCATATAGTTATTTTTATTATTCCTATCTTACAGTTGAGGAAGCTGAGATACATTGATGGCAGGTGCCTTGCCAATGCCACATAGCCATTGAGTGGGGGAGGTGAGCCTAGAGACTAAGTTCTTCCGGCCTGAGAGCCTGTGCTCCGGACACACTGGCTCCCTCTTGACTGTTTTCTCTCAAGTTCTCCTGGGGACCTCTTTCACTACACTTTTCTTTTGTGTGCTTTATATTTTGTCTTTCTAAGTATCTGTAAATGATGAGTTATCTATTTTTATCCTACCCTTCTAAATAAATTTTACTATATGGCTCTCTTGATATGGTGGGTAAAATATTGCCAAAACCTGGAGTGGTGGAGTACGTTCTTTTCCTCCTCTTGAATCCATAATTCTGGTCTCAGAGGTTTTTTTTAAACAAATATTTTCCTTTGATACCATCTTTTAAAGCCAGATGTTCACTCTCTTTATGCTCTTTTATTTTCCAATGGCATTACTTTGAAGTGAAAAGAGATGTATTAGCTTTCAATTCTTGCTGTAATAAGTTATTGTAAGCAAAGTGACTTAAGATTACATGAATGTATTGTACTTGTGTAGGTCAGAAGTTTAACATAAATCTCACTAGGCTAAGATCAGGATGTCAACAAGGCTGCATGCCTTTGTGAAAGTTCTAGAGGACAATCTACTGCTTTGTTTTCTGCAGTTTCTGAAGGCTGCCTGAATTCCTTGGCTTTGGGCCCCTTCCTCCTTCTTCAAAGCCTGCATTCTAGCTCTCTCTGATCTTGTTTCCATCACTACATCTCTTTCTCTGATGACACGTAGGAAAAGTGCTTTTAAGGACTTGTGTGATTAGATTGGGTCCACTGGGATAATCCAGAATAATCTCCTCGTCTCAAGGCCTGTACTTTTAGTCAAATCTAAACAGTCCTTTTTGCCATGTAAGATGACATATTCCCAGCTTCCAGGGGCTAGGACACGGACATCCTTGAGGGCATTATTCTGACTACCTTAAAGTGTTATGACACTAGACTTTGAGTCCTTTCAATCTCTGATTATTTCTTTTATTTCAACCTCAAGTTCTTACAACACAAATATTTCTAGAGAAAATTCCATTTTGCTTCTAGTAGTATTCATTTCTACATGAGTCAGCAAACATTAGTTAATATTTTGTGTATAATGTCTTGTCAGGTTTTCCATATTTGAATTTCAAGAAACAAATATATTCCTGGTTGATGATATTCTGGTGATGATACTGTCTGGTCTCTTGTGTGGCTTTCAGAAGGGAAACAATATTCACCACCATGTCTCTTCTTTCTGGGGTCATCAGCAGTTGGTTGATTGTACTGAGGGGGTGGAGTGAAGGAGAGCAAGGAATGAGGGAGGAATTCTGTGTTTTCTACTGGTGTCATAGAAAGAGTATTCGAAGTGGCACCACTTCAGAGAGGGACCAGGGAGGAGAAATGGGTATGGGGAAGATTGTGAGCATTGTCTTAGAGATAAACTGAATATCCACAGTCCACATAATGCTGTGGGCATGAATGAGCTCATACTACCATTAACAGTCAAATTACATTAGCTCAATGTGTAACTATAAAATCTTATCCTCATACAGTGTACCTTTTTGGAGTCTCCAGAAAGGTGTGCCTTTGCAATTCATGCCCACCGGTTCCGTGGCTCTCCTGCTATTTACCATTCAACACTGGCAATGGTATTTACCTTGTCTGCTGACACTCAGCATTTCCAGATGATGCGCTGCCCTATTTCTCTGGGGAAAAGCTGGCCTTAGAGAGTTGGCACCTGATGCAATCCAAGGCTGTAAAACTCTCAAGAGTCAGAATGGTGCTGATGTCCCTTAATTCTTGCCAGAAATGGAGACAGCAACCCTTATCCTCATTAGTACTTTGTTTTGTTGTTAGGACTTCAAGCAGAACTGCTTGTCTATCCTGGATTTATAAATTTTTTTTATGAAGTTTAGTTTCTTCCTAAAAATCTCAAAATCCAGTTTGTAAGATTAGGTAGAGGACAAAATGCCAATGTGTTCCTTCTCTTGTCCTTGATTTTTAAATCTTTCCATGGACACAGGCATATATTTTCTCTGTATTTAACCAAAACTCAATCCTTCTTGCAAATCTACTCATGGAAAAACAAGTCAACAGATTCACCAGCTGGAACATTATGTCAGATGCATTGAAATTCACTTTGTCTGACTTTCTTTTGTACTCAGATAGAACCACCAATTACACTGACATGCTGACTTCAAGGTTTCTGTGCACAAACCAGGTAGAAATATTGAATTGCTAGGAAAAGAACAAGAATCTAATCTTAGAGGAGAGGTAGTACTAGTTACATTTATGTTGGGGAGTTACTCGAATAGTGATGGTGCTTTGAAGTTTAAGAATAGAAAGGTTCCCAATGGTGAGCATGGAGAGTGAGAAAAGAATGGGCCACAAACAGAACCCTGGGAAATAACTTTTAAAAATTATAATGGAAAAGAGGAACTCACAATGGAGACTGAGATTGTTGGTCTCTAAAGCAGAAAGAGAACCAGGAAAGAGCATTGCAATGAAAGCAAAGGAAGTAGAGAGTTTTTGGAGGGAGAAATAACTAATAATATAAAAATGCAACAAGAAGTTCCAATAAGAGAATGATTTTTTTTAATTTTCTGGGCAGAGAATCTTAAGTAGTCAATGATAACTTTAATGAAAGCAATTTTGATAAAGTGGTACAGATGAAAGCCAGATTATAGTGGGATTAGGAGGCACATGGAAAAAAGTGAATGGGAGATGAAAAAATTATTCCTTTAAGAAGTTTGAATTGGAAAGGAAGAAGAAAAAGGACAGGGTGTTAGCTAGGATTTTCTCGGAAAACCTCATCTTGTGGGATCAGGGAAAGGGAATACAAATAGATAAGGAAGTAAATGTGTGTGTGTGTGTGTGTGTGTGTGTGTGTGTGTGTGTGTGTGTGTGTATGTGTGTGTTTGAGAGCGAGAGAGAGAGAGAGAAAGAGAGAGAGAGAGAGAGAGACCCAGTGACCCAGTGACCCAGTGATAAAGTTCATGATGAATGGGCTTGATTTTATCATCAAAGAAGGAGGTATGAGCATCTACTAAGAGTCATGAAAATAGAAAAGTTGAGGTGAGAGGAGCAAAAGAAGAATATTGAAAATTTCAGATTACCCCTGGAGAGGAGATGGCCATAAACAATTGAAAGTACAGACAAGTGGAACTGAAAATCTTCATGAGATTAAAAATGAAAAATAAATAAATAAATCTTAATAAGGGTGACAATGAGAATGGATAGGCAAAGGGAAGTGAGTGAAGATCATTAGAAATAGGGAGGTCAAGAATAAGACTGTGTTGGTCAGGTGCGGTGGCTCACACCTGTAATCCCAGCACTTTGGGAGGCCGAGGCGGGCGAATCATCTGTGGTTGGGAGTTCAAGGCGAGCCTGACCAACATGGAGAAACCCTGTCTCCACTAAAAATACAAAGTAGCCGGGCATGGTGGCACATGCCTGTAATCCCAGCTGCTCAGGAAGGCTGAGGCAGGAGAATCACTTGAACCTTGGAGGCGGAGGTTGCGGTGAGCTTAGATCGTGCCACTGCACTCCAGCCTGGGCAACAAGAGCAAAACTCCGTCTCAAAAAAAAAAAAAAAAAAAAGAGAGTAAGACTGTTTTCAGTGGATGCTTCACACAAGTGTTGAAATTCCTCGGCCGGGCGCGGTGGCTCAAGCCTGTAATCCCAGCACTTTGGGAGGCCGAGACGGGCGGATCACGAGGTCAGGAGATCGAGACCATCCTGGCTAACACGGTGAAACCCCGTCTCTACTAAAAATACAAAAAAAAAACTAGCCGGGCGAGGTGGCGGGCGCCTGTAGTCCCAGCTACTCTGGAGACTGAGCCAGGAGAATGGCGTAAACCTGGGAGGCGGAGCTTGCAGTGAGCTGAGATCCGGCCACTGTACTCCAACCTGGGCGGCAGAGCGAGACTCCGTCTCAAAAAAAAAAAAAAAAAAAAGAAATTCCTCAGGTGATGATAGGAGGTGGAGTAAGGGGAGAGCCCAGGAATCAGGTACTGGAACTCTTTACTCCAGAAAACAGAAACCAGAGAACAGTAACCAGAAAACAAAAAATGAAAGGAAGTGAGGAGTATATGGGGATGAGTAGAGTTCCATGCACCTAAGAGCAAAAGGAATTTTACAGGAACAGAGAAAACTATGTGTTTGAGGTTGCACTGAGCAGCCTGGAGAATGCTTCCAGGGGCCCACAAGTCCCAAGGTGTGGGCCCACTGAATGGGGTGGGGGATCAGGTCAAAGGTGATATTCCCTAGAAAGATGAGACATAGTGGGAGAGTGGATAGGGGATGGGAATGGCAGGGGACCCTCCTGCATATTTTGGATAGAGAACCATATTTTACAGTAATGACAGGAAGCCTTAGGATTAACCAAACCCAAATGTCTATGAGGCACACGTTGCTTCTGTGAGGGGAATTGGTTGAAGGTCCTTAGGGGTATCTGTTTTCCTTCTGCAGGTGGCTGCCGTATCAACTGTGGAGTGCGGTCAGGCTCCTCCTTTGGCGTGGGTTTACTCTGACTGTGGGAAGTAGGGCTGTGGGTCCCAGTCTCAAGGTGCACATCCATCCTTTATGTCTTGTTTTCTACATGCCAATTTTTGATACTGATTCAACTTCCTTCAGACAGCAGACAGCTCAGGATCTTTTGCTTATTTCTGGCTTCCTTCTTGAATAATTGCTATCAATGTACAACGAGGTTTTTTAACTGACTAATAAACTACAGCACAAAGAATCACTTTTCCTACACTTTTACTTTGTTTAGTTGGGAACTAAGCAGTAGTTGCAGTTTGTGTGTACATTTAGATACTGGGATGTGGCTGGAGAGCCAGCTGTCAGGGGCATGGCAGAAGCCAGAGAGAATACACTAAGGCAGGGAGGCAATGAAACATGGTAGACTAGAAACCCGGCAATGGCTAATCCCAAACCAGTAGGTGACA
This sequence comes from Macaca nemestrina, assembly GCF_043159975.1. NCBI lineage: Eukaryota > Metazoa > Chordata > Mammalia > Primates > Cercopithecidae > Macaca > Macaca nemestrina. The sequence continues at coordinate 34,444,540 of NC_092125.1, forward strand.
GTCATAGAATGGTGAAGCAGATGTGCACTCTCCTTGGGGCATGTCAGAACTAACAAGCTGGAGCAATGGGGCAGAACAGCTTGATATGTCAGCCCCAAGGACAGCCTGTTACTGAGATAATATTTATAAAAACCAAGACATAACTTTGGTCACTCTGAGTCCTTCAGGGAGACATGTAAGTGAGTATCCTTATCTAGAGTGTACAGAGCATGAGGAAAGGTAGGTCCTGGCAGAAATTAAGCAGATTAATGCAGTTTATCCCCTTTTAATACAAAGTTCTGGTCAATGCATGCCCTTTATGCATTTCACTGCATTTATGTGTGGCATTCTGCCTTCCCTTGAATATTAAGCTAATTTGAATGGCACGTCTATCTCTTAATCATTTCTGAAGTAAGGTGCTAATCTCTAAATTTGAAAATAATGTCCATTTTTTCTCATCCTAAGCCCATGAACTGGGTTCTGGTCATATTGGTTGAGAAGCTAAGACATATATCTTTATTAGCTCCGATTAACTTTTGAAATGGTTACCTGTGTTGCAGTAGACAGAGCAATCTGCATGCAAATCAGACACACTGACTTCTGCATGTTTGCTCTCACTGGTTTAGAGGAAAGTCTGGACGGTAGTCTTTGTTTCCAGCAAAATAAGGGTTTCTTCTATCAATTCAATTAATGACTCTTTCTAGATTTTTAAAATTTATTCTCTCCCTTATACTTGATGACGTATATCTCTATCTCCAGGAAGTACAGGAGTCTGAGTAACCATACCCAGTTTGCTACCAGCATGACATAAATACTGTGATCTGGAAGGGTAATTTATGGCTGGAGAGAGAATTGGGCAAGGAAGAAAAGGAAGATGAGGAGAACCAGCTAATGAGGTTGGGGGTGGAGGAGGAGGCCCCTTGGAGGTTGCTCAAGAGAAATTAGTGGAACTGCTGGGTTGAGGGAGGGTGGGAGGATGGTGTCCAAGACTGCTAGATGGCAGGCAAAGAAGCCAGTAGCACACAGATAGCCAAAATAAGCCATGCCAGGAGCAGGGAGGTTGGAGAAGTGCCTGCAGAGAAGAGAGAGAAAGCTGTCAAGTTACCAACTCCCAATTTTAATTGGAATCCAAGAATAGGAACAGAGAAAGGGTATGGCTTTTCTTCCTTGGTACCCTGAGCTGAGCCCATGCTCAGTCTCTGATTCTCTCTTCCCCCTTCTTTTCTTTTCTTCTCTTTCTTTTTCTTTTCATTTATTTTATTCTCTTTTCTCTTCCCCTCTCTATCTTCTGACCTATTGAAACATCTCCACGTTGAAGACTCACTTGATATCATCACCCCAAACCATCAATTCATCAATAAAAGAAATTATACTTATTTCTAATAAAGGAGAAAGTAAAAGAGAATGTGACTAATGTATCAGGAAAACCAGGCAACAACTCAGAAAACATTGTGTCTTCAGGAAAGCAACAAGAGAACTATCCCCCTGATCACATATGACGTCATCTCTTGGAGTTTGGTGATTTCTTGCAGCTGAGAGCTAGTTTTCCAAGATATTATAAGTCAATAAAAGATGGTATTTTAAAAGCTCTTTTCTCCTAAACATCTTTGGTTCTAAAGCAAGATCTTTTTTTTTTTTTTGTCTTTCCTTTTATTCCTATATTTGGTTCTGTTCCAGAAAACAAATAAACAATCTTTGGGATTGCCCTTTCTCAGGTGATTTTGCCAGCACATCTTACACTTGGATGAAATAGATGGCATCAATAGTCGGGAGGCAGAGCAAGCTAGAGGGGAAGGGTCATGCTGTCCTAACATGAGCTTCTGGGGCGGTAGATTTCAGTGTCTGCAGCTTGTCTACTAGAATAGCATCAACAAAGCATAATCTGTAAAGGAAATTTCCAACCTGTGTGGCCAGGCTGTCTGCCCAGCTGACGCTGTGATAAGAACATTCCTATCTCTGGAATGGCAGACCATGGCCACTGTGGGGAGCATCTAGTAAGTCTAAGGGGCCATTGAGCTCTGGTTTAGTTGTTCCTTCTTAAAATAACACTTCAGTGAGAATAGAAAGGCCCTGTTTGCTTATGGTAAAGTTTTAAGTTTCACTGATGCTGAGAAGCTAAAGGTCTTTGACTATATATGAGTTTAGAAAGAGACCAAATGTTTGTGTCCTTTTCTATAAGCCACAAGTCATGTGTTTTTAACAAACCTTTAATTCTGTGCATCAATGCAAACATAATATTGCCTAGTGCTTTCAAAGTCACCAATAAACATACTTGGTAAATATCATAAGGTAATAGGAGTATGGTAGAGTTTCTATGGATTAAGGGACTAGAAAGAGAGATGTCTATATAATTGTTATTCTTTGCAGTAGCTTTATTATGTGCTTCCCTGCTTTTAACTCATCTCATTTTTTCCTCTTTTACTTTATGTTTTCTATCCTCTATTTCCTTTTTTCTTTTAAAAAATAATGCTTGAAGTAGGCATACACTGAAAAAGAGTTTGAACTGGAATTCAAGGATCATGCAGTGTGATGGAAAGAACAAGAAACTGAGAGTTGGAAGGCCTTCTTCACTGTGGCCTGAGAATAATTCTCAAGACAAAGAATTCATGGGATCATTAGGTTTATCTTGAAGAAATAATCTAGGTGTAGGGTGGGGAATTGAGTATGATGTTAAATATGGAGTATTCATACAAACATTATAGTGTTTTAAAAGGTCATTATGCTATTTATTGGTATGAGCATCCCAAATGTGTATTAGTGCCTTTTCTTCTGGTCTTCACGATAGGCTGGTCTCTGCCCCATGTCCCTTCAAAAGGTAATGCTGGCTGGGAGTGCCATTAGAATCTGATTAAGTCTGGCTCTGCTATTCTCTAAGTACCAATTCTTTGCTGTGACATTTTCTCATCTTGCACGCTCTCTAGGGCATACATGAGTGTGAAGGAGCTGAAGGAGGCCCTGCAGCTGAACAGTACTCACTTCCTCAACATCTACTTTGCCAGCTCAGTGCGGGAAGACCTTGCAGGTGCTGCCACCTGGCCTTGGGACAAGGACGCTGTCACTCATTTGGGTAAGTGAAATGAAGACCAAACATGGTAGGAAAAAACAAAGAAGACTGAAGGAAGCTTGTGAAAATAAGTTTGGGGAAAAAAGAAAGACAGAGAAAAAGTAAATTTACACAGTGAATTAACTGCTTTGCACTGAGAGTGGCTCTTGATAGAGCCTGTCAAAATGTTTCAATATAGACAGGTAAGACGTATTAGAGCAAGCAATGACAAATGCTCAGGATGTTCTAGACTGAATCTATAATTTAGATGAAAATAAATTGCTGGCATAGAATAAGATCATTTTAAGTCTTGCAGAGCCCCAAGTGGGGAACTATCAAATTATCAAGAAGGTGGCTGGACTGTGAAACCTGCTTTACAGTGATCACTGTTCCAGAAGACTGGTGGGCTTCTTGTATGGTAGGACTCCTGAGGAAATCCCAGGAAATTCAAAAAGTGGGGTTTGCCTGCTCACTGGGGAAAACAGTGGATACCTTAACACCAAGTGCAACTACTGAACACAAGAAAGACAATCGTTTTTACAATGTCTTATTATTATAAAGGGAAATCTTACTGAGCAAGCAATAAGAGTGATTACATCCATTTTATAAACATATGGATAAAGAGTAATTATTGAACATAATTAGTATATATTTCCAAAATGTCTTAGATAGCATTCTATAAAAATTTATTTTAAAATAAGTTACTGTAATTGAGAGTAATATTTTGTGTTGGAAAAAGATTGGTTAGACAGACTGGAAACAATTTTATGAATGATTTTTAAAAGGTACTGCAAAGTTGGTCTTCCTAGTAATCAAATAAGAAGCAGAGAGGAATAAATTAAAGTAATAGAACATAATGCTGTATACGTCAAATACTTGGTCACAGTGAAGTCTAGAACATATTGACTTGACAATCATAGAAAATATGAGCAAGTATTCAAAAGATAACCAGTGTTGTAGATTGGGGAAGGAGGAAGATGAGCAATGCGTTAGCAATAGACAAAAAAAAAAGGTTGCTGTTCAATGCTGTTCAAGTGTGAAATGGTGGTAAAAATCCACAGAGTGAATCAGGTTGAGATCCAAAAGGGTTATATATACCAGAAAATGGAGGATATATGCTAATGTATATATACACACATATGAATGACAAACATGTAAGAATCCAAATTAAATGCTTTGCTAGCATGCATAGCTGGGTTTCATTGGCTCTATAGTATCTGATTCAGTTTTAGAGCCCTTTTATCACTAAACTGTATTTTTAGTTCTCAGTACATCAGAAGTCAGAAATTTGTGATGTTAGTGTTGGCCTGAGGCTACCAAGGCAAGAGCATTGCGTGTGTTGATAGCATACTGTCAGGTTCCTCAAGTAAGGACCTGATATTTCCAGGGATCCATTATAAACCAAAGAAGGCATTCAGATTTATCTACAATTACTATGAGTGAAAAACTAGGGAAAGAGAGGTTTCTGGGTGGGATGAGATGTTTTGTTGGGCCTGTCAGAAAACAAATTTGTAAGTCATAGGCTGCACTTCATGGCTATTGGTTTCAGGAAAAGTTCTAAAGGATTTTTGATACAGCTGACAGAAAGGGGCTGTAGATTTCAGTCATATATTTCCAAGATGGTCATGTAAACTGGAGACACCCCTGTGCTTTCCAGATGAAAGCTAGTGTGGGTCATTCTAGCCTTCCTGGTAGCAATGGGTGGACTAGAAAGTCATATTCCTGTAATTCATTTAATAGTGAGTACGGGTGTTTTGAGCTACGCTAATCAAAAGCAACAGTAGCAGAGGGGGCATATAACACTATAAGAAAATATCTCCAACTTGGTGCACACTCCAATCACCAATAGTAACCTTTCTGCTGTATGTCTATGGAGGTCCTGACAGCAAGATTTACCCAGCAGTGGCTTCCATAAGGCCAAGGTCTATCAATAGGAACTGAATCTATTTGGTTAAAAGACCTTAAAAAATTATCTTCCTGGCCATTATGGAGACAAATGATGACTTCTTGATAAGAATTGTTGGGCTGGGGCATACCATTGAATGTTTTCTAACTTTATTAGAATTGGGCATTGGCAAGACTCATTCAACTATAAAAAATGGATAAAATACTTTAAAATTATTTATTTGAAAGCATCAGACTGGCTAAGGCAACAAGGATATGAGGAGTCCAATCTCAGAAAGAAGAAAAATGCATTGAACTGAGTCCTGTATATAATTCAGTCTTTTTCCTTTCAGGGAAATTGCCAAATTCTCAGTGGAAGACATAGAGGCAAAGCAGAGAGCAGCAACCTAGAGCTTGCTTTGGTCTCAAGACAAAAATTAGAGTTCAGGTTTTCAGGGTAACCAAAACTTGAGGGACCAGCATCCTAGAGAAATGGAAATCACAAAAAGTAAGCCTGATTTTCTGCTTGTGATTTTCTTTTAAGATATTTGTTAGTTACTAAACTTACATTCTCAGGGCCACTGGGCAAGAAAACATGTAGAAAATACCTTCTAAGAGATTAAAAAGCCAAACAGTGATTTTAGGAGTCTCATAACAGAAGAGAGAAAATTGGGAGTTGAGGCCTTGTCGAGAAGAAGGGGCTCTGAGACACCCTCTGTGCAAGGGTAAACAGAAGTAGCACAGCTTATACAAAGTCTAAAATCTAGCCTGAAACACTTTTATAAACGTTTCAGTAGTTTTTTGGGGAACAAGTGGTGTTTGGTTACATGGATAAATTTTTTAGTGGTGACTTCTGAGATGTTGGTGCACCCATCACCCAAGCAGTGTACACTGTACCAGTGTGTAGTCTTTTATCCCTCACCCTGCTCCCACACTTCCTCCTGAGTCCCCAAAGTTCCATTGTATCATTCTTATGTCTTAAATCCTATAGTTTAGCTCCCACTTATAAGTGATAATATATGATGTTTGGTTTCCCATTCCTGAATTACTTCACTTAGAATAATGGTCTCCAACTCCATCTAGGTTGCTGCAAATGCCATTATTTTGTTCCTTTTTATGGCTGAGTGGTATTCCATAGTATATACATATACCACATTTTCTTTATCCACTCATTGATTAATGGACATTTGGGCTGGTTCCATATTTTGCAATTGTGAATTGTGCTGCTATAAACATGTGTGTGCAAGTGTTTTTTTCCATATAGTGACTTATTTTCCTTTGGGTAGATACCCAGTAGTGGGATTGCTGGATCAAATGGTAGATCTACTTTTAGTTCTTAAGGAATCTCCATACTGTTTTTTCATAGTAGTTGTACTAGTTTACATTCCCACCTGCAGTGTGAAAGTGTTCCCTTTTCACCACATCCACATCAACATCTATTAGTTTTTGATTTTTTTTAAATTATGGCCTTTCTTGCCGGAGTAATGTGGTATATCATTGTGGTTTTGATATGCATCCTATCTACTTTTCTTTGTTTTTGTTGCATTTGCTTTTGGGTTCTTGGTCATGAACTCTTTGCCTAAGCCAATGTCTAGAAGAGTTTTTCCAATGTTATCTTCTAAAATTTTTATGTTTCCTCCTGAAACACTCTTAATCCCTGTTTGGAGAAAGTTTATCTGCCTATATTCTAACTGCCTAGAAAAAGAAAGTTAAATATTCTTTGGAGAAAGACATAATTGAAAGCCTCTACAATTGTTCATGCACAGTGTCTAGCAATCAATAAAGAAATATCAACTATTTCAGGAGACAGGGTCAAATGATGATAAACCAAACAAACAAGTCATACAGAATCAAAACTTATCCAGGTATTGGCATTATTGGGCACTGGCTTTAACTATGATTAATAAGTAAAAATAGATGAAAATGCATAGTTTGTTCATAGAACTGGAATCTCTAATAGTGGATCAAATGGAAATTTTAGAACTAAAAATAGATACCAGTAAGAAAAATTAAGAAATTAATAGATGGGTTTATGAACAGAAGAAAGAATTCAAGAACTAGACCATTGTAGAATATTTACAAATTGAAGCTCTGAAAAAGGAAGTGCTGTGAAAATACAGAAGAAATCTCAGGTAACATTTAAGACTCCATGAAAAATTTCTATTGTAAATTGGAGTTCTAGAAGAAGAAAAACAAATTGTGGGCAGAAACAATATTCAAAGAGATAATGACTGAGAATCTTGCAAACTGACAAACAATATCAAACCACAGATTCTAGATATTTTACACTTGCCATACAATCCAGTAATTGGACTCCTGGTCATTAATCCTAGAGAAATGAAAAAATATATATCCACTTAAAAACTAGTACATGAATAAATCTTCATAGCAGTTTTCTGTTTTCTATATAGTAGCCCCAAACTGGAAATGACAAAAGTGTCCTTCAGTGCTGACTGCTTAAACAAACTGTGTACATCCACACAATGAAATACTACTCCACAAAGTATTAATGCATGCAAAAACTTGGATGGATCTCAAGGGCATTATGCTAAGTGAAAAAAAAAAAGCCAATCTCAAAGTTACATGGTGTAACATTTCACATTTGCAGTATTCTCAAAATGGTAAAATTCTAGAGATAAAGAACAAACTAGTGGTTTCCAGGGTTTAAGAATGAGGAGGCAATACATGGTCGGAGGTTGAGAAGAGTATGGATGTATTTGTGACATAAAGGATAGCAGGTGGGACATGTTAATAGTGATAGAACAGTTTAGTATCTTGACTATGGTGTTGATTACACAAATGTATGTATGTGATAAATTTCATAGAACTACAAACACACATACACACACAACTGCATGTAAAAACTGGTGAAATCTTCTGATAGACATCTATGATCTCTATAAATAAGCAAGGTACTTTGCATATAGCAGGTGCTCTGTGAGTGATCATTGAATGAAGGTATAGATGAGTAAAAGTATTAAATTTAAATGATTTCAAGAAATGCTTAAATTATCTCATGAATCACTGACTTCTAATGGAATTGCGAAAGAAGCAAGGGATATTTATATTTTATTCTTAATCCTTTGAGAAATAACTGTACTCCCCTACAACATGATTGTTAATGTGCTTTTCAGAAGTAAAAGACTAGACTGAACAGCTCACAGATCTGATTCAATAGAAAATTGTGTTCTTATTTATTTCTTCTTGTTCAATCATAGCTGATTAAACAAAGGAACTGTATTGATTAAAATCAGGTGTAGAGTAGTACAGACAGCTGACATACCATGATAGAGGAAGATATTCAGAATTTTCTAAATAGAGCCTTTTTGAGACTCAAGATGGGATTACCTGTTTGTGTCAGCATGTAAAGGCCCTACATTTTCAGGGTCTGTTGAGTGACCTAGCGGATAAGCACACTAGCCTGAAAGTTTGAAGACTGAATCCAATTTCTGACTATCAATGGCTTAAGTCACTATGTGAAAAGACCAAGGTAATTTGTCATCGTGATTTGCCATCAACACCATTTCTGCCCTTTCGTATGATTTTGTGCTTTCAATGCTGTGTTAACACAAAGAAAAATCTTTTTGCAGGTGGATGAATGAGTGGGATCTTCTTGAGCTCTAATATTCAGTAGTTTGAACATTTTTAGCCATAGTAAACAATGCCTGAATTGAAAACATATCTTTAAAAGCAGAACACTTAAGTTAGTCATAAACTAGCCTTTTTATAAGCCTTGGATGCCATACTCATCATCATTGATTCATTCAAAGAAAAGCTTGACTGTGTTTTGTGGCAATGCCATAGATAGAATAATGAAAACAGTCGCTCTTAAGGAGTGCACAGCATGATTGGGAGACAGATATGTAATACAGATTTATAATACTATGTGATGGCACCATACATGAAGTTAGGCAGGAACATAGAAAAGAAAGTGCCTAATTGTGCTGAAAGTATTAACAAAGAGTTTCCAGAGGGGCTGAGGCTTGAGATGGGAATTGAAGGATAAGCAAGAGTTTGCTTGGCAGACATAGGAGAGCATTCCAGAGCAGAAGAACTGGCAGATGGCGGGGTTCAGCACACACTTAGAAGTGGGGGTGCTTTGCATGGCTACAGTATTGCTCTTCAAACTTATTTTTTCCCTTGTACCTGTGAAGAGACTCAAAAAACTCAGCAAACCTTCATACATTCTCAAAGTAACATCTAAACATCTAATAATAGGTTTAATAGTAGCAAAAAGAGTAATTGGGGCATGTAATTTTATTTCAAACTACTATCATTTAAAAATAAATCTTAAATTTAGTTTCCTAAGTGTCCTCTCAGTACCATACCAATTTGAAAATCACGATCATTTATTTTTTTAAAAAAATCATGGTCATGTACTTTTTAAACATTGGGCAAGTGTTCATTGTTTTCTTTTTTTCTTTTTTTTTTTTTGGTCTCTTTAAACTTGTGTTTCCATTTCACTTATATAGAATTTTATACTAATATAACATACACATGTATTTTTTTTCAGAGTCTAGTTGGTTGCCTGTTTCTCAGCTAAAAACATTTTGAGTACAACTCTTTTGTGATCACATTTTGTTAAACTAGACTTTCTATTTTGAGATATTATACATTCACATGTAGTTGTTAGAAACAATGCAGAAACATTCTGTATAACCTTTACCCATTTCCCCTAATGGTAACATCTTGTAAAACAATAGTACAGTCTCACAAACAGGATATCAGCATTGAAACTAACATAAGTTATTAAGCGTTAAAAATCACTTCTCAGTTGAGTTATCATTTGCAATGATTACTCTTCTACAATTGATCAAAACAGTATTTTTAGATGTTGGTTAATCACTAGTAAAAACAAATACTTGGGAAATGTGTATTTTAAGGATATAAACATGGCTCTCCCAACCCCAAAGTAGTTCTTGTGTCTGTGAATGAATAGTAATTATTGCTGTAATGAGAAAAGATTTAACATAAATTATATTGCTTTGTTTCTCATTTATAGCTGTAAGTGCTAAGAAAACTTGTTCGAATAAATGAGGGATGGGGAAAGAGAAGTTCTGTTTGATTGACTAAGTGGATGATGGTGCCAAGGTATAAAATGCAGGAAAAGGAAAGGCAGATGGGGAGCCAGTTTGCTTTTGGATATGTTGAGCTAGGGGTCTCTAAAATCAACTAAGAAGGGGCTTCCATGGAAGAGGGAGGAGGAAAAGATATCAGGGGGTGTACCAGAAACCAAAAGACAGAGAGTTTGAGAAAGTCTCATGGGGTCCACAGCTACTGCAGAAAGATGAAATCAGCACACAGGCATTTTGGCCAAGTTAGAGAGAAGCATCACTGTGGCACAGAAGCTAGATACTTCCTAGTGTTCTGGTCTGCCACGTTCCTAATTGTTCTAGAGAATGTCTGTACCACCACAGAGCAGTGAGAGCACCCAATCAGCTCACAAGCAACATGCCCTCAGGTGCATGGGACCTGAGGACACTGTGGGAGGAAACTTGAACCTGGATCATGGGGGTTTAAACATAAGGGATCTTCAAATGAGTCTGGATGAAGTGATTCTTGACTGGGGGAAAAGAAAATATTTGAATGATGGAGTGTGGGTTATGGCTTCACATGGATAGGAACAAACGGGACCTGGGATTTTGTTTCATCATATGTAAAATGGGGATAATAAGCATGAGGAAGAGTGTCTGGCATAGAGCAGGAGTTCAGTAAATATGAGCTTTAATAGTAGTAGTAGAAGCTTCAAATACAGTGTATCTGTGGTTGCCTTTCCTGGTTGTGCCTTCAGCCTTCAAGATAGAAACTTTTTCAGTGCCCTGGAAAAATCTTGGCTCTTTTATAAAGGAAAGAAATGTGTTTTTAGGAATGCATCTGCTTGCAATGGTAGAACTGCTTGTAAGAAGCAGAAAGAGCTTCCTTACAAATCAGAGAAGGAAAGGGTAAACAGTGGTGGGTGATCTAGGGAGGTGAGCGGTCTGTGAATGTCCTAGAGCCCAGTGGACTGCAGTGGAGTAGCTGTCACAGGGTTGGTACGGGTAGGACCACTACCTGGGATAAGGTAAAGCAGCAGCAGTATAGGTGGCAGAAACTAGCTTGGAGGTGAGATACCCCTTCCTCATGCAGAACTTTTGCAGGGGTTCTTCCAGGACAAACTTCAGCTTTCTTTCAACCAAATAGTTAGATATTGAGATTAAAGTTTACATCAGTTATGATACATAGATGCACAATGTGAATGAAGCCTCAGGTGCTAAGAACTATTCATAGATATGGTAAGTGGGAAGTCTTTGATAACATCAACCAGATTGTTTCTGTGGAGTCTGGGTGCAGAAACCAGAGTGAGACAGGTAGAGGAACCCACAGAAGGTGAAGAGGGGGGTGTGGATCTTTCAAGAAGTTTGACTGTGAAGGCATACAGCACTAGGGTGGAGAAGGTGATGGTTAGAGGGTGATGAAGAAAGTTTTGGATTGAAAGAGACTTGAGCATGGTTATAGTCCACAACCTGATGGAGGGAGTGCTCCGAGGCACACCAACATTTGTAGATCATGAAGGTGTTAACTGGATTCCGTGTCCTCTGAGGGTATTAGTCATTAAAGGATTGGGCTAGAGCAAAGCCACCATTGAGAGCTAAGGAATAAATAAGATGTGTAAACTGGAGTGCACATGTAAATATTAGAGCTCATAGTCATTCATTAGGCAGCCTATATGACATAAACAAGATGAGAACTGTTCCTGATAATTACCCCTTGGCTTCTGTTGTAGATGATTTAACTGTCGGAAGATGACATTTAGTAAATGACGCTATTCTGGGTGCCTTGGAATTTGGAAAACAGGGAGCACTCTTGGATATTAAACACTTTAAACAAAATTAGCATAGAATTTGAATGCTGTACTCTGAAATATGGGTGCCCCAAACAAAGATTCCTGCATTTAAAAGCATGTGATGTAAATACCCACTTTTATATATGGTGATTTGAAAGGTCTTCTCTTCTAAAACATGTCCTAGTACTCATTGAATCCTTGATACTCCAGAACAGTGCCTGGCATAGATAAATGCTCAATAATGCTTAATGAATAAATGAATTATAGGAAATATCTTCCCCACGCATACTCTGTAGTGCCTAAAATTCTGTCATGATTTTCCTGCAAAGTAGACAAAAAAAGAATCCATCATGAGGTTTGTGTGTGTGTGTGTGCGTGCGTGCACGTGTGCGTGTGTGAAGTATTGCCCCCATAATGGAACAAGGAAAGGGTTATATATTAAGTCTCTAATGCCTTGCTAATAACATCTTCAGTTTTAATTCAACAGATTACTTTTCTCCACAATGTGGGAGTGGCTAGCGCTCCCTGAGTGCTTGACTGTTGCAGATAGGAGTAACTGAAAGGGTATACAAGGAGACAAAAAAAAAAAAAAAAAAAAAAAAAAAAGACACCAGATTCAGCAAAATCTTCACCCTCTACACATGCTTGTCTTGGTTCAGTCTTAACTGGAACAAAGACTGCCTTCTAATGAGACCACAAGCTGTAAAATCAAGCCAATACGAGATTTGGAGATGAATGGCTCCTGGGCTGGTTCTCTTAAAGATTCACTTCTTTTTCTAGCTCCAGTTATTATTATTTTTAATTGTCCCCATTTCCTTCTCTCCCCTTGCCTACCAGTCCACCTACACCACTTTTTCTTTCCTTGTCCTGCCTTGAAGTGCTCCTTCCCTGGACCCCAAGGCACGGTTTTATAACTTTGTCCCTTCATTATGGACAGTATGTTTTGAGGAGCAGTTTCACAAGTCACTGGAAGTAATTACATAGGCACTTGCAGACCAGCCCTCAACCTCCCCGTTTTATGGGCATATAATATTCAGCCCTAAAAATTTTACGGAACTGTTTTAGAGTTTTTCAACCAATATCCTTTTCTGAAGCTGCCCAAAGCTATTTTATTTATGTATGTATTTATTTATTTATTTATTTTACTGAAGGTGGCTTTGGGGATCATTCTCTTTACCGTGAGCCACTTGGGTATTCTTGTGTTAAAGCCTGGAAAAGCCAGTAAGAACTTAGAAATATAGAATCACTTTGGAAGCTTGGCTGTTTACTACTAAGATTTCATCTTCTAGTTAGCAGATTCTTTCTTTTCTTCCTCCACACCATCCCCTAGACCACACAACAACTCTGTCTTATTGTTTTGGCTTGTCTTTTGTAATCAAGGCTGAAAGATCTTCTAAGAAGGCATGTGTTCTCCTGCTGCCAGTCCATTAAGGAACAGCTGTGCCACACATGGCCCCCAGTTGCTGGGAGCCCATTCATATTGCGTTCCATGTACAAGTTGATGGTACTGGCACACACTGGGTTCAAGTCTTGGCATACACATTCAGGCATGCAAGAAATGTAACTTACTTTATTCTTCTGTCATTAAACTTTATTTCTATTTTGAGCCCCCATGCTACTGAGTAGTAGTAATTTACTCTCAGTCAATTATGCCTGTTATGCTTGGGGCTGTACCTAACTATGGAGATGGCTTGTATGTGCTGAGACCACAGGGAAAATGATTCATTTTTGTCCTTGGTCACCAGGTGATGCTGGTCACCTGAGATGACCCTGGTTCTCATCACAGGGACATCCTCAGGGAATTTCTGGCAGGCTGTGTTGCCCTTCCTGCTTAGCTCTGGTGGTCAGTGGTTCCTCTCTAGGGCTAAGCCACTTAGGAATCTATTACCGTAATGAAGCAAGATCCCTCTGCTGTCAGATCACACAAACCTATTGTGGGTTTTTATCTCTTTTCCAGCTCGAAAGTCAGGGTACAGTCAACTTTATTGGACCCACTACCAACTATTCATTTCCATTATTTACCTTTCGCCTCTTTCCTCTTCTTTCAGCTTGGGAGAATCATTTCTAGGCTAATGTGGTAGTGGTCGTGTTGGTAGTGTGAGAGCGAGGGTCCCTGTCTTCAATCCATCTACCATGCTGGCTAAACTGTGGATGGAGTCGTTTCAGGACCCAGGTGGCAGAGGCTTAGAAACCCCACAGCCAAAAAAGGATTTCTTGTTTCCTTGCTTTTCATTATGTTGTATTACTTCCTAGTGAGGTTAATACATGTGGAAAAGTCTGGCATTGTGAATTGAGTGGAGTAGGGAGAAGAGAAGCATGGAACCACTAGGGTAAAATGTTAGTATTTCCAAATTTTTTCCATCCTTTTACACTAGTACTTTAAAGTTTCCCCTGAGTAAGTATTCCTGGTCTTGTTATCAGTCCGTCGACAGTCTTGCAGGATGGGCATTGGGGAAGTGAGTGAAGGTGGGGGGCGCCTGAAAGTGCCTCAGAGTGGAGACTGAAGCATTGTGATATAGTTGAAAATATGTGTGTGCATTTCTTTTCTCTTCCTGTTTCAATGTGTCAGACAAAAGCAGGAACACCAAAGAAGGGATTCAACTGTAGGGGATGGAATCTCATCCCTACCCCACTCCCCATTCTACTATCATATTTTATCTCTCATCTGTGTTTCAATTTTGTCATCCAAGATAAGGAATGATAAAAATTAATGGTTTTGAGTATAAAAATGATAATCATATTCCCCATAACTAGAGAGTTGGAAGGGAATGATTATTGGCACTATAGAACAAAGACATCTAGTGTAAATCTGATCTAACAATAATTTGAGGTCTATGAAGAATTATGCCAACAGCCCCAATTTGGTAAGATTTCCTTTCCTCCTGCAATTAGCAGCCTAATTTCAGACTGCCAGGAATAAATTTTGAACCCTAATATGTTGTCTATGAAGAGAATGGGCACTTGTCTATTTGCAGCCCTCTCAAAGTCTTGCTTGTCTTCTGGATGCCTGCAGTTGTTAGGATCAGAACAACATGAAGACAAAGTATGAGCAGCTTAGAGGAAAATCAGAGCTTCTTGTTGAGGTTGTTCTCCTACTGTGCCTGGCAATGCCTGGTTTCACTCTGGGAGGTCTGTCTAATTTATGGTCAGGCCCCACCTTCTTTTTTATTTTTTTATGAATGAAGGTTAGGTGGGAGCCAATGAAGGTTATAGGCAAATGAACGTGTACTGCCAGATTGCACATAGAATAATAATATTGACAAATGGTCTAATACATATTTTGAGTCTCTTTGTTTTAGGAGATAAGCTAAATGCTTATTTATTTACCTTACTACTTTAATCTTCATGAAAATCCTTTGAGGTAGCATCTCTTGTTATTACCGTTAAACAGATCAGTAAACAGCCTTGAGAGCTTCTAAGGAGTGTTTCCCCATATCAGGATCAATACCTTTACAGTGCCAGCTAAAGAAGGAGCCCTGGCCCCTCCAAAGGCTACCTTGTGAGAGAGAAGCTTCTGCCCAGTGGTGCAGGAACCACATGTAATCACGCACAGTCTGACCCATGTAACTGGAAGAAAGTGTGTGTGTAGATTCTAGCTTCAGAAGATAATGCTGGTTCATTTGAATATATTACTATAAAATGGTACTGACAAGTAGCATTTCTGACTATTTTTTCATTATTCCTATGATCTTGCCCCTGAGAAAGGATTGCAGCTTTTCCTGAAAGCAGGGGAATGCACAGTCCCTCAGGCCCCCTCCTCCTCATTGGGGGAAGACTTAAATGCTGGTGATGGCAGGAAGGGATTGCCACTCTGGCCACTCAGTTTTTATTTATTATTTATTATCACATCTTGTTCCTTTTAATGAAAAGAAATGCTTGCATTCCTCTTATTAAATTTTGGGCAACATGTCTTTATGCCTCAGTCTGGCTTTGGCATGAGTTCATGTGTATGTGTAACTTTTATTGAAACATGAAAGAACTTTTCTAAACTAAATCACCAAATAAATTTAATGTCTTTCCTCACCCCTACATTGATATGAGTGTGTGTGTATCTCAGTGAGTAATGAAAACCCACTCCTTAATAATGTGAGTATGTGTGTCTGTGAGTGATTAAAACTCATTTCCCTAATAACGTAACAAGTTTGATTTGGTTGGAATAAAGGGTGGGTGGGAAGAAAAGTGTGAGACCCCGTATCTGTGAGAGTGGATGAAGGGTGCAAACCGGTTGTATTAGTCCGTTCTCATGCTGCTATGAAGAAATACCTGAGGCTGGGTAATTTATTAAGGGAGGGCGTTTAATTGACTCACAGTTCAGTAGGGCTTGGGGGGCCTCAGGAAACTTACAATTATGGCAGAAGATACCTCTTCACAGGGGGGCAGGAAAGAGAATGAGTGCGAGTATGGGAAATGCCAGACACTTACAAAACTATCAGATCTCTTGAGACTTACTCATTGTCATGAGAACAGCATGAGGGAAACTGCCCCCATGATTCAATTACCTCCACCTGGTCCCACCCTTGACATGTGGGGATTATGGAGTTTACAATTCAAAATGAGATTTGGGGTGGGGACACAGCCAAACCATATCACCAGTGGAGAGGGAGTGAGGATTAAAGGGTGGCTAATCCGGGTCACTTGGAAATCCACAGCAGGTCCGAGAGTAGGATGGCTGGCTTCTCACTGCCAGCTTTCCCCTTTCCCTCAGGCCACTGAGAGTTGGGAGTCTTGGAACACAAACTGCAAGGCCGAGGCAGTGACAGTCCAGGACAATACAGATTCCTTTACATGTATGTGTTCATGACTGTCCCACAAAGCCTGCATGTTAGCTCTCAGAGTCTGGGAATACAGATGGGAAGAAATCTTAGTGATAAGTCAATCTACCCCCTCATTTTACAGATGAAGAGATTAGGGGAAAGGTTGAACAGCCAAGGCCATGGAGTGAGTGAGGGTCAGCTAATGGTCCACACTCCAAGCTCCTCTCGTTCTAGTCCAGGGGGATAATTTTATAATCTGGTGCTGTAGTAGATATAGAATTACTATAAGAGGTCTAGGACCTTGGGATTTTTGTTCTCAACATGTGTTGGTGTGCACAACAGTCATCCCTAAATTAGAGCAATATTTTGTTCTATATTTTCTGTATTTCTTTATTTTGTGCAATATTCTAGTTAACACACATGTAGTTACTAAACCCGTTGCCATGTCTTCCATATAAATGAGTTATTAGCATAAGTACATCTCTCTGCAATTGAAAATATAACTTGCAAATGTGTGTTAAAATGCTTATGTTTTTAGTGGAAATGTAAGTGTTGTTTGATTAAAATTTTATTCTTCTGTGTTGGAAATGTGCACCACGAGTGCTACAATGGAGAACCCTGGCCAATTGTCCTGGGTATGGAGGGGATTTCCTGGGAGTGTCGAGGGCTTGCATTTTTATGCTTCTTCTTCCAGTTATAAACAAGCTGGTTTATTGAAAGATGGCTGTTGCAAAATATTTTTAGATTTGGAAACATCTCATTTGGGGTTGAGGTAGAGACTTCTGCTGGTTGATTAGAAGCCCAATATTATAATGACTGCGCCGTATTCTCAAGTGTTTCCAGTCCACACTCCTGGTCATCCCTCCTTTCTTGGCACATGTTGATTTTGCCATCCTTTCTTCCTAGAACCATCTTTCTTTTCATCTATATTTTCTTTATCTATAACTGAAGGAGATCACAAAAGGACCTGGACCTGGCTGGCCATAGGATGTGGGGATATTTGATGTTTTGCTCAGAGCTAAAATATATGAGCAGAAGGTAACTATTGATTTGAACTTTTTTTTTTTCCATCTTTGGTAGTGTTTCTTGGATTGTGCTCTGAGACATCTGCTCCAGAGATGTCAAAAGATATTCTACCTCGGACATGTTCTGTGTTCAAATAAGTTTGAAAAGCAAAGGGTAAAACTCAATTGATGAAGGACTTTTCAGGGCCTTTAATACAACAGCTCACTCTCATGTACATTATGGATTTTTCAGGAGGATAGTATGGCATGCTGCATTTTCCTCAAGCATATTTAACCACTGATGCCACTTGTTTTTTCAAAGTATTACCCTGGTTCAGATTTTATAAACCCAATTTGGGAAGGAAGCTAATCAATGTAGATACTTAAACTTTATAGGTAAATTGTGTAGCCTTTCAAAATCCTATTTCTGAATATTAGTTTTATTTTAAGCCAAAACTTACTTAGAAATGGGGGAAAGAAAGGAAAGAGTAGGCAGAAAAGGGATTAAACATATGTAGAGGTTAGAAGTGTGGTGGAGGAAAAAGGATGAAAAAGGTGAAGGCACCTGGAAAGAACAGAAAGCTGTTCTCTTAGAATTATCTCCACTGATGCGAAGGTCGATATTGCCATTAGAGGACTGGAGGAATAATTGTACATGAACATTGGTGATGATTACTGCTGCCATCGGATATGTAAACATGAAGTGTGGGCTCTTGGAAAGTGGAAATACTGTGTTTCTCCAGGTTTATTCAAATAACAGGCACTCTCGAATCAGACCTGTTTTTAAGTTAGTTTAACCTTATGTTGACATCATGATGCACAAATGAAATAAATATTCAGAAAATAACTTTATAAAAAAAGAGAAATAAAAAAGGATAAGTTTAGAGAATAAAAATTTTACCAGAAGTAGTAGAAATAATAAACATGGGAGGTGAGGTCTAGTTTCACCTGAGATGTGAAAGGAGACACTGTATCTTAGATGAGTTTGAGCATGGCTTGAGTAAGGTCAGTATGTTCGAGTAAACTGGGAAAGACTG
This sequence comes from Macaca nemestrina, assembly GCF_043159975.1. Classification (NCBI taxonomy): domain Eukaryota; kingdom Metazoa; phylum Chordata; class Mammalia; order Primates; family Cercopithecidae; genus Macaca; species Macaca nemestrina. The sequence continues at coordinate 34,463,064 of NC_092125.1, forward strand.
GAACTTGGACTTAAAAACTGTCCTGTGCAGTAAAGTAGTCACAAGAAAGTCAATTTAGCTGCCTATTAGGTAGATCAGTGGGTGTGGTGCCAGATATCCTGTGATTGTCTCCTGCCCATAAAGCTGTGTATGTGGTTGTCTAAGGGATGTTGAATGGAGGCAGGAATAGGACATAGTCCTTGGAATATGACCTGGCAAGAGAAAGAGCTATTCTCCTGGAGGACCTACTATACTCAGAAGACTATTGATATAGGGAAGACTCAGGTGTGAGAAGTGAAGCAAGTCCTGGGAACTGGGATCAGACCTGGGACAGAAGGGCAGGGCCAGCTGGGCAGCACAGCCAGGGGTGACCTTGGACCCCAGAGGGTTGATCCAAGGATGTTGACATTCCCTGTTTCATCTTTCAGAGATAAGACTAGGCCTGGTCCTGACAATTTTGGGGTGTAAAGAAGGAAAGCTAGGTGGCTCAACCATGGGAGAGGAGGGAAGCAGGAATTAGGATTCCAACAAGCTACACAGATAGAAGTTGGGTCACTCAGAGATCCTTAGCCTTTCCATTTGTAAGTTTCCAATGATACCATTAAGTCTCCCATCTAAGCCTGATTGGATGCAATGAACTCTTCCCTGAAACACATCCCTTCGTGTTCTCATGGAGATTTAGGGGGAGTGAGGGTGGGGAATATTCTCATAGTGACTGTGACATTCCCAATTTTGTGGTAGTTCAGTTGAACTTATCTTTTGTCTAACTAGTTGTTGAGAGTAGGGATTGTTAAATCAGAAGCAGCCTACACAGCTGTCATTTCCTTTATGTGCCAAACACTGAAAAAAAAAAACAACAAATTTTAGTGTTATCATCCCCACTTTACAGACAACAAAACTGAGTTCTAGGAGGTAAGACAGCTGTTTAAGCCCTCAAAGCTGGGATGTGGAGGGGCAGGAATTAGATCAGATTTCCTTGACTCCAAATCCCATGGGCTTTTGCCTAGAGCAGTGATTCTGAACCTGGGAAGTTTTTAAAAATGTCAGTGCATGAACCTTATCCTCGAATGTTTGGACTCAATTCATCAGGGGTAGTATTTGAACCCCTGTATGTCTTCTTTTAACTCTCCAAGGTGATTTTAATATGCATACAGTGCTGAGAATTCTGGCTCTCTATTATGTCAACATTGCTATCCCAGGCCTCTAGTATAACACTCACCCATGTAGAGGATAAAGAAGTGTGTATTAATTTGTTTAGAGGGTTTCTGTGGCAAGAAAGAAGAGCAATGACTGTATGTCATCAGAAGTTATAAAGTGACTCCTTAGAGGCTGAAATGGAATATTTGATGTTTATCAGAAAACACAATTAAGGATTGGAGAGCTGCTGTTCGTTCTGTGTTCTGAAAGGCTTTTCGAAACTTTCATTGCAGGTGGCATTGTCCTCAGCCCAGCCTATTATGGGATGCCTGGCCACATGGACACCATGATCCATGAAGTGGGACATGTTCTGGGACTTTACCACGTCTTTAAAGGTGTCAGTGAAAGAGAATCCTGCAATGACCCCTGCAAGGAGACAGTGCCATCCATGGAAACAGGAGACCTCTGTGCCGACACCGCCCCCACTCCCAAGAGCGAGCTGTGCCGGGAACCTGAGGCCATGAGTGACACCTGTGGCTTCACTCGCTTCCCAGGGGCTCCGTTCACCAACTACATGAGCTACACGGGTATCACCACTGTCTTGCTTTGTTTTCTATTAAGAATACATGGGGGCCTTTGAGAGCTGGGAGGGTGGAGGTGTGGGAGCTGATGGGAGAATGAGTAAGTGGTCCTTTGTGTCAGAGAGTTGAAGTGTATTTATTATAGGGTATTATTATTTTTTCATGTCTTTGAAGAGCTTGAAGAAATACTGAAATATTAAGGTACTTTGTTCACTGAATTCTCCTCTACTAGATATTTAAAAATATACTTCTATCCTTGGTAGTAAAAAAGGCACAGAGCTGAAAGCCCTCTTGTGATCCCCTTGACTTCTAGAATGTAGTTTTTTTTATTTTTTACCCACATTCTTAGACATTTACTCTGAAGAAGAGTCCAGTAGAAATAAAGGAAAAGAGTTTATGGGTCAAGGTGGCCCTTTATACTATTTTTGAAGTTGGTCCACGAGGTGGCTTGGTTAATTTAGGCTCAGGATTTTTTTTTTACTTTATGTTATTAAAAACAAGCAAAATCAGATTCTCTTTTTCCAGCACTGGCCAAGTACTAATTCTTAGCTGCCTGCCACCCTCTCCCCACCAAAAGGTGACATCTAATTTAAAAAAAAAAATGGCATCTTCCTGGCCCTGGGAAAAACTTGTCATCTGATCTTTCCTTCCTTAATTTAGCTTCTGTACTATTCTTCACTGTCTCTCATGCCTTCCTTGTTTCTCGTGAAAAGTAATAGTGACTGGTTTCCTGTAATGGACTCAAATTTTTCCCTAAAATTAAAGACTTATTTGATTTGATTACCTAGTCCAATGGTGAAATAAGATATTTTTTTCTATAAGTTTTGGGGTCTTGTTTGGTGACATATTCTTCTAGAACTATCCAAAAAAGAATAAACCACCACACCCTGATCGTGACTTTGAAGGGAAGAAAGCATCATGAGCCGGTTCTGTCTGTCACCTTTCAAGATGTAGGTCTATCTGAGTTTCATTGCGGTGAATAATTCAGGTGTGTCAGACGTGTAAGCACCAGCACCTTTCCTCCCCCATCAAGGGGCAGAGACACCAGACGATGCCATGCAGAAGGCAGAGGTCTGGAGGCAGCACCTTTGAAGTGGGAAGAGGAAACATTTAAGAAGCTGAGTGAGGCAGTACTTGACTGGTGTGTTTTCACTGAAAAAGTCCCTGGCACTAAGAAAACTCCCTTTCCAACCCTATGCAAAATGTACCTGCTAAAGAGACCTTGCCAGATCCAAAAGTAAAGCTGAGACCACCATTCCCAGCCCTGCTGTCTCCTTGACATTTGGCTCTCTTTCCCCTGGAGCAGCTCTGAATACTCACCAATGTCACTGGGCGATAAAGCAGGTGTCTGCAACTCCACAAATGTTCACAAGTGGAAAGGCCATCTGTTGAAACACTGCCATCTTGTGGTTTGCTGAATAAGCAACCATCAACTCAGAGCAACCTTAGTCTCACCCTAGGATGCCCAACTTTAAGGTCATGACCCTGCTTTAGATGTAAAACTGCTACATCTCTGGTCTCTGTCTTCTCTTACCCTTTCCAGCTTAGACCCTTTCTGGAACAGATTGCATTTGTTCATTCATTTAACAAGTGCTCATTGAGCCTAATAAGTTAACTCAGCCATGAACAAGGCACAATTTATCCCTGCCTTGGTGGACTTGTTGGGTTAAAATCTCCATCTCTTGTGCTACCTTTTTTGTCTCCACAGATGATAACTGCACTGACAACTTTACCCCTAACCAAGTGGCCCGAATGCATTGCTATTTGGACCTGGTCTATCAGCAGTGGACTGAAAGCAGAAAGCCCACCCCCATCCCTATCCCACCTATGATCATCGGACAGACCAACAAGTCCCTCACTATCCACTGGCTGCCTCCTCTTAGTGGAGTTGTATATGACAGGTGAGAGAAGCACTGACCGTGGGTGAGCTGTTTTATTTCTCTATGGCGTTTCATATAAATAAGAGGAAGAATATGAAGCCAGGGGAACTCTAATTTGGAACTATAAATGTGTGCACCACTGCTCAGAGCTGCTGCTCCAGCCTGCTCTGTTCTCGTTGCTTTAGCAGAACTCATGGGCTCTCTTGGGAGCCAGTGGCTCATCCTAAGTGCTCAATCCCCCTCAGGGAGGCCTGGAGAGGCTGACCAATGTGACAGGGATAAATTGGCAGAACTGAGAGGGCATCTGCCATTTGCCTCTGTCAGCTGTTCCTTCGTGGCATGAGGGTGGAGTGGTGGCTTGCCACTTGCAGAGTGGTGTTGGGGGAGGGATTACAGCATACTTCTCCAGGCACTTCTGGGTGTGGGTGGATGGGAGTGTGCTCACTGCCATAAGCTGTGCATCAGAGGGCTTCCCTGACTTATGAGGGTGCTTCTGACACCTTCTCAGCCTCCAATGCCTCCCCCTCTTACGGCCACTATCTCATGGAATTGTCATCCTCTGCTTATTTTCCTATCTGCCCCACTTGACTGGTAACTATTGGGGGAGGCAGGATTCTTTTTTGTCTCTTTGTCTCTTGCCCTGCCACAACAGACACCTAATATGTGTTTACTGAAGAAAAGCATTACACCTAAAACTTTCATTCATCCTTTGCATATTGGTTTGAAAGAATATCAGATAAACTGTTGTAGAAAGGAAAGGTAGGAAAATGAATGACATCTGATAATTGGTGGGGGATGAGAGAATATGGTTTCACTGAGAAGGACCAGAACCCCTTCTGTGACCTGTGCGGGCTGACCTCATTCAAAACCTACTGCTATATTCTAAATAACGACAGTCCCTTATCTATTGGTTGCACTGTATGTGAAGTGTTGTGCGAGGTATTTTCCTTGCACTTGTCTTATTTAGTCTTTGCAATAAACACAGCTCCTGCTAAAGAAGTGAGAATTCTGAGGCGTAGAGAAACATACAATGACAAGCCCAAGACCCCACAACTGACTAGAGGTGAACTGGGGAGTCCAGTGGAAATTTGGGAATAAGGAACACGGAATGGATGATTTCTTTTAATTTAGAGCGTTCTCATTTAGCATATCTCTTCTTTGTACCACACTTTCCCTCTGGGTGTCAGGCCTCAGCTAAAGAGAAGGGTGTCCCTGGAGCAAGTTTCCATGCCCTTCAGCTTTGCTGAAGGCCTAGGGAGAGTGGCAAGAGAGAGACAGGGATAGGAGGAAGCTGGTGAATCCTCTTTCACAGTGGTGTTTCAGCCTCTTGGGATCTTGATACCTGTCCCTGATACCTTGATACATACTTAGTGTGTGACACCACTTAGACCTCACAACCCTACAAAGTAGTTTCATGGTCATCAGTGCCCAAACCCTCATGGGCTCTGTTTGTGAGTCAGCACACATCTATGTGATGTGTGTGAGAATCGTCTTCCTGCAAGTGTGACCTTGTGCAGCTTTGGTCGCACTGCCTGAACAGCAAGTCCTCTTTGGGTATGTGCAAACCAGAGTTTTACATCCGTTTATGTAACACATGTAAACAATTTAATCTTTGAATTCTCTCTCTGGTACAAACGTTACGATAAAGCGGACATCAGTACGGGTGTGCTGAGAGTCTGTTGGCAGAAAAGCCTGCAATTTGCTTCCTTTTCTCAGCTAGGTGGACTGCAGTTTTGAGACCTCCCAACATGTGTGTCAGGGGGACTCACGTCACATGCCCAGCAATTTGTGTCATGCTTGGAGTTGTGTTTACTCCACCCCAGCAGGTATTTGGAACCCTTATGTCAGAGAAGAGCCCCAGCTACGCACTTAGCAGCAGCCCCGGAAGGGCCAAGTGCATCAAAAGAATGAGCTTTGGAATTATGTTCACATTAGAAATGAGTGCTGATTGGAGTCGGAGGTTGGATCTTAACTACACCTTTTAGTTTCCAAAGTATTGGACTCTCAATGGTGTTTGGGAACTTGCTCAAAGGAATTAAGGAACTTGTTGTGACCTTAGGCAATTTACTTAACCTCTCTGAGCCTGAGTTTTCTCATTTGTAAACATAAGGTTATTACAGGAATTAGAAATCATTTATGAAAAGCACGACATAGTGGCACAATGCCAGTTATGTGAGGTACTTCAGAAATGGGAGCAGCTGTCATAATCACTACCTTTATTTTATAATAGTATTTTTCTGGCATATTACAAGATGTTATTCTTATTTTCTTACCTTTTGAGAGACCTGACTTGATGCCTCCATTTTCAGATGTGTCATTCACAAGTGGGCTTCTAAAAAGATTCTAAGGATCAGAGGCAAGCCCCATGAAGTGACTTACCGTTATTATGTAGTAGCTATGATTGCGTCTACCTCTTCCAGTTACCTCAGTTACGGTACTTGTAGAACTTTTCATAAACTGTATTAATCACCTCATGGATATCCATAAAACAAGCATTCACAGAGGGACTGCTGGATCCAATCCCTGTGCTACCTTTCGGGAATATAAACAGGAATAGGGTTTTGTCTGGACCTGCTCACAGGCAAAGGAGAGGAAAGAATGGGAATGGAAATTCTCAACACCACATAGCAGAGTCCTAAGAGAGGAGCCAGCAGGTGAAGTGGGTGCACAGAGAAGGGAGTACTGGCCACTCAGAGGAGAGAGGCTTAAGTGCTACTGCAGAGTTTACACTTGAATGGTTCTTGAAGGGTAAGTAGGAGTTTGCTAAACAGAGAAGCTTGGAAAGGCTATTTGGCAGCAGAGACAACAGCTCCATGTTTTATGGAGCTGAAGAGCATGATGTATTTGTGGAATGGTGATCTGTTCATTGTGCTGGAAATACAAAACTCAGAAAGGAACTGCAGTAGGTGAGGCTGGAGCTAGCTTGCGAAGGGCCTTGAGTCGTGATAAATAATTTGGATATATCCCCAAGGGCAATGGTGAGCCAAGAGACATTACATTTCACCTGACTTTTATTTTATGTAAGTGATTTAAAGTAGGGAGTTTGAAACATAAGGACACATATAGCTAATAAGTTTATGTGGGAAATTATTGTCTGTTTTAGTGGGGGAAATTCAAGGAGGCTTTGAATGACTTATTGAGAGTCAGTGTAGAAGGGAATTTTATGTTGAAAGATTCAGATTTTAATTGTTTGGTGTTTACTTATTTCCTAGGACAGAAACTGCCCACTTTCATCTCCAAAGGCCTCTTTTATGACTTAGTTAAATTTTTCTGCTTCATGATCTTGAAATTTTCATGTCACTGAATATTGCAAAGATGAGATCCACACAAGAAAAAACGATTGAGATACAGTTGTTCTAGGTCCTTACTAACCATCAACCCCTCCCCTCCCCACACAAAGGTCTATCTAATTTTCTTATCCCAACTCATCTGATGAACTCTCCTCATCTCCCATCTCCATCCCTTCATCTCCCCAGGGCCTCAGGCAGCATGTGTGGCGCTTGCACTGAAGATGGGACATTTCGTCAGTATGTGCACACAGCTTCCTCCCGGCGGGTGTGTGATTCCTCAGGTTATTGGACCCCAGAGGAGGCTGTGGGTAAAGTACCATGATGCTTTTTCTTTATAACCTGGTGACCACTGAGGATGGGGGTGGTGGTAAAGAGTGGAGTAGTGACGTGGTGAGAAAAAGGCAATGTGTGTGTGTGTGTGTGTGTGTGTGTCTGTCTGTCTGTCTGTCTGTCTGTCTGTCTGTATGTGTTTTGGCTGGATATCTTCAGGAGCCTTGCAAACTGTCTGGTGCTGCTGTGTGCAGAATGTCCCATATGTGTCTAACATAGAGGCCCCATGGCTGTGGTGAAGCAGAGATCAGCATATAGGACAGAAGGGTGGAGAAGTCAGCTGAACTCAGGGTGTGACTTCAGGGTGAGATAGCTGGGAGGTGTAGTGTTATGTGTGCCTACTGGTCCTTGGAGCAGCCGTGCCACGTGACAGTATAAGCTGACCTCTTACTCCTGTATATCAGGAGAGTAATAGAGAACACAGTGCAGAGAACACTCATGCACTGGCTGAGCGAGTCTGGGTGGGGTGGGGGGAACCAGGTGTTCCACACTGATCGTTCTTGTCTATGCTATTTTATGAGTCTATTAATCACTGGTAATGGTTGTGCTTTGGATATGATCTGAGTTAGGCTCCAGGAAGCGGAAAATATTTTTTGTTATCTTTTTTTCTGTACCTCCCCTAACTTTTCAAATAGTCACACATTCACTCACATATGTACATTAATGCCCCTAAGATAAATTACAGCACGAATCTTTTCCCAGTTCAAGTCAGAAAATACTGTTGACAGGATTTTAGCACCTCCTAATGAATGGCTTGACTTCTTCCATCATCATCATCTTTAATGTTTACCTAATTATCATCTTTTTTCTTTGCCTTTAAAATATTAAGACACTAAAAACAATTAAATAAGATGTGTTGGGCAAAGTCCTGTTTGAATTAATCTGCAGTCTTGATTGTGACATGAAAAAAGGAGAATATTGGTCTGAGAGTCTACAGTATCTGCAAGATATAATCCTGAGCTCCCAGTCACTCAAGTGACAGGGCTTCAGGGATAAATCTGGAAGGAGATAATTTACTTGATTGATTGTATATGACTTTTTTCAAGTGAGAATTTTCAGGGAAGAATGGAAAGTGAGTATGAAATTTACTGCTTTGGACTCTAAACAGAGATTCGCATTTCATAAAGAGCCATTTTGTGTGAGTGTGGCAAACAGTCTGTCCTGTGCTGGTGTTTTAATGCCTGTTTGATTCCCTGGCCCAGTATTTTTTTCTTTTTTAATTCTAGGGAGGAAAAAAATCAGTTATCTGAGAGAGGTAAAAGGAATTAGAAGTTCTAGGTTCTAATTCTTGTGTCTTGAGGCAAACCAAGTTAACTTTCAGGGCTTCCATTTCATGCTTTAACATGAAGTCATAATAGAAACGTTTTGACTGTCAGTGCCACTGTTAGGCTGATTTCTAAGGACCTTTATTCTGCTAGTATTGGGGGCTTCATAATAATAGTTAAGAGACCAACAGAAGTTTTTAGGACTACTAACATTGGACTTCACAAGCATTAATTCATAAATCATTAATAAACTAAGTATATATGAATAATAAGAAATACTGGTCTTCCTTTACTTTGAAAGGGTGAGGAACCAGGTCATATTTAAAATATACACTATAAAAGTAATTGAATCTCTAACAGAGCTGGCATAAACACATGTATTTATAAATATGTCTAATGAGCACTACTTAACCACCAACTGTTTTCTAAATGCTATGGGGATTAGAAAACTAAAACAGACATATGCCCTGCTTAAGCGTCATCTTCATGGTGAGAATTTTCTGGCTTCATAACCTAAAATAGCTCCCAGCCTCACCTCGTAATTCTGTATCCCTTATGTTCCTCCACTTGTCTTCACAGATATCATTACTACCTAGTATTATACTTTATATCCCTTTATATATTTATTGTTGCATCTATCACTTTGTTGTAAGATATAGAAAGGCAAGACTTTTGTCTCTCTTGTTCACTCCTCTATCTCTAATACCTAGATTAGTATCTCTAATACCTAAATTAGTTCTAATACCTACATTAGAAGTACACTACCAATTTTTGTTGAATGAATGAATCAGCTCATAATAAATGAATCAACTCACAATATAGGTGAAAAACAATAAAAACCATAAAATGTAACACACCACACACACACACACATAGTTGCACACACATATTTTTGAAATTAATAATATGTGTTTATGTTTCCTGCTGTAGTTTCTCCCTGCGGCTACCTCTTTGCTCCCCATACCTGAACTGAAAGGGAAATTGCAATGTTTGAACTGGTTTTCTCTGGGCTTTGGGACATAATTCATTTTCCAAATTTTGAAGGGCTAAATACCTCTACTTTGGTAAATGTAGATATTTAATTTCTCTAGAACATTGTATAGATCTACACTGCCCTAGTAAGGCAGAGGTTAAACATTATCGCTTATTTTCTAAAAGAGGAAACTTAGGCATAGAAAGATGTGCCACAGCCACTCAGCTAAGGGCACAGGAGGCCTGACTCTGCTGGTTCTCGATTCAGCACTCTCTCTTCAACTCCCCTCACACGACAGAAAAGAAAACCATTTGGGTAGATTATTTCCATGGAGCTGACTTTCATAGATTTGTGATATTTGATTTTTTATCATTACATTTTTATTGGCTACTGAATCTTCATTTTTTTCCCGCTCCATAGTATGTGTTTCTATTTCCTGCCTGCAGTTACCTACCTGCTTACACATACCTGAACTGAAAGGGAAATTTCAATGTATGGTTTTAAAGTTCATCTAACCATCAGTTGAAAGGATTGCCAGGGTGGGATCTTAGGGAATGAGAGGAGTTTTGTGAAGAGCCCTACAAAGATTGCAGTGACAGGGTGAAATCATTGGTCTTCAGAAGCATTAATTTATCGTAAGTTATGAATGAAGTAATCACATGTAATTCTCTCCTCAAGGATTCTTTAAGGATATGACTTTTCTGCAGCAGCCTTATGTTTCCACCTAGGATGTGGATTGCTCCCTTCCCAATTCCTGGCTGGTTTCCTCTTGCTAAGGGCACCATGTACAGGAATGGGGTAACAAGAGTGTAATGCTTTTTACTTTTACAACTTTGTTCTTACTAGTACTTAAGATCTAACCTGCTAAGATGACCAACTTCTACAGGAATTCTAAGCGTTCTCTCTGTAGTTCCTCTTTCTGGCTGCTAAGGGCTACTCATTTTCTGACTTTTAATGGCTGCTACTGATGTATCTTTCTGCTGATCTCCCACCAGGGCCTCCTGACGTAGATCAGCCCTGCGAGCCGAGCTTACAGGCCTGGAGCCCTGAGGTCCACCTGTACCACATGAACATGACGGTCCCCTGCCCCACAGAAGGCTGTAGCCTGGAGCTGCTCTTCCAATACCCGGTCCAAGCTGACACCCTCACCCTGTGGGTCACTTCCTTCTTCCTGGACTCCTCGCAGGTCCTCTTTGACACAGAGATCTTGCTGGAAAACAAGGAGTCTGTGCACCTGGGCCCCTTAGACACTTTCTGTGACATCCCACTCACTATCAAACTGCACGTGGATGGGAAGGTTTCGGGGGTGAAAGTCTATACCTTTGATGAGAGGATAGAGATTGATGCAGCGCTCCTGACTTCTCAGCCCCACAGTCCCTTGTGCTCTGGCTGCAGGCCCGTGAGGTACCAGGTTCTCCGCGATCCCCCATTTGCCAGTGGTTTGCCCGTGGTGGTGACACATCCTCACAGGAAGTTCACGGACGTGTGAGTTTGGTAGCATGACTATGGGGCTTCCTGGGGCTCTAGGGGTGGGTTTTGTTACTTTTTCCCCGCTTTTTAATATTCAGTCATGCCCTCCGTTGGAGGAATGTTTAGACTCTCAGAGGGGATTTTACTGTAAAGTGACATATCTGAGGTAAAGAAAAACACTTCCCAGAAAGGGGCAAGCAGGTGTCTGATTGCTGATGCCATCATCATGATTATGGACAAAACAGGTTAGTGTATGAGATGTTTCAGTTGAACTGAACATAATTGCCACAAATGAGTTGATCAGAATCACATACTCCTGTCTGGTGACAATTTAATTTCTAATTCTTTGCTTTAGATGTCTGATCATCTGCCACAGACCTCATAACATTTATAAGGTATAGTCAATTCTTCTATTGCTATGCAAGGAGGCCAAGGGCCCAGCAGACAAGACGATGCACTCAGTTCCATGACTCATTCATGATATGCATTTCATTCTTTCCCCTTCTCTCATTTCTCCCCCCAACCCCCCATCAACCAACTCTCTTTTATCTTTCTCTTCCAGCTCTCCTCTTTCTCTTAGTTCTGTCTTTTCTTCCTACCTTTAGTGAGTTCTGCTATGTTCCTGGCACTGCATGTTCAGTGCTGGGGGCACAGACTAAGATGAGGTCCTTACTACAAAGAACTCAATGTCTGGAGCAGGAGGCTGGTACCTCCAAAGGCAAATTCTCTCAACCGCATAACCTTCTTTGGAGACTGCCCTGAGGGCAGAATTAGGGCAAAACAAAGTTTTATCAGAGATGCTGTCAGTTAGTTTTTGCTGCATTAGAAATCATCACAAAATGTAGAAGGTTAAAACAACAAACATTATTTCCCATAGGTGGGTTGAGTGTTCTCATCTAGACTGATGTGGCTGGTGGTAGATGACCCAGGATGACCTCCCGCACAGCTGAGACAGCTGGCATGGCTGGAGAGATGAGGGCCTCTTTCCTCATGGTCTCTCAAGACTTGGCCTGGGCTTCTCATGATAGTGGAAGGGTTTCCAGCAGCAGAGAGGGCAAGCCCCCAAATGCTTACCCTTTTCAAATATTTGCTTTATGTTATTCATGATAATGTTCCACTAGCCAAAGCAAGTCACACAGCAATTTTAGACTCAATGGGTGGCAAAATAAACCCTCCCTTTTGATGAGAGAGGCAGCAAAGTCACATCATAGAAGGGTACATCGGGGACAGGGTAGTCATTTGGCAATCTACCATAGCTACAAAAAAAAATAGAGATAAATGTCCACCTTGAACTTCATTACATTTTTCTTCCCATATTTGCCTGTCAATTCGAATTAGAAGGTAGTGAAATGACCAAAAAGCTAATACAAATGCAAAGGTAGCTTTAAAAAGAAAAAAGAAATGCCATTTTGAACTTCTTAAATAAGGCAGTTAAGATGACGTTTGTTATCTAGTTTGCTACACACACACACACACACACACACAAAGACACACACATGTTTAAGGTCAATAATATCTCATTTTATAGATGAAAAATCTGAGGCTTAACTTTGATTTGGTTCAATAGCTAGTAAATAGCAAAATTGGAATTAAAATCCAATTTTTCAACTGGATCTCATTTTGATCCTCTTGCTTCAGTAACACTGCCTTTTACAAACTCAGATCCTGGAGGGCTTGGGCTACCTGCTGCTGAGTTTTTCCTCAAGAAAAATAAACACATGCTGATGTTTCCATCCAGTCCTTTCCCCAGCCACAGAAAAGTGTGAAGCTTTTATGCATGGCTGGACAAGCAGTCTGACGGAAACCGCCTTGTAAAGGGAAACTGTCAGCATTGATTAGGATGTAAAATTGGTTTTGCTTTAGAAATATCTGGCATTCTCATAAGAGGTTTGCTTCCCTGGGGAATGTGGGGGTAACTAATTTGGAAATTTAAAAGACTTTAATATCTAGGTTTCTTTTCTATTTAAATATTTAAAGGCCAGCACAGAGGTTTTTAAAGATGTTTTTGAAACCCTGAGACATTTCCTGGTTGCTGGTTGCTGCATCAGCTGAGGGAGTGGAGGCTTTGTGGGTGAGCTGAAAAGTCTGTTAAAGAGGAGAGAACCATGTCAGAATACTGATGGCAGCCACTCACGGTAGTCCCAGCAACCCTTTGAGATCCTGTTTCACTAAGTAACTCCCATCCTAGCTTGACTTTGGTGATAGTTTTCCAATTAGGGTAGGCACTGGGCAAAATTAAGATGAAGATAGAATTTGTCTTTCGGATCAGAAGCTCCCCTTCTTGAGCCCTTTTCCTCTTCTCAGTGTCCTGCCTTTCACCCTCACCACACAATCAGTGCACCCGGGCTCTAGAGAGTCTGACAAGCTCCTTCCATCTCCAGGGTCAACTGATACGACTCCATTCCTGATACCTACATACTTTAATAGGTTTGGAGGTGAGCAGTTGTTTAACGCATTTCTAATTGTGGAACTTCTTAAATTCCCCAAATTGTGACCAAAGGTGTTCCTACCTTCTGTTATGAGACAGTTTATCTTATTCCTAAGGATTCAGTCTCCTCAAGACAAAAATTCTCTTGAGAGAAAACTATGATCGCAGACCCGAGAAGGGGGCCTTCCTGAGCCCAAACACTGAAGCTTTAATCTCCAGTTTCTTTGATTACTTTGATGATACAGAAGACTGGCTTTTAAATAGTTTTGTTTTGCTTTAACATGGTAAAAATGCACTTGAAATACCATCTTCCTAGATTGACTAGGACTGTTAAGTTCAGTGTTAACACAGCAAGCGTTTACTGTGCATTTACTCCGTACAACGCACAGGGATACAGAAATAAATATGGTTTCAAACCTGGTAAGACTGTGCCTTGATCTTTGTTTTAGACAATGCAGCATATGTTTAACTTTTATGTTTCCCATAATATTTCCCTTCAACTTCTGCAAACCATCAACGAAGGACTCAGGGCATGCCTCACTTTGTGGCTGTAGTGGTCACAAACCCTTTGGTTTCCATAGGGAGGTCACACCTGGGCAGATGTATCGGTACCAAGTTCTAGCTGAAGCTGGAGGAGAACTGGGAGAAGCTTCGCCTCCTCTGAACCACATTCACGGAGCTCCTTATTGCGGAGATGGGAAGGTGTCAGAGTGAGTATTTTGTGTGTGTGTGTGTGTGTGTGTGTGTGTGTGTGTGTATGTGTGTATCTGAGCAGGGACACTGCTCTGAACAGAAGTTTCAGGAGTCTGACTTGTTTTGGAAATGTAGGGAGCAAGGCACCATTTGATTCTAGTGTTGAAATTCTAAAATCTGGGACTTGGTTTTGTCAGGTCTTGAGATCTGGCATCTCTAAATAGTTATGGAGGAACCCACTTTTATAGCTAACCCCAGAGTATTGAGGTATTGAGACTGATTATCTGGGAGCCCCTTTTATGGCCTCAGCAAGCAACTGCTGGACAGTGATTCAGGGAAGGAATTTATGCAGAAGGTTACTCATCAAATGATGCCGAAAGACGATCTCTTTTGAACAAATGGCCTATTCTACTAACTAGTTGTGTGATCTGAGGAAATTCAGTATAGCTTTCGGATCTTCAGTTTCTCATGTAAGCCTTAGTAGAACTGATAACAATATAATTTCCAGCTATTCTGTAAGCATCACCAAGGTAGAAATGGAATCACTCTTTCTATTTCTTAACATACCATGTTACTTTTCTTGTTGCCCTTTTGTGACATTAACATAGAGGACTAATTAATTCATTCTGGTTTGCCTGGGACTTTCCCGGTTTTAGCACTAGAAATACCAAGTCCCAGGAAATCCTGGACAGTTGATCACCCTACATCAACCTAATTTTAATGCTCATCTAGCCTTATTTATTACTTATATAAAGCTGCTGGGATTAGGAGGCTGGAAGACAGACACTGTGATTTGTCTTAGATTTTGCATCCTAATGAGATGGGTTATTTGTATTTTCCCAGACCAAGTGAAGATATATCGTATCTTGAAGCCCTATTGGGAATCAATTCTGTAGCCTTTCTTGGGATTCCATCCCATCATTTAGCAGTCGCTAAACATTGTTTATCTCCTCAATCGTCTAAGATCCTGAAACTATAGTAAGTCTATTCCTTGTCATAGAAGTATAAACACTAAAATGTTCCCAGCCCTCGATAATATGTAGAAGCCATTGAAGTCACCTCAACCTTGCTCATGTGCTGTCCCTTGCCACCTACCTCAGCCTCAGCCTGCCACCTTCCCTCCTTCATTTCAAATCAGATTTCTCCCTGGGATGCTTCACATTGCAGAGGACAGGTCCACTTGATACTGTTGTTGTTTTCTCTGTTTTGGTTGCTTCATTTTAAACCTACAGCCCACCAGTTAATGTGTTGGGGGGCTGGGTAACCACTACTACGCTGGCAGGACCCTCCTTGAACAAAACACTCTGCCCCCTGCCCTAGCGTCTTCCAAGGCAGCTGTCTAATGGTGGCCACCCTGCAGCCCCAGGGTGCCATTTCTGCCTGAAGCATGTGGGGCTGAAAGGGTTGGAGAGCTCTTTTCCTACCCTGGTTTTGCACATTTTCTCACGTGCCTTAAAGCAGTTTCATCTAAGGCAGCACTGCTTGGCTACTGGGTCTCACGAGGTTTCTTATCAAAATGTTCCTTGAAACTTCTGCCTGTGTTTTCTTCTCTGTGTAACTAGTGCTTCCATCCAATGAGAAGGTATGTAACTCCAAATCTGGCTTAACCAAAGGCACCACATTACACATAAAACAAGGAGCCATACAAATCATTAGTGATCACTTAGATATCACTTGTCAATAGGACCATCAAAAGAAGCACAATGCAGGGCCCTGAAATTATAAACAGTATTCATACAGAAGTTACTCATTTCAATCTGTGCTGTTCAATATAGGAGCCGCCAACCATAGGTGGCTCTTTTTGCCTTTAAAATATACCAAATGCACCTAAAAATCTGAATACTGAATTTTATTTAATTTTTAGTAATTTACATTTGGTTTAAAAACCAAAACTCAATTTGGTTATTGGAAAATCTTCAAGTATATTTGGAACAACTTGGGCAGGTAAATCTTATGTTTCAACTATAAGTATTATAAAATCTAAATACAGATCAAATAGTTAAATTCAGATGTGTTGTAAGTGAAAAATACACACTAGATTTCAAAGACTTAGTATGTAAAAATTATGTAACATGCCTCATTTTATACTGATTGCAGATTGAAATAATATTTTGAATATCTTGGGTTAGGTAAAATATAGTATTAAAACCAATTTTACCAGTTTCTTTTTACTTTTTAAATGACTACCAGAAAAATTAAAAATGTGACTTTCACTACATTTCTGTTGGGCCGCATGGCACAAGATGGTACATAGCATGCTTATACTGATTGTTTAGATTATCTTCAAAATGAAAATATAAAGTTGGCGACCTCCAAGATTATTCCTGCACCCCTTGTAGCAAAACACAGATGAAGGTTAATCTTCTCTCCATAAATAAGCACATTAAGGCATAAAGTATTTGGAGACTTCTTGGATATAGCACACATTTAATTAGGTCCCCAGTATAGTCTCTTTTCATTGAACTGCATTGCATTTATATAGAAAAATGATTTGAAGTTTCCTTAATTTCTTCAATTATGTTGTTTTTAAATCTCTTTTAGCCTTCTCCACTTCCAGCTTGCCAAGTAAAATATGATTACTATATCACTGTATTCATAGCATACATTTAATTCATTTTAAACCATTCTCATTTCTAATTATTTAATCTTTCATTCATCCTGGTGAGGAATACTTTAAACAATAGATTAGAGCTATTTGTGATGTTCTGGGTCTGAAAACACTTTAACATTCCAAATCCTTTATCTATTGAGTTAAAATACATGTCCATTTTGAGCATAAACAAAGTCAAGGAGAAAAAAATGGTAATCCTCATGCATTTTGCAATAGCCAAATGTTGGTTCTTTCATAGGAGCATCAACCCAAACTTATCTATTTTGTTTCCATAAGTTGCTTCATGTCCCTTTCACTATAAACTAACTCACCCACCTCAATTCAAATTTTGTCATCTGCTGTATTAGCATTTGAGATTGGAAACTAAAAACGTTTTTCTTCTCTTAGCATTTGTTTCTTCCCTGCAATATATGTTAGCTGTCACCAGGTGGTAGTAGGGAGTAAAGACAGGGACCTGAGCCCTAGAGATGCCCTAGACGGAGAGATGGCCCCATAGGGCTACTTAAGTCTCTAGGTATATGAACAGGAGATTGAATTTTACAAAATCCTAATTTTTATAACAACGGCACCTTTATGTAACAAAACAATGAAATCATAAAGAAATACTAGATAAAAATGAATAGATGAAACCACAGAGACAGGCAGGCTTTCTCCTTACCGTTGTCAGCTATTTTAAGCCTTTATTCATTATAGGGCTGGCAGGGCTTTTCTAAGCTTAAGACCCTCTCCCGAAACGCCATCAAGACCCTCATGGATCTCCTAGATGTTTCTGCGCCATGAGCTACCTGACTTCCAGGAATTCCCACAACCCACTGGATATGCCAATCAACAATCATTGAATAAATTGTATCTACTTTATATATCCGTATGTTTGTTTCTATTTTCTGTAAAAGCATTCTTCTAGCTCCTACTTTTTTCCAACTTGCACTTTTTAATATATACTGAGAAATTGTAAGAATTTTAAACAATGGTAGCTAAACAAGAAAAATTATTTTTTTGTGTTATATATGCATGTATATTTTACCCTCTAGGAGCCTGGGAGAAGAGTGTGATGATGGAGACCTTGTGAGTGGAGATGGCTGCTCCAAGGCGTGTGAGCTGGAGGAAGGTTTCAACTGTGTAGGTAAGTTCAGGACTTCCAGTCTAAGATTGTGTCCTACTTTTAGAGGTGTATTATTTTGTAAGTTCTTGATACCTTGTAACATCTAGCTTAGTGATAATAATAACCTTTGATGTGTCCCTTGTATGCCAGACATGAATTGTTTCACAGGTATTATCTCATTCAATCCTTAGAATAATTGTGGGGAAACCAAAGTGAGCTTAAATAACTTGATTTCATTTATGCAGCTAGAAGTGGTAAAGTCAGCATTTGAACTAAGGAAGTAGAGCTTAAATTTGAACTAAGGAAGCAGAGCTTAAATAGCTTGATTTCATTTATGCAGCTGGAAGTGGTAAAGTCAGCATTTGAACTAAGGAAGTACAGCTCTAGAATCTGCATTGTAAACCACTAGGTTATTCTGCTTCCTAGTTTAATGTTACCAAAGATTTCTCTTGGGTCCTCCAGGGTAACGCCAATATGTCAGGTAAGTAGCACAATCATATGGACTCTACATACAAATTACAGTAAGGAAACATTCTAAGCCAAAGCAAAGGCAAGACATATTTTGGTGACTGTGTGTCATAGATTCAATCATGAAGAATAACAGAGGATCCTAACACATTTTAGCCTTGGAGAATCACTGGTAAAAATTTTAACTCTAGAGTATAAGGTGCTTTTTACTCTAGACTCTTGCCACTCCGGGGAGGCAGTCTACAACACTTTTCCAATTCTGATTAAAGCTATCATCACCAGGTTCCTTAGATGCATATATTTTCCATTGTCATCTACATAAATTGCAATTATTTGGTGGAGCATAACCACACATTGAAGTTTTTTTAAATAGCAGTGCATTTAAAACTATTTTAAAGTCTTGAAATCTTAAGATAAAGTAGAATGTGATTACAATTATATATAATTTATTAAGGTGTTAAGTACTACACAGAATATACAAATGTCCCTGCTCTCCAGAGCCAGACCTGCATCATAGAATGTTGGTGGTCCTCTCTCCATGCATTCATCCATCCATCCATTTGAAAAAGGCCCGTTGTGTACTATGTGTTCAGCGGTACCATGTATTCTGTGCATGTTGTGTACCATGAGTCTGATCGAGTCCCTGATCCTTTCTTGAGTACGAGTTTATCAGTGACTTAGAGCACAGCTTCTGTCTTACATAAATGCCTCCTACCAAAGCATGAGAGATGAGTTTCTAGCTTCTGCTTACCTAACTCTAGCAGTGAAGAATGCACCTTGAAACAGACCATTCTGTTTACAAATGGCCTTATCTGTTGTAAAATTTTTTCCTTTTTTTCCAGTTTGGAAACTGAGGCTCAGAACATTTTAGTGACTCATCCAAGGGCATACAATGAAATCTTTGCAGAGCCAGCCCTGGAACTCAGCTTTCCTCATGCTTAATCAAGTGCATTTTCCCTGCTATGAAACTACAGAGGATATATATTTTTTTCTGTTTTATTTGACTACCATTCAGATATTTGAAATACCTCTCCATTATTCTCCTTTCCAATCCAAACATCCCCTCATGTGATTAGGATTCCAGACCCTTTCTTATTTACCCCAAACTGGCATGCTTCATGTGGTCAATGCCCAGAAGGAAATCCAATACTCCAGATGTGGTCTGGCTATGCAGAATACATTGAACCGATTACCTCCCTCTTCTGTACACAAGTATTTGTTAACACAACCTCTGTTAGCATTATTTCTTTTTGGTAGCCACATAGTAGTCTCATATTAAATACAATATATATTCTCCAAACACTAAACTTTCCTCAGTGCAGCTCAAGTCTTATTTAACTTACAAGGAGACCTTATATTGTGTCTATCACATTTGATCTCATAAAGTTTGGCTATTTCCTTCAACCCCAGTAAGACTATATTTAAATGGTTTTAACTATACAGGGTAAGGTTAAATGATATATTCCAACATTAGACTTTTTTTAGTGAATCGTAAGTTCATCATATGCTAAGCACATAGTTATATTCCATTATTTCTCAAAAGTTCAGGTTTGAAGAAACCATTGTAAAATATATTTTTAAAGTATTCAGTTATTTTCAGATGAATTTGAAAGAAACATAAACAAAAATTTTAAGTCTGTGCTCAAAAAAATAGAGACAAGAAGCAAGAAGAGTAGTTACTGGGTTATAAGTAGAAAAACAAAACAAAACTATACACACACGTAAAGAGAGAGAGAATTATCATGGGAAAGTCATTCCAAAAGCACATACATTGGCTTTGGAGAGTGCTTTGAGTAGGTTTGATGAAACGTATGAGTTGAAAGCCCAAAATAGATTTTCAACCAAGTCCTGTGGACAGTGGCTTATATCTGGCAAGTAGAGATAGATTTACCACAGAAGGGTCTTAGAGGAAATTATTAAGAGAATAATTAATAACTATATGTTGATGGACAGCTGGCAAATTACTGGAACAGTCCTGTGGTATTGCTATGAAGAATTGAACATGAAAAAAAGGAAATAGTAACAGTAAATTTTAGTAATGCTCTCACTGAATATATACGTAGGTGTTATTTTGAATCTTAATCTTATTTTCATGTCCTAATTTTTAAGTAGAAAATAGAAATTTGAATTGTTCCATTAATATTAATTGCCTCATATTTTGGTAAAAAATGCAACAGAACTTAAATGGCTTTGTAAGTGTTTCTCAGCTATCTACATTTGAAGGCACTGTGTCTATGTATCTATAAAGAGTCAGTGCTATTCATTTACTAGGAGTTATTATATGAGCAAGAATGGAACTTGTCCAGTGCATACCAGCTGGCTTTACAACCCCAGTATATTTTCTCAGATATTCGTTTCTCACCTGTTTGCTTTTGAAGACAGCCCCTCTGTCTTAGTTTGAGGCAGTGTGGAGTAATAGCTGCTGAACCTTCATTCTGGCTCTTGGATTTAAGCCTGACTCAAATTAATGCTCTATTGCTTACCATTCAAGGGTCCTTTATGAAGTCACATAAAATCACTGAGACTCAGGCTTCCTATCATAAAAGAAACAAAATACAAACCTCACAGGGTTGTTCTAAGACTAAAAAAAAATCAATACATATGTAACCCTCATAAGCCTGGAGCCTATATTCTCCAGTTTAATAGCAGTCACGCAGTTGAAGAAACACAAGCAACAAAAAGTGATTGAGAAAAATCCCCCCTAATGCTTTAATATTTCAAAAACTATGAAAAAGATTCAAATATATAATATATGTTAGGATTTATTTACATTCCTTTCTTCTTTTACCATATTATATCTCTGGCTTCCCCTAAATATCTTACTCAACTATTACTTAAAATTTCTTTCCACACCCAGCCTACAGCTGCTTTTTTTCTCCCTGTTCTTTCTTCCCTGATCTCAACCCTTTCTGTACTTTTATAATGTAGATGGTTTCTACCTTTCTCCCAATGAGAAAAAAATCCTTCTTCTTTAGGGATGTGTGGGATGTATGTGTATCTGTGTGTTTGGGGTAGGCACTAGACTGGCAGGCAATTGCAGAATTCTCTTTAGTGGGCTGGAGAAGAAATGTCGTGGACATTCCCATGTTCATTTTTATCATGACATTTATGAAAACACTCTTTCTGTGTCACACAATATTTCTTGGCAGGAGAGCCCAGCCTTTGCTACATGTATGAGGGAGATGGCATATGTGAACCTTTTGAGAGAAAAACCAGCATTGTAGACTGTGGCATCTACACTCCCAAAGGATACTTGGATCAGTGGGCTACCCAGGCTTACTCCTCTCATGAAGACAAGAATAAGTGTCCTGTTTCCTTGGTAACTGGAGAACCTCATTCCCTGGTAAGTTAAGCCAGATGAATAGAGTCGAGGCTGTGCAAATTGTAAAGTGACTCCCCCTACGCTTACACTTGGGGTCTGTGTTTGCATAATTAAAAGAAGAAAAAGAAGAAGAAAGGAGTTAGAAGGCCTAGGCAACATTACTGGATCTACCAGCATTGCTATTATAATTACATGATGTTGGACAAGTCACTTAACCTCTCTGGGACCCAATGTTCTCACATGGAAAATGGGTATGGTAACACCTTTTTCATGTTCAGTGGTTTACTACAGTGATCAAATAAGCTTTAAAGTGTGTATTGAGGATCAAAGTATAAATTGATTTAAAGAAGTTTTATTATTGAAGAAACTGTAGAGTTTTTGCTAGAAGTAAATCCTTGGGTATATAATTTTTTTTCTGAATATCCACCTAAATAGATAGGAGATCCTCTGACAGATCTAAAATGCTATACCAATGACATCTATGAGATAACGTTGAAGACTGAAAAGAAGATTAAAGGCTCACGACTCTTGGGACCCATTCTAGATGCTTCTGTTACAAAATAAACTCTTCAATTTATTAGAATAGGCAATACAGTCCTTTCACAGAAGTGAGATTTAGGCCTCTAGATAGTTTAGGCCAGAATGAAATAATATGATTTTATACTTGAGAAGACATCTTTGAAGAGATTGAGGAGCCAGCTAAGGTTGATGCTCCAGTTCAAGGATTTCATCAAGGACCCAGGGTCTTCTAGATTCCAGCTCTTTCATCCTCGAGTGCAGCCTTCTTCCTCCTGCTCAAAACATGGCTGCAGTTCTCCTAGGTGTGAAATCAGCATTTCAAGGAAGGAGGGGACAGGCCAAAGGGAAATAGGTGTATGTCAGCTGAGTCTTTCCCTTTTTATTGAGAAAATGATAGCTTTTCTGGACATTCCACACAATAAACTTCCACCCACCTCTTACTGGTCAGATCTAGGCCACTTCATCACCTTTAGTTGTAAGGAACCCTAGGGAGATGAGCGTTTATAACCAGATACACTGTCGCCTTGAACAAAATTGGAGTTTATTAATAAAAAAGTAAGGGGAAATAGATACCAGTCGGCAGCTAGCCATTTCTGCCACACTCTCTCAGCCTAAATTCTGGCATCTTGCTCTTTCAAGTCCTGGCATCCGATGACAGAAAGCCAGGGAAGTTGGGAGATTCTGAGGTAATGACCGCTCTCTGAAGTGGCTTTTAGTCTAGCCTGTCTGTCTTCCCTAAGTGAAGTGGGAGAAATTTCCTGGAGTTTTATTTCTCTGGCTCCTTTACTTAGCTGAATCCTCAGTGGTTCCCC
Source organism: Macaca nemestrina (assembly GCF_043159975.1). Lineage (NCBI taxonomy): Eukaryota > Metazoa > Chordata > Mammalia > Primates > Cercopithecidae > Macaca > Macaca nemestrina. The sequence goes on from NC_092125.1 coordinate 34,485,924, forward strand.
AACTCAGTAGCCTCACTTTTGGGGCAGTCGATGCTGCCTGGTAAGGGCTTCATCATCACCCCAGACAGACTCCCCTGCTTTGTCCGGGGGCAGTTACCTGAAATATGCCAGGACTATTTGTAACCACCCAGTGGGCAAGACCCGTGGGCTGATGATAAACTGAGGCCTGTTGTGTTTTCTACCCTTGTAAGTTATATCTTGATGTTAAAGAGAGCACTGAGAAATACTTCAATGTTGAGAAAAGTTTTCTGCCAATAATGTGATCATTAGGCATTCAGAAAGAGAGAAAAACTTTGCTATGAGCTGGAGAGTTTCATTGTCCTTATATCTTCACACTCCATACTTCAAATTGTTGGTTGAAATTGTATTTCAGATTTGCACATCATACCATCCAGATTTACCCAACCACCGTCCCCTAACTGGCTGGTTTCCCTGTGTTGCCAGTGAAAATGAAACTCAGGATGACAGGAGTGAGCAGCCAGAAAGTAGCCTGAAGAAAGAGGATGAGGTTTGGCTCAAAGTAAGTGGCCCAAATGTTTCTTTTGTGCGTGTGAAAGGTGTAAGTATGTGTGTGTGTGTGTGTGTGTGTGTGTAAATGGTGCATTTGGATGACCTGTCAGAAAATTTTCTTTTGTTATCTCAAAGTGCTAATATTGAGTTTATTTTCACCTCTCTGAATTGTGGACTTCTTTCTGTTAATACATGAGTAATCAGTTTATCAAAGTGTAACATACACACAGAAAAGTGCAAAAATCAGAAACGCACAGCTCAATGAATTTTTGCAAAGTGAACATCCTTTCTAATCACAACACAGATCAAGAAATAGGACATTTCCATCACCGCTCCCCTACAAGGCTCTCTCATGTCCCCTCTTAGTTATTACACCACTGAGGTGGATCTATTTCTATCATCATAGATTAGTTTTGTCTGCTTTTGAAATTTATAGGAAAATGCTTTACAGTATGTACTCTTTGCAACTGATTCTTTCTTATTTGGCATTCTATTTGTGGGATTCATTCATGCTGCTTCACTTAGCAGTAGTGTTCATTTTCATTGTGGTATAAGCATTGCACTGTATGAAAACGCCACCATATATTTAACCATTCTAATATTGATGAATATTTGAATTATTTCTGGTTTTTCTCTATTGTGCTATTATAAGTCATTCTGCTATAAGCATTTCTGTACATTTTTGTGGTGAATGTGTATAAACAGATGGGTATATTTGGAACTGCCAAATCATAAGTAGGCCAGCTTTGGTAAATAATCCCAAATAATTTTCCACAGTGGTTGTACTAATTTATACTCCCACCAGATGTTTTGAGTGTTTCAAATGTTTCACATTTTCATCAACATTTGGTATTTTAAGTCTCCATTTTAATGTTTTATTGAATATGTAAAGGTATTGCCCTGTGGTTTCAGTTTGTATTTGCATGATAACTAATGAGATTGGGAGCCTTTCATATGTATATCAGCTACTCGTACATATTTTTTAAGAGCATAGTCAAGTCTTTTGTTCAATTTTCCATTGAGTTGTCTGTCATTTTCTTCATAATTTATATAATTTCATCATAATTATATGCATGTTAATTATTTTTCAGCAATATGCTCTTTCATATCTTCCAACACTATGACTAACTTTTCTTGCTCATAAACACATCTTTAGACGAACTGAAGTTCTTTTTTTTTTTTTTTTCCGAGAGACGGGGTCTCGCTCTGTTTTCCAGGCTGGAATGCAGTGGTGCCATCATAGCTTACTATAGTCTTGAACTCCTGGGCTCAAGAGATCCTCCCACCTCAGCCTCCCAAGTAGCTAGGACAACAGTTGCTTGCCACTACACCCAGCTAATTTTTAAATTTTATGTAGAGATGGAGTCTAGAAAAGGCACCAACTCCTGCCAGTATCTAACATCAAACTCAAGTTAACCAAAGCCTCTTCTTTAAACCTGAGCAAAGGGATAATCAAAGTAAACTGCTTTCATGAGACACAGGGGCAAGCTTGTATTCACTTAATAATTTTGCCTTTACCTAAATTAATATAACTTATTATAGTCCTTGATACCAAATAATTTAAATGTTTAGCTACCTGTGAAATTCCTTTCCTGTCATTTTCAAAACTAGGCTGGGCTTATGACCTTTTTGTTGAAAGCATTGCTAATTCTTTATGTTTTATTTTGCCTCTAAAATGTAAAACTGTTCAGTCCCCCCAGGCCCAAAAACAATTATGGAAGAAGTGGGCGTGTGAGATTATATGGACCAGATTTTGAGAGATAAAATTAATTGAGACCCCCCAAATCAAAGACAGGCACATAGATGCTAACAAAATGCTTGTGTTTTATATAACTAATTACTACAAACCAAGATTATAGTAACTCAACACACATAAATTAGTTTTATAACCTTATTTTTTGACTTTTAGTTTTGACTCTTATATTACTTAAAAGAGGTTTAAGAGTTAATAAGTGTCTGCCCACCTTTGTTTCCATCTGGCCTAAAACAATTAATTAGCTATAAGTCTTTTAACTCTAAGTCCCTTGACCATAGGGATCCCAACAAAGGACATAATGGACCTGGGGCAGATAGCACACCACCCCAGCATCAGGGTGAGACAAGAGGAAAGCTTGACTATTAATACTATTTCTGGAGTGCCTTGACAAAAAGGGAAAATATAAACTGAAAAAGAAAAATCCATAGGCCCTCTACACACTGAGTAGATCCCCCACTTTGGCCAAAGGGAATTCCCTCCAAACACTAAAAAATCTAATTCAAGCCTGATGAGAAATAAAGGGTCAGACACACCTCACTATGCTCCCAACCCCTAATGTTTAAGCCAGGATCAGAGGCCATTCCAAATTATAACAATAAAGTATTGCCCTTTCCTACACAAAAAAGAATACTTTTTTTCTTCAATCAGGAGACTTAGCCTTACGGGGAGAAAAAAAAAAAAAAAAAAGGATACCTTAAGGATCAATTACAACCAAAAGTGAAGGGCCCCTATCAAGTATTATTAAATACCCTCACCATATTAAACCTTTAAAACGTAACTACTTGGGTACACCTCTCCAGAATAAAACGTGTTTTTTTATGAGTCACAGGCACCATAACGTACATCTGGGAAAGAAGCCATGACCTTTGAAAGACCTCCGCTACCTATTTAAAATAACACACGGCTAAAAGTAATAACATGATACTGTGGATGGGAATAGGAGCATTCTTCTTGATTATATTTCTTTTCTATCACTTTGGCCAACTACCTTCTCCTAGAAAACACCTCTTGTATCCTTTTTGGGTGTAGAGACTCTTCTAAGGCCCAACTAGACACCATGTTGGCACTATTAGTCCTGTTTGCTCTCTCAATTAACCTAATCCAGGGTGGGTGGGAGTAAAACTCTATAATAAAATATTTCAAAAATTATAGCATCAGGGAATCATCTTTGTGATTACTAAATTTGTCATCAACATTTCCAGAATAGCAAATTCCACCTTCTGGCCTATCCAGAAAAATCTCATGGCCATCTCCCCAGACCTCCTGACTAATCACTGCAATCTCAAAGTACCCAGTCCCCTACTTGTTAGGTGAAACTCTTCCCCACTTAATGGATTCCACGTAAACCCCCTGCCACTATTACCCAGACCTGGAAAGTTGGCTATCTTTACCTCTAGTGCACTAATAATTCTATCTTTTGTACCTACTGTTGTGTTAATGACACAAAAACAAAAGTTTCCCTTCAGTGCTCTAATCTAACTCTAAGTTGCCAAGTTCCCAAGGTCATAGCAAGGTAAATGGGATTCCACTTGTGTGCAAAAAATCTGTTTGTAGGTCTTCTCCTCAATCAAAACACACAGGGGAAAAGCAACTGCCTAATTGGGGAAGGTGGAAGCACAGCCCCCTTCTAAAGAACAAGGATAGTTTGACCACCCCCACTGGAGCAGGGGAGAAATATCTCTACAGACCCAATTTGGCCACAAAGGATAGACATCACACCTTGTGGAACCTCTGTGCCCCAACTGGGCTCATTTTTGTTTGTGGTCATGAGTGGGAAACATTCATATCTCATAACCATTCCCGACTTGCTGGGGAGCCACGTGTTCTTTTAGGCATAGCTTTCCCTTATATATCAAAAAGGTGAAATGGGTAAATATACATTAGCCATGCTTACCCCTATGGAGATCACTGTCTATAACCCCTTAAGATCCAGGAATACCAGAAATAAATGAGCAATAGGGTTGATTCTGGCAGGAATTGGGGCAGCAATAAGACTAATGGACCCCTGGGGTGGCTTTGCCTACCATGAGTTAGCCCTGAAATGCTTGACTCAAACCCTACAGTCATTAGCCACCAACACAGATTAGGCATTAAAGGAAATTCAAAAATTCCTAGACTCTTGGGCAAATATAATTATTGATAACAAACTAGTGCTGAATTATTTAGTAGATTATTAAACAAGGCAAGTCTATGCAGTTATTAATAAAATCTATACATATATTAATATTAATAACTTTAAACAGATTGAGGTTAACCTTCAAAAAAATCTATGAACAAACTACCTGATAACATAAATACAATGAGGACACTGGCCCCAGCTGTATTTGGTTGACTATCAAAAATGTTCTCCCAAGTCTTACCTGGTTCTTACCTCTCCTAGGACTTTTATTATAAAAGCTAATGATAGCTTTCTTGTTGTTACTAGTTTTTGTCCTTTGCTAATTTAACCTCTTTCTTCTTTTTTTTGTTTTGTTTTTGAGATGGAATCTCGCTCTGGCTCTTGTCGCCCAGGCTGGAGTGTAATGGCGGGATCTTGGCTCACTGCAACCTCTGCCTCTTGGGTTCAAGTGATTCTCCTACCCCAGCCTCCCGAGTAGCTGGAATTACAGGTGCCCACCATTACACCTGGCTAATTTTTGTATTTTTAGTAGAGATGGGGTTTCACCATGTTAGTCAGGCTGGTCTCGAACTCCTTACCTCAGGTGATCCGCCTGCCTCGGCCTCCCAAAGTGCTAGGAAAATAGGCATGAGCCACTGCACTCCGCCTCAATTTAAGCTCTTAAGAAAGTTTGTATCTTCTAGATTACAACAATTCCATGTAAAAATGATAGCGGCAAAAGGCTTCCAACCCATCCCATCTTCTGAGTCGAAAAATAAAAACACCCTCCCTTTAGGCCCCTTAGGCCAGCTATCCAAAGATTTTTCTTCCCCCATTGCTAGGCAGAAAGCAAAGTAAAATTAGCAGAAAGTACTCAGAGAAGATAGACCTCCACCCTTCTGCAGCCCCCTAAGGATTAAGGAGGAATATCTAATATCTGAGGGGGGCAGGTAAGGTAGAAGATCAGTAGGACTTGTTTTGTAAGCATTGGTCAGGGCCCTGCTAATCACAGCAGGATCTGGTTGAAACAGGCTACAGTGAAGAAGCCAGCCAAAACCAGCAGATGGCAATAAAAGTGACCTCTAGTTGCCCTCGCTGCTCATTAGCATAAAGACACTTCCAGCAGCACCATGGCAGTTTATAAATGCCATGGCAGCATGCTATGGCAATGACCCAAAAGTTACCCTATATAGTTCTGAAAACTCCTTGCCCCTTTTCCAGAAAGTTCTGAATAGCCCATCTCTTAATTAGCATATAATTAAAAGTGGGTATAAATATGACTGCCAAAAGCTCCTAGGCTGCTACTCTAAGAACACTGTCTATGGGGTAGCCCTGCTGTGAGAGGAGTGATACCTCTGCTGCCTCTTCATAAAAACTGCTGTCTAACACCACTGGCTCACCTTTAAGTTCTTTCCTGGGCAAAGCCAAAACCTCTCCTTGGCTAAGTCCCAATCTGGGGCCTTGCCTGCCCTGCATCAATTTTCTGAGAAAGTGGAGTTGAATTTTATCAAATGCTTTTCCTGCATCTATTGAGATGATATTTTTGTCTCTTTGTTCTGTTACTATATTAACTCACATTAAAAAAAAAATTTAATGTTAAACCAACCTAAGATATTTGGAAAACCAACAACCAATCACATCGTTTTGAATTCTGTTTGAGAATATGTTGTTGGTTTTTCATCTACATTCGTTAGAGTTTGGCCCTAATTTTCTTTATTTTACTATCTTGTCAGGTTTTATGATCAAAACTAAATAAATAGGTTTCTTAAATACGTTTCTTTTTTCTCCAGTTCTCAGTTCTATGAAATATTTTGTGTAAGGTTGGTGTTAATTTTTTGAGGATTCATTAGTGAAACCATCTGAGCCTGGAGTTTTCTTTGAGGAAAAAAATACAATTATAGATTAAAATTGTAAAACAAAGGTGGAGAAATTTGTGTTTTCTACTTATCTTAAGTCAATTTTAATAAGTTGGGTTTTTCAAATAATTTGTCTATTAAAAAAATCTAAAATATCAAATTAAGTTTTTCATAATGTTCTGCTATTTTCTTTGTTATGTTTCTACAGAATCTGGTATACTTTTTCACTCATGCTATTGTTAGTTTTTGGCTTATCTCTTTTGTTTTTACTGCTCAGTCTTGCTAGAGAGTTATCATTTTCATTAACCTTTTATTAATCTTTTTATATGACCAACCGAAGATATATATGATCTTATTTTTCATTATTTCCTTTATATTTGCATTAACTTGTTCTTTTTCTAGTAATTTGAGGTGATGCATAGGTAATTGATTTTTGTCCTGTTTTTAAATTTTATACATGAAGGCCATACATTTCCTTTTAAACATGACTTTAGCTACATTTCATAAGTTTTCACACCTTATTTCTGTTACCATTCAATTCAAACCATTGTTATTTCTTTTTTTACTCCTGAGTTATTTATAAGTGTGCTGTTTAACTTGAAAACATATGTGGATTTGGGATTACTTTTAAAAAAAAAAACTTATAGCTAGATTCTTCTGTGGTCAAAAATATATTCTATGTTTCAATTCTTTGAAATTTGTTGAGCCTTGAATTATGGATCAGTCTATGGTCAATATTAGTAAGTATTACATGTGCTTTGAGAGGAATGTGTGGTCTGCAATTGTTGGATAAAACATTCCATATATTTAAAATTTCCTATTTGTCGATCGTGTTGTTGAAATTTCCTATATTATATATATTTTGTATATATTGATTTTTCCCAATATTTTGTGTACTGTTTCCATCAGGTACTGAGAGATATGTATTATATTCCTCCAACAAAATCTTGGACTTGTTTGTTTCTCTTTTAGTTTTGTCATTTTTGAGACATTTTGAGGCTATATTATTAAATGTGAAGGCAGTCTTTCTTTACTTTGCCTGGTAGTGTGAAACCACAAAATGACTATACAAGTTGCAACTATGCAATGTAACCTTAATAATCAATGGGAAAAATTACACTTATTTCATGATATATAAAAGGTTTTTTTGTAACATTAAATGCTCTCTTATTTTTAGTTATAAGTATGTAGAAAAATGGAAAAACAACTAGTGAAACTGATACTTAGTTCACTAGAATTTGAAACAGAAACACAAAGAAATAAAGTGTTTCCTTTTTTGTGAAAAAAAAAAGAAAACTTACGAAGACTAGTTTAAACATTGTTTACCTTTTCCTCTTTATATGACTTACATTACAAAGCAAGCAGTTCTTCTGTGTGTTGATGAATTGTCATGTTTCTTGTGAAGTTTGAATCCACTTCCAGCATTTTATCCTTTGCACTTTCAATGTTATGAAATATCTCTGAGAGTTCCTTTAACATACGCTTTTTTCTTGACATCACTTCTGGGACAGCTTCTTCCTTTTTGTCACAACTTATTTTTTTATTTATATCAATAATTTCACTTTCACTGACTTTCTCTGACTGTATTCCCAGAGTCTCTTGAATGGCAGTAGAGAGTCAACATTCCCAGAGTCAGCTATTTCTTTTATAACTCCATTTATCTTTGATTCAAATTTCACTTCCCAACATTATCATTTTTCATTTATTTGCTGCATGTTCATCATTTTTAGCTAATTCTCTCTTTTGATTATCCATTTTTGTAAAGTGTCATTTAAGTTTATCACTAGGAGACAAAATGGTAACATAAGTATTCACTTTTTAGTTTCTGTATGAATGAAATAACAGATACCCAGTGACCAGTCAGTGACAGACTTTGAATGAAATGATGTGATTGGTCACCCATCATTATTCACATTTGTAATTCACATGGTGATTTTTGAATTGAAAGACTAATAGTGAAGTGGGTACTTTATACAGTTAAAATTAATATATTGTACAAACTGAAATATGAATCATGTTCTTGGGAGACTGGTTTTAGTTAGCTAAATTGTTATAACTGATATTCATCCATGTGAGAACTGTGTAAACTGGAAACTGTCAGTATATAATTTTAGATTTTTTTATCTTTTAGGTGAATTATCTCTTTTAAAACTAACTTTAAAAGCCATCTAGCAACACTTCTTGCTTTATCATAACCTTTGTCTGGTTTTATTGTAGCCATGCCGATACTGAATAACATTTTATATTTGTGTATTGTGTCTTCTTTTATCCTATTACTTTTAACTTTTCTTTATAATCATATTTAATATGCTTGGTTTGTTGTCAACATATTATTTTTTATATATATGCAATCTAAAATTCTCTGTTTTCTAGTTGGAGAACTTAGTACAATTACGTTTAATGTAATTAATAATGTTTAGTTTTAAACTTACCAACTTACGGTTTCTTATTCATTTGTTCTTTGTCTCTTTCTTGTTATTTGTCTCTTTCTTGCTTTTTTATAAAATACATAGTTTGATTATGTGATTTCTCATTCTATTAGTTTGTTAGTGTATTAGTCAGTGTTCTCCAGAGAGAAATAATATGATGTATCTACATATAAATAGATAATTAGAGGGTATTCATCAGGAGAATGGCTCACACAATTATGGAGGGCAATTGGTTCACACAATTAAGTCTCATGATAGGCCCTCGGCAAGCAGGAGACCTGGGACGCTGGTAGCATGACTCAGTCCAAGTCCAAAAGCCTCAGAACCAAGGAAGCCAATGGCATAATTCTGAGGCCAAAGGCTCAGGAGCCCCACGAAGCTGCTGGTACAAGTCCCAGAGTCCAAAGGCTTGAGAACCCAGAGTTCTGATGTCCAAGGGCAAAAGAGAAAGAGTTTCCTGCTCTGGAAGAGGAAGAAAGAAAATTCTCCCCTTCTTTCACCTGTTTGTTCCATCTGGGCTCCCAGCTGATTAGATGGCACTCATCCACACTGAGGGTGGATCTTCCTCTGTCAGTCCACTGACTCACATGACAGTCTCCTCCAGAAACACCATACAAGCACACCCAGAAATAATGCTTTACCAGCCATCGAGGCATCCCTCAATCCAGCCAAGTTGACATTTAAAATTTACCATCACAGTGAGCTATACTTTTATTTTCTCAGTGGTTAGTCTTGAGGTTGCAACACACGCACTAACTTGTTAAGAGACTGGTATAAATTAATACTCTCACAATTTTATAATACCTTAGAATGCTTTTCCTCCATTTATTGCTTTCTGCATTTTTAAAGTAAAATGAATTTAAATTCCCTAATATTTACCCTCTCCAGTGCTCTTTAATCCTTTCTACATTTCTATGCTTCTATTATTTTTGTTTAGCTTGAGGAAATTCACTTTTATTATTTCTTTTAATGCGGGCCTGCTGACAATGAGTTCTTTCAGTTTTTGTGTGGCTAAAATATTTTTAGTTGGCATTCATTTTCAAAGGATATCTTTGGTACAAAATTCTAGGTAGCCAGATGTTTTCTTTTATCCTTTGGAAGATGTTATCCTGTTATCTTTTCACTTCTATATTTTGGAGAGTTAGCTGTACATCTGATATATATTTGAAGGCAATGTCTTTTATTCCCTGGTGCTTTTAATATAGTCTCTCTGTTTTTTGTCTTCAACAGTCTTTCTATGATGTTCCCAGGCCTACCTGTCTTCGCATATGTCTTGTTTGTGAAGCTTCTCCAATCTGTGGCTTAGTGTCTTAGTTTAAAAAAAAAAAAAAAAAAAAAAAAAAAAAAAAAAAAAGTTTTGGATATTCCTTCTGCTCATTTACTTTTTTTTTCTTAGTTGCCAAATATACATACATTACACCTTTTTGCTGTGTATCTTTTTAACTTTTCTATTCTTCTGTTTGTTATTCCCTTCCTTTTCATGCTGTAGTCTGATTATTATACACTGAGCTATCTTCTGTTTCAATAATCCCAAATTTTGCTCAATATAATCAGCAATTAAACTATTTATTAAATCCTTAGTTTTGCTATTGTATTTTAACTCTAGAATACCTATTCAGTTTTTCCTGTGTATTCTTTGTGAAATTCTTCATCTTACAGTCTATTTAAAAACATATTAATCACAATCATTTTTAATTCTGCATCTGATAACACCAGTATCTTGATGGAGAGGTCTGTTTAGGTTGACTTTAAAATATCGTATTTATTTGGGCTTTTCTACTACTATACTAATAATGTTTTAAGTGAATATCAGATACAATAAATTGTAGAGGCTCTGACTAATAATATCTTCCTTTCAAGATTTTTTTTTGGACGCTTGGTAAGATTTGGGAAAGATCACTTTAATTCAATGAATAATTAAGATAATTCAAGCTTGTGCTTTATTTGTGAGCCTTTATACATTCTTTTTTTCAGTTTTTTCTTTCTTCTAAGGCTTGACTCTTCAGGAGTCTCAACTAAAAGCTTGGATTAGGACCTCCACATTGACAGTCTTTGAAGTACAATTTCTATTTCATCAGCAGTGTGTCTGCTAAAAACTCTCCTTAGTTTTTTGGCCTCTCTATTGCCAATTTCTACTTGGCCTTTTATACTCTTATTTTGCATTGCTTAGGATTTGAAGAATACCTCAAAGGTTAAAGTAACACAGAATATAAAGTTCCCTTCAATGTGTTCTTTTTTTTTTTTTTTATTAGACTTTTAAGTCCTGACTACTTGGTTGCCCTCAAATGCTTTTAAACTTTTTTGTATACTTAATTCATGTTTTATGATTGTTCTTGCCAGGACAGTTTGTTGTATTACACGCTACTCTATCATAGCTGAAAACAGAAATCTCTGGAATTGTTTTAATATATGTCAATTAGCTACATCTTACATTTCAGGTATGTACCTTGTTTTAGTCTGCCTTCTGATGCTCTAATAGAATACCACAGACTGGTTAGTTTATAAAGAAAAGAAGTTTGTTTGGCTCATAGTTCTGGAGACTAGAAAGTCCAAGAGCATGGCAGTGGCATCTGCTCAACATCTGGTGAAGGCCTTGCTGCATCAAAACATGGTACCAGGGTAGAAGAGCAAAAGAGAGCATGTGAGAGAGAGCTCACTTTTATATAAAAGACACTCCTATGATAACTAAACCACTCCCACGATAATGGCATTAATCTATTCATGACATCAGGGTCCTCATGACCCAATTGCCTTTGAAAGGCTCTGTCTCTTGACACAGTGCAAGTAAATTTCCAAGACATTAACTTTTGGGGACTACATTTAATCTATAGCATACCCAGTTCATACTAAAACTGATTCAGGAGTAATAGTCTTTGTATTAGAAAAAATTATTAATATCATTGAAAGTTCAGTTACTATATAAGACCTATTAAGAAAATTTAGTCTTCACAAATCAATACAACACCAAATAACTTAGAAAGTGATTTTTAAAGATAAGGTGGTTAGCTTTAAAAAAAAAAAAAAAAAAACACACACACACACAAAATAAACCTTTCAGAGAAATACAGGATTTCTGACTATTCTTCCTTTCAGTACACTTTAATCCTGATTTGATACACAAATATGATTAGTATGCAGTAGTTCAGAGACAAGTTTACTACAAATGAGAAACAATGATAGTGGAAAACATTAGTCTTGAAAATACCTTCCCAAAATCTTTCATTGACTAAAATCTTACTTGCCAAAAAAAATTTCTGTCATTTTAGTCTACATTTACTGAAGTAATACTCTTAGTTTTTCTTTTCTTCTAATCTTGAGCCAATAGACAAAAAGCGTAAGAATTTTCTTAAATATAAAATGTAGAGTCTTTTATTATTTACATAATAAGCACATTTTATAGCCATTTATGGTTTACAAAGTACATTCTCTTGCACTATTTGTGTTTGATCCCTAGTATAGCCTTGTGAGTTTGGCAAGGTAGGTGTTTTCCAGTTTTACAGGTGAGTAAAATAAGAATCAAAGACTCAAAGTACTTTTTCTACATCACTCAAGAATAAAATAATAAATCGGACGCTCACATTTATGCCTCTTGATTCTAATCCAATGTTTATCCATCTATACTATGTTCCTTCCTTCAATCAGCATTCATTAAGCACCTATAATATGCCAAAACCAGAATTAAACACTGGTGACAGACAAAAACATAGCACGAGCAAGAAAACAAATTAAAACATATGTTGAATTGTAAGGAAAGGCATCCTATCGTCTTTTGCTGGGTTTCTTCTAAATTCTTGAAAGACCATGTATCTATTAATCTAGTTCACAGGATTTGTTAAATACTTATTGTCAACTCTTGGTGTCATTGGGGGATTGAGAAAGAAACAGAAGGCATAATTCTTCCCAGAAAGTCCCTTGTATCTAAGTAATATCGACAACAAATGAAGCAATTTGAGAAGCAGATACTCAATAAGTACTTCTTGTTTGGTTTCATAGGGAGCCCGTCAACATATGCAAAATCATATGTTCATGTTTATTTTCATGGCTCCTCTAAAATGTCTGCAATTTGGAATGGTCCCATTCAGGCTGGACTGGTTAGCAATCCTAAAAGCAACCACCACATGCTCACAGTATTTTAAATACCAGGGTCTTCCACATCAGTTATAAATTACAGACCACTGCCTGGAAACCCTTGCTACAATAAAGCCCAAAGCCTCTTAACCATAATTTCCTCTCTTCCTTTGTTTGGGTTCGACTATCCAAACACTGACTGAATCTTTAACAGAAAATGCAATACATGTTTAATTGATTGGATTTCAAAGATGAAAATTTCTAACACCAGGCATCAAAGAAGAAGAAACGCATTGATTGAAATTTACTCTATTCCTGATTTTTTTTTTATCAATTCTCCTATAAATTCTTACCAGAGATATAATTTTTCTCATTCTAAAAATGATTATCTTAAAATTCAGAGATGGCTAAGCACTTTAGATAACATGGCTAGTAGAGCTACAGATAGGATTACAATTCAAATCCAGTTTATGGAAAAACTCATGGTCCTTTCTCTCAATACCAGGAAACATTTTCTATAAAGAAAGCAGAGAAAAAAATACTTTAGGGTTTATGGTCCATACAGTCTGTATCACAACTACGTAACACTTCCATTAGCGTGAACGTAGCTGTAGTCAATATGTAAATGAACAAGCATAACTATATCTCAACAAAATTATATTTATGAACTCTGAAGTTTGAATTTCGTATGATTTTCATATTATTCATCTTTAAAGTTTTTTTTAACCATTCAAAAATGCAAAAACTATTCTTAGCTCACAGGATGTACAAAAACAGGCAGTGGGTCAGATTTGGCTTGTGGACAATAGTGTGCTAACCCCTATTCTATATCATGTTTCCAGTAAGTATTAAAGATATTTATGAGTGTTTGCTTTATTTCCACACCATGACAACATTCACTTTTAATTCCACTTAGTAAACACTGCCTCATATGAACAATATGTTGTGATATGGAGGGATCCAAAGAATGAATGAATTACCGTGTTCACCCTTAAGGTACATACATAGCAGTGAACATGTTTACAAAAATATGGTAGAAGACAGAAAGTTGTGAGTCATGTGCTACAGATACAGTAAAGTGAAAAACAGACTTGAAAGAACCTGGTAACTGATTGGACATAAGGAGATAGAGATAAGCATTATCTCAGGCTGAATTATTTCATTTGTCACATCTTCCACACCTGTTTACACACACACACACGCACGTGTGCTCACGCACGCACACACACACACACACACACGGGTTTAGTCATTTTAATCATAACAGATTTATTTTAGTGCTGAAATATGTCAGAGTTTTCACTTTTCTATAACATTCCTGATGGGAAGCTCATATTTTTTTCCTTCTCTGTAAATGATTTACTCATTATGCCTCCCCAAGAAATACAAACTTACCTTCTACTTCTATCATTTAGCTCAAGGATTATTTCCATTATAGAACCTAACCCTTTCTAAACTCTTCTCCTGAGTCCCAGGTGGTATAATTGATCGCTTCATCCTCGATACACACTTCTCACAAAGTGCCTGTATACTCCACTTTTCTTGTTTACCTATTTCTTCATCCCGTGAACTATAAGGATCTCAGGGCAGAGGCCATGTGTGGTCAAGATTGTGTGTTCAACACTGAGTGCAGAACCTACTTATTGTAGTGCTCAAAACTGGTGAACGCATGAATAAATGATGGGATATTAAGTCTCAGCCTTGGCAATGGAGAGTGTATTGATAATATTATTTATGGCACAGAACAGAGGTAAATAAGTATGACTGTACACTGGTCTAGATTGAAAAGAGGATGGCCACTACCATTTCTTCTGAGGCCAGAAATAGTGGCAAACCACCTCTTCTTGCAAAGCCTTTTAAAAGATGGGCTGCAGTTTGAGTGGAAATCACATCAAAGGGAATTTTTCAAGAATGAGGAGAATTGGTGATTCTCTTTGTTTGTGGCAGGTTGGATTTGGATTCTCTAAGAAATATATTCTGAGATGGAATTTGGTATGCAGGCCATTTACTAAGGAGTGGTCTAGGGATCACCCTCTGTGAGCAAGAAGGGAAAGAAGCATAAGTGGGTAAAAAAGGAAGTAGAGCAGCTTTAATGTTAGACTCAGCTGACCTCTTCTATGGGAAATAATATATATGATCACAAAGGGCAAGGCAGTTCAAAGTAGAATAATACTGCTGTAAGGTCCTAACATTATTCATGGGATAGTAATATTTTTGGAAGTAGATTGCAATAAGCTAGAGATGCAAATTGTAATCTGTAGAATAAAAATACACATATGCACAAATAGCTATAGAGGAAAAGTCAAAGAGAAGATTAATGGAATAATAAAATTAATTGATTCAAAGAAGGCAGGAAAAGAGGAACCAAGAAATGAATAATTGTTGGAAACAATAGAAAATAAATACCAATTTGGTAGACTTAAACCCACCTATATCATTAATTACATTATTTAAATTATCTAAAAACTCCATATAAAAGGCAGAAATTGTCATATAAAAAGAACCAATTACAAAAACTGTTTATATAAAACACACTTCAAATAAAAAGACATGTACATCAAACATAAAAGAGTGGAAAATTATGTACCATGTAAATCCTAAACATAAGAAAGTTGATGTGCCTTGTTAATATCTGTCAAAATAGATTTCAAAACAGTGTATTACCAGAGATAAAGGAGCATATTTCATAATGATAAATAGGTTAATTTCTAAAATAGACATAATAATCATGTTACAAATTGAAGCACTTAAGAAGAGAAGCTCAAAAGAAGTGAATTATAAATTAACAGGAATAATGAGCAAACAGCCAAATTCATAATCATAGTTGGGGATTTTTTTCACCTATCTGTTAATAATTCATTTAATAAGTAGGCCAGAAAATCAGAACAGATATATAAGATTTGAAGATCATTATCATATATCATGACCTAACTCACATTTGTAGAAACACTACACTCAAAATAACTGTAGAATGCTCACAGAACGTTCACCAAGACAGACCATATACTAGACCATAAGACAAGTCTCAATGAATTTGTAATGTTTGAAGCATACAGATAAATTATAGCAAGATATCTAGGCCATCTCCAAATTAAGCAATACATTGCTAAATAATTCAAAGGCCAAAAAACATTGTAGAGAGGAAATTAGAATATATTTTGAGCTGAATTATAATGAAACAAAATTGAAATTTGTGGATGCAATTAAAAACAGTACTTACAGGGAAAGTTATAGCATTTAAAATGCTACATTTAGGAAAGAATCAAAATAAGATAAACAATCAGAGTTTCTACCTTAAACAATTAGAAAAAGATCAAATTAAAATCAATTAAAATATAAAGTAAAATCACGGAGAAAAGCAGAAGTTAGTAAAATAGAAAAAACTTCAATATCATTACTATTATTTTACTTTCTCTGGAAATAGAATCTAGCCAGTGCAGTTAGACTTTTGATTTTATACTTTATGAGATGTAAAGGAAGTTAAACATCAAATATAAAAGAAGGAAGTAAAATTTTAGTTAGCATTGAAAAGAGAACAACCTGAAAATTATTTCACTTGGTATCACAGTTTAATACAAAATTAAGGTGAAAATAAATATGCTGACTAATTTAAACAATCACCAGTAAAAATGAAAATATCTCAATAGCAATAAAAATGGTAAAATAATTAGAAATAAAACTAAAAATAAATTTGAAAGATCTATATGAAGAAATGCTACTGAGAGATAACATGAGGGCTTGAATAAACGAAGAGGCACAAACTGGTCCTGTATAGAAAGACTCAGTATCATATGAATGCTGATTCTCCCTAAATTTTAAATTTCCCATAATCCCAGTACAAGCCTAACAAGATTTTTAAAAGAATTACAGAGTTGATATTAATCAGTTGATTTTAATGTTGTTGTTTTTTTTTTTAATTTTTTTGTGGAGATTCTGAAAAAGATGACTAATGGAGGCCTGGCCTTATCAAAATATTAAAATACATCCTAAAATTATAGTCCTTAACACATCAAGGTGCTAGAACATAAACAAACAGATCAATAGAACAGGGAAGTTCAGAAATATGCCCAAACATGTACTTAACCTTAAACATAGCAGTTTAAAGACAATGAGACTAGTACATCATTTCCACGTATCCTTGCCCAAACCCAATATTACCCAATTATCTAAATTTAATTAAGATGATGGGAAAAAAGGTGATATCTTACTTTTGTTATATTTTTTATTTTTCTGATTATTGGTAGGGTATAGCATCCTTTACACAGTAATTATCAGGCATTTAGGGTTTTTTTTTTGTCGCTTTAATTATTAGTTTTTGCTAAGATTGCAAAGATGCCTTTTCATTTTTAAATTGGTTTTATGCTTTTGCCTGTCAAACTTTAGCCTTTAATATATTCAACATTTGTTTTTGTATATAGAATAAGATAGGGATCTACTTTTAAATACATGTATAATCCAATTTTTCTAGTATCATCTGTTAAAGCATCCACCCTTGTCCTAGTGATTGTAGAGTCCTGTGTTGATTACACACCAAGTTCTAGATATTACATGATTCTAATTTTTAACTCTCTTTTATATTCCACTGGTCTTTTCACCTGTTTCTTTTACCAGCAATACACTGTTTTCATTACTGTAGCTTTAACCATATGAACATAGCTAGCAGGACATGTCCTCTCTCCCACTTTCTTACACGTCTTTTTCAAAACTGAATTAATTTTGAAACCAATGAGAATGAAGACACAACGTACCAGAATTTCTGGGACACATTTAAAGCCGTGTGTAGAGAGAAGTTTATAGCACTAAATGCCCACAAGAGAAAGCAGGAAAGATCTAGGATCGACACCCTAACATCACAATTAAAAGAACTAGGGAAGCAAAAGCAAACAAATTCAAACTTGAATTAGCTATTCGTCATTCATGAACACTTACTCGTTATTTGTGTGCCACTGTGCCTGGCCAAGAAGTCATTATTAAACACACACACACACACACACACACACACACAATTCAGGGACTTGCAACCTATACTCCTTGTTGAGAAAAAATAATAAAACCAGCCAATTTCAAAAATAAAAAGATTTGAAATTTTAGAAGAAGCTTTAAGTCATTTTTTCTGCCTCTTGAAAAACATACGGTCTGAACTTAACCTCTTCATTTGTATTAATTGATATGATCCTGTGATTTTTCTCCTTTGATTCATCATTATGTTAAATAGGCTTGGTAGATTTTTTTTTTTAGCTGCCAAATCATTTTTGCCTTTGTGAAGCAAAACTACATGCTTATAGTATATTTTAAACATATTGTTGGATTTTATTGGGTAATCTTTTATTTTTGACTTTTGCATGTAGAATTATTTTATATATTTGTTTTTTGAATATTCCAATTATAGAAGCCTCATAGAATTGGTTGTACAATTTTCTTTTTTTATTTTCTGGAACCATTTGTATAAAATAAGGATGATCTGTTTCTTCAAAATTTGGCAGCGCCTACCTGTAAAATCAACTGGTGTGGGGCTTACCTGAGAGAATACTTATGACTGTCACTTAAGTTTCTTTGATTTTTATTAATGTCTTATTTTTTCTATTTGTTTCCAATTTTGAATTTTTTGTTATTTCCAGAAATTTATTAATTTCTTCCACATATGCAAATTTAGTGCTGATATTTGTTCATAATGTGTTTTTATTATATTTCAACTCTTTTAGCTGTAGTCGCTACATCCTTTCTTGTGTATATTTTTGAACCTTCTTTTTCCCTTTTTATTTTTCTTGATTACATATGCATGGGGTTTAGTCTGGCTTATCAGTGTCTTCAAAGTATAACTTTTACTTTTGTTCATCTCTCTTTTTGTTCTCGTTTTTTTGTATTTCACTGATTTCTACTCTTATCTTCATTATTTCCTTGCTTTTTGTTTGTCTGGATTTACACTGATGTTCTTTTTCTAGGTTTTTGTGTTGAAATGTTTGGCTAATTTGTTTTTGGTGTTCCATAATTTTTCCCTCTAAGTATTGCTTTAATTGTGCCTCATAAATTTTGACATATAAAGCTTTTATTGTCATTCAGTCCTAAGTATTTTGTAATGCTCTTATAATTTCCTTTTAAAACCTTAGATTTTTAATAGCATTTTGTTTGTTTGTTTCTAGCACTTATTTTTCAAGGCATAATAACTTTTTATTATGCCAACTGTGTCTTTATTAGAGATTTTTTTTTCTCCTTCTCTTGGCCCTACATTTTATTAGGAAGCACTTAAATAGTGAGTCTTTATTTATTCAGGAATTAAGGGCCAGTCCAAGGTGAAAATATGTGCTCTGTATCATTCACTGGCCAAAAAGTGTCTACCACTTTTACCAATTTTATCTCTATTTTTGTTTTTATACATAAACATCCACAAGATCCTTTTCTCTATTGCTCTTTTCCTTTTTAAATTTGTGTTCCTTATACTTCTTCCTTTTCTGTCTTCATTTTTGTTTTCCTAATTGTGATTTTTTTTAATTGATGTGTTTCATTTTTTATTTTCTTATAACTGACCAAAACCCCCCCCACACACACACACATTGTACACTGTAAATGTACCACTTTGTTGCCCAGGTTGGAGTGCAGTGGTGTAATGTTGGCTCACTGCAACCCCCATCTCCTGGGTTCAAAAAAAGAGAAAAGCGGTTCTCTTTTCTCAGTCTCCCGAGTAGCTGGGATTACAGGTGTGCACCACCATGCCCAGCTAATTTTTTTGTTTGTTTGTATTTTTAGTAGAGACGGGGTTTCACCATGTTGGCCAGACTGGTCTCGAACTTCTGACCTCAAATGATCTGCCCACCTCAGCCTCCTAAAGTGCTGAGATTACAGACGTGAGCCACCACGCCCTGCACAATATGATACTTTTACACACACACACACATTGTGAAATGATTACCACAATCAAGTTTATTGTACATTCTTATATCTTTTCAACTTTGGGTTGCAGAAAAAAATAGAGCAACCATTTAAATTTAAACTTTAGATAAACAGTGAAATTTTTTTTTTAGTATAGTTATCTCCATGCAATATTTGGGCATATTTAAACCTCATTGCTTATCAGATGGTCAAATTCAAGTGCCCATCGTGTGTTTTGGTTTGTTTTGGCTAAATCTGGCAAAATAGTTTATAATTTTAAAAATGTAATTAGTCAGATGCTAATCAGTTATTCCTAGATGACTTCAACCATCCAGGAAACTGTCCAGATATCATAATTTAGCAAAATAAGCAAAAGCCCATGTACAGATGGCACCAAGTCCAATTACTACTTTGGATTATTTGACTGTGCTCATAGGAAAGTTGACAAGACCCTTTGTTAGAGCTGTTTACATTGAATTCTAAGAATATTTGTTATCTGAATTTCAGCCTGTTCTAGAAAAGGAGCAACAAATTAGTAGGGGATTTAGAAACTGGGAGAAAAGATACACTCAGAAGACCAGTAATATAAGCCTTGTTTTTACCATTAACCAGTTAAGTGACCTTATAAAAATCATATTACCTCTCAGGGCATCAGTTTTCTATTCAAATTTGTTTCAAATGATGCGTTTGGATTAGATGATTTCTTTTGGATCTGCATTTAAGTTTAAGCTTGATGGTGAGTTTATAAAAGAAGATAATAAGCAAATATGATGAATGAAAGTATTACAATCTTAGACTACTAAGTGCTAAAGGCAAAGATAATTATATCTATTAAATAACTTTAAAGCCTTGTTACTCAAAATGTGGTTGGCATGAAGAAACATTGGCATCGCCAGAAAGCTAGTCAGAAATGCAGGATCTCAGCTCTAGGAACTCATAATCTGCATTTTCACAAGATCCTCAGGTGATTTGTATGCATATTAAAGTTTGAGGAGCACTGCTTCAGAGGACTGTTATCTTAGCATTTAGTAAGATAATTGATGTTCAAAATGGTTTGAAATTGTCTCCAATTCATCAAGTGAAAATTCAGTTAAGTACAGCAGGGATTCCCAACCCTCAGGCCATGGAGCAGTACTGGTCCATGGCCTGTTGGGAACGTGGCCACACGGAAAGAGGTGAGAATTGGGTGAAAGAATATTGCCCCCCCTGAGCTCCACCTCTTGTCAGATCAGTTGTATTAGATGCTCCTAGGAGAGCACACCTTATTGTGAGCTGCATGTGTGAGGGATCTGGGTTGTGGGCTCCTTATG
Organism: Macaca nemestrina; assembly: GCF_043159975.1. Classification (NCBI taxonomy): domain Eukaryota; kingdom Metazoa; phylum Chordata; class Mammalia; order Primates; family Cercopithecidae; genus Macaca; species Macaca nemestrina. The sequence goes on from NC_092125.1 coordinate 34,506,818, forward strand.
AGAATCTGATGCCTGATGATCCGAGATGGAACAGTTTCATCCTGAAACCATCCTCCTCCATTCCCTCCATCTCCATCTGTGGAAATAATTGTCTTCCATAAAACAGGTCCCTTGAGCTAAAAAGGTTAGGGACTGCTGAATTTCAGGATTCTCTGCTTAAGGAGGCAGAAAATTGTCTAAGGTGCATTTAAATTATTGCTATATCCATGACTGAAATTTCTAAAATGGTCTTGTGCTTCAAAAGAAAATCTTCTGATGTTTGGAAAATGAACCTATGTGGATCCCTGCATTTTGTGGGAATCCTGCAAAAGCGCAGATGACTGTGTGTATGTGATTCTCATTTCCATCAAAAACTAACTGAGCGCACTGACAGAGAAGCTCCATTTCTCAGTGGGTGAATAGTTTATTCTGAGGGTAAAGCACTCATTTCCTTCCTTCCTGTTTCATTGTTACTAATCTTTTTACTGATTTTTACATGAAAGCTTTTTCCAGTCCCAGACATGGCAACTTCACAGACTTATGAATAATTGGGATAGCAATGCTTTTTTATCCAGGATAGAATCCTACCCAGCTGGGGAACGCTCTCATGCCTTTCTTCATTTATGCATTCTTGTTCCCAAAATAATCCTCTCCAGCTATGTTCCATAACACCTTTTCTCAATTTCAGGCTTTGTCTTAAATGGGGTTTCCCCAGGATTCAGACTCTGAGAGGAGGATTTGCCAGCAGATAGTTTATTGAGAATCTGACTCAGAGCAGCATCTGTGAAGGAGTGAAAGAACCAGCATTGGACAGAGGAAGGAGGGGAACTGAAACAGCCCCCCGCAGGTGTCAGCATCCCACAGAGAGCTGGGATGGCCCTTCAGAGTTGTCCCACTCTGTATACCACTCACCCCAACCAAAAGGTCATTGGACATTGCCTGTCCACTCCACCACCCACTCCAGGAAAATGGCTTGGCCTTGTGTAGGGAGGTTTTCCCCCCTCTGAGGGCAGTTTCTGGAAAGATTCTTTCCAATGAGCTAAATGCCAGAGTCATAAAAAAGGGGATGCAGATGACACATCACAGTACTCAATACAAATTTGATTTTGTCTCTTTCTGACACTCCTTCCAAGTTCTATAAGCTCTTCTAACACAGAATCTCTGCAGACTTAGCCTTGATGTCTAAAATCACAGTTTGAGGACATGCTCTCAGAAAGAATTGAGCCAGCCATCTGATTCTGATCTAACCCCCTTCCATGGACTTGACAAATCATACATTTTTGAATGTCTACCCCTAGTTGGGGTGGGATTATAGTGGTTCCCCCTTCATTTCAAAATATTATGGGTTGATCTCACCCTTCTGTAAACACACACACACACACACACACACACACAAACTCATGATGTGTTTGTAGCCTCTCTTATACTATGAAAGAATAATACAGGAAATCAGCTGGGTTTTGGCCATACCAAGGTAGGCAGGGGCTGAAACATCAGAAGAAAGTAAAAACAGGCTCCAACCACACCTACCCATTTTGACCCACATCCCCAATCATGTAGATAACCATGGAAGCTCACTGCCTTATACCCCCATTCATCCATCCTTGTAAGAGACATGCTTAAATTAATTTTACATTGTACATTTGTAGAGTTAGATTTCAGGTACAATCCCTTGTAGATTACATCTACATTTGTAGATTTGGATTTCAGGTACGATCCCTTGAAACTTTGATTGTTAAACTCTTCCTTGACAAAATTTCAGAAGTCCACACAGATAGCAATAGTATTAGATTGAACCAGAAGAAATTGCCAATATTTGATAATTCTTCACCTATAAAAAAAGTATTATGCCAATATTTGATAATTCTTCACCTAAAAAAAAATCAACAGTGCAAACATTCTTAATCTGATTTCTTTCAACCTCTAATTGGACCATGAATGGCTTTTAAAAGTGTCTCTCAGCACTCTTAAAATTGTGTAAAGCTTTTATGACTAAGAGATTATGTGACTTTATTTCTGGTGGGGGGTAAAGGCACAAACAACAGTAAGTTTTCTAATCTATGGTTTCCTGCTTACCCCAAACTAAGAACATTGGTTCAGTCAACAGAATATAGAGCTTAAAGTGGGAAAAACCAAGTTTCTTCCTCTCTAGCATTTACCTAGGGAAAGTCACTTAAGCTTTCATAATCCTAGTTTCCTCTTGTATAACATATCCTTTATATCTTGAGGCTACTGTTGTTCAAAAATATCAAAAAGGAGTAAAATCACAATGAGTGCAGTGGACCCACCAGCAGAGCCTATAATCAGGCTTGACAAACTGTGAAGTGCTATACAAACAGAAGGTGATACCTGCCTACTTTCTCCTGTTCTAAGGTCTTCCGTTTCCCTGTGGAATCAGGAAGTGCCATAGATGAGTGAAAATGAAAAGGCACAGAAAAAAAACAACAACCCAGTAACCAAAAGCATTTTAAAACCTCAGAGAAGATTCTTTTCAAGTTTGTGGTGTAGTTTCAGGATCTGCTATCCAGTGAGCACCACAAAGGATGACCTGGAAGTTGAAATGCTTGGCTTGGGAGCATATTGAGTGTGTCTGCGCCCAGCAGGCAGATTGAAGGGGGATTTCTTAAGCCCAAGCAGTTCTGCATCAGAGACACTTTCTTTCGATCTTACCCCTCACCGGTGACCAATGGTTAGATTGTGTAGTTAACATGCAGCCTTTGGATGAAAAATCAACTGAGTGTGTGAGACTGGCTTTCCCCATCTCTCAGAATCTATCTATCTATCTATCTATCTATCTATCTATCTATCTATCTATCTATTTATCTATCTATCATCTATCAATCAATCAATCTATCCTTTGTACATGTTCTCTTTGTTTCAAAATATTTTGTAATGAATTTACTGAGCTAATTTTACTAGCAATCCCTCTATCATGATACCAGTTCTCAGACCTGAGAATCACTTGCTTTTCTAACAGGACTTGTCTCCTACCTGATACCTAGCTAAAGTTTTTCTTCCTTGTAAGAGACATGCTTAAATTAATTTTCCATTGTACATGTAATCTATGAATTTAATCTCTTTGTTAAAACAAATAATAAAATGTTAGATATAGCTAATAATTCTTTTGACTTTCTAGCACTTTGATTTTTTTCTTATGGGGCATCAGTGATGCACATCTCAGATCTGAGTAGCCCCTGAGAGGTCTTTCAGGAGAGCTTTGTCATGAAGAGGACAGCTGTTCACAAGCATGCATTTGGAGTGATCAGAGGAGTGTCATACTTGCAGTGGCAAAGGTGACACAGGCGTACAGCAGAGCTTCCTACTGTCAAAGTGTCTTCCTGATGTTTCTGCTTGTCTTTCATGTCTAGGAGCATAAAATTCATTATTTGTCTCTAATAAAGTAAAAATAGTCTGGACTCTCTTTATATATATATAAAATGTATTTCTTTTGTACAATTCCTTATATTTCCATATAAAATGTATTCTATATATGTATGTATTACTCATTTAAATGTATTTTTAAGGTTGCTCTTTCCACAGCCAAGTCACAAATGTATATGTAAATATATATGTATTTATATATTTTTATATATGTTAAAATATATATTTATATATTTCTAAATAAATATCTTATATGTAAATATATTTCTATTTAAATTAAAGTCACATATACATATTTGTTACTTGATTGTGGAAAGAGCAACTTAAAAAATATATTTATGAATATAATAATGAATACACTTTTAGATTTCTATTTATAGTGCCAGTTCTAGAAGTTTCTATGTCTCTATGTACAGTAAAAATAGATTTTTAACAAATACATTTTAAAATAAATTTCTGAAAAACCTGTAAGAAAAGTTATATATGTATTTTTAAGGTATAATTTTATTTTTCATAGACTCAATTTATAAAGTAGAGATATATTCTATACCAAGGGCCTACAATACTGATCATTTCCATGGAATTAGATCTTGGAATACCAATTCACATTTCTACAAGTATCACTTGAAAATAGCATATATGAAATATTTTAGGCTATACATTTCAGAAAATCACAATTCCCTATATATTAAACATACAAATGTATGTTTAATTAAAAAATTTTTTTCACCTTTTTCCTACATTGTAAGTAGGCTAATTTTCTTTTTTGAAATACAAGTTATTGAACATTGAATTCTTACTAAATAATAGTCACCATTCTATGTATTTTTACCTGATTTCATTTAATATTCATAGTCAAGCTATCACTAACATCTCTATTTCTTAGTTGCAGAAAAGAGAAACCCTAGGCTCAGAGAAGAGAGATATATTGCTCAGATTTACCAGCAAATAAAGATCAATCCAAGAATTGAACCCAGGGTTTCTGCCTGGCTTACTCTCTCTCTAGGACTGTGAATTTACTTGGTTCCTTTTGCCTCTGCTTGAATTTATTATACATGTATATGCAGATTCATGCTGGTTTCTATTTTTGAAGATCCAGTAGCTGTATGAGAGTTCACACTTTCTTGTGCTAGTTGCTGTTGTGAACGTACATGGGGTCCGAGTGAATAACACTTGGCTACCTTTCTGTGTCCCTGTGAAAGGAAATGCCCAAGACTCAGCATTCCATAACTTGATCAAACACTTGTCTCTGTTTGCTTTGTGTAGCCTAAGACTCCTCTCTGCCTGTGTCTCCTTTGTAAGCCTCACCTGGGGTTTTCCTACTTAAGCCATGGCCTGGAACTCCTGGCATAGCTTCTTCCCACAAATCATGGCACAGAGACACTGCCACCAGGAACAGGCAAAGTGATTTTATATTCAAAGACCCATGGAACAAGGAGGCATATTGCTAGGAGATGAAAAATAGGTTGGAGATTTAGGCAGGACCTTCAAAATGTAGAAACTCACACCATAAGACCTACCTTTATTAACTAGTTTCAGGTGGGTGAGATCTATTTGGGGATCCAACAGAAGGTGGGAAGGCTGGGCTTCCTCCTTGTTGAAACCACCCTACTCTTCATGCCTGAGACAATGGGGTGAAGTCACCGGGTACTTGTTTGGATTCTGTTCCTGGCTCAGACAATGACACAGAACTTTCTTCCAGTACTCAGGTCTCTTTTGTGGTGTATGAAAAGGAAGAGGTTGTGGGAATTCCCAGGGAGCTTTGATGTCATTTGCTGCTGGAGCTGAGGGCATTGAGTTGGGCTCTTGGTTACCTTAGGGTGTGTTTCATGTCTAGCCCTCATCCAGACAGGGACAAAGAACTTCATATGGCAAGCATAACCTTGGGTCTGGATGTTTCTTAAGTTATGAAGAAATATTTGTTACTTCAAAGAGGAGAAATAAAAAGGGGGGAAAAGACACTGTGAAAAGAGAGTGTGTAGCTGGTCTTTCCCTCAAAGAAGGAGAGAAAGAAGGGAGAGCTGTGCTGCTTTGACCACTGAAAATCATAAAATAATCCTAATTAAGCCAGCAGTGCAAATGAACACTGTAAACACACTGCCAAAGCTCAGGAAAAATCAGTCTGTGGACAAGAAAGAATTCTTGTTAAAATGAAAAACATGTTTTACTCTCCTGCTCCCCACTTTTAGAGGAAGGCCCTGTCATTAGATGTTGTACCCTGCTTTTACACTGGGAGCAATTTTCCTGGAGCTTCATCACTCTTAGAACCTGATAAAAAGCTAGAGAAAGGCAGGTAGAACTTTGTAAGGTTCAGTTCCAGATTCTGATCGTACAACACCCATATAACACCAGGGACAGTTGGGATTTATTCTCAATGGAAATTAAGAGAAATATTCAGCTATGGGAAATAAAATGAAAGTAGAATTACCGTATCAAATAAGTCCGGTGTGGAAGATGAACACTAGACTCTCAGCAGTAGCAAGAATCTGCTCTTCATCATCCAACATCTCTAAGATGTTTTTCTTTTTCTATCAAAGGATTTCTAAGGACAACACTTCCATAGCTCACTCTGAAAGCCTGTTTTAGTGTTAATCACCCTAACCATCTAGGGACATACCTGATTAATACATGAATTTTCTTGTGTCCCATTGTTGGCTCATTTTCCTGGCCAGGGACTGGGTATACATGCTTGGTGCACCCAGAAGATGCATAAGGATAAACGGTTGGGCAGATTCTAATTTCAGAAGCAAGAGACTCTGCAACAGCATCTCTACCATGTCAGAGTTCACAAGCTATGTGAGAGGTTCTGATACAGATTTGGGGGAGAGATAGGAAGATGAGGAAAGATAACTAGACATGGCAGTTCAGAACTTGGAACAGTTTAGAGCAAGATGCTAGTTTGATGATTCTCTACTGCTTTCACTTTGGCAATAAGGAGGTACTTATGGCACTGGCTATGCAGTGATTTTATTGTCTCTGGCAATGGTTTCTTTAAATGATTCTTTTGAGAAATTTAAAGAAAGACAGGTTCAAGTGAAAAAAAAACAGTTGAGGTATCAGTCTCAGAAAAAGATAAGATGTTCAGCATCTGAAAATTATTTTTCCATGTGATCTTGATGTTTGATACAACCTTGAATACCTTTCTGTGTCTACTCCAAATTTTTACCATTTGTGAAAAAAAAAGGAAGCTCTTACTTTATAAATGGTGAGCTCTCCAAGAAGAATAAAAATGGTATGGCACATGTCTTGATAGCTCAATGAAATAATGACTCATACGTAAATGTGCTTATGCTTAGGTGTGTTTCAATAGACCAGGAGTGGCCAGAGCAATTTTTATTTTTTTGACAACTGATGGCCTAGATCCTGGAGAGCATCGGCAGCCGACAGTGACTCTCTACCTGACCGATGTCCGTGGAAGCAACCACTCTCTTGGTGAGTCTGACAAATATCCCTTTAGGGCCACTGGAGGACAACCCGGTAGACCCAGAAGTCAGCTTCATGTCTGTCTTTTATGTTGTCTGGGATCTCGCCTACATCATACATCTAGGTTTTGGCATCATACACCTATTAAGAGGATAAAATGAATACAAGATATGGAAACATGGTACTAACAATGGCTGAAAATATGATTCATCTCCATTTATCTTCAGGAACCTATGGACTGTCATGCCAGCATAACCCACTGATTATCAATGTGACCCATCACCAGAATATCCTTTTCCACCATACCACCTCAGTGCTGCTGAATTTCTCATCCCCACGGGTCGGCATCTCAGCTGTGGCTCTAAGGACATTCTCCCACATTGGTCTTTCGGCTCCCAGTAACTGCATCTCAGAGGACGAGGGGCAGAATCATCAGGGACAGAGGTACAAAGTTCCCTTTCTTTCTTTTGTTTCCTTTTCTTGTGGCTGTAATGAATGGCTCACATTTACATAGTGTTATGTATAGAGTGTTTGCTCAATCACTAACTGAAAAATGAATTTAGGAACTACTAAAAAGACATAGGAAGCAAGGAAAGAATAATCTGTGGAAGGCACGCTTGGGTTTTATATTTTGTTCTTCTTTCCTTCGCTGACCACAATTTTTATGTAAATATTTAATGTCTTTACAAGGTCTTAACATCTTTTTTACATATAAAACCACCAACTTCAAATCAACAGTGTTATATAAATTGCCAAAAATTCTCTGCCAAAAACTCAATGTTCCCTAAGCAATGTATATTTTTCCACTTATTTCTACCTGGACAGTGTATATAGCAAGTTTAACAATTACTTGCTAGGGCGTGTCATATAATCATTTAGAATTATATGTGGAAATAGGAAATGCATTAGCTACATATGTCTTTCTGTGGATGTCTGTGATTGTCATCGCCTAGACAGATGTGGCTATGAGGTTCACTGGCATCTCAGCAGCAGCTATTGGAGGGATTGTACTCACAGTGTTGGTGTGCCCAATGTTAGGGGAAGGAGCCTCCCAAATACAACAATCTGTTCTGCATTTCAGCTAGAATCATTCTATACATGGTCTAATCAATTGAGTGAGACTACAGGTGACAGGGTTCATTCCTCAGAGAAGGAGGTGAGATCACTTACTAGTTACTAGGTGATTATGATCCTAGTGACAAAAGCTGGGGTTCCGAGAAGTACTCCATCACCAAAAAGAAATTCTGGTGCCACAAAGCTTATTCAAGGTATCCCAGACACTCAGACCTCACAGGGATGGGCAGTAGAGAGTACTAGTATAGTATGTTAGTTATCTATTGCTGTGTAGCAAGTTATACCAAAAGTCAATGGCTGAACACAATAAACATTATCTCACAGTTTCTGTGGTTGAGGAATCTGGATACAGCTCAGCCGGGTATCTCTGGCTTAAGATCTCTTATGAGGTTGTAGTCAGGCTGTTGGCCAAGGCTGTAGTTACCTCAAACCTCAAGCAGAGCTGGAGAATTCACTTCCAAGCTCACTCCTGTGTCTACTATCAGGCCTCAGAAGATCCGCATCCAAGCTCACTCATAGGTGTTGGCAGTGAGCATGCTCACACAGAAGTGGCTCAATTCCTTGTCAAGCAGGCCTCTCCACAACTATCTGAGTGTCCTTGTGACATGGCAGCCAGTGATCCAAGACAGAAAGAGAGCCAAAGACGGTGAACACATGAGAGGAACACATGCCCAAGAAAGAAGCCACAGTCTTTTCATAACATAATATTGGAAGTGACAGTCCATTACTTCTGGCATATTCTATTCCTTAGAAGTGAGTCAGTAAGTTCAGTCCATACCCAAGGGGAGGGGTTGGCATAGGGGCATGAATCTCTGGGGGCCAGTAATAATAGTTTATGTCAACTAAGCATTAACTATAAGCCAGGTATTGTTCTAAGTGTTAGAAAGGGATAAACAGTAAGGGGTATTGAATATCATAAGGTTAACTAGTTCATCTGCAACTTTAAAGTCTTCTTTCTTAGTGAACAAATGCCTCCAAATATTAACACAAGAATGTAGACTATTAAAATAACATTTATTAGAATTATGGCCTCTCTCTCTCATATATTTTCAAATTATATTCTCTACTGGCTCTACCTCTGGCCTTAAGCCATACAGCATTTCTTTCAGGTCCCTGAAACATGTGTTCTTGGTGAGCTTTGCACATAATGTTCCTTTCCTACTTTCTTGACTGCCTTCTAATCCTTCTTTACTTAACTCATACTCTACCATCAAGATTCACCTTCTGTGAAGTTTTGGCAAACTTCCTCACTGTTCCCATAGGACATACTGCATGATGCAAACTCTGCAAAATCAGCTGTCACATTAGGTGGTAACTATTTATTTACTTGTTGTTCTTTCTCATTAAACTCTGAGCTTCCTGTAGTGGATAATTCTGCTCAGTATCTCTGAATACCTACAGAGGGCCTAGCACATAGTAGGTATGAGAAACTGTTTTGGATGACAGTTGCCAGCTTTATCTCTAAATACTCCATGGAACAGAACTGAACAAGAAAAACAAAAAAGTAGAAGTTACAGCCTTTCTAGACAAGAGGAACAAGAATTCCCCTTACAATCATAGCTGTGAAGTTTCAACAAAGAAGTTGATTAATTTTAATTACTGCTGCTAGTTCTTTACTTCTTCTCATGTGGCACTGTGGGAAAAACAAGTTTTATATGCATGCATGCAAACCAGGAGAAATAGGATATGATTCTCCAGTTTACACTGTGTATCTGGAATGCATAAGCATTTCCAAACCACATGTGACTGACAGGAGCCATGCAAATTGACTTTTCCTTGTCAGCCAGCAAATCAGTGCAATGTAGTAAATTTTGATATACAGGGAGCCTAGTAAATCTCATATACTTTAATTGTGAAGATATCTGAAACCTAAACCCCTATGTATTCTCAAAGAGTCACAGTGTTTTTGCAGCCTGTATCGATCACGGTTGTATATGTAGATGTACCACAATATAAAACCCTCAAATTCTGGGCAGTGAGAGGGATTCCTGGCTACCTCCTTCTTACCCCTTATGACCTGAATTCCACTGATACTTACATGGGCAGGGGAGAGCTGACAGATGCCTGCCAGTAGAAGATGTGTTTTCCATTTTGTATTTAAACATTACTGACCAGTGGCCCATCCCTCCTGCAACACTACACTTTAACATCAACCTGATTGGCCCACAGAAGCTCAGATGAAAGCCAGGAAACCTAAGTCTGCCTCTCCAGTGATGTTCATCATGATCTTTGTCTTGGACAAAGTAATTTCTCCTTGCTTCCCACTTAACTACTAACAACACAGAAGAATACGAAAACTCTTATCAATAGGAAAAAGCAAGGCTGGCAGCCAGAATCTGGGAGGATTTCCTCCTGATTACAAATGTATTGGGGTTAAATTGAGAAATATAATTGGAAATCAAAGCATACACTTTTTATTTTCTGGAAAGAAAAAAGCATTTAAAGAATAGAGCCATACTAAAAGAGGAGAGGGAAACAGGTTATTCTTCATTCCCTGGCTCCCTTAACTTTGTTCTGTCTCAGTCTTGTTTCCCATTCTGTTATGATGACTACCCAGTTTATGACCCTTTGGGCTTATTCTACTGATCATGAACCCCTTAGTCTTGAAAACCAAGTTTAGTTTTCCTGATTTTGGCTACCAGTGCTCAAGAAGAGCTCAATTCATTCTTACCCTCCAATTGTTTCCAGCTCTAGCCACTTTAGGGATAGGTTCTGCACAACTTGCCACAGTATCAGGAGCAGGCAAACCTCCAACCATCCCAGGATTGTGTTGATGGCTTTGGGAAGTGGAAACCATCTATTTTATTAACGTAATGGGATTTGCAGTGTGTCTGAAATATAATCCAGACACCATTATGTTAACATACCTAAGTGAGTGAATTCGTTTACAGACAAACAGGACTCTTTCTACTTTGGAAATTTACAAGGTCAAGATAGAAGAGTTTACCAGTAGGCAAGAATTGCTGATGGGCATGTGGTTTCTCCTATCGAATTTTGTTCTTCCAATCCAATGGATACAATGAAAAAAAAATGATTGTAATTTCTGCGACTTACCTGATAATATATCCATAAGATCTCTGAGTGCTGAATCTTCAAAAGATATAGAAACATTTCCAGGACATGGATTGATGACAATAATTGAGACTTTTGACTACTCTACTCATCTCTTTACAGAATTTACGCTTTTTCTTCAATCTGCATAGATTTCCCTGTTTAGCTGGTTGAGAATGTGGTGTCAACCTTTTATGCAATTGTGCTTCTTTCATTTTTCCCTTGTATTCCAAACTGTTTTTGATTTACATAATTTTATGTTAGATAGTTAAATATATAATTTTTTGTGAGCCTTTTGTCTTTATTAGGATCATACATCTTGCCAATCCTTTTACCCCTTTCAATGCTTGTGTCTTTGTATTCTACTCTTTCTGGAATTAAAATTTCTATCCTTGCCTTCCTTTTGTTTGTATTTGTTTGATAAATATTTGCCTTTCTTTTATTTTTAACCTTTCTCTGTCTTTGCTGCCAGTGAGCCCCAGGCACATAGCTTCACTGCACTGTTCACAAAGGCACTCAGATTTTGCCATGTCCAACTACTCCAAGATTTTATTCCAAAAGTGTATCCCATGATCCTCAAGCTTCTAGGATTCTTTAGGACTCAGTAGCATTTTACCTTTAGGACGTTTATCTCCCAATATATAACGGCTTTTGCCACTAGTTCCACACCCTACCCCAGCTCACTAAGACTTTTATACTTCCTAACCTGAAGTCTTGAAATGAGTAAAGAAAAGGCAGTACTGATAGGAATAATGGCTGGAGAACAGATCTCTGACCCATGCAAAACAGGGCCCAGTTTTCTGGTCTTTACAGGGGCCAGGAAATGAAGAAAGAATGACCTGTTTTTTTCTTTTAGTATGGATTCATTACTTATTCTCTCCTTTTCAGGAAATAAAAAGTACATGGTTTGGTTTCCAATGCTGTTTCTCAATTTAACTCCAATATATTTTTCAATCAAGAGAAAATCCTTACAGATTTTGGTTGCCAATCTTGGTTTTTGGTATTGAAAATAATTTTCATATTTTTCTATATTGTTGGTATCTAAATGGGAAGCAAAGAGAAATTACCTTATAGTATTCTTGTGAGATTAACTGAAAATAATACATGTGAGATTTGTAGCACCTTCTAACACCAGGTTGGAGTACCACCTGGGGCAATTTTCACAGTATTCCCCATCTTTATTTTTTGCCAATCAGGTGTGCTAGTTATCAGTAAATTTGTTCGTTTCCTCTTGGTTCCAAATCCAGCCGCATCACCTATGCTGTAATAGTAGAGCTGGATTTTTATCACTATTTATCCTTTGCCAACTGGCATCATGTTACGCATCATCAGTAGAGGGTGCTAGAGAGACAATGCCTGAGGAGGGGTTTTCTCTGCTGTTTCTGGTGTGATTTCTTCTCTTTTGTTGCTGTGACATGCTTGGCCAGTGGTGTGCAGCACACCTACAGTCAAATACAGCAGACATTTTTTCAGTTGGCTCTTCATCACAATCAACCAAACGTGGCAGCTTGGGAAATTGTGATGCTGCTGAATGCCGTGGATTACTAGCATCCCATATTCCAATGGTAAGGGACTCAGCATTGTACTCAAGACCAAACGCACAATCAAACTTGTCCCCAAATCCCATCCTTGTGAATCTATCTTCTAGTATTAACCCCAGTACCATTCCATCTCAGTTGGGATCCAATCAGGACACAGTAATTAAAATAGAGAAGTTCATAAAAGTAATTATTAACCAGTAATGGAATTGACTACTAAAGGGTAGGGAGAACTCTAACGAATAAAAGAATGATTGATAAAGGCAGCAACCATTACTTTTAGGAGTGATAGAAGAGTATCCAAGAAAGGAACAAATATGGAAGAGGCCGCCAACCCAAAGCTGAGGTTCAGATCTCATTGGAAGAAGTAGGCTGTGGCACGTTGTGTGGCAGAGAAGTTGTGGAGGTTCTACAGAATGGAATGGGGCTGGTAGTCAGTAAATGCTCACTGGGGTACACGTAAAAACTCATGAAGAAGCTGGCTCTGGAACACAATTGGGACTTGCTGGAAAGCTGTCACTGTGGTGCTGCTGGAACTTTCTGGGAGTCTCCCCACTGGGCACTAATGAAACTTGATGGGAGACATCCACGGGGTGCCACTGAGACTTGTTGAGAAGCCAGCTAAGATGCTGGTAAGACTTGCTGGGACATGTGGAGTATCCTTGAAACTCACTAGGTGGTGAGCACCACTGGTTGCCCCACACGTGGCTGGAGAAGCAAGGAGAGGAAAGCACATAGGAATGAAGGCAAGCCTCTTCATCCTGCAATGTCTCTCCAGTGCCATCTACTGAAGAAAAAAGTGACATGCTAGCTGGTAAAGAGAAATGTTTTCATGGTCCAGCTCTAGTATCATAAAGCAGAGCAATGAAGGGTGGATTTGGAACTGAGAGGCAGTAAGTTGAAAACCAGCAGAGAAAGTCTTGTTAAATAACCAAGAAGAAACCCCTTTTCTCTGTGTCTTTTGTGTTCCACACAGGAGTTCTTTCCTGGCTTCAATACTATTTTTCTTTTTCTTTTTCTTTTTTTTAGAGACAGAGCATCACTCTGTCACCCAGGCTAGAGTGCAATGGCGCGATCTCAGTTCACTGCAAGCTCCACCTCCCGGGTTCACACCATTCTCCTGCCTCAGCCTCCCAAGTAGCTGGGACTACAAGCGAATACTATTTTTCAGTATAATTTCTGAATAGATTTGAGCTAATTAGAAATTCTTTTTTTAATGTTTTGAACTTAAGTCCTAGACCAACATAAAGTATAAATACCTTATTAGTTTATTCAGTATAAATACACATTCTGATTGAGATGGAAAACAAGTAACAGATACTCATAAATATAAAATCCTAGTGGGTTCTAAGGTTTGCCTTAAACTATAACTTATCAAAGCCAAGTGTTCCAGTATAAAATTGAATAGGATATTAATCTTTTAAAATAAATATCCATGTGGAAACTAGGGTTCTTTCTTCTCTCTCTTGTTCTCACTCTCATTATATGTGTATATGTATGTGTGTTTGTTTGCATGTGTGTATTCATGTGTGTTGGTGTATAGAAAGAGATAAACTATTTGTTGTTCAGAAACCATTTAAGTGACTCAGTTGAACAGGAATAATTTTTCAGTTTAGGAAACTGAGACTTAAGTGCACAAATTTACTTTATTTGGGATTAGCAAAAGTAAGACTAGAATCCAAGTAACTTGTTTCTAGGAAGGAAAGCTATTATATAAATGGCAAACTATTTCAGAAATCTACTATCATGTCTACTACTCTTCAAGAAATCCTCCCACTCTCTCTCAAACCATATTTTGATTCAGGTAACAAGAGTTTAACTAGCTCTAGAATAATCAAATGACAGCTGTATTTTACATCTACTTATGTAAACGGGCATATTGGTTTAGAGGAAATGATGACTTGTAAATTCAGGCTCCAAGTAATACAGGTGAGCTGGAGAAACCTGATGGAGTAGGTTACCAAGGGGAAAATTGTAAAGATACTTTGGACTTTTGGGAAAGTGTAGGAAATATTTAATTCAGATTAGGGCAATTTTATGGGCACAACCCAGAGGATTTGAGGTCAATAGAAAAAGAGAAGTTTTGACCCAGCTCCTCTGGGGTCCTAGCCCAGACCAAAAAAAATTAAAAAATAAAAATCTTGTTTCTTAGAAAAGAAAAAAAAATCTGAAGAAACATATTCCACTCTCTCTGAGATTTAAGTACATCTAATCCAGGAAAAGAAACATAATTTTGAAAGCCTGGCTTATGTGTGTATTAGTTTTCTAATGTTGTGTAATAATACTACTATAAATATAGCAGCTTATAACAATGCTTATTTATAATCTTACAGTTTCTGAGGGTCAGGATTCTAGGCAAGGCTTAGCTGGGTCATCTGTAAGGCTATAATGAGGTGTCAGGAATGTGTTCTCATTTGAAGACTTGACTGGGGAAAGTCCACTTCCAAGTTCACATGGCTGTTGGTATTTGGTTCCAAAAGACTGTCACACTGAGGGCTTCAGTTTTTTTTGCTGGATGTTGCACAGAAACCACCCTTACTTCCCTGCCACATAGTCCACTCCATTGGGAAGCTCACCTATGGTAGCTTGTTTCTTCAAAGTCAACAAGACAAAGAGTCTCTCAGCAAGTAAACTACAATCTTTTGTAACATAATCACAAGTGTTACAGCTTGTCAACTTTGTATTCAATTGATTAGCATCATGTCACTGGTCCCACCCACACTCAAGTTGAGGAGATTATGCAAGGGTAGGGATTTCAGAAGGCAGGGATTATTTCCATCACAATAGTTTAGCCTGAGATAGGCGAATGTACGCAATACCCTTGGAGTTAGCTGACTACATGTGTCTCATATCCTGACAGAGCCACATGCTATAGCCATGTAGTTTCAACTTAGACAGCTTAGGACAAAAGGGATACACAAATAACTTGCTTGTAGGAAAAAAGCATGAAGGAAAAGTAGTGATTCCAAGAGTAAGGTATTTTCATAGAAACTCCCCAGCTCTTGATAGGTGGATTATCCAAGCAGTTCTCTACCAGAGAATGTCCTCGCAACTCTCTTTCATCCAGGAAAAAACACATCTGTTTTATGAATGATACCTGTCCAGATTTTTTCCCCTTATTCTTTAGTCTGCTTCAGAGCCACCTTCTTCATGGCTCACCTGGTATTTTTATAGTATCATCAAAATGAAATTTAATCAGTAATGTTAATGTGTTTCCTAGAAAATAAGATTACAGTCATGTACCACATTACAATATTTTTCTCAGTGAAAGACTGTATATATAATGATGATTTCATAAGATTATAATGCAGTATTTTTTGCTGTACCTTTCCTATGTTTAGATTTGTTTAAATATACAAACACTTATAATTGTGTTACAATTGCCTACAGTATTTGGTACAGTAACATGTGTACAGGTTTGTAGCCTAGGAGCAATAGGCTACACCATGTAGCCTGTGTGTGTACTAGGCTGTATCATATAGGTTTGTGTAAGTACACTCTATATTTGCACAATCAAATCACCTAACGACACATTTCTCAGAACATATCCCAATGTTAAGTGACACATGACTGTATATGAAAATACAAAAATTAAAAAGTTGTGGTTACTGTTTCGATTACGCTTATTCTGATTATTTTTATAATGATGGATAATTGAGAGTTAGCAATTTTGATCCAGTCTGGATCATACGCATATTTGACCACATTGGTGGTCATACACATACACCAATGTGGTCATATATCTGTATGAATATATGTGTGTGTGTATGTGTGTGTTTGTGAATATGTTTCACTTTATGCAAGACAGTCTTGAAAAAGGTTAATGCGATATGCATTGAATTATAAAACTAATTTTTAAAATGATTTAAATTTTTAAGTGGTTGTGCCATTCAAAAGAGCATTGTTGTTTTATTTTTAAGGTCTTTATTCTTTTAGAGCAGTTATAGGTTCACAGAAAAATCGAAAGGAAGCTACAGAGATTTCCCATATACCCACTGACCTCACCCATGCCTAGCCACTCCTGCTATCAACATCCCCCACCAGAGTGAGACATTTTTTAAAACTGATGAACCTACAATGACATGTCATAATCACATCAAATCTATAGTTTGCATTAGAATTCGCTCTTAGTGTTTGTTGTGCATTCTATGTATTTGGGCAAATGTGTAATGATATGTATCCATCATTATAGTATCACGCACAGCATTGTCACTGCCCTAAAAATCCTCTGTGTTCTGCCTATTCACCAACATACCCTACATCCCTGCTGTCCCAAACTTCTCAGAACCATTAATATTTTTACCATCTCCATCATTTTGCCTTTTCCAGAATGTCATATAGTTGGAATTACACAGTGCATGGAATTACACAGTTTTCAGATTAGCTTCTTTCACATTGTTACATGCATTTAAGTTTCCTTCATGTCTTCTCATAGCTTTATAGCTCATTTCTTTTTATCATTGAATAATATTCCATTGTGTGAATATACAACAGTTTATTTATCCATATACCTATTGAAGGACATCTTGGTTTCTTCCAGGTTTTGGCACTTATGAGTAAAGCTGCTATAAATATCCATGTGCTG
Source organism: Macaca nemestrina (assembly GCF_043159975.1). Lineage (NCBI taxonomy): Eukaryota > Metazoa > Chordata > Mammalia > Primates > Cercopithecidae > Macaca > Macaca nemestrina. Next base: position 34,523,849 of record NC_092125.1, read on the forward strand.
GCTTTTGCATAGACATAAATTTTAAAATGTCTTTGACTAAATACCAAGGAATGTGATTGCTGGATCATATGGTTAAGAGGATGTTTAGTTTTATATGAAGATATATCGTTTTTTAAGAAAAACATAAATATTGTAAAGAGCAATGGCATCCTCAGATCTTTTTCCTCTTCTCCTTCTTTTCTTTTTTCTTTTCATCATAAATCTTTATTTTTCTATTTACTTAAATAAAAGTAAGCCTGTACTCTTGAACAACATGTAAATTAAGAGTACCAACCCTGTACAGTAAAAAAAAATGCATATAATTTTTGACCTCCCAAAAACCTAACTATTAACAGCCTACTGTTGCCTGGAAGTCTTACTGATAACATAAACAATTGGCCAGGCGTGGTGGCTCACGCCTGTAATCCCAGCACTTGGGAGGCCAAAGCAAGCAGATCACCTGAGATCAGGAGTTTGAGACCAGCCTGGCCAACATGGTGAAACCCTATCTCTACTAAAAATACTAAATTAGCCTGGCGTGGTAGTGGGCACTGGTAATCCCAGCTACTTGGGAGACTGAGGCAGGAGAATTGCTTGAACCCAGGACACGGAGGTTGCGGTGAGCTGAGATTGCACCACTGCACTCCAGCCTGGGTGGCAGAGCAGGACTCCGTCTCAAAAATCAAAATGAAACAAAACGACAACAATAACAACAAACAATTAGCACATATTTGATATACTAAATGTATTATATACTACATTCTTACAAAAATAGTAAGCTAGAGAAAGGAAAATATTATTGAGAAAATTGAGGAAGAGAAAATATATTTACAATTTATTGAGTGGAAGTGGATTATTATAAAATATATAAAATCTGAGTCAAGGAAAAATAATGAATTCATGCATTGTGTTATTATATGGTCCTATATGCAAAGCAAAAATCCTTAAACCAAGAATTTACCTTTTGCATTAAAAACATTTACCAATAGGCTGTTATTATGGACATCATTTGGAGTCCAGCCTCTAGCTCTTGTATATTTATCATAAACCTGAACATATACATATAATTAACATACCTGCCTTACTTTGCTAACCATGCTTATGTAAAGAAGAGTATCAAGTAATTTTCAAAAATGAGTAATCAGTGAATAATGTGTATTTGGTTTGGCTTGCAATGCCCCAGACTCACAGATAGAGACCTGCAAATTTGTGACATGAATACTAATTTAGTCACCTTCATCGTCTCTGTTAGCCTCTGCTCTTCAGGTTACTGTTCCCTGAAGCAGGGCCTGTGAAAATAAATAATCCTGGTAGAAAAATCAACAATTAGTCATCCAAATGACCCAAATTTTCCCTTTGCAGTTTATGAATTTGGGTAACATGCCATGTTAATCCTATCTTCAGGTTGACTTACTCCGGCTGCCTGGACTCCTCAGATCCCTGCCAATGGCACTGTGTGCTAGTGACACAAAAGATGTCTTTAGCCTTAGAAAGCTATTCTTAAGAAGGTGAATCTGCTGGCAGAGAAGACATAGCCTTACTCATTAAGTCCGATGCAGGTGATTTATGTGTTAACCTCTATTGTTCATGGAGAATTCACTGTAGACATGGAATTATAGTTAGGAAGTGGGGGGATGTGGTAGAAAGAATCGAAACTTTTCCGTAGAACTTCACTTTTATGTCTTTAATAGTCCCCAGAGCGTTTCTGGGAGGAAGTGGCTGTCTCATTTAGGAGATGTAGAGACTCAGGTGTGAATATGTTTCTTCTTGGTTATACTATAGGTTACAAATTGAGCTGGAGCTAGCTTATAGGACGTCTGAGCCCCAGTCCAGGGAGAGGAAGCCAGGGCACAGCTCAGTACTTGGCCATTCCATCCCTGCTGTGATCAGTCTCTGAGTCTGGTCTTGGGAATAGCATTATTTCATCTCTATTATCTGTCATTCTGCTTCATGCTTTATTTTTTCCCTGGAACCCTCAGCTGCTGCTTTACAGATTCCCATTGTGTTTCAATTACTTGGAGCTCAGATTTGAAATGCCAATTCTTTTCCCTCCTCTTCCACCTGGATTGGGTTCCAAACCTTTCCAGCCTTCTTCTTCCTCTGCTCGGTCCTATGTAGAACCCCTTTTGATAGCCTCAAGATGTGAAGGCTCCTCCTTTTTTTTTTTTTTTTTTTTTTTGGCTTAGGAACTGCATTTTAAAGCATTTATTTTTTGACTCCTCATCTTTTATTTTTATCATCAGGTTTCCTTTTAATGTTCCTGAGTGACGGGAAATGTTCTCTCTTGCTGCTGGGAAAGGCACTATAGAAATGAAATATGTATTGCCTTTCTACTTATTTGATTATCTGCTTCCTCAAAGCAGTTTAACAAATTAACATTGAGTCTCTTATTTTCTACACAGTTTCTTTTAAGCAAGGAAAGAATTATAGCTGCTCAATTGCTCCCTTGCTTTCTTGCCCAACTTCCTTTTCCCAGAATGATTTGTCCATAAAATAAGAAGGAAGAAGGAAAACCCACTGGAGAGGATTCTGATTCCCCCGGCAGATGATGGATGGCCGGCTGGATGACAAGTCGGCTTTGGGAGGCACAGTGAGCTATTTGAGCCTTTTCAACTGTTGTTTTTTGTTTTTTGTTTTTTTTTCTGACTCATGAGGTTATAGAGGAAAAATGAAGGGGCCATGGACATGGTCTTTTGGGTGGGCTTAATGAAGTATGACTAAGACAATTCCAGAATAGCCTTTATTGAAACATTACTTTGTCTGAGATTGTTCTTAGTGGGATACGTTCTAAGAACTAACTAGTAAAAGCATTGGATCAAATGCTAGGAACAGGTGAAACCAGCTTAGGAAGACTTAGGGTTGAGGTCCACCCCCAAAGGAATAGACTGATTTTAAAACAACTCCTCCCTAGTGACTTATCATAGTGCCTGAAATTCCATTATTAAGAATTATTTTCTTTAAGTCTCTACAATCTCCAGATGTCTCTTTAAAATAGTAAATAACTATATACTAGAACTAAAAGTGTTTTAAGTCTTTATCAACTATTTATAACAGAAGTATTCTCTTGGGGGGGCGGAGCAAGATGGCCGAATAGGAACAGCTCCAGTCTCCAACTCCCAGCGCGAGCGACACAGAAGACCAGTGATTTCTGCATTTTCAACTGAGGTACTGGGTTCATCTCACTGGGGAGTGCCCGACGATCGGTGCTGGTCAGCTGCTGCAGCCCGACCAGCGAGAGCTGAAGCAGGGCGAGGCATTGCCTCACCTGGGAAGCGCAAGGGGGAAGGGAATCCCTTTTCCTAGCCAGGGGAACTGAGACACACAACACCTGGAAAATCGGGTAACTCCCACCCCAATACTGCGCTTTAAGCAAACAGGCACACCAGGAGATCATATCCCACACCTGGCCGGGAGGGTCCCCACACCCACGGAGCCTCCCTCATTGCTAGCACAGCAGTCTGTGATCTACGGGCAAGGCAGCAGTGAGGCTGGGGGAGGGGCGCCCGCCATTGCTGAGGCTTAAGTAGGTAAACAAAGCTGCTGGGAAGCTCGAGCTGGGTGGAGCTCACAGCAGCTCAAGGAAACCTGCCTGTCTCTGTAGACTCCACCTCTGGGGACAGGGCAATAGCAAACACAGCCGAAACCTCTGCAGACGCAAACGACTCTGTCTGACAGCTTTGAAGAGAGCAGTGGATCTCCCAACACGGAGGTTGAGCTCTGAGAAGGGACAGACTCCCTGCTCAAGTGGGTCCCTGACCCCTGAGTAGCCTAACTGGGAGACATCCCCCACTAGGGGCAGTCTGACACCCCACACCTCACAGGGTGGAGTACACCCCTGAGAGGAAGCTTCCAAAGCAAGAATCAGACAGGTACACTCGCTGTTCAGAAATATTCTATCTTCTGCAGCCTCTGCTGCTGATACCCAGGCAAACAGGATCTGGAGTGGACCTCAAACAATCTCCAACAGACCTACAGCTGAGGGTCCTGACTGTTAGAAGGAAAGCTATCAAACAGGAAGGACACCTACACCAAAATCCCATCAGTACATCACCATCATCAAAGACGAGAGACAGATAAAACCACAAAGATGGGGAAAAAGCAGGGCAGAAAAGCTGGAAATTCAAAAAATAAGAGCGCATCTCCCCCGGCAAAGGAGTGCAGCTCATCGCCAGCAACGGATCAAAGCTGGACGGAGAATGACTTTGACGAGATGAGAGAAGAAGGCTTCAGTCCATCAAATTTCTCAGAGCTAAAGGAGGAATTACGTACCCAGCGCAAAGAAACTAAAAATCTTGAAAAAAAAGTGGAAGAATTGATGGCTAGAGTAATTAATGCAGAGAAGGTCATAAACGAAATGAAAGAGATGAAAACCATGACACGAGAAATACGTGACAAATACACAAGCTTCAGTAACTGACTCGATCAACTGGAAGAAAGAGTATCTGCGATTGAGGATCAAATGAATGAAATGAAGCGAGAAGAGAAACCAAAAGAAAAAAGAAGAAAAAGAAATGAACAAAGCCTGCAAGAAGTATGGGATTATGTAAAAAGACCAAATCTACGTCTGATTGGGGTGCCTGAAAGTGACGGGGAAAATGGAACCAGCTTGGAAAACACTCTTCAGGATATCATCCAGGAGAACTTCCCCAACCTAGTAGGGCAGGCCAACATTCAAATCCAGGAAATACAGAGAACGCCACAAAGATAATCCTCGAGAAGAGCAACTCCAAGACACATAATTGCCAGATTCACCAAAGTTGAAATGAAGGAAAAAATCTTAAGGGCAGCCAGAGAGAAAGGTCGGGTTACCCACAAAGGGAAGCCCATCAGACTAACAGCAGATCTCTCGGCAGAAACTCTCCAAGCCAGAAGAGAGTGGGGGCCAATATTCAACATTCTTAAAGAAAAGAATTTTAAACCCAGAATTTCATATCCAGCCAAACTAAGTTTCATAAGTGAAGGAGAAATAAAATCCTTTACAGATAAGCAAATGCTTAGAGATTTTGTCACCACTACACCTGCCTTACAAGAGACCCTGAAGGAAGCACTAAACATGGAAAGGAACAACCGGTACCAGCCATTGCAAAAACATGCCAAAATGTAAAGACCTTCGAGGCTAGGAAGAAACTGCATCAACTAACGAGCAAAATAACCAGTTAATATCATAATGGCAGGATCAAGTTCACACATAACAATCTTAACCTTAAATGTAAATGGACTAAATGCTCCAATTAAAAGACACAGACTGGCAAACTGGATAAAGAGTCAAGACCCATCAGTCTGCTGTATTCAGGAGACCCATCTCACACGCAGAGACATACATAGGCTCAAAATAAAGGGATGGAGGAAGATTTACCAAGCAAATGGAGAACAAAAAAAAGCGGGGGTTGCAATACTAGTCTCTGATAAAACAGACTTTAAACCATCAAAGATCAAAAGAGACAAAGAAGGCCATTACATAATGGTTAAGGGATCAATTCAACAGGAAGAGCTAACTATCCTAAATATATATGCACCCAATACAGGAGCACCCAGATTCATAAAGCAAGTCCTTAGAGACTTACAAAGAGACTTAGACTCCCATACAATAATAATGGGAGACTTCAACACTCCACTGTCAACATTAGACAGATCAACGAGACAGAAAGTTAACAAGGATATCCAGGAATTGAACTCATCTCTGCAGCAAGCAGACCTAATAGACATCTATAGAACTCTCCACCCCAAATCAACAGAATATACATTCTTCTCAGCACCACATCGTACTTACTCCAAAATCGACCACGTAATTGGAAGTAAAGCACTCCTCAGCAAATGTACAAGAACAGAAATTATAACAAACTGTCTCTCAGACCACAGTGCAATCAAACTAGAACTCAGGACTAAGAAACTCAATCAAAACCGCTCAACTACATGGAAACTGAACAACCTGCTCCTGAATGACTACTGGGTACATAACGAAATGAAGGCAGAAATAAAGATGTTCTTTGGAACCAATGAGAACAAAGATACAACATACCAGAATCTCTGGGACACATTTAAAGCAGTGTGTAGAGGGAAATTTATAGCACTAAATGCCCACAAGAGAAAGCAGGAAAGATCTAAAATTGACACTCTAACATCGCAATTAAAAGAACTAGAAAAGCAAGAGCAAACACATTCGAAAGCTAGCAGAAGGCAAGAAATAACTAAGATCAGAGCAGAACTGAAGGAGATAGAGACACAAAAAACTCTCCAAAAAATCAATGAATCCAGGAGTTGGTTTTTTGAAAAGATCAACAAAATTGACAGACCACTAGCAAGACTAATAAAGAAGAAAAGAGAGAGGAATCAAATCGACGCAATTAAAAATGATAAAGGGGATATCACCACCGACCCCACAGAAATACAAACTACCATCAGAGAATACTATAAACACCTCTACGCAAATAAACTGGAAAATCTAGAAGAAATGGATAATTTCCTGGACACTTACACTCTTCCAAGACTAAACCAGGAAGAAGTTGAATCCCTGAATAGACCAATAGTAGGCTCTGAAATTGAGGCAATAATTAATAGCCTACCAACCAAAAAAAGTCCAGGACCAGATGGATTCACAGCTGAATTCTACCAGAGATACAAGGAGGAGTTGGTACCATTCCTTCTGAAACTATTCCAATCAATAGAAAAAGAGGGAATCCTCCCTAACTCATTTTATGAGGCCAACATCATCCTGATACCAAAGCCTGGCAGAGACACAACAAAAAAAGAGAATTTTAGACCAATATCCCTGATGAACATCGATGCAAAAATCCTCAATAAAATACTGGCAAACCGGATTCAGCAACACATCAAAAAGCTTATCCACCATGATCAAGTGGGCTTCATCCCTGGGATGCAAGGCTGGTTCAACATTCGCAAATCAATAAACATAATCCAGCATATAAACAGAACCAAAGACAAGAACCAAATGATTATCTCAATAGATGCAGAAAAGGCTTTTGACAAAATTCAACAGCCCTTCATGCTAAAAATGCTCAATAAATTCGGTATTGATGGAACGTACCTCAAAATAATAAGAGCTATTTATGACAAACCCACAGCCAATATCATACTGAATGGGCAAAAACTGGAAAAATTCCCTTTGAAAACTGGCACAAGACAGGGATGCCCTCTCTCACCACTCCTATTCAACATAGTGTTGGAAGTTCTGGCTAGGGCAATTAGGCAAGAGAAAGAAATCAAGGGTATTCAGTTAGGAAAAGAAGAAGTCAAACTGTCCCTGTTTGCAGATGACATGATTGTATATTTAGAAAACCCCATTGTCTCAGCCCAAAATCTCCTTAAGCTGATAAGCAACTTCAGCAAAGTCTCAGGATACAAAATTAATGTGCAAAAATCACAAGCATTCTTATACACCAGTAACAGACAAACAGAGAGCCAAATCAGGAATGAACTTCCATTCACAATTGCTTCAAAGAGAATAAAATACCTAGAAATCCAACTTACAAGGGATGTAAAGGACCTCTTCAAGGAGAACTACAAACCACTGCTCAGTGAAATAAAAGAGGACACAAACAAATGGAAGAACATACCATGCTCATGGATAGGAAGAATCAATATCGTGAAAATGGCCATACTGCCCAAGGCAATTTATAGATTCAATGCCATCCCCATCAAGCTACCAATGAGTTTCTTCACAGAATTGGAAAAAACTGCTTTAAAGTTCATATGGAACCAAAAAAGAGCCCGCATCTCCAAGACAATCCTAAGTCAAAAGAACAAAGCTGGAGGCATCACGCTACCTGACTTCAAACTATACTACAAGGCTACAGTAACCAAAACAGCATGGTACTGGTACCAAAACAGAGATATAGACCAATGGAACAGAACAGAGTACTCAGAAATAATACCACACATCTACAGCCATCTGATCTTTGACAAACCTGAGAGAAACAAGAAATGGGGAAAGGATTCCCTATTTAATAAATGGTGCTGGGAAAATTGGCTAGCCATAAGTAGAAAGCTGAAACTGGATCCTTTCCTTACTCCTTATACGAAAATTAATTCAAGATGGATTAGAGACTTAAATGTTAGACCTAATACCATAAAAATCCTAGAGGAAAACCTAGGTAGTACCATTCAGGACATAGGCATGGGCAAAGACTTCACGTCTAAAACAGCAAAAGCAACGGCAGCAAAAGCCAAAATTGACAAATGGGGTCTCATTAAATTAAAGAGCTTCTGCACAGCAAAAGAAACTACCATCCGAGTGAACAGGCAACCTACAAAATGGGAGAAAATTTTTACAATCTACTCATCTGACAAAGGGCTAATATCCAGAACCTACAAAGAACTCAAACAAATTTACAAGAAAAAAACAAACAACCCCATCAAAAAGTGGGCAAAGGATATGAACAGACAGTTCTCAAAAGAAGACATTCATACAGCCAACAGACACATGAAAAAATGCTCATCATCACTGGCCATCAGAGAAATGCAAATCAAAACCACAATGAGATACCATCTCACACCAGTTAGAATGGCGATCATTAAAAAGTCAGGAAACAACAGGTGCTGGAGAGGATGTGGAGAAATAGGAACACTTTTACACTGTTGGTGGGATTGTAAACTAGTTCAACCATTATGGAAAACAGTATGGCGATTCCTCAAGGATCTAGAACTAGATGTACCATATGACCCAGCCATCCCATTACTGGGTATATACCCAAAGGATTATAAATTATGCTGCTATAAAGACACATGCACACGTATGTTTATTGCAGCACTATTCACAATAGCAAAGACTTGGAATCAACCCAAATGTCCATCAGTGACAGATTGGATTAAGAAAATGTGGCACATATACACCATGGAATACTATGCAGCCATAAAAAAGGATGAGTTTGTGTCCTTTGTAGGGACATGGATGCAGCTGGAAACCATCATTCTTAGCAAACTATCACAAGAACAGAAAAACAAACACCGCATGTTCTCACTCATAGGTGGGAACTGAACAATGAGATCACTTGGACTCAGGAAGGGGAACATCACACACAGGGGCCTATCATGGGGAGGGGGGAGGGGGGAGGGATTGCATTGGGAGTTATACCTGATGTAAATGACGAGTTGATGGGTGCAGCACACCAACATGGCACAAGTATACATATGTAACAAACCTGCACGTTATGCACATGTACCCTACAACTTAAAGTATAATAATAATAAATAAATTTAAAAAAAAAGAAAAGAAAAATGTTAATATTAAAAAAAAAAGTATTCTCTTATGGATTTTGATAATTCAAAAAATGAGCCCCATGGCCCTGCTGAAATGTAACCTAAGGTAGCCATTTAGAAGTTTTAGGGAACAAGAGAAGTAGAAAAAAGTGGTATTGAAAAGAGGGATGAATTAAAAATGTCACCTACTTCCCATTTTGCTCAGGACTGGCCTTGTCGGTATAGTCTGTATTCATGGCAACTGGTGGAGAAAGCACAGAAAATAAAAGGAAACCAGTATTTCCAAGGTTCTGTCATTTTGCCAGCCTGCCAAGGAGACAGATGCTGTAGACAGATTTGACCATAAGCTCTGGTTGAAATGACTCTCAGGCCGTGTCTGGTTTTGTGTGCAACCATAGCTCTGCCGGCAGAGGAAGTCTGGAGATTGAAGTGGCAGCAAACCCAATGCCCTCACTTTTGTCTACATAATTTAGTCTCACCGCATGATTTTAGCACAGTCTATTCCCTTCCTCAGCCCTTGATTTCTCCATAAGCAAATGAGCCATCAGTGTTGCAAGGCTCCAACGGGTTAGGAAGAGCAAAAGAACAGAAGATAATAATACTCCAAATCTGATATCAACCAAGGACTGGTAAACTCTAGGATTAGAAGATGACAGAAGCAACATGAAGCTTTTGTTGGGGAGTCTAGAAATTTACAAGGAAAATAAACCAAGGAGAAGTAGGGAGAGGTAGAGTCCCAAAGCGACCCCACAGGTGTTTTATGTTCTTCTTACTTCTGCATGTGAATTTGAGAGCCATTCAAGGAGCTGGATCGCAAATCCTTAAGACTTCCATTTAGCCATAGCTTATGTACAGCCCACAGAGAAGCCAGGCTACCCTGTCTTCCTGCCCTGTAGGTACTGTTCTAGGAGTGACACAGTCTGAAGCGTATGCCCATTAAACTTCATCACGGGGCTGTGTTGTTCTCACCTAACTCTATGTTTCACAGTTTCCCAGGCTCAGCCTATGAATGTAGCTGGGGAAGTGTCATTCCCTAGTGAATAGCTTAATTTCTGTGCAGGAATAAATAATAGAGAGAGAGTCGGCAGTGCAGTCCCTTGGAGGGTGCCAGTGATCATTGCTCTTTAGGAAGTGCCCCACAGGGAGATGGCTACTGCCTTTGCAAATCATGTGTGTTGGGAGGAGAAAAGCATGTAGATTTGACGTTTGAACAGCACACGAATTAGGGCCACTGACCTTCATACAGTCAAAAATTTCCCCATAATTTTTGACCTCCCCACAGTTTAACTACTAAAAGCCTACTGTTGACTGGAAGCATTACCAATAACGTAAAGTCCATTAACACATATTTGACATATCAAATATATTACACACTCTATTTTTATAATATTGTAAGCTAGAGAAAAAATCTTATTAGGAAAATCATGAGGAAAAAAATTATTTACAAATTCTTCTTATTTATTTATTTATTTATTTATTTATTTATTTATTTTTGAGAAAGAGTTTCACTCTTGTTGCCCAGGTTGGAGTGCAGTGGTGCAGCACAATCTCGGCTCACTGCAATGCCCACCTCCCGGGTTCAAGCAATTCTCCTGCCTCAGTCTCCCAAGTAGCTAGGATTACAGGCATGCGCCATCACACCCACCTAATTTTGTAGTTTAGTACATGGGGTTTCACCATGTTGGTCAGGCTGGTCTCGATCTCCTGACCTCAAGTGATCCACCCACCTCGGCCTCCCAAAGTTTTGGGATTACAGGCGTAAGCCGCTGCACCTGGCCATATTTACAATTTATTAAGTGGAAGTGTATCATCATAAAGATCTTCATCCTCATTGTCTTCATGTTGAATAGGTTGAGGAGGAGAAAGAATAGGAGGGGTTGGCTCTGCTGTCTCAAGGGTGGGAGAGGTGGAAGAAAATATGTATGTAGGTGGACTGGCAAAGTTCAGACTCATGTTGTTCAAGGGTCAGCTAATATATACATATCTTTTTGTCATTTTAAATAAATGATTCTGCTTCCCTGGGCAAGTGCTAGGAAGCACATTAACTGCATAGTAGTCTGCAGTTTGAATTGTTTTCATTCTTTCTTTGGTATTCCAGAGATTTTATAATCTATGTTAAAATCATGAGTTCTGAAACTTGGTGACAGACAGGGCTTTTGAAAGAGAGCACTTTTGGCTGTGTGATGTAAATCTGTTTCTCTTCAGAAAGGCAGGGGGTCTGTAGATGATACTTATTATTATTATTATTATTATTATTATTATTATTATTATACTTTAAGTTCTAGGGTACATGTGCACAACGTGCAGGTTTGTTGCATAGATATACATGTGCCATGTTGGCTTGCTGCACCCATCAACTCATCACTTACGTTAGGTATTTCTCCTAACGCTATCCCTCCCCCAGCCTCCTACCCTCCAACAGGCCCCGGTGTGTAATGTTCCCTTCCCTGTGTCCATGTGTTCTCATTGTTCAACTCTCACTTATGAGTGAGAACATGCGGTGTTTGGTTTTCTGTCCTTGTGATATTTTCTTGAGAATTATGGTTTCCAGCTTCATCCATGTCCCTGCAAAAGGCATGAACTCATCCTTTTTTATGGCTGCATAGTATTCCTGGTGTATATGTGTCACATTTTCTTTATACAGTCTATTATTGATGGACGTTTGGGTTGGTTCCAAGTCTTTGCTATTGTGAATAGTGCCACAATAAACATACGTGTGCATGTGTCTTTATAGTAGCATGATTTGTAATCCTTTGGGTATATACTCAGTAATGGGATTGCTGGGTCAAATGATATTTCTAGTTCTAGATCCTTGAGGAATCACCGCACTGTCTTCCACAATGGTTGAACTAATTTACACTCCCGCCAACAGTGTAAAAGCTTTCCTATTGCTCGACATCCTCTCCAGCATCTGTTGTTTCCTGACTTTTTAATGATCACTATTCTAACTGGCAGGAGATGGTATCTCATTGTGGTTTTGATTTGCATTTCTCTGATGACCAGTGATGATGAGCATTTTTTCATATGTCTGTTGGCTGCATAAATGTCTTCTTTTGAGAAGTGTCTGTTCATATCCTTTGCCCACCTTTTGATGGGGTTGTTTGTTTTTTTCTTGTAAATTTGTTTAAGTTCTTTGTAGATTCTGGATATTAGCCCTTTGTCAGATGGGTAGAGTGCAAAAATTTTCTCCCATTCTGTAGGTTGCCTGTTCACTCTGATGATAGTTTCTTTTGCTGTGCAGAAGCTCTTTAGTTTAGTTAGATCCCATTTGTCTATTTTGACTTTTGTTGCCATTGCTTTTGGTGTTTTATTCATGAAATGTTTGCCCATGCCTATGTCCTGAGTGGTATTGCCTAGGTTTTCTTCTAGGGTTTTTATGGTTTTGGGTCTTACATTTAAGTCTTTAATCCATCTACAGGCAAACATGGTAAAGCCCATATCCAGAATCAAAAATGAGTGAAGCAATTTGCCCAGCACTGGGACCTCCAAGTCTAGTTCTGAACTTGCAAATAGGTCACATTCTAGGAAGAGATGGACATTTCCTGACAGATCTATTTTGAGGAGCCAAACTCTGTGCTGAGACTTAAATAAAGGGGCAGAGAAACTTCCACTTTCCCAGGTTACAGGAATGGAAGGAGAAGTCGGTTTGGCATAATCATTCAACATTTTTCTATCATGCGAAGGAAGAATCAGAATTACTGCTGAGATTCCTCTGTTTCCCTCAGATGAGAATCTTCAGAGGAGAAGAACTTGAATTAATTTTATTTTCCAGTTAGTAGGGTTCTCAACACCTCAAAGTACCAGCATTGGTCCTCCCAAGAAGGAAATATATTTAACATTTAACCTGGTTCCTGTCCTACAAAGCAGAGATGAAGTCAGATGAGGAGGAAGCAGAATGGGGAGTCAGAATCAAGACTTTTTTCTCTGTTAGTTTGGATAAATAGCAAAGCTATCTAAGGATGAATGCTGTTATTGTCATTACATTTGGTTTTCAGTTGGTGGTGGGAAAATTAAATGAGGACTCTGTCTCATCCAGTCCACTGTGCATTCTATACATCCGACTCCTATCTGCTGCCAAATTCAGAGCATGTATTCCTTCTTAGCCCATACCCTCTTATTTCCATAAGAATCAATACAATGAAGTAAAATAATAGAGAAAAATCTGATCCTCTTTTACTACTTAACCTTCAAAGAGCTGTTTCTAGAAAGACCTCTGGGATTGCTATTTAGTCAGGGGTGGTACTTCTTGGATAAATGAATTACAATATTTTGTTTAACTAAGCAACTGAAAAGTTGGGACATTACTCTAAAAAAATACACTGGGCAAGAAAGATTATGAGAAACTCTTTCTTGAGTTCTCTACCACATCCTGCCTGTTCATGGGTTTTCTGCACTCCCACCCCAATACCACCATCACCTCATCTGTGAAACTCAATACCATGTTAAAGCTGGAAGGGCCCTTTGATAGAAGGCAGTTCAACCCCATCATTTTACTAATTTGCAGATGGAAGGCCAGGATGGTTAAGATACTTGCCCAAGGTCCTAGAGGCCAGCAGGGGCAAGCCAAGACCAGAACCCAAGTCATGTGGCCTTGGTCTACTACTTTCTTCATCACACTGTATTGTTTCTTGAAAAGTATGGTACAGATGCCAGTTTCTCTTAAGCAAAGCTAGATGCTAGATAAAAGTTGTGATCAGACTTTTATGAATGCCTGGGGGAGGGTGGATATTGACTTTAGAAAAGTTTATGAGCTGATGTCACCCTGATTTTAAGTCTGAGCTAAAACTCAGTTAAGTGCTTCTTTGTTGTTACATTACAATCTTAGTGTTGCAGGAAGTTCTGAAATATCCCATCATTTCTTTTGGGCTAAGTTTTCTCATTTAATACAAGAAATTTGAGTTGAATTCTCTTTAAGATCTGTTTCCATTTTAATGAGCTCTGATTCCTCTAAAATGGTTGTTAAATGCCCACCCTCCCCCACCTCCATCACAGTCAGGAAATGGGGTCTTTAATCTTTCACACATTCTTACATAGGAGAAGAAATGATTTTAGTACTGATTCTGACCGACTCTGATGTATTGTTGTAACCTTCTGAAGTCCTTTCAGGTTGGCTCAGACCCTCAGGGGAACCCTGAACCAAAGCTTCAGGGCAGCTGTAGGCAGAATAACAGGACTTTGCCTATTTGTTAGGAACTACTGAGCTCCGCAAATATGGACTTGGGTTGGAAGCTGTGCCAATGTCCCTGTGATGGTCTCAAAAAATGGACGACTAAAAGAGCTGCCTGGTTTGGCATTCTCTGGGGGACAGTTCTTGGAAAGTTTGTTGGTGGGGCTGGCCACTCTATCTGCAAAGAATGATGTCTGTTTTCTGGTGTCTACCTTACCCTGTTCCTCGCTAACTATTGAAAGATGTAGGAAGACTTTGGGAACGTGCCCCTAAGTCTGAACCTGCCCCTATGTCTGTCTTCCGATATAAAAGTTGACTCCTTTCAGTATAGAATTATCTAACGTTGTTAGTCAGGAGTTAAGAGATCTGCACACACTGAATTTTCCTCAGTTCACAGTTTTAGGGGAAATGATGTTTTTATCCATGTTTTGAGATTTCTGCTTTTCCTTTGTTCTGTCTGTAAAGAACTGGAGAAAACTTTCCAGGCATCTCTTGCCTTTCCAAATTGCACTCATTCATTAAAGTCACATCAAATTCAATAATAAAACTTTCTCAGAAATAGCCATGAATTTATAAGCAGTAACCCATGATTTAATTATTTTTTTCTCTTCAGCTGTATTCAAAGTTTCTTCAGAACAGGGGATATGTTTTATGCTTTTGATCTACCTTGTGGCTTCTTTGTGATAATTTGAGTTTAATATAATAAAACATAATGATGAAGCAGTGAGGCCAATGTCTCCTTCTGGAGTCAGTCTTGGCCTATAGAATTTATTGACATATCTTTCATGTTACATATATCTAGATCTTTATGGGGTTGAGCTTTACTCCTAGTGAGTATCAACACTTTGAAACTTATAAACATCAAATTCTGGAATCCCCCTGCAGGCCTACAGAATCAACATTTTCAGGGGATAGAGCAGGAGTAAATTTTTTAAAAAGCTTCCTAAGTGAGTCTAATGCACAGCTATGGTAAAGCCTGCCTCATGGAATAAGAGGGCCACTCTTAAGGGAGTATGCCAACAGAGGCTTCCCAAGTGCAGGCATCATTCACGTACACAACTAGCAAGGGAAAAACACACATCATTATTGCAGGGCATTGCTAGGATTGTGCCTGGGTGCCCACAGGCAGGTTGTGTACAAGAGGACAATAGCCAAAGGTTAACATACATTTTGAACAGAAATTCCTCAACCAAAAGCATGTTTTAAAACCTTATAACACAATGGCATTGGAAGTGAAGACCAGCAGAAAGAGAGTAGAGGCTTATCAGAGTGGAGAGGTAAAGAGCAAAGCTAGGGTTATGTGTAGGTGGTCATCCACATAGTATGATTTGTAAAGACCTACTGACTTAAACCTCCCTTGTGAAAAAATCATTTGGCTTAAAACACTGACTCTTGTTAAGATGGAAATACCTGCGAATCACATCTGACTGGGTACATCATATTCTTACCTGAGAACACATTGTAATGGGGTGGGGAAAGAGCTGGAAACACAGATGGAAAGAGAGAGGGTGTTGCCAAAAGAGGATGCACACTGGGCAGGGCATTGTGCAGACAGTGGCAGCTGGACAAATATCATCACTTGATTTACTGTTATTTAAAAGAGAACTGCTCAAAACTATGGGACTATTAAATATGCTATGTTTTTCTCTTGCCTACCCTGCTGAGAAGCTCCTTGGCTCACTCTGGCCTCTGCTGCTAGCTCCTGAATTGGGAAGAAAGCAACAGGAAAGCAACCTCATCCCACGGGAGATGGCCCGGTGGTCTAGGCTGGCCCTGAGAGTGAGGGCTCTGAGATCCAGCCTGAGGATTTTCCTCTGACTCGCTGTGTGGCCTCCAGCCAGTCTCCAAACAGCTTTAGTTTCCTTGTATGTCAAACCAAGATAAATACCTAACTTCCCACTTCTCTGGGGCATTGTAAGGCTTCACTTCTGCCACTTTCAGTAAGGTTTGTCCAAAGACCATAAGAGGAAAGCTTTTGAGTTTTAAGATGAATTACTTTTAGTACTTATGTAGCATTAGGTAGAGAGGAGAATGTACTGGGAGGGTGGGATAATGGAGAACACAACAACCTCACTCAGAGAAGCAGTGTTTGTAGTGGAAGAGAAACCCAAAAGGGCTTTTGGGGTTGGGGTGCAAGGGAGAGAAGTCTACAATTGGTACCAGATGCCATCAGAAGCTAATGACCTGACAAACTCCGTCCTCATAAAACAAATTCCTTAAAAAGGAAGCAAATGGAAATATAAGCTAGTGAAAGAATTTGCAGCAGCTGCCCTAAAACCATTTCTCACTTCATAAACAGGTCTGGGTTTGGTCCTTTTCTTTCTTTTTTTTTTTTTTTGGTGTTGGTCTTATTTCATGCCACTTTCCCCTCTCATATTCTCCCCTGTCTCATTCTTCCTCCCTTGCTGCTCCTGCTGGATGGACTTCTCACACTGGCAGTCATAACAACAGTAGTTCCCATTTTGATGGAGGGAGGCTCATTCAGAGCATTTGTTTTGTGTCTTGTCTCAACATGTATTTGTCTTCAATGATGGCATGGATTAATTGGACGAAGTCACTCAAAACAGCACTTGCTCTTTTCACCCTAACTTCTTTCCAATAAACTGATGTGGACAAGAGTATTAATGACTCTCTGTTTTCCAGTACTTCCTGTTTAGCATGCTGAAGAAGAGATTACGTTTGGAACATCCGTGGCATGTGGCATCTAGAGAACTGGAGTTCTTTAGCATCACTAATGAAGCATCATGATCACATTTCGTAAAGGATAGTCAGATTTTAGCTTCCTTGTCAGATAGATTAAGTAAATATTTGGAGACAAAAATGTATTTCCTACATTGCATATCAGCATTGAATTTGGGGAATTGGGGCTGACTCATTAACAACCCCCACCTTATATTTTTATTCCTTCATCAGGTCTCAGAATGGATACTTCATCATCACAGGAAATAACCAGGGCTTAAACTTGTGAAAACATTTTCTTCACACCGATCACCTCCAATTCTTCCAACTTATACATAATAAACATAGAGAAAAGAAATGAGAGTATCGTTGGCATATAATTTAAATCCCAAGGCCATAAGAGCAGGGTCAACAACTTTAGCATGTTTAATTTGAATCCATCCTTTTGGGGCTAGTGCTTTTTAAGTCAAGACTCAATTATTTCAAGGTAGTAGGTGCATAGTCAATGATGTTTATTCTACTTTCTCATATCATTGCCCAGATCTTTGATAGAATAGTTGACCACTAACACAATTCAGGGGGAAACAGAGCACACTACTGATGACAAGATTCATAGTAGTCATATCTTTTGGGCTAATAATTAGCACCAGGGACAACAACATCAAGAGCAAGAAAATATCTTGTTAGTCTTCCATACTAGACTATGTATTCCCTAAGAGTATGGTTCTTATACCACTGGTACTCAGATCAATGCCTTCCCAACAGAAAGTGCTCAGTAAATGCTTATTAATGAATGAGTGGAGAAAGATGGTTGAATCAGTGTTTAATGATATTTTCATATTTCAGATCCCTATTTGTCATTATAACATTTAACAAATTTCTCATTTTGATAGCCAAGGACTGACTTTGCTGTCTATAACATGAACAATCTTAATTTGGCAAATTTTTATTGTGTCGATTACAGCAAGTCATGTGTTTAATGTGAAGTGGGTAAGAGCCAGTTTTCCTCTTCAAAATGTCCATAATCTGGTTGGAACATTGAGCATTTAGGAGACACTCATATACTAATTACCTTGTGAATAAAAGGATAAATAAGTTAATTCACTGATTAAAGAATGAGAAAATGCATACATGACTATAATACAACATAAAGCAAAAGAAATGCTAGAAGTGAGCATTTTACTCACTGGGAAGTTCAAAGGAAGAGGGCATCTGAAGGGACTCTGAGAAGGAGGGTGTCTTAGCTCATTTTGTGTTGCTATAACCAAATGCCTAATTGTGGGAAATTTTTAAAGAAAAGAGATTCATTTAGCTCATAGTTCTATAGTCTTGGAAGTGCAAGAAGCATGACGCTGGCATCTGCTCAGCTTTCTTGTTGTGTCATACATAGCAGAAGCAAACACATGCAAAGGTGCAAAATTTGAGAGGCACCCTGACTTTATAACAACCTGCTCTCATGGGAACTAACCTATTCCAGTGAGAACTAATTCAGTCACCACCATGAAAACAACACTAAGCTATTCATGAGGGATCTGCCCTCATGACCCAAATACCTTCCACTAGGCCCCACCTACCAATACTGCCACATTGGGAATCAAATTTCACCATGAGTTTTTTGGAACAAACCATATCCAAACCATAGCAGAAGGCCTTGTAGAAATCTCAACAAATTGAGCAAAGGTACTGAAATGGGAGAACAAAGAAATGGGGTGACTAACAGCAAACAGACCACTGAGGCCTTCTGCAGTGAAGCAGTAGAGGAATAACAACTCTGTGAGGTTGCCATAATTATCCCCATCTTATAGGGGAAGAAGCTGAAACACCTGGGAATGAATAACTCACTCCAAATCAAACAGGTGGTAAATGATGGGTCCAGGATTCAGTTCCAGAGAGCCTGAGGCTAATGCCCTTATTATTAACCTCCATGGTTCTGCCATGGCAAGAGGGTGACACTCATTTTGCTCCAGTGTATTCTTGCTGCTGTTATGGTCCAGGCTGAGTCTAGATTGGCCCTGGCAATCCAAGATAGCAGTTCTCTGCTGAGAGGATGTCTGTGGAAGCATCTAGCATAAGTTAAGCATGGGACATGGATTGAAGATGTGTGAGTTTCCTCTTCCAGTAACCGGTTCCATTTCTGCTGAGTCTGTGCTACTCTTCAGTGGTATGTACTGCTATGGCTTTAGCAGTTATCAAAATATTTCCATACCAATTGGTAAATTGGTGTTGCCTTTCTGTCATCTCAGAAACCTAGGCCCTTCAGGCGTGGCCTTCTGTGTCACCTTGTGATCAAACATTTGAAAGACTGATGCCTGACATAACTAGGGGCCTTCCGATTTCACTCCTGAGCTTTGTTCTGGATTTGTTCTAATTGCTTGGGACCCAGCAGTACTGGTTGTTAAATATTTTGAGTGTCATCCCATGATCTGTTCATTTCTGAACCATGCAGAACTCTTGGAATATGTTCTCCACCTCATTTCATCACCATTTGATCCTTCTGGAAGAAAAAACCATAGAAATTCAGCTAACTGTTACTTGTTAGCTGTTAGTTTTTATGTTTATTATTTGCTGCGTGGTGTTGGATAGTAGAGCAAAAAGGGGATGAGTTAAATATCGGTTTTGGAGAAAATTGTTCTCTCTGGTTTAGGAGCCCTCCCAGACGGAGCTGCAAAGTCATCACTGCTCCTTACTGGTTCTCAATGAGTCCTAAGATGCTTCTGTTTCTCTCATCCCAGCTGTGTCCATCAGCCCTGTGGGAAGCA
Organism: Macaca nemestrina; assembly: GCF_043159975.1. NCBI lineage: Eukaryota > Metazoa > Chordata > Mammalia > Primates > Cercopithecidae > Macaca > Macaca nemestrina. The sequence goes on from NC_092125.1 coordinate 34,543,649, forward strand.
GGACAGCTGTCCGTCATTGCTGCTTGATCACGCCGATGTGGTGAACTGTACCTCTATAGGCCCAGGTCTCATGAAGTGTGCTATCACTTGTCAAAGGGGATTTGCCCTTCAGGCCAGTGGTGGGCAGTACATCAGGCCCATGCAGGTGAGTGGAAAGATCATGATCACCAGGACCAAGTTCCTGGGAAGGGGGGGTATTCACGCTCTTCTCTCTGGCTCCACAGGGAAAGAGCAGATGTTTTAAAGCCATTTGAAAGGAAAACATGGGGGCTCTAACAAGCAGAAAGAAGGATGGCTTAATAGAAATGCAAGGTATATAAAAGTATGTACAGTGCTGATTAAGTGGGTTTTAAATTTCTCCTAAGGTGGGCAGTAAATGGGAGTGCTTATTCTGTTCTTCTCCCTTGTTTGTCTTTCTATCAGAAATTATTTTCCCTGCTTTTACCTTTAAGATGAGAATGCCAAAGTTCAGACTTGTCTGTAATTTTCAGGAAAGATCGGTTGTAATCAGCATGTCTGTGGTTCACACTGTCCACCCACCCCGCAACAACCCTCCAACAAAAAGACTGAAGAAATAGAATCTGATTTTCTCCCCAGAAGCATTAAAGCTGTTACTGAGGCAGAGATTCTGTCATGATTCTAACTCTGGCCAAATTTTCCAAATTTCTACAAGCTTCATTTCAAATTTCTACAGCACCATTTTCAGAATTTCAAGCTGGTCTGGAGGTAGTAGAATATGTAGATTAACAGGATGGCTCAGGAGACAGATCAGAATTAAATTTTGGCTCCACTGTATATAAGATGTGTAACTTTGGATTAAAAAATAAGCAAAACAAATTAATCTCTTTAAGCTTGTTTTCACATTTTAAAATGATTAGAACAGAGTGCTTATCTGATTGAGTTATGATAATGACTGGAAATAATGTAAATGCTTTTAGCAAAATGATAGGTACATAGCACCCTAACCGTTGTCAGTATTATGAGCATGATCATGTATTCTCAACTAAGAATTCTGTTTTCCATCTTTCCTTTAGAGAGTTCAATTCCCTACAGAGAAATTTTAAACATGATATCAGCCATTAGAAAACATGACCATATTATAAGATAGAAGAAGGATGCCCTAGGGAAGAGATGATGGTGCTTGAGGAAAAAAAACCAGAAAGGTGTGGTCTCATAAGGAAAGAGTGGACACACAACTGTTAACTAGACATCAGTGACTTACAAGAGTTGATTTTTTTTTTTTATTTTGTGCCAATTGATTGCTTAACAGGTTGGGAACCTGTGGGAGAATTTCACTTGCTTAGAGATGTCAGGATTTAAAGGTATGCACTTTGGCTTCAGCTGGCTTAGTTTCTGCCTAGAGAGAAACAGGTTTAATATACCTTGAGGCACCAACTTCTTGGTCTGTGATGCTTTAGTCAGGATGGCAGAGCCCTTATTACCTGTTGTTCACCCATCTCAACTCAGGCAAAGGAATGTCCACTCCAGAAAAGAAATAAAAAGACTGGAAAAAAATGCAGGGACTGAATCTACTCATGTGATAGGTGAAGAAGGGGAGAGAAGAAAAGACAACATGTTTAATGCATTAAAATTAGAAGCAAATTCAAAACAAAATGGACAATACCTAACAGAGACAGGAGAAGCACTAGGCAATATATGCAGATTTTGAGAGACATTCTTTGTTTGCTTGTTTGTTTGTTTTGAGACAGAGTCTTGCTCTGTCACCCAGTTGCCCAGGCTGCAGTGCAGTGGCACTATCTCAGCTCACTGCAACCTCCCAATCTCCACCTCCCGGGTTCAAGTGATTCTCCTGCCTCAGCCTCCTGAGTAGCTGGGACTATAGGTGAATGCCACCATGCCCGGCTAATTTTTGTATTTGGTTTCATTCTGTGTTAGCCAGAATGATCTCCATCTGCCGACCTTGTGATCTGCCCACCTCGCCCTCCCAAAGTGCTGGGATTACAGATGTCAGCCACTGCCCCCAGTCTGGAGAGGCATTCTTTAAGTGATAGTGGCTCGTTGTAGTTAGAGCCAGACTTGCATGCTGTGTTAAGTGAGTGAGGGGCAGCATCTGGGCTGGGAGAAGGGTGGGAGCTCGCCGTTTGCCAACCACTTGGCGCAGTCAGCAACGGCACTCTCCAGCTGACCAAACGTGCTGTCACCTGAGGCTGGCCCCATGAAGGAAATTATACAATCCCTGCTCGTGATCACAAGACAGTGGGAATAATGCTTTTTGTTGACACAAGAACCGAAACTAAACAGAAAAATGTGTCTGGCTTTGAATTGGGTCCTTCTGGCAAGCAACAGGGAAACATTGGGAACCAGGAAGGAGCAGCTAGCCAGGAGTTGGTGTCGGGGGTGACAGGTGCCTTAAGCAGTCATTTTACCTGTGGCTTTGGTGCCACTGTGATTTCTTGGCAGGATGGTTGACTCAGCCATAGAAACTCCCCTTTCTGCCTTTGACCTTTGATAATCCAGTAGCTAGAATGTTGGCTGTGCGTTTTTCAAACAAGTGATAAGCTTCTAGGTCTCCAGGTCCTAGCTTGTTACATTCCCCCCACCCTAGACACCTTCTTCTCCCACCTCCCCGTGTACTGCTGGGAAGTCCTGATCATTTTTCAAAGGCCAATCCTGTATTACCTCTTCTGTGGAGCTTCTACATGCTGTCCTCCCTGGCTAAGGATGGCAGTTCCTCCTCCAGCTCCTTTTGTACCATCATACAGGAGCATGCATTATACAATATGGCTTTATTGTTGCATATTTATGTTTTCTTTCTTCTTGATCTCAGTTTTCTACTTCTGTTTTATGGTTTGCAGTCTTTATATGGCATTCTTTCTAACCATTACAGAAGTGGATAGGATATAACAAACAAAAATGTAGCTCTTAACATTTCCTTCTTTACTTTCTTTTCTGCCTTCCTCCCTCTTTTTCTCCTTTCTATTCTTCCTCCTTCACATGTTTTTGAATAATTGTTTCAACATGAGATTTGCTTGCCTGGTCGATTTTTAGTTCCTGGAAGATATCTTGTTTAGGACAGGACCTGGCCCTTCTAGGTGCTCAATAAATATGTCTTCATTGAATTAGTAGCAGTGTGCTCTAGGGCTGCCTTACTGAAATGGCAGGCCCTAGGAAATGGCTAGAATCTCTCACATTTAACTACAAGGTTTGGAAGATGCCTTGTATGCATTAACTCTCAGCACCATTCCCAGTGGAGGTAATTATTTTCAGTAGCATTATCAGTTGGCTTATTAATAAGAGTGCCAGCAGGAGACAGATGACATACTCAAAAGTGGGCAATTTGAGAGAATTTAATCAAGGGACCACTCATAAATGTGTAGGCAGGATACAGGAAAATCACAAGGAGATGGTGCAGTATCCCAGGTGAAAGGGCTCAGTTATCACCCCTAGGCCTGAAAGGTTTACCTTAGGAGTGCAGAATCACAGGAAGAAGGAGCAGAAACTATGTGGAGCAGGCTTCCAGAAGATATAGTCAATCTGCAGTGACCCTTGGGAGAGAGTGGGGAGAATCAGCACCCTGGCCTCCCTCTTCCCCTCTCCCTCTCCAGGCTCCTGACACTGTGTCCTGGATCTGAATGCAAGTACAAGTCAGAGGCATGAAATCTACTGGGGTCAGTTTCTCTGGACCAGAGCAGGGTGGAGAAGAGTTGAGAACAGGTCTGGAGGAGCAACTGGAAAGCAGACAACAGAGATGGCCTGAAGGAGTCTTGCCATGTCATGATTCTCTGGCACTAGCAGCCTTCTTTTATCAGCATCATACTGAGTATTGTAAGAATGTATATTAAAACAATGAGGCCTGAAGAGGGAGAAAGGCAAAATAATTTGTCCTGTTTTAAATGTTTAGACAGATAATCACCAATACTCTTCTAAAGCCTGGAAACTACTCTCATAAGCCTTTTATTGTGACTTTGACAGAAGCAATTTCTCTGTTTCTAGAAGGAAATTCTGCTCACATGTTCTTCTGGGCACTGGGACCAGAATGTGAGCTGCCTTCCCGTGGACTGTGGTGTTCCCGACCTGTCTTTGGTGAACTATGCAAACTTCTCCTGCTCAGAGGGAACCAACTTTCTGAAACGCTGCTCAATCTCTTGTGTCCCACCAGCCAAGCTGCAAGGTATTGTCTGGTCAACCAGGAACTGTATGCAAGTTCTCTTCCATCCCTCGCTCTTGAGGGTAGTTTGGGACTCTTTTCATCACGCCAACACCTTTCCCATTTGCTCCACTGTGTCACCATCTTCTGATAACTCCAGAAAAGTCCCAAAGGGCAACACCACTCTTTGTCCCCAACTACTTGAAAGGATGCACTGGCTCAGGTTCTCATGAATGAAGGAATCTTAGACTTTCCTCTATTTTTATTTGATGATGTGTACCCCAGAGGCAAGCCTACTAGAATGGTTGTCCTGATAATATTCATAATCAAGATACAGTCTATTGTGTACATTTTAAAATTTAATATTTAACAACCATCCTTTGAGTAATGTGTGACTTTGTCCCTGGCTTTAGTGCTGGTTAGAGATAAAGATTGGGTGGAGCCTGCTCTAACTGATGGCTTCTCAGACTTTGGTGTGCTTAATAATGACTCAGGAGGCTTGCTATAATTGCAGATTCCTGAACCTTTTCCAAGAGATTCTTGCTTAGTGAGTCTGGGGTGAGATAATGATGCTATGGTGAGTAGTTCATGGATTGCATTTGGAGAAACCATGAATCGTACTAAGGCATATAGTATAGTGTTTAAATACAGAACTCTGCATCCAAAGTGCCTCTGTTCAAATCCTGATTCTGCCCCTTACTAATTCGGGCAAGTTACCAATCCCCAATTTCCTCATCTGCATAATAGGGGATAATAATAGGATCTATTTCATAGGGTTGTTTGAGGTTTGAAGTTTACACAAGTTAATACATGTAAAATGCTTAGAACAGTGCCTGGCATATAATAAGCACTATAAAAGTGTCATCTATTATTATTTTAATGCTTTCCATGATACCATCACTGCTATATTTTTTATTATTTGTAGGTAGGAAAAGAAGTAATGATTTAGTTGGTAGCCCTTCTTTCATTTGGGTCAAGAAATATTTATCTGACCTCTGTTTTATGTAAGAGCATCACACTGGATGCTCTATAAGTAAAAAGATGTAGGACAAACATTTGACATGGGATTTTTGAGATGCTACTCAAGAAAGAATAATGTGACTTTTGAAAGACACCAGTAAGTTGAGAGGTTTTTATTTCATCTGCTATGATTATCTTTCTGGGCTCTCTGTTCTAAGCATCTTGTGCTTCTCTCTCTTGGAGTCAGGACTGAGCCCATGGCTGACATGTCTTGAAGATGGTCTCTGGTCTCTCCCTGAAGTCTACTGCAAGTTGGAGTGTGATGCTCCCCCTGTTATTCTGAATGCCAACTTGCTCCTGCCTCACTGCCTCCAGGACAACCATGACGTGGGCACCATCTGCAAATATGAATGCAAACCAGGGTACTATGTGGCAGAAAGTGCAGAGGGTAAAGTCAGGAAGTAAGTTGAATTGTTCCTGGTCTTTGGAGTTCTACCTACCTCGCTGCTTGTTATGTTTGTTTTTCTGTACTATCTCTCTTTACCTGCAGGACTATATTCTCCAGTCACGACAGGTAGGTGACCTGCTGTGCTTTCTGTAAATGTATTCTGTCCCATAGAAGATCCCACAGTCTCACTTGGGTACTTTTTAAAATAATTTCTGCCCTAATGATCGCTTTCCCTGAAAGTAGGAGTTAGCAGCATCCCAAGTGTTGTATGTGTCACCTGAATCCAACTCTGTGTCGGCCTATACTCGTCAGTCCAGTTTACAACTGCAGGCCTGGCCTGGTCCCCAGTGCAGACCCTTATGAGCTGTGGATATTGGGAAAATTCCTTTCTCTGCCTCAATTTTCTTTCTATAAAAAGGGGATGATGATAACAAAAAAATATATCTACCAGTTAGGGCTGATGTAGGAACTAAATGAATGATATGAATAAAACATAAAATTCAGTATATTTACTTTAAAAATATAAAACTCAACTGGCTATTAATATTGTTATTATGTCTTTCTGCTTTCTCCTTCCTGAATTTTAAGTATGTGCACTCCTAGACCTGTGGCCAGAAACACTTTTCTTCCAATGTCGTGGGGGATCTGAAAGAACAAAAACTTTATAATATAATTTAAGAGGAAGGGCTTCCACTAGAGTCATCTTGGGGTTCAAATCCTCATCTCCCCTTTATCAGCTGAGTAACCTCAGGCAAGTTACTTAACTCCTTGGGTCTTGGTCTCCTTCCTTTCTTCTAGGTCTCCTTCTTATCCTTTTAAGTTTAGAATAATGCTTTCATCAGTATTGAGTTGAAAGATAATTCAACCTTCAACTCAATATCCAACTCAAGGTTAACTCAATATCCAGCCCAGTGCCTGGCTTGTGCCAATTACTCAATAAATTGTTTCAGAAAAAGAAACTTTTTATGAGTGAACAAAAAACTTTCAGGGAAAGAAACTCCTTGCATTTAGGAAATAGTAGCTATTCTTTCTCTACCATAAATTATGAAGCTACAGGAGAAACCAAATCTGTTTCTTACCTAGCACTTACCTAGCTACATTAGTTCAAAGCTTGTCAATATGTATTCTTTTAAGATTTTGTTTTTGAACTAACAAAATCCTAGCCATGGTATTACCAGTGGTGCCGGGGCATACAACCTTTACTTGTAAGCTAGGATGGTCTAAAGGGACAGAAAAAAAATCAGGAAGCTATCTGACTCCCATTTACCCTTTCTCTAGTTGATCTCTCAACCATGTTAACATTTGGCCAATAGAGCAATGGCCTCTCCCAGGGCCTTCCACTCTAGAAAAGGCCCATGCTCATAAGTGGGAGGGGAAGAGCAAGCCCATACCCTGCCCTTTCCACCAGAGGGAAGGGCCAGGCTGATTAGAACATAAACAATACTGATGAAAAATTCATAGGAGGCAACACTCCCTGGTTCAGTGGTCTCTAGCAGATGCAGTAAACAGTTTTTGACAACCAAGAGCATATTTGCATGTGATTTTCATAGCATCTAGAGGCAATTTGCATAGGCAGTGAGTACCCAGGTAATCTTCAAGTGAAAACGTTACTACAATTACCCTGAAGGCTGCTGTTTTCTTGCTTTTTTTCTCTCTAGTCTTGCCTCTTTTTTCACACACCAGCAGCCACCTCAGATATCTGCAGAATAGTACCATGAAGAATAAATGACCAGGGGCCAGAGAAATGTCTCAGGACTGGGAGGAATTAAAGACAGCAAGATCATCACCAGTTTTCTGGGCCATGTCTCAGCTTTATGTTGGGAAAAAACGAGGCCTCCACCCAGAACTCTGGGTGGAGTTCTGGGTTTGAGGGACATTTTTGGACACAGCTTTTCTGACTGAGAAAGTAGATGCTTGCATCACAATGTCAGCATCAGTTTGGGCTTAAACGTTGACATTCACAAGCACCATGCTGAGGAAAGATTAAATTATTTACTGTGTTATGTAAGCTGATTAAATCTTAGTTTACACCTGTTTACATAGCAGGTAGCGGATTGGTAATCAGAAGTTTGCAAGTCTAGCATAAATCACTGCCACTTGCTGCTCATGTTTACTCAGTGAACTATGTCAGCCTTGTTCCTTGCATGTGGAAAAAGCCCAGCATTGTACAAACGAGGCCCTCAACTTCTTTCTAGGACATGCAAGCACAAAGAGAAGAAATTGAGAAAAGCAGAAGGGAAATCAATCCAGAGAGAATGGGCACATGATAATTTTATGCTACTGTACAGTGTAGTAAAAAAAATTTTTTGAGGGTTATATTTGCAACTTGTTTGCATGACCCTGAGCAAAATACTCAACGTCCATGTATCTCAGTTTTTGCATCTATAATGTGGGAAGTAGTAACTATTTATATCCAACAATGTTGTTTTGAGGCTGAATGTCGGGCAATGTCGTGAAAGCATTTTACAAACTTTGAAGTTCAAAACATATGCTATGCCAGATATTACTTTTTGTTCATCTTTTTTTAAAAGAAGAAAACAATTACTAAAATATCAGCCAAATACATTCCCCTCCTGCTGCTTCTCAAGTCCATGGTTTCAAGACAAAAGAATGATAAGTGCTGGATTTGACTTCCTCTGATATCCCTGTTCCAGCTTTGTCTCATTCTACCCAGGGATGTCACAGATGACATATTCATCCCCTGCATGCTCTGTGGCAGTCTCTGGGTTAGGAATAAAGACAGACACATAAATAAGACCTGGGCAGTCCAACCTCAAAAAATGGAGTCAGGATCTTTGTTATAGAGTTGTTGGCCACACCTTCCTTCTTGAAACTCTTCTTCCTTGATTCTCTTCCATCTTGCTCCCTGATTCATGTTCCTTCTTCCTGTCTGTCCACCCTTGATTTCCTTTTCTGCTTTTAGTCCTCTGCCCATTTCTTTAAAGTTGATGTTTTTCTGAGTTCTCTTTTCCAACTTGTCAGGCATGATGCTCATTTACCCTGTAGCCTCAGTTACCATCTGCATGCTGATGGTTCCTAAATTCATACCTGCCAATATAGTATCTTCCCTTAAGGGCCATAAGGCCCATAAGACCAACTGCCTATGGATGTTGCCGCTTAGATATCCTGTCTACATCTTGAACTCTTAACTATGCAAAACAGAGCCTATTATAATTCCTTTCAAACATGCATGTCTTTCTGTGTTCTGTGAAGCTGGTTGAACCGGGTGCGTGCACATCACCTGAGACTCTTCAGTGCCCTTTACCTTCTCTCAAATCAGTTATCAACTCTGTCATTATCTTACTGACTCAGATATGCTTGTTTCTCTCCATCCCTGCTGTCGAGTCTCTATAATAGACTATTATAATTTCTCACCTCTGAACTGATCTTTCTGTCTCCAGTCCTTTTCCCTTCAATATATTCACCACTTTGCAGCAAAAATGGCCTTCAAAAACCTCAAATCCAGTTTTGTTATTTCCCCACATGAAAATGAATGACCAGCCTACCTGCCACTTTATTTAAGGGCAAAAAGTTGAATATTAAGATAGTTTCAGTGCCTGCACAATCTAGCAGGGCCTTGCTTACTTCTCCAGCCTCATTGCTCACTATCTTCCCTGCAGACCACTTCCCTTCAGCTCTTACACAACCTTCTTAGCATAGGCTCTAATACTACTGGAGTTCTTTTATATCTTCATGGAAGCCATGGCAGTCGGGGCCTTCAGACATGGAATTCCTTCTTCCCAGAGCTCTCCCTGACAGTAACCTTTTGCTTGACTAATTCTTACTCTCTTATTTTTAGTGTAGGTGTGACGTTGTCCAGGAAGTTTACCAGGTCTCCCCAGACTGTAGGCCTCCTCTCATAGGCTGCCATTGTACACCAAATTTCTCTGATGATATCACTTATCTCACTGATTACAAATGATCTGGTTACTCATCTCTATTGGCAAATAGACCATGAATATTTTGCTTAGCATCTTGTGCCCAATGACTAGTTATTTACTGGTAGGTATTCAATACTTTCTAAATGGGTAAAAGCATTGCATTTATATGCAAACTTATGATAGAATTTTGATGTGAAAGTTGATGCTAAAAATAGTGAAGAAGAGGAGAGGTTTTCTTACAAGGTAATAGAGATCCCTGTTTCAAATGCTTTAGAGTGAATGAGAACTTTAAACATATATATGTAGTATTTTTTTCTAGCAATTATCTCAACGACATAGAAAGAATGGTCATTCTTCAAAGACAGTTTTAATTTTATTTATTCAACAGACATTTATGCCTGATTAGTGCCACTCTTTGCAAGTTAACAGTAACAGAAAAAGGATTACCTCTCAACAAGCTCACCAGAAAGATGCTTCTCATACTTGGCTGCTCATGAGAATCACCCAGGGAGATTTTAAAAATCCTAATGTCCAGGTCACACCCCAAACCAATTACATCAGAATCTCTGGGGGTGGGGTCCAGACATCTGTATTTTCCAAAGTTCCCCAAGTTGCTACCATGTACAGCCAAGGTCAAGAAGCACTGGTCTAGTCAAACTTTTGTTCCTGTTAGATTAACATCAGTTATGAAATTTTGACTTTCCTGAAAGATCCAGAATAAGGCTTCTCTATTTAAAATTTTTGTAGCAGCACTTTTGCATGATAGATTTTAACACGTCTCTTTGAGACTTTTTTATTTTTGAGGGTAATAGAGAAAATGTAAGCAAAATTGTAACTCCAAGGAGGTTGTAAAGTATATGTAGTTTCAGGAGTTCTTTCCTTGTCACATTGTAGAATATGCACAAACTCTCCTTTAAGACCCTTTCTTTTTTCTCCTATGCAATTTACTTCCACATACACATCATTGTTAATCATTCCTTTGCTGTTTCATTAACCTGATTTCCTGGGAAGCTAAAGTAAGTGTGATTGACTTATATTTTATCATTATGACCATATTATGTTCTCCCTTATCTTTCACTTCCATGGTTGCCTTTTTCTCATTATGTGTTATCTTTATGTGTGAAGGTTAGGTTAACGTCATTAGAGCCCATAATTAATTTAACTTCTAAATGATTCAAACCTTCCAACTTTAGTTAGACAATCTTTGTTTCTATAAGTCACTCATCAAGATGCCATCTGTGGGGTGCTGTAGTGTCAGATCTTCTTTTGGGTAATTGTAAACATCCATCCTTTCTGAGGGTTGCCCACAGCATCAACTTTTCCAAAGTATGTAAATCTGTTTAAGTTCTATAAACACAAATGAAAGTCAAGGCTGAAATTAACAGGCCTCACATTTTGACTATTTATTATTTAACAAATGTTTGGTTGGTGAATGCCTTTAGTGAAACCTTGTCTGACCTAACTTGGGGGAGAGCCTGAGATGGACTGGAGCTGGGTGTGTATATTTGACTCGTTTCCACACACATAGAAAGATTGGTGTGGCAGTGTTAAAAAGCTTAAAGCCTGGGCTCTGTTCTGTTGGGTATTGATGAGGATGACTATGGTGATGATGATTTGTCACTATGTGCTATATATGCTAGGTATTTTGTTCACAATACCCCATAATTTGTCATAACAGTAATACATTTTATCATTAACAAAATAATAGTATAGTAAAATATATTATTATATAATAGTATATAATTTGATATAGTAATTATAATATTTTAATATATTATTATTATCCCCTATTATAGATGAGGAAGCTGAGACTCAGTGTGGTTAAGTAGCCTGCCCATGATCACTCAGCCAATAAATGGTAAAATTAGGATGAAAACCATTCTGACTCCAGAAACTGTGCTATTGGCTACAAAGGCTTTTTGTTTCAGCAAATCACTTCATTTCTCTCAGCCCTTTCCTGCATTCGTAAAATAAACAGAAATAATTGAGTGATTTCTAGCCCCAAACATTTCTATTTTATTTTCTATCTCCACAATGAGAAGAGCCAACACTTTGGTAAAACATCATTGCAAGAAGTGGTAGATACATAACAATTTATTACCATCAGAAAAAAAAAGCAGTGATATATTAAAACACAACTGTTACACAGACATGGACTTAGTAGACAGCACTTAGGGCACTGTTAGAATAATACCTGAATAACTTTTGGTCTGCATGAGGAGCCAAGGTTTTGTTCTCTCCTTCTTGATGGGTTTTGGTTCATTGTTATCCATTCACATCCAAGAAAACTGGATCTAGTTCTCCCTTGAAGTTGGAATATTTGGAAAACTTTTTTAGAATTTCTAGAATTAAGTTTTAGAATTAAACACATCCCTAAAACTTCTAAAGAATGGCTAAGAAGGGTTTTCTTAGTCCAAGATTTATGTCTTCATTTAGTGGTTAATTATACAGGGTCTGGCATTATTGAGATCTAAATTTGAATCTCAACTCCACTATTTATTAGCCTTTTGACCTTGAGCAAGTTACTGATCTGTACTGAACATCATTATTCTGATTTACAGGATAGAAATAATAGGTGTACTCACTGGTTTTTGTAAGGAATAAATGAGATAATAGATGCAAAGAACTGAGCGAAATTTTTGGTCATATTATGCTTCAGTTCATCAACACTGCTGCTGTTTATGATCATCACCATCATCATTATCATTATCATTATCATTACCATTACCATCATCATCAACACCATCATAATTTCTACCAGGTTAATGGCTCTTACAAAATGACTGTTGCCGTTTGGGCTATCCTTCTGGTGCAATAGGGAAATTTCTTCTTTAACATGGAGTATACTCAGCTACATTTTTATCAGTGGCCATTGTCTCCCATCTGTGGTTGGTTCCTATGCTAAAAACAAAACAAAACAAAACAAATTTTAAAAAAACAAAATAGCAGAGTCCAGGAAGACTGGAATTGGCATTCAAGGTCAGAGGTACAGGTCTTCAATTACCAGTGGAAAAAGTGCATTTCCCTTGCCTATAAAAGAAAACACACACCAAAATAGAAAGTTTACTAAATTTTTAAAAATGTACTATTCTCCCCCAATTAGTACACTCTCTGTCTGCTTTATATCATCCTGCTGACAACTCAAGAAGTGACCAAGTACTACAGTGGCTTCAAGTAGATCAAGGAAAATGGGGGAAAGAGGGAGAAAAAGAAACCACGTAATCAGCAAGATAGAGCTGGTCATAATTTAAAAAATTAGGATGAGCAAATAAAGTCAGGCTGGTCTGGAAGGAGAAGGGCAAGGGCATGTCCTGGAGACATTACCCAGATTTTTAGGCTCTTGATCTTTTTGAACCATAGCTTGAAACTCTGGAAGATTCAAACTGACTTTATCCTATCCTAGGAAGGGAAAGAAAGACTTGGTTAATCAACTGAAAACAGTGCAGATAAGGCAAGATAAAACTCATTAAGTATCCTGGATTCATAGCTTTTAAAAAATTATAAAAGTAATCTACCTAATTGTTAAGCTCTGTGTCATAGCGATGTGCCTATACATAGGTGAATAGGTGCTAAACCTACACACGTGTATACACATGTTCTATCTATGATTGCTCAAGGAAAGAACACACATTAATCTCTATGTACACTCATGTAACTGTGAGAAATAGAAATGTGTTTTCTTTCCAATAAGACCTTGCCTGGCTTTATAATTAGTGTTTATAGTAAATACATTCAAAATTTATCCTTGGAATCCTCAAATCTCTTGCCATTGTAGGATAATGTGAGCTTTAGGCTAATTTATTAAAGCCTCTTTTGGCTTCACAGTGATTGAATCTCTGCCCCAGGCCTTGGCCACTCATATACACACCTAGCTGCAGACCAGATCTTGACTGCAGGCTTCAAGGGGCCTGGTGACCGGCATGCATGCTCTCACTTCAAACTCAGCCCTTGTTGAATTCGTAAATTTACCTGTTAACTTCAACCCCAAACTAGAGAGCATCACATTGTAAAACTTGCTGTTTTATATTGACTACTAATTTCTATTAATCAGAGTAAATTTTTAGAAACCTGAGTAAGAGCTTAATTGTTATATATAAACCAGTAGGACTTTATTCAACCCATAACTTCACCCCCTGCTGTTCTTTCTGGTCTTCGTTTGTCCTACTCCTCCTGTGTCTCTGGCTCACACTTTCTTCAGCCCATTGAGTGAACATTTTGGTTGTGGTTTTGCTTTTGCTCTCTAGTGATGGGGTCAGGCCAGGTCAAACTGATTCATGAACTGTCTCCTGAGGGATTCTGGGTGGGACAGAAATATGAAGAATTAAGCAGGGTGGAGAAAATGAGCAGAATGTCAACATTCCATACTCATCACACATGCGCACACACACACACACACACACACACACACACACACACACAGAGAGAGAGACAGAGAGAGAGAGAGAGGGACAGAGACAGAGACAGAGACAGAGAGAGAGAGAGGAGTGTGGCTGAGCAGATCTTCTGATCATCAGGCATGGCTAGTAATTTCCGCTGCTTGTTGATCGTGGTCATGTGCCATTCATTGAACTGCATACTTTAAATATACTACCTCACATAATCTACTTATGACCCTGTGGAGAATGTATGACTATCCCTATTTTCCAGCGAAGAAAACTGAGAATAATGGAGTTTACGTGATTTTTTTTTAAAGTTAGAGATTTATTAAGCACCAAGGCTAGAGCTCTAACATCTCCTGATTCCAGAGCACCTGCTTTCAGCCACTCTGCCACATGTTCTTCCTGATGAGAATCTCCCAGTGCAGCCACTAAAGGCCTGCTGAAGCCACCGTGACTTCCAATTCTCCCTTTTCAGTCAGGGCAAGGAAAATGGTAATCAGCTCTTTTTCTTCCAGCCCACATCAAGGAATGTAATGTCAGGAGTATGGCCAATGCAGGATCCACCTGTGTGTATTCCAGGTCCTTAGGTATACCACACCTTTTTAGAGGTTCTGATGACACTTTAGCAGACTAGGGTCTTATCATTGCTGTGGCTTCCAGATAAGGGACCATGCAAATAACATTGCTTTCTCAAGGAGCAACAGTGACCTGCAGTGGTTACTTCCCAAGTGAGGGTGTGAGTGTGTGTATATACCTGTGAGCACTTTTGATCATGCCTGTCTGTGAGTCAGACTGATCAGGAACAGAAATATAACAACACCTGGAGGAATTCTTGTGCTAAAAACTTTGTGAAGATGACAAAAGGAGTTCTTACAAATGAGATCACCTGTCCCCTGAAGTTGAGTGTATACAGTGTATTGCTCTTTTCTGCCAGAATTTTGTTCCAGTGGACTTCCCTCAGGCTCTTCCCCTGCCCTGACCCTCCCCAACAAGAGGTAGAAAAGAGAGGGAGGGAAGGAGAGGTAGAGGGAATATGCAGATTTCCTCCATTTCTCCATTTACACTTTTGGCTAAGACTTTTTAAAGTCTCTGGGTTCTCACCTGCACTGTTCCCTCTGCCTGGCATATCCTCCTCTGCTTCTCTACCTGGTGAACCCACTCAAAGTCTTCCTTTGCTGATATTCTTCATGCCTGCAGACAGTGTTGGTGCCTCTCTCAGGTCAGTATTCCAACCCTATTATAATATTTATATTTGGTTTTACAACTGCAAGACCTAATATAATAAATAGGCATATCCTTGGTGCTCAATAAATCTTTGTTGAATGAATGTGTAAATGGACAAGTAACTGAATGGTGAAAGAAAGAGGTTCCTATTAAATGTTGTTTTTAGTTTGGGGTGTAACCTGGGCATATTTGGTAGAAAAACCTGTTGGCTGCATGGAGAATGGAAGAAACTCATGAAAAGAGATGAAGTGGGAGTTGTTGAACTTGAAGTGAGCGAGACTAGGAAAGGAGATGTAGATGATTAAGACGTCAGCAATGGAAAATGGAGAAGGGGCCCCAAACTTGGGTTTAGGTGTTCAAACCTAGGGACCAGGCATGATTGTACCTGCCAATCTGGAGACATAAGAATTAGCAGAAGAAAGTCCAAAGATAAAAGTGAGGGGTGGGACGTAGAAGTAAAATAGTCTACACACTTTTACGAGTTAGCAGGTGGCTCATTTTTTTTCAGAGAGGCTCTATTTTACATGTGAGGAGAGCTTTGTAAGGGGCTTTTTTTTTTTCTTTGTCAGAGAAGAAGGCCAAATCCAGTATGTCTTGTTGGATGGTCCTGCTGATACTATTTTTCATCTTGTAGAAAGGGCTAGAATAGTATTAGAGAGTGCATGATAACTATGATGGGCTGCAGACTTACCATGTCTGAAGTCCACTTACTCTGTATTTAGGAAATTTGTTTGGGAAACCAGGCCCGCAATTTGTTAGAGGAAAACTGGCATGGGCTTTGGAAGTGCTGATGGTTCTGTTTGGGGCTAAGTAGAGAACTGTGTCTTTTAAATTGGTCTAGATCACTATTTCTCAATCTTTAATATGCATAGGAATTATTTGGGGGTCTTTTAAAAATGCACATTCTTGTTGAGTCAGTCTGAAGTGGATCCTGAGATTTATTTCTAACAAGCTCCCTGGTGATTCTAATATTGCTACTTTAGGTACCACACTGTGTGTAGTAAGAGGTTTAACCGTATTCTGAGTGAAAAGGCTTTCTAACTTCAGTTCAAAAACTGACCATGTATCAGACAAAACACAACAAATTAATGCTTTAGTTTTCTAATTCGTATAATGGAAATCATGCAATTGCCTCTTTCCCTTACATCTTCTTTTTAGGGATATTCTAAATGATAGGATTTGGGGATCCTCAGCACAAACTCACTAATGAGGAGAGGTAATTTATCTGTAGCTCCATTGGTGGAAACATGAGTGCTTCCATATTATAATATAGGCATTGGCATGAGACTCATCATAGTGCACATCTCTGCTGTGCCATCAACCAGTTAGATAACCCCAGGCAAGTTATTTTATGTTTCTAAATCCTACCTCATCTATAAAATCAACATCTATACATTCATTGAACCAATATTTATTGACAGCTATTATGTACCAGGCATTGTGCTGTGCACTGGGAATATCATAGCAAATAATGCTTTGCCCTCACCAAGCTCTTTTCCATGGTGGGAGCTGATGATAAGCAAGTAAAACCAATATACAAAACAATTCAGGGTATGCATCCTATGAAAGAAAAAAAGATGCTTTGATTAAGAAAGAAAAAGTTAGAGGGGCAAAATAAGGATGGTCTGGGGTGGTAAGAATTATGCTTAGATAGGAAGAAAGAGAAGGAGCCAGTCAGGAGAAGATTAAAAAAAAGAAAAGCATCATGACTCGGGAGAATGGCATCAACTCTTGTGGCTGGAAAGGTCATGGGTTGTGCTTGGGATTCTAAGTCCAGTGTCGGTGGTGAAGTGCATTAAGGAAGGTGAAAGTGGCATTGAATAAGGTTGGAGAAATTGGGGCCAGAACACACAGGACCTTGTAGACTGAAGAAAGAACTTTGGATTTCATTTTTCCTCCTAACAGAAGCAATGGAAATGTTCTACACAGGGAAATTTATTTTTTTGAAAGTTCCCTCTGACTGGTGTTCGCTGACTGGCTGGGAAGGGATCCAGAGGAGAAGTGGAGTGTTCAGTTAGGAAGTGAGAGATGGTGGCTTGTGTTAATGTTTGTGGTAATGCTGAAGTGTAGAGACAATTTTCAGAAATACCTGGGAGATGGAGCAGGACTTGTTGACAGGTTAGAAGAAAGCAGATGGGGTGAGCAAAAAGGTAAGATTGAGAGGAAGAATAGAATCAGTGATGGCTTCTAAGTTCCAAGTTTGAGCAACAGGACAGCTGATGGTATCATTTACTGAGCTGGGGATGGTTGAGGAGGCTAATATGTGGAGTGATGGAATCAAGAATCTAAACAATAATAGTCCCTATCACACAAAGTGTGTTTGAGGACAAAATAGTATAGATGTATATTTTTCTATACAATAGTTAGCACTTAAGTGCTCTACATGTTGTTGTTTTTCTGTTGTTGTTATTATTCTTGAGGGAGTACCCACTGGAGACACCAGGTGCCCTTGATCGGCAAAGACATGATAATTCTCTGGGACTCAACAAATCATTCTTTTATTTTCTCCAATGGAAAATAAATGTTGCTCTTGAAAACCTTACAGTGGTGATAGAAGGATGGGGTAGACTATGTGTGCCTCAAGTGACATCAATCAAACTTTCAGCCAACTTTTGATTACAAGATCTTTATTTCTAGCAATGATGTAAGAAGCAGAAAGAGCACAGCTGGGTTTTCAGCACTAGGAGGATACCATAAGTTCTCAAAATTGGAAAAAGCACCTTCTAACTTGGAAATTGTGCTGATTTGTCTAGAGAAGTTAGAGGGGAAATAAATACAAACCTTCCCCCAACCCCAACTCCTCATGATACCATTTACAGAGTAAGGAAGAAATCACAGAGCAAGAACTCTCAATTAACAACCCTAGCCAAAAGGCTGGATGCTTAGCAAAGACCAAATGGAATAGTCACAGGGCTGTGAGGTGGATGATCTTCCTCTCTGGTTTCTACACCTTATTAGCATGAGAAGGTAGCGTGAATTTTAGTAGTTTGCCAACCTGGCTGCACATAAAAACTTCTGACAAGTTTAAAGATACGGAGTCCTGGGCCACTCTCAGGAGGTTTAATGCACTAAGCCTAGCAATCCAGATTTTTTAAAGTGGCTTCTACATAATTCTGATGGGATTGGTCTACACATGTAAGTTGGAAATCATTGATCTCATGATCAGAATGTTATATTATGAATTGAGAACTTTGAAATCTATGAATTGCTGTGTGCGGGTAAATCACTTCATGGTTACTAATGTGATTTCCTGTCTACAAATGAGATGTTTTGGCTGATAGACAGCGAGTAGAATGTTTTACATGGAGGGTGCTTGGCATGGGCTATCAGAGATGTTTTGGAATCTCTGTCCTGGTAAGGGCCTGTTTGTCTAGTATCCAATGCTATCATTCTTTCAAATGCAATCTATTCACTTCATGACTTCAAGGAGTCGTTTGGTTCCTGATGCATAAGCCATACACAAAGGATCATTGTGAATAAACCAGTTTTTTCATTCATGATTTTAAAGGTGTCAAAGGTCACTCCTCAACATCACCAAACTAGAAGCAATGCAGAGGCACTGGAAATCAGTCCATCCATTGCTGTGTCTCAGTCAGTTTGAGCTGCTGCAACAGAACACCATAGATGGGTGGCTTAAACAACATGCATTTGTGTCTCACAGGTCCGGAACTTGAGAAGTCCAAGGTGCTGGCAGATCCCTTATCTGGCGAGGGTACCTTCCTAGCTTGCAGATGATTGTCTTTTTTTTTTTTTTTTTTTTTTTTTTTGAGACAGAGTCTCACTCTGTCTACCAGGCTGGAGTGCAGTGGTGTGATCTCGGCTCACTGCAATCTCCGCCTCCCAGGTTCAAGCAATTCTTCTGCCTCAGCCTACCAAATAGCTGGGAGTGCAGGCGCTTGCCACCTCACCTGGCTAATTTTTGTAATTTTAGTAGAGACGGGGTTTCACCATGTTGGCCAGGCTGACCTCGAACTCCTGACTTCATGATCTGCCCACCTCGGCCTCCCAAAGTGCTGGGATTACAGGCATGAGCCACCGCACCTGGCCAGATGATTATCTTTTTTCTGTGTCCTCACATGGCAGAGCACAGAGAGGGCAAGCTGTTACGTGTCTTCTCATGAGGGCATTGGGAAGGCTCCACCCTCGTGACTTAATTACCTTCCAAAGACCCTACCCCCTAAAATACCATCACATTGGGAGTTAGCATTTCACCATATGAGTTTGCAAGGGCCACAAACATTTAGTCCATAGCGCTAAGTAACAAAAACATGAGCAGGATGGGTGGCAAGATTTAGGCTTCAGTCTTCTTCAAGGGCCCTGTGGGGAAACCAAATTTCTTGGGACTAGGAAGAATACAGAACACTCTGAATTCCTGGCACAATCCAACCAGCTCATAGCACTGCAGTGGCAAATTTCATACCATGAAATCTCAAGGCTTGCACCATAAGCTGAGATCCACGACATGAACATCAGGCAAAATGAGACAGCCCTCACTATTGGGCCCCGAGATACTTAACCTATCAAATGCTTTGCTAGAAGACTGAGGGTGGAGACGTTGGTTGTCTGATATAGAGAGATGTGGAAGTCCTGGGAGGCCCATGGAGAGATGGCAGTGCAAAGCTGTCTTCTGTACAAAGGAGAAGAAACTATGAGGAAAAAGAATTGAGGCTCAGAGGGGCAAAGGAACTCCTGCAGAAAGAAAACAGAATTTCCTATGGAATTGGTACTCTGTCTGCCAACCTTTCCCTGCAGTGCCTCTTCGCCGGTCGGGGTCCGGTGTAGCTGTGCTATTCTCTTGCTGCCTTCTAGCCATCCTCCTCCCTGTGTTGATGGTGGTTTGTAGCGCAGGGCCTGTTGCATTGTCTGGGTGCCACGATGGAAGGCTACATTCTTCTTCCCCATCCAAGTTTGATCTGTCTACTCTCACCCCTGAGGTTATTAAACTGGCAAGGAAATATATGAAATCGGCATTCTTGAATGGCTCCTTAACTCTGGGCAAGGAAAGGGAAGACTATTTCCATGGTTGAAGTATTCCAACCAGTTCAGAGAAAAATACCACATGAAGTCAAAATATGATCGTCCTGGCCAAGCAAGGGTTTTCCTTCATAACCATGCTGACATGCAAGGTTTTTATAGCCATGCCTCTCCCCTGCTGTCAGTGGTATTGCCTGCTTTCTCCAGCTGGGGAATGTCAGTTCAGCAGAGGTAGGAGAAGGATTTCATCTGTGGGAGGTGGTAGAAAGAAGAGAGTCCCTGGGAGGATATAAACTCTGCTGTGTGAAGGAGGAGTAAAATATCCATTCTAGGTGAGGGACAGAAAGGAGCCTCGTTAGAGTAAAAAAGAGCTGCAAACCCTTAATTGAAAATAGATTTGGAGAGGCATTTTTAAATGTCATCTTTCTGGAGGGAAAGAAGCAATTTACTAAGCAGTACATTTCATTTGTATAAAGTTTAAAACCAGGCAAAACTCCTCTATGCTGATGAAAATCAGAAGTGTGTGGTGTTGCAGAATACTGTATGCCGTGAGGGTGGGGGGATTTTAACTGGGAAGGAATGCAAGGGGGAATTCTTAGGGGCTAGACATGTTCTGCATCTTGATCTGACTGGTGATTGGTTACCCAGCTGTATTCACAGGTAAAACTCCCTCAAGCCACACACTAAGATTTGCATATTTTTCTATGTGTAATTCATTACTCAATACAAAAATTTAAAGTTAAACTTCTTTTTTGCCCACTTATGGATGTGGCTTTGGGACACAGGGCTTCTGAGTGCTCAGCCGAGGATGAGGATGCGTTAGTAAAACTGTGGAGCGTGCCAGAAACAGTTAGAGCCTGATGTGGCAGGAGGACCGGGGGCTTCGGCTGTGAGCAAACCTGGGTCTGCATCCTGCCTGCAGGGTTTGCTGTGTGTTTTGAGTAAGCTTTACTTTTCTCTCAGGTTCAGTTTTCTTAAGTGTGGATAATAACATTTACCTTTAAATGTTGTTTGATCCAAATACCATATGTTCTCACTTGTAAGTGGGAGGGGAGCATTGAGTATACATGGACACAAAGAAGGGAACACCAGACAGTGGGGCCCACCTGAAAGTGGAGGAGAAGAAGAGGGTGAAGGTGGAAAAACTACCTACAGGGTACTATGCTTATTTCCTGGGTGATGAAATAATCTGTACACCAAACCACTGTGACACACAATTTACTCATGTAACAAACTTGCACATGTACTCCTGAACCTGAAAGTCGGACAGAACTACGATGCAAAAAAATTCCAGTCATAAAAATCAGATTTTTTTTTTTTTTTTGAGACACAGTCTCACTCTATCACCTGGGCTGGAGTACAGTGGCAAGATCATAGCTCACTGCAGCCTCAACTTTCTAGGCTCAAGCCATCCTCCCACCTCAGCCTCCCCAGCAGCTGGGACTACAGGTGCATGCCACTGTGCCTGGCTAATTTTTGTATTTTTTGCAGATATGAGGGTTTTGCCATGTTGCCCAGGCTAGTCTCAAACTCCTGACCTCAAGAAACCTGTCTGCTTCAGCTTCCCAAAGTGCTGGGATTATAGGAGAGAGCCACCATGCCCTGCCAAAAATCAGATTTCTATTGCAAAATGTTCTTGGGAATAAAGATATGAATCTAAATAATTATTTAATAATAAAACACTCAACTTATTTCTAAGTATGTATTATTTACATGTGTTTAACTATTAAAATATTTTATTATTAAAATTATTTGAAGTTGAATGAATTCTGTGATGTGAGATCTTTGACAAATTATTTAACATCGTTCAGTGTGTTTCTATGAAGTGGGGATTAAAAAGATGATTTCATAGGCTGGGCACATTGGCTCACGCCTCTAATCTCAACACTTTGGGAGGCTGAGGCGGGTGGATCACCTGATGTCGGGAGTTCAAGACCAGCCTGACCAACATGGAGAAAACCCATCTCTACTAAAAATACAGAACTAGCCAGGTGTGGTGGCACATGCCTGCGATCCCAGCTACTTGGGAGGCTGAGGCGGGAGAATCACTTGAACCCAGGAGGCAGAGGTTGCAGTGAGCTGAGATAGCGTCATTGCACTCCAGCCTGGGCAACAAGACTGAAACTCCATCTCATAAAAAAAAAAAAAGAAAAAGAAAAAAAAAGATGATTTCATTAGTATTATAATGATTCAACTTGGTATCTTCGAATGTGCCTTGCAATGTGCCTGACATGCTGTTAGTTTCAGTTCAATGATTCAATTCAGCAGATATTTATTTAATGCTGAATATAAACCAGATATTATTTTAGTTCTTGGGAATTAAAAACAAGACCACCACATAGCCTCTGGCTTCTGGAAGCTTTCAATCTAGTGGGAAAGACAGTCACGTGCATTTATAAAACAATGTGATAAATGTTTTACTAGTGTAAGATTAGAGTACTGCAGAAGCCCACAGGAGGTATGGCACAATAGTCAGAAGATAATATGCAGGGGTTGGTGGGCATATTTAACCCTTAAAAGGGGCATAATGAGACTAGAAAATGGTAATTTAAGGCTACTACATGTTTGGAAGAGTCAATGGCCAAAGGGTTATTTTTATTTTAGAATTACAAGCTTATCTGTAACCAGGAGTGTTTTGCATTAGAAGTGGGTATGTTAAAACAGCAACATGGAAAGCACTTTCAAACTGCAGTGAGTCAAAAGGGGAATGGAATGGAATCCTCAGTAGCAAGGACCCTAATTCCATTGACTCCAGTCCACACCAAATGCTGTCACTCTGGTTGGGGACCATGTCTGGGCATGAGAATGAGGACCAATTCTTCCAGGGCAGTATTGAGTCATGTCTACTTTGAGAAGCTGGTGAAAGGTATGCACTCTTTCCAAGGAAAAATAAACTTGTAAACAAATGAAGCAGTCATCTCGGAAGTTATTGTCCTTCTGAAAGTTAGGTTCAGAATCTCTGTTTTAAAAGAAAACTCATATTGCTGCACTTTCTCCCCTCTCTGAAGAACCAATAAATAGTAGCAACTTCATCAATTATATTGCCGTATCAACACTGTTGATCCTCAAATCACTTCTGATCAGTTCTCTGAATATGCAATAACCTTTTCTGTACCCCATCCTACCTGACATTTCATTGTACTTAGTTGTGAGTCTTTTCCAAGATGAAGATCTCAGAGAAAACCCAACTGCAATTTAGATGCTGCACTATTTATCAAACCCTCTTAAGAGTAATAGATGAAATATTTCTATATAACATTTACTACTACTTCAAATAATAAATGAACATTACTATTTTTAGTTCCATGATTTAGAAATTAGCCTCGGACAGTGGGACATATGGCTCACAAAAACCATCTGTCCCTGCCTATTTGCTAATTCTTATCCTATATTGCTGAGGATCGAGTCTTCTTTCATGACCTCCTTGAGAGATTCTGATGAGCTCTTTTGTTTTATGTTTTATCAGCAAGTTCCTGAAGATACAATGCCTGGAAGGTGGAATCTGGGAGCAAGGCAGCTGCATTCCTGTGGTGTGTGAGCCACCCCCTCCTGTGTTTGAAGGCATGTATGAATGTACCAATGGCTTCAACCTGGACAGCCAGTGTGTACTCAACTGTAACCAGGAAAGTAAAAAGGTAAGGAACATTTTTTGAACTTATTTTGGATCAGGCTGTGCTCTAATCTTGATGCCCAATCCAAGAAATTTGAGAAATGAAATTTCTAAAGAATTCCAACAGGCAGGGACTTGGGATTCTAATCGGGAGTGTTGGTATTATGCAATAGAAAATTCACAAAATACCACATATTTGAAATGTTCTCTCCTGAGTTCAGAACTTCCTCTGAGGTAAGAAGAAGAATCCAATGGGTGCAGTACCAGGTATATCCCCAAAAGAATGGTAGGATCCTGATTTAGCAATGTGATCCCCTCTCATGGATGGCCATTGACATAAGTTGACTACAAATACTAGTATTATTATTTTTCTAGAACAGAGTCCTGAACAGAAACACAAATTCCTTGGCAAAGCTGGAAGTGCTGTTTGACTATTCCCCTCCCTAGGATTTTGGCACAAAAGGTCTCAAATGAAAAACACAGTCTTATCTTGGTTGTGTGACTAAAAGCAATTTTATTTTAGAATCTTTTCAAGCCTCACACACATACATGAGACAGGAAGTCAAGCAGACTTCCTAGGCAAAGGTCAATGTCCTTGTCTGCTCCCTGGCACCTGTTATCTTAGTTTTCGGTACTCCAAGGTAAGCACCATGGAACAGATGTGAAAAGAATATGGCAGAAAATGAGACCCCTGAGAAATCAAGCACATCCATTTGCACTGATGGGTTAAGGAACCATCGAGTTGACCAGATGAAGGGAGGGCTACCTACATTTCTAAAATCTTACATTTTGGAGTTTTGAGAGTTAGTGCTACTCTCTGTGTTCTAGATAAAGTATAATTTGTGGAGCCAAGAGTTATACAAACCAGCACACATGTGGAGAAAGGGAATAGAATTTTGGTGAGACCGAAAGCAACTATGATGTGTCCATTCAAGCAGAAAGGCAAAAACACACCTTTAGAAAATATTATGAATTAGTTTCACTGGATGAAGCTCATCTTGAAAAAATCTGACATTTGCCACAAGCAGCATTTGTGTGATAGTAGGGATGAATCAGTGCAAAACAACACCATCTGGGAAACAATTCCGAAAATAGCTCTGAATTCATGAGCTTTGGTTGATAGCTGATTGTATTCCTATATATAAAGGAAAATACATTGTTAATACATTTCATTAATGGAAAAAAATTGTCATCATGATTCCTCTGCCTGGAAAAAGCAAAGAATTTTTTTGGCTTTTTTTTTTTTTTTTTTTTTTTTTTTTAACCAGTAACAATATGTTGTTTCAATAGTGTCTTTTGGTCCAGGTTCTAGAACTGGAGAATACTACCACTTAATCAGACCACTTTTTTTCAACTCTCAATAAAGTTAACAAAACGATAATTAAGATGTTTACTTTTGATATTCTAGCTTCCCATCCTCTGCACTAAAGAGGGACTGTGGACCCAGGAGTTTAAGTTGTGTGAGAATCTGCAAGGAGAATGCCCACCACCCCCATCAGAGCTGAATTCCGTGGAGTACAAATGTGAACAAGGATATGGGATTGGTAAGGATAGGAGTGAATCTTAAAGTCAATTTCCATGTCATTCTTTTATTGAGCACAGCTGAAATTTTTAAAATTTTATTTATTTATTTATTTTGAGATGGAGTCTTGTTCTGTCGCCCAGGCTGGAATGCAGTGGCGCAATCTCAGCTCACTGCAACCTCCGCTTCCCGGGTTCAAGCAATTCTCCTGCCTCAGCCTCCCAAGTAACTGGGACTACATGCACCTACCACCACGCCTGACTAATTTTTGTGTTTTTAGTAGAGATGGGACTTCACCATGTTGGCCAGGCTGGTCTCAAACTCCTGACCTCAGGTGATCCGCCCACCTCAGCCTCCCAAAGTTCTGGGATTACAGGCATGAGCCACTGCACCCAGGCTGCCCAGCTGAATCTCGAAGCAGAGACACTGTTCTCCCTGAAGAGTGGATTGAAATTGCAAGTTGACTCTTAGCTGCTTTAGTAAAAATGAGATTTATGGCAACTTTGAGGGGCCTAGACCAGATGGATTTGTGGTATGGTTTGTAGCTCCAAGATGAAAGGTGGGACTGTGTAGCCACATAGCATGTGTCTGCTGGGCTCTTCCATTCTTCTTTATTCTCTGTGGTTGTTACTGGAGTGGAGAATTACTGAAAGGGATGATTTGAGATTCCTCTTTCATGCATCATTCTTCAACCATTCTTTCTCTGCAGAGGACTAGGTTCCAGAGCCATGGACAGCTTCTTATTCAAGCAATTACAATTAAAGGTCTTTGTGGCCAGAACTGATTTATAGTGATGTTAACTTTGCCTTGACTGGCCCTAAATATCATAGAAAAGAGTTGTAGCTGATGCGAAACCTTGTAAGATTACTCCTAAATTCTGAACTGCATTAGCAAGGAATAATTTTATCAGACATTCTAACCAATGCCAATGAGTATAATTTGTATTAACTAGTAAGCTCATTGCCGTCTTCAAGATGCTGTTTGCACAGTGATGTCTTGTGGTCAGGCATAGAGTATCAGGGAATTCAGATGTGCCTCTTGGGTGGTGTTTCACAAACAGATTCTCATCCTCCAAGCGTCCAATTTCTGTATTAAAATATCATATACTCACATATCTAGAGCCCTTAAGAGGGATGTAGTTCTTTTGATTGTTTTAAAAGTCACTGAAAACATAGAAACATAGATAGTAGGGACTAAAAAGAAACTTGGAAATCATCAAATCTATAGATGAGGAAATAGAGAACCTAGAGAGTGTATTTTCTCTTAATATAATTTTAGGAGATATTTGGACTCTGTGTGGAAGGGAATACAGCAAGATTTTTCTGCAAGAGACCAATACATACCCAAAGTCTCTGCTTCTGATTCTTCAGTGCTTCCTCCTTTAATCAAATAGGTTTGTTGGCTGCCAATGCAATTATCTTTAGTGCAGCAACAGAGAGAATAGTATCGGGAGTAATTTTATAATTTCTGGGTCATTTCCTGCCATCCACCACCACCACTACCAGCATGTTAAGTTCTTAGGTAGTAGTTGTTGCAATTGTAAGCTGCCAGGAGACCATGTAAACAGGAATGATATTAGATATACTTAAAAGGTATGAGTCAATCAGGATAGACTTTGTCTAGCTAGAGTCCTGGAGGAGATCTTGGAGGCCCGCTGGGCCAGGAGTCAATCTTTCAGTTACTAGATGGTGTAGAAATTCAGGCATTCCAGAGGTGGTGTTATCCTGGAAAAGACAGAGGAGGGGACACTTGGGGCAAGTGGAGTTAGGTTGGGGGAAAGTCTCTTTACCAATTAGTGTGAAAGTACCCTTACGGGAACACAGATGACTATCAGCCCTGCCTACAACATCATAATATGGTGACCCATAATGAAATCAATTGTTCTTTAAAAACTGAAAGCTATTGATTCCTGAAAGAAAAAGAACGAGATCTGGGAAGTTCAAGTCTCTGCTGTAAACTTCTGTTCTTTCAGGTGCAGTGTGTTCCCCATTGTGTGTAATCCCCCCCAGTGACCCCGTGATGCTGCCTGAGAACATCACTGCTGACACTCTGGAGCACTGGATGGAACCTGTCAAAGTCCAGGTGAGGAAACGGACATCATTATGTGCCAAAGACGTGAGTCTGCTGAGCAACATTTGGAACATTGTTTTTCGGAGTAATTTCAGAGACTTTCAAAGCATCCTCAAAGCAAACAACCACATGGATTATTCCTAGAAAGAAAAGTTAAACATTGAAAAGCAAAAAGAGGGAGACTTGAAAAAAAAAAAGATAGCTCACATCTAAAGGAAAGTTTGAAGTATAAGATGGAAAGAAATCTTAGAGACATAAGGAACAGAAAGGAAAATTACTACTAATGAAAAATAGGATGGGACAGGTTAGGATAAGTCAAAGAAATATATAAAGATGAAAGAAGGATGGAAAGAAAAGGATGGATTAGAAAAGATGAAAGTAAAACTGCAAG
Source organism: Macaca nemestrina (assembly GCF_043159975.1). NCBI lineage: Eukaryota > Metazoa > Chordata > Mammalia > Primates > Cercopithecidae > Macaca > Macaca nemestrina. Next base: position 34,571,216 of record NC_092125.1, read on the forward strand.
CAGGGGAGTGCCTAAAGGAACTGAGTAAGAAGAGAATTGCCTTTCCTTTATCTATCTCCCACCCTTTCTAAACCTGAAATCCTTTTCCTGGGCCATCTGCTATTCAAAGTCAGTCATCAGCAAAATCCACGACATCCACAGCCTCTTCTCTGGGCTTTCTTTCCATTTGCTTCCTTTTCTATCTGAAATCTGGCTCTCCACTGAGGACTCTGCCTCCCCCGCAAGACTCATTCCTTGCTGCTTTCTCCCTCAGGCCCCTCCTAACCCTGGGCCTGCAAGAGGGATAGGCATCATCCTCTCTCCTCACTGCCATTTGTAAACCATTTTTCCTCCCTCCCCTGTAAAATGACTCACATTTGAATCCAATGTCAACAGAATGAACCACTCACTTCCCTCAATGCGGCTGTCATCTTCTGACCCTTACGGCACCCCTCTCCTTGCTTCTGAAACACTTTGACTCCTGGGGCGTGGCCACATTAGCCAGCCCTCCTGTCAAAACTTGCATTGATGTCTACATCTGCACATTTGATTCTTCTGAAATCAGGATTCTCAGCTCTGGGGCTTCCTTTCCTCCTGTGGCTGCCTTTCCCTTTCCAACTCCATCTTCCTTGTGCTTTCCTTGGCTCCCCCTAATCTTGCCTTGGTGGCTTCTTGGCTCTTTCCTAAACATGCCAGCCACACCCTCACCTCAGCACCTTTGCTCTTTTGCTTCATTCAGCCCAAGATCTTCTTCAGAATATCTGCATGGTTTGCTCCTTTCCGTCTTACAGATTTTTAGTCAAATTTCAGGAAGGCCCTCTTTGGTTATTCTATTAATATCTAACATTTTAACTCCCCTGACATTTTCTGTCTCCTTTCCTTTTATTTTTCCTCCTTAGGATGTATCATTACCAAGAATATTACATATTTTACTTACTTATCTATCATCTTTTTCTGCCATTAAAATAAAAAGCTCATTGATAGATTATTGTCTGTTTTATCATTATTATATCCCTAGATCCTAAAACAGTGCCTAGTATTTGATATGTGCTCAATAAATATTTGTGAAATGAGTGAATGAAAAAGAGAAAGAAAAGGCTATGCAGGAGTTAAATGGAGAAAATCGTGTTGTAAACTAATTGTTTCATCTTAGAATAGAGGAGGGTGGGGACATCAGAAAGCCTAAGAGCTTGGTTACTTAATTATTAGGCTGTTTAACAAAATTCTTGCAAGTCTGTTCTCATTGGATGAGCAAAAGAGGACTCCAGAGATACGCCACATTTCATTCAAACATTATCCTCAAGTCTCTGCTTTTCCCTCACAGGTTAATTGTGCTTTATTGTGGGCATGGATTTGTGTCAAAGCAGGAGGGTCAGGAAAAAACGTACTCTAAGTGTGATTTGGGTGAGGAATGGAGAATAACACAATCCTATTAATTCAGTTAGTCATTCACTCAACAAACATTTACTGAAGTTATTATGTGCCATGAGCTATGCTGAGTGATGGGATGTGGAGGTGAAAAATAATAGTCCCTCTGTTTAAGGACTTACAATTTGGCCATGAAATCAGATATCTATGATGATGTCACATGGGAAAAGGTTTGAACGTAGTAGAGGTGTTATGGGAACACCTGAGAGGAAGCAACCACCAAGTCTTCTGCTCCGGAGCCTAGTGGAGTTGGGGAAGGATCAATGGAAACTGACCAAAAAGCTTTTCCTCTGGGTCTTAAACTGTGATCAAGAGGAGCACTCAAGAGGGTAAGAAATAGTAAATGTTCCATCTGGCTGAAACCAGGGTATGTGTGGTACTGAGGGAGAGGAAAGATGGTGGTAAAAAAATGAGGTTGGGAGAAGCAGGCAGGCAAGATCCCACCAGGCATTGCCTGCCCTTCCTAGGATGTCAAGCCTCATGAGAACTCTGAGTGGAGGTGGAGTGCACCTCAGGGCTGAGGGCAGTGTGAAGACTGCATTGAAGTATGAAGGAGAGGGCCAGAAAAACACCTCCACAAGTTCTCCCATCCCCTGGCCTTTCCAGACTTTCACTTTTACTCTCCATTCTGTTGTTAAGGTTTAGCTAAACTACAGTAGCTGGAATTACAGTGCCCTGGAGAAAGACTTTCTGCCTCGTGTTTCATGATGTGCCAGATGGTCTAGACCCTTTCTTTCAGCCCCATAAACTCAGTGTGCTATGATGAAACACTTCTCTTTCTCTATAAGCAGGCAAAAGGAGAAAGCCTTGGGCATGCATGAGCATTTTCTTTCTCTTGGACATAAACTGAAATCGATCCTTCTTCATTTGCTTCACCATCCACTCCACAAGGCGTCTTTGGGAACAGTCAAAGATGCAGGGTCTGTGAGGCCCGAGTGCAAGCCTTCCAGTCAGCAGGGTTTCTTCTACCTCTGTGTTTCTAATGAAACATTCTGGAAAATGGCAGTCCATTTGTCTTCATGAAAACAGCAGGGATACCAATTACAGTGACTTGACTCTAAACTGGAAAACAATTTTCTCTGTTCGATTAAAGCCTCCCTTTTCTCAGCTATCCTTTTGGGGAAATCATTATTGTTTATTTACGTCTATTCCATAGCATTTTGTTCTTGTTTATATTCCTGATGCCTTTTTCAGTGCCTGGCACTTTGTAGGTTCCTTAGAAACATTGGTTGAATGAGCAAAGAAACTGGTATAGCACCATTTTCTTTTTTTCTTTTTAATTTAATTTAATTTTCAGTACCGGGATACAGATGCAGGATGTGCAGGTTTGTTACGTGGGTAAATGTGTGCCATGATGGTTTGCTGCACCTATCAATCAACCCACCACCTACATATTAAGCCTCACATGCATTAGCTATTTGTCCTGATACTGTCCCTCCCTCTGGCCCCCTGACAGGCCCTAGTGTGTGTTAATTTCCTCCCTGTGTCCATATGTTCTGATTGTTCAGTTCCCACTTATAAGTGAGAACATGCAGGTAGCACCATCTTCTACTTCAGAAGTAAATGCATATTTTTTTCTCAGTCTGGATGCATTTCAGCAGCTTCTTATTGACATATCCTTGTCAATTCTAAGTTGACCACCTCAGGAAAAAACATGCGGAACATCTTCCTTAAGTCAGTATATCAAACATGATCGTTTCTATCATTGCATTTATCATGACTATGATTTAGTCAGTAAATTCTTGGGTTTTGACGTAGGTTGACCAGACTTGATTTTGAGGATGTTAGCAGAGAAACACTGAAGACCCTGCAATAAAAAAAATACATTTTCTAAAAGCTGAATTTTTAACTCATGAGCTCTTTTATTCACCAACTGCATAACCTTAGGCAATTTACTAGTCAGTACCTCCATTTCCTCATGTGTAAGTGGAAATAACACTGATCTCAGTAGAGTAATGTGAGTATCAGATGAGAAACGTATGAATAGACCTTAGCTTACTCGATGCATAGTAAGTTTTCTTGATCAGTTGCCATTCTTATTTGAGGCAGGTTGCTTCCCCTCAGTTTGCCTGCCTCTTCTCATCTGTATGAGATTCTGCCCTGCTCTTTATAATTTGGGTATATAACTAAACTCTACGGCTTGTCACAGTTCACAGTATTGATAGGGATGCAATTGCTTTTCTGGAACTCTTGAGGCTTGTGTCACATTTCCATGTGAAAACAAAGTGAAATCATTAAATTAGCTGCTTCCAAAATGTAAGGGAAGAGCTGAGGTAACTTGCGAAATGAGTCTTGTCCTTACCTTAGAAGGATTATTTGTTTCTAGAAAAATTCCCAGCAATCAGAATTTCAGAAGTTGAAAACATAATTAACATTTTAATGTTTTCTTGAACTCCAAATAAATACCCTTTATGCCCAAAGAAAACCAAATAGTTAACCAATGGTGAACACTAATTATCACAGAGTAGCAAAACAAGCTGTTACCTATGCTCTCTCTGCTCTTTCACAGTTACTATGTTAAAGAATATTGCTTACAAACAAAGCTTGCAAGAGATGCTCTGTGTTTAGGAAATTGCAATTTTATAGTAAAAGAAAAACAAGAAAAAAGAAGTCACTGGATGCAGTGGAAATGATGATGAGATGATTGCCCTTATGTACATCGGGGCCTCTAGGATGAGATTATGCACCAGCCACAGGTGATCTCAGATGGCTATGGTTCTGTGGCACTCAGCAACTCACCCAGGGTGCGAAATCTAACCTTGTCCTCATAAATAAGAAGAAATGCCTCATAAACCAAGGCAATTCGTTAAATGAAACTCCATGTCGAGTAAAATCCTTGTAAGTCAAATTGACTTATCTTGGGAGTTGTTCCATGTTGTACTCAATCTTAAATGTTTGTGTCCTTAAGAATCGCTTGGGCAGTATGTAAAAAGAACAGCAGGATTCCAGCCTTCAGAAAGACTGGAGATGCTTTGGAATGAGCGTCTTTAACAAGCACCTTAGGTAATTCCACTGAAATGCTTCAAGAAACCCTACTATTACAAAATAAAATACTGACAAGGTAAATATTATAAATACAAGCACACCTCTCTGAAGCATGGCTCATTTGTTTAGTAAATGATGCTTGCTTATTTCATGAAAATTCCTGCTATCTGCCATTATTTCAAATGCCTTTGTATCTGGCAGGAGTACAGAGTAATGGATTAAATTGCATTATTTTCTCTAGTCTGCTTCCAATGACTTCATTCTTTGTAATAAAAAATGATACCTTACATTTGGATAACACTTTGTTGTCTTCAAAACATATATGTGTGAAAAAATACATATGTGATATATTACACACACACGCATACACATACACATACACGTATATATTTGAGTCTCATCACAAACCAATAAGCCAGGAAAGGAAGATTATATTATATTTATTTTACAGGCACATTAGCTGTTGTTGGATGACCTGTTCAATATTGCACAGCTGGCAAGAAATAGAAAAATAAATGCCACCAACTTTGCTGACTCCCAGTTTAATGCAGTACTCCCTGCCTCACCCTGTTTGCTATAGTCTTTTTTTCCCCCTTGTATATGTTTGAGTTAACTTGTCTATCTCATAGAGAATCAGTCATTCCTCTCAACCATGAGAAGCCCCTCATTTCCATACTTCCCCCAACATGAAACCTAAGAAAAAAAAAAGATTAAAAGCAATATTTCTTTATAATACTATTTTTTTTCTTGTGAAAACAATTGTGTTTGTTTTTAAAGAACAATCAAGTATAGTTTTAGATGCCTACAGAGTTTATTTGCCTTGCTCCGGGGGTTCTGCTTTGTATTCCTGCAAATGATGCCTGACTTATAGAATAATATATTTTTTATGAAAGGAAGAATTTCTGAGGTCTTAGGTAATCTGGGGTTTTGATGAAAAACATCTCGAAGTAGCAACTGACATAAAAGGAAGAATGAGGTCCTCCTGGGTTCAAATATAATGTCACTTACTCCTTGGAGCCTCTCTCTGCTCATCTACAAGGGTGAGGATAATATCTAGCTTGCATGGTTGCTATTAAATTTAAAATAACACATGTGAAATGTCTTGCACAGTTTCTAGCACAAACTTCTTAATTAAATAAAAATGAGATTTCAGTTCACTTAGTACAAATCTTTCCCCCTGGAAATATCCTCCATCCCTGAAAAGATATCACTAGCTATCTCCATGCAAAATAAACAAAAATAGGTTTCTATAGTTTGTGTGTGTGTATGTGTGTGCACGTGTGTGTATATACAATAATGTCTGGGTCATTTGTCTTTTTCTGTCTCTTTTATAAACTGAGCTGAGAAAGGAACTAATGGCTATTCAGTGTTTCCTATTGGAACACCTCTGACAACAGAAGCAATTTCTAAAAGCTTTTAATTGTGAGACTGAGAAGAGAGGAAGGATGAAAATACAGTACTTTTAGATGTTTCGAGGGCATGCTGGATGTGAGAGATAATAGGTAAGGGTTCGAAATTTTCAGATGGACTTTCTAGACCCTTGTCATTGCAATGGTGCCTTCCTTCTTCACCTTCACCAGTGTCACTGGAGCTGTTACACACAATTGTACCCATCAAGAGGACACTTTGGGGGCGGGGCTGAGCATTAAGAGCCAGAGGGAAGAGTGAGGTCATTTGGTTGGAAACTGGTTTTTGCCAGCGTATTACCTTCTCGTTTTCTTCCTGGTGGGGATCTAGACCCTTCTGGTGGGGTAAGAAGTATACTGACAGAAAGGAAGGATGCCAGACCATTCCATGCCTGTCAGCCAAGGTGACTGAGCAGTGGGACCTGGCGGTTGGGACAGGGAGGGGGGCAGCCAAATAGTCAATGCTGATGCCCATTGCACATGTCCTCATGTGACCAGATCAAAGGCCTCCACCCAATGCCCCTGCACCTGCAGTGGCACAGACACTCCTGATGTCCAAGGCACCTGCACCCAGCAAGTGGGTGAAGCTCCCTCAGACTTTCACTAGAGGCACTTTTTTATTTTCTCATCCCTTTTTTCTAGATTCTTCTTCTTTTTCTTCTTTTCTACCATGCTAATCCCAATTCCCCAGTAAACTGTACTACTACTGAGGGTGGAAATGGTACCTTCTCCTTCACCCCCGGTATCTCCTCAGTGCGGGATTCATTTCATCTTTTACTCAGGAGGTGGTGGCTGCGGGAAATCAAAGGGCCCACAGAAAAGAATGACTGCCAGGGAATCATTTCTCAAAGAAAACCTTTTTATTTTCCCAAAAAGCCTATGTTAAGTTGAATTTTTATGATTATCCTTAACCATTGTTTCAAGAGAGTGTTTTATTGTATCTGGTGACTTTAAAATAGGAAAAAATAATGTTTTAACTTACAAAGTACTGGTCCTTCAGGAAACTGATTTCATGGATAATTTTTTTTACACATTCTGGCAATTGTTTGCTTGTAAATGTAAATGCTATTTTCTAAATAGCATTTGAAACTGTTTCCTTCTGAAGTACAAAGACATGCATCATGACATCTCATTTCCCCTATTATTTTGCTTCATAAATTCCTTTTTCCACAGACTAAACAGCACTTTTTTTCTGGAGTACCATAATTATGAATTAGTGAGGTCCAAATAAGTGAGATTTTCCTGTGGCGACATGAAATAGGTTTGCAAAGAGCCTTTAACACTATATGAAATCTCTCTCAAATTCCCAGCTTTTCAACAGAATTCTCTAGTTATATCAAATCTTATAATTTCTAACTTTGTTTTCCCAAATTGTTCCCCAAACATAAATAGTCCTTTAAATAAAAATGACTGTTTTAAAGAGAAGAGAGAAGGAGGAAGAAAACAAGAAGATAATACGCTGGCAAAAGCCACAGTTTCCAACCAAATGACCTCACTCTTCCCTCTGGCTCTTAATGCTCAGCCCCGCCCCCAAAGTGTCCTCTTGATGGGTACAATTGTGTGTAACAGCTCCAGTGACACTGGCTGCAGATCATTGGAGACTCAGACATGAGTCATGGAAAGGTCTTCTTTTTCATCATTTTTAAGCATGGAGTCATTCCCTCTAGGCATCAAGTGTCCCATCACTAGAGGAGAGTAGACAAGAGCATCTTGTAGGAAAGGGGAAGAGGAACGGAAAAGCAAGTTGCAGGGTAGTGTGCTATGGTCTAAATAAACATGCAACGGATGTTTTACTCAGGAGCACATACATGTAGCAATAAGGAAATTATCACAAATGTGGACATTGGCAGAACTTTGTGCCCTGATGTGATTAGCAGCCCATTCTGTCAAATAACTACTCCCATTAAAAAATAATTGAGCAATTTTCTGTTAGCCTTTATTGTTGGCTATTCTTGAGTTTTGTGACCTTTAACAAGACATTTACCAGGCAACAGCCTTCATGGTGACTTATGACCATCCTAGTAACCTTTACTCTTCTTTCTTTCTCCCTTTTTCTTTCTTTCTTTCTTTTCTTTCTTTCTCTTTCTTTCTTTCTTTTTCTTTCTTTCTTTCCTTCCTTCCTTTCTTTTCTTCCTTTCTTTCCTTTCTTTCTTTCTTTTTCTTTCTTTCCTTCTTTCTTTCTTTTCTTTCTCTCTTTCTCCCTTCCTTCCTTTCTTTCTTTCTCTCTCTCTCTTTCTCTCTCTCTCTCTTTCTTTCTTTCTTTCTTTCTTTCTTTCTTTCTTTCTTTCTTTCTCCCTCTCTCCTCTTTCTTTCTTTCTTTCTCCCTCTTTCTCTTTCTCCCCCTCTCTCTCTCCCACGTCCTTCCTCCCTCCCTCCTTCCTTTCTTCCTTCCCTCCCTCTCCCTTCTTCCCTCTATTTTCTTTTCTTCCTTTCTTTTCCCCTTGCTTTTTAGAAACTTTCAAATGGTCCAATCAGGAGGAAATTTGTAAACTAAATTCTCTCTTAAACTTTTTTTATGTTGGAAAGTTCAAAACAAATCTTTGGCATTTAGATACTGGAATTCCATCATGCGAAAAGTTGCTTGTCAATAGCATAATGGCAATAGTTTCAATAACATAGTAATGCATAGATTTGCGTTTGTACAATAACAAATTCAGAATAGTTGTTACCAATAGGAAGGAAGTATAATGATGTTGGAGGGACATATACAGGAGACATTAATTGAATCTATAGTGACTTATATTCTGGAAAATCTTAAAAATTTTTGATAAAGTTGGGCAGAGGATATAAAGTTTTTTTATCATCATAGCTTTCAAATGTAATGTATATGATTGTAATTTTTCAAAAGTGTTTCAGAAAATAAGAAAACCAGCCGGACATGGTGGCTCATGTCTGTAATCCCAACACTTTGGAAGGGCAAGGTAGGAAGATTGCTTGAGGCCAAGAATTTTAGACCAGCCTGGGCAACATAGTGAGACCCTGTCTCTATAAATTAAAATTTTGTTTAAATTAGCCTGACATGGTGATAGATGCCCGTAGTTTCAGCTAGTCAGGAGGTTGACGCAGGAGAATCACTTGAGCCCAGGAGACCGAGGCTATGGCGAGCATGATTGTGCCACTGAACTCCAACCTGGGTGACTGAGTGAGACTGTCTCTAAAAAAAAAAATTATAAATAAATAAATAATAAAAGAAAAGAAAATCATTTCATCTCTCACCAGGAGTCAGCCCTTCCCTGTCCATCTCACTGCTTTGCTTTTCTTCCTGTTTCACAGCCCTCTTGCACCTCAAATGCTCCCATAGAATTGAGTCTTGAAAAACATTTGAAATTTCCCTCCAATTATAATCACGAAGTACTTGTTTTATTAATGGCATATACATATATTTATAAATAGGGAACATCTTTATGAGATACCTGATTTTCATAGGAGAAGGCTAGAGATCCAATACTATAATTAGTGGCTGGCAAATGCTTATAAAATTTCGCCTTTCTGTAAATCACTGAGATAAGAAGTAGGAATGCTAGATAGTCCCTATTCTAAAGGATTTTGCAATCTAGGAAGGGATATCACACAGTTACCACCAACTTGTGCAATTTCTGTAGCAGTTAAGGAGAATTGTCAGTGTAAATTAGTCTCAAAACTGAAATTTACATCATTAAAAATCTATAAGGTGGGTATTGTCAACTCCACTGTTATGAATTTATTCTTCAGATATACTTGTACATGATTTATATATAAGCTTTGTTTGTTATAACAAAAGACTGGAAATAACCAAAATATTCATCAACATGGATCTGATTAAAGCTTTTGAACTCTTTAAGGGCCTTAACTAGATTTATGGATTTGCAGATCCCTTGCTCACTGGACAATCTGACCCCTAGTGAGTGAGCGAGGTATTTATGCATTTGGTCTGAATTGAATCACTGACTGATTAGGATAGAGAACTGGGGGTCCATAGTGAATACCCTCCTATGAGAAGGAATAAAGTTCTCATGTATTTGCCTTTCAAAGGACAAATTATATTTTGCCATTGTTACTATCTGGGACCCCAAACTACTACAAACCATTGATATTTTAAATAACAAAATGTATGACCACTGCTCAGTAGAGCTCCAGTGGAACCTGCTTTAAAGCATAAACAAGAATTATTTCTAGTTAACAGAATTACTGTTGATATGCAAATGGTTCTGCATAAATGGCTGTAAGTGCAGGAGAATAACTCACTTTTTCAGTAGGCTGAAGACCCCTTTTGGGTTTACCTTATGTATTTGTTTTGATAATCCTTTTTTTGGTACAATAATGACTTAAGCCAAGTCACTTTCTAATAATATATTGCAATATGAAGTTTTGAATATCAAACTTTATAAGGATTTATACTATTTATTTTCCCTCTAGAGAAGCTGTGAAGGAGGGCTTTTAGCTTTTAGCAGTATGACTCCAGAAAAATATTGCAGATCCCCATTCTCCTACCTGACTATGAGGTATATATTTATAGACCTGCTATTAGCATATGTGAATGTCTCCAATCTAATGATTACACATTGTTAGCATTCTAGAATTCCTGTAGGTGCTATCTCATGTAAAGCTCCTATGTTGCCATGTATTCTTTTCCTTCTGAATGTATGGAATTTCAGTTGGACTGATTAAAATGTGAATATGCAGGTCTGCAGAAGGGTGGGTTGGTAGCAGGCTACAGAGAGAACCTTCTTTTCTCTTTGAAACCTGCTATGGGACTTTCTTTTTTCCTTAGAAAAGCATATTCTTTGAGAATTTTAAAATATATAAAGAAAAAGAAAAAAGTTTTGTGAAAATGTTTTGTTAAATTATTATTTAACAAAAAGTAGATGACTATTTGTTTAAATATGCATCTGGAAATGGCCATCAGGAATGAGGCAGTCACCAGCATCTCAAGATGAACCTAACTGCACTCCCACCAGCTTGATGTTGGTGTCACTTTGAGTAGCAGTGATTTCACACTAGCCCTGTGTGTCCTGTGTATGTGTTCTGTCCAGTTTCCTACAGGGCAGGCTGTATGATGATACCAAGAATTGCAGAGTGCAATTTCACCTCCAGTCTTGGTGTGGGCACTCACGTCTTATAATCTAGCATTTCTAAGGTCCACTTTAGTTGAAGACTCTTTTGTAAAACTGTATTTGTCAACCTTTAAAAGCCTGTGGTGTGTGATCAACACAACCATCCTACAATTTCTTGTAACATTATTTAAAATTTCAAAATAAGTGGAACTAATATTATGCCTGAAACCAGATGAAACTCATTATAATATTGAGAATGCTTTTTTAAAACCACACTACACCACTCTGAACATTTAGGTATTTTGGGAAAGAGAATGAAAAGTTTTGAGAAATCTCGTCCACCAAGATTTCTGCCTGAACGACATCTGTCAGGGTGGGCAGTGTGCACGGGAAAGGCTACACAGCCCCAATCCACTTTATGGGACACAATTAGAAACTAGCTGCTTGAGGAATGGAGTTGGACTCCTGTGGTGAGCTCAGGATTTGCCCCTTCTCACACAGAACAAATGTCTTTAATTTTGTTTTCTGTTTTTCCCGTCTTTCCCCTTAGAGCATTGTGTGCACTGGCCGGCGTCAATGGCACCCAGACCCCGTCTTAGTCCACTGCATCCAGTCATGTGAGGTAAGATGGCCTCCCCTTCCCCAATGCAGACGAGAGAACTCAGGTGGATTTAATTTATGGAACTTGAGTCCTTCTAATTTAGGACCCAGTCCCTCTCCTATTCCTCTGCCCTTTGTTTAATTTCTTAAATTAAGTTGGTTCCACAATCTTAAATTTACAGAAATTAGGAGCTCTGATTTTTGTTTTGTTTTGTTTTAGCAAAATCTTTGGAGATCCCCTTTAAATGACTTAATAAAAGCTAACTTAAAAAGCAAGTCAGAATTATTTATGGTTTTGGGATTCTGTAACTGGGCCTTGTTTGAGCTTAATTGGCTCGGGGTTTTGGAGACTGATGGCCCACTGACAGGTTTGTTTGGCCAGCGCAGTGTCTAAAAACAATTTTCTTTTTGGTTGCCAACGTTTAAAAATCAGGATTTTTACATAAAATTCATGTGTGCATATATAACATTACACACATCCCAAATAAAATAAATATTTAAAACTCTGCACAAAGATTTGTCTCTTGAAAAATAAGACTAGCTGGCAACCATGATGACAATTAGCTGGATCCGAGTAGCAGCTGCAACCCCAGAGGGGCAACTCTCTCCAGTTAGCACAGCTTTTACTTTCCCTATGGCTACTTACCTGGTGGGCACCCCTTGTTTAGACTAACTGCCTGGGTCATGCAGGCATCTATGTTTGCAGTCTCTTAGGTAGACCTGTTATCTACTGTTGATTAACCAAACTAAACCTTTACCACCTCAAGAAATCTTGTCCACTTCTTCACATAGTAGATTCCCCAATCAGTGCTGGGACATAGGCTGCTGTGATTTCTTTAGCTAGATTAACTGAAGTTAATTTTAAAAGTCAGGAACAGGGCAGAGTATTTCTAAGAAACAATGACCCAGAAATTCTGTCATAGGGGAAGGAGATGCTTACACACACACACACACACACACACACACACACACACACACCATTTAAGCCCTCCCACCCTAAGAATAGCCAGTGACAAGTACAAGCATTCTCATCTCAGTCACAACAGGTTTTGTCATCCACATCTCACATTGGAAGGAAATAAGCCACTTAGCAGCAATGCTTGGGTAATTCTGGCTCCTGTAGGTGCTGCAGAGAGACCCCTTTAACTGCCCTGATTTCCAGCTTCTTCCCTGATGCACACCCAACCCACATGCATATTAAGTTCATTCTTCCGTATCTCTGTGTTTCTTGATCTAATTCTGGGAATCCAGGATCCACATGAGACTGGAGAGGGGGAAAGGGTGGGGTTTGAGAGAAAAGGGAAAACTGGGTGGGGAAATGATACCAATAAAACAGCACTCTGCGAGCGCATCAGGAAAAATGCTAGCATGGAGTGTGCTTTGTTATGGTGTGGGCCAACAAAACAGCTCATCTTCTGCCATCATTAGAAAAACAGATGGCAGCGGGGTGGGGAGGCGGGAGAGAGGAGGACTGAATCATCCACTGGGCAGGGGGTAAGAAGGAGGGAAAAGAGGAGGCCAGGGAAGGAGGGAGATAAACAGACAGAAGACTGGGGAGCTGGGAACAGATCAAAGGGATCCTGAGAATTCCCTTCTGCTGCTTCTATGCATGATCTCAAGTGGGATAGTGGATGACAGGGCTTGGAGCTGGCTTCCGTGTTTCCCGGAAGGTTGTAATACAGACCTTTTCCCATTTGTTCTCCCCTCCTCTCTGCACCCCAGCACATCAGCAGGGTCACTTATCCAGAGCTTCCTAGGCTGTCATCAGTCCCTTTGTTGATGTGACAAGGAACAAAAGCTCCAAGTCTCCTCTGCCTGTCTGCTACCAGGCAACAGCTGTTGGTTCCCCTGCTCCAGTGGTTCTCAGCATCACCTGGGAACCTACTGGAAATGCGCATTCTCAGGCCCCCAAACATCTACTCGATCAGAAACTGGGAGTGGGGCCCAGCAGACTGTTTTAACAAGCTTGCAAATGATTCTACAGCTTGCTAATACTTGAGAACCACCGCCCCAACTGAGAGTTTGTTGTGCAGCAATAATTGTAGCCAACATTATTTAGCCACTTTGAGGGTGGAAGGAAGATGCAACAATACAGGTGAATCAATCCCCTAGGAAAGGAAGGGGAACTGGACAGGAGAGGAGAAGGAGAAACAACTCTGAAGAAATAAGTAATAAGAAATGCAAAGAGGCGGGGTGAAAATGAGAAAGAAAGGACAAGAGAGGCTGAAACTGGCATGCTCTAGGGGCAAATTGGCAGACACTTAATTCTTTACTGGAAAAAGTCAGCAAAATATGTTAGGGAGAACAGAAGAGTGTCAGGGACAGATGGAGGGAAAACAGACCAGAGGCAAGATAAAGCAAAGCGGGCCAGGTAGGAGAGAGGAAGTTTTTAAAAGTGCAGCACAGAAATCTGAGCTCAAATCAGGTACTTTGTTACCCAGTATCTAAAAGGGTTTTTTTTTTTTTTTTTTTTTTTTTGCTTCCCAGTACTGAATATCATTCTAAGAGGCCTCCTTTTGATATTTAGCCTTGTAAGGGTGGAGTGCCTCATTCATTATTTCTCCCAATAAGCCCAAGGCAGTAAATCCACCAACTCAGTATCCTCAGCCCATATTGCCCTTCATGTTACTTCAGCACCTTTGTTTGTATCACATTCTCTTGGCATAAGGATTTGCTTTCAATTATCCACTATTCTGTGCTGCTTATGTTTTCTGAGGTGCCACTGAGACTTTCTTTAAAAACTCTTATCTAAATAAGTCCATCTTCTTATGTTAGGTCATAAGCCAATTTTTGCCACTTATGTTTCCATTGTCCCAGCAAGAACACATGTATGCTACATATCTGCAATCCAAAATTGTTTGTACGTTCAATTCTATTTTTGTAGTTGTTGCTTGCATTTGGCCTTTGTGACATGAATACTCCTTGGATCTTCTGTTTTTTTCGTAAACTTCATATGGGCAAGGAATGGCAACTTGCTTAATGGAAAAGTTTTGAAGTCAAACAACTCTAGATTCCAGTCCTGGGTCAGCTGAGTATTGTGAGCCTCTGTACCGGGAAGTGGGGCAACAAAGCTGTTTTAAGGAGTTGTTATGAGGGATGCATGTGATAGCATACATAAAGCATTTAGTATCATGCCTGGCCCATAAGAGATTCTTATTGGTGTCATTTGTTGTGAGCTGTTAGCCACTTCGTGAATGTTTACTGAATGAGTAAAGCAGAAAGCAGGGCATTGCTGCTGGTGTAGCCCCAGTATAATTAGTTGTAAACTCTGAGGATGTGAAAAAGGAAAGGAAAGGAAAAGAAAAGAAAAGAAAAGGGAAACAAGTCACTCCCATAGAGACCTACTGAGAACCATAATTCACGAATTCACACATTGATTGTGTCCAATCAGTCATCAGGTCAGTTGGTCACCAGATCATTATATGCATAGCTCTACTCATTCCTTACAGTTGCCCACACTGGTTGGGACCCTCAACATTTCTCATCTTTTGCAGGAATTTCCTAATTGCTCTCCCTTCCCCCAGACCTGTGCCCATCAATTTCCTTCATTCTCTCTATTGCTATTACTGGGTTCTTTCTATTGTGTCTCTTCTGCTAAAAGTATCTCAGGAACTCCGCATTGTTTTCACATTTAAACCAGACTCCTTTGCAGGTAGTAACTGAGCCTTGTCTTTCAACCTTCTGTCTCTTCATATCTCTTTGTGCACACTCTACTCCAGACATAAAAAGCCTTTTCCAACACAGTATTCTAAAAAGTGGTTGGGCTTTGCACTGTCTGTTTGCTTGATCTGGGATTGAATATTTGTTCCACCTGTGGGGTGACACTGGACAAGTTGCATTAGTTCTTGTGCCCCATTACCCTCAACATAGTTTTAATAGCGTTTTTATAACAGGGTTTTTTCATTGTAATGCTTATTTCATAAGGTTGTAGTGAAGACAAATGAGTTATTAAGTCTAATGTCTTGTACATAATTGTGCATTATAAATATTATCTATTTCATTATCCATCACAGAAGTATTGTTGCCACATGTTACTTCACTCCCTGTATCTTCATGCACATTGAAACCCATTCCCGGGACTCATCCTGTGACCTATTTCTCTAAGCTAGTGATTGTCAGCTAGGGACAACTTTGCACCCACCACCTCTCTCACATTAGGGGAAATGTCTGAAGACATTTTTAGTTGTCACAACTGGGCGAATGGGGGGAGCTGCTGAAATATAATGGGTAGAGGACAGGGATGCTGCTGAACATCATATAATGCACAGGATAGCCCACAACAAAGAATTATCCTGCCCCAAATGCCAGTAATACTGCCCTGAGACACTGCTGTAGACTAACTCCTATTGATCTTTCAACACATTTTTCCAGGCATTTTTTCTACATGGAGTATTTAATGACTGGCACTCCACTCACCACACACCCTCAACCACAGATGGCTTATATAATCATACTCTGGTCTCTATTTTACCACTTATCACCTTAGGGAAAGTATTGGTTTCCTGTGTTTCTGCCTTAAGACACTGTAACTACTTACAAGCTAAAAATATTGTCTTTTCCATTATTATATCTTAGCTACTCAACACAATGTTTGAAATAACTGGGGCTCAAAAAACATTTATTGATTGAAAGAGTAATTTAATTTGCACATGGCTTTTAAAATTATAGATAAAATTTAAAATTATAGATATGCAAATATTTTATGATAACTGTATAAAAGTCCTGTTAAATGCTTGTCCAATAAAGTGTACTTTCTTCCCAGCATAGAGAGAGAAAGGAAGAGAGGAAAAGAAAGGAAAAATGGTTTTCCTCATCTCCTGGAGTAATAATTAAAGTGAGTGTTCACTCCATCCATGAACACTGTGATACTATGAGATAATAGATTATCTTCTTCTTTCCCTCCCTTCCTTCCTTCCTGCCTTCTTGCCTTCCTTCCTTCCTTCCTTCTTTATCTCTTTGCTTTTATCTTTCCTTTTTTCTCTTTCATAAAGCCATATTTATTAATTCTACCAAAGTTCACAATGCTAGATTCTACTTAAACCAAGAAGATTTTGTTCCCTAGGGAATGTACCTAGGGATAAAGACTTATCTTATACTTATGGTATCCTTTTACATAGAACTGATTAGGTTTCTTCGTACTTATGGGCTGGTTAAAATCCACCTAATTCTTTGACTCTGCTTTCTCTGTGAGCATGTATTTCTTGTAAGTTGATCCTTTTCTTCCCAGCAGTCTCCATTTTGAATTACAGTTTTTGATAATCTCTCTTCAACTCTTTGCTGGTAGAGTTGTGCCCTTTCTTTTTTTCATTTTTTTATTTTTTATTTTTATTATTATTATACTTTAAGTTCTAAGGTACATGTGCACAACATGCAGGTTTGTTACATATGTGTACACGTGCCATGTTGGTGTGCTGCACCCATTAACTCGTCATTTACATTAGGAATATCTCCTAATGCTATCCCTACAGGGAACCTACAGAATGGGAGAAAATTTTTGCAATCTACTCATCTGACAAAGGGCTAATATCTAGAACCTATAAAGAACTCAATCAAATTTACAAGAAAAAAACAAACAACCCCATCAAAAAGTGGGCAAAGGATATGAACAGACACTTCTCAAAAGAAGACATTCATACAGCCAACAGACACATGAAAAAATGCTCATCATCACTTGCCATCAGAGAAATGCAAATCAAAACCACAATGAGATACCATCTCACACCAGTTAGAATGGCCCTTTCTTTTTAAAAAGAGAAAGCTTCAGAGAAGAACAGAGGCCAAGTGATGTCAGAGAATTAGGTTCAAGTTCTGACTCTACCCTTCATTAGCTATAGGTACTATGGTACCTGTCAGGCTTTCTCTTAGAACTTCTGTGAGAATCAGGGGAAATAACTGATTTTAATGTGTTTTATGAATTATCAAATAATAGAACATACTAGCAGTGATACTGCCTAAGGAATGATACATATAACTTTGTGAGGACAGGGTCATATTGAAACAAGATATTAAGAAGCACACTGGGGCCTGTCATGGGGAGAGGGAGGAGGGATAGCATTAGGAGATATACCTAATATAAATGATGAGTTAATGGGTGCAGCACACCAACATGGCACATGTATACATATGTAACAAAACTGCACATTGTGCACACGTACCCTAGAACTTAAAGTATAATAAAAAATAATAATAATAATAATAATACTAAAAAAATAGTTTCCACTGAAAAGCCTGCTGCCAGTCATTAAAAAAAAAAAAAAAAAAAAAAAAAAAGAATCAAGGCCAGGCACAGTGGCTCTCCCTGGTAATCCCAGCACTTTGAGAGGCTAAAGCAGGAGGATCACTTGAGGCCTGGAGTTTGAGCCCAGCCTGAACAACATAGCAAGACCCTCATCTTTACAAAAAAATGAAAAGTTAGCCAGCTGACTATGGTCGTATGCACCTGTGGTCCCCAGCTACTCAAGAGGCTGAGGTGGGAGGATCACTTGAGTCCAGGAATTTAGGTCATGGTGAACTGTGATCATGCCACTGTACTCCAGCCTGGGTGACAGAGCAAAACCCTATCTCTCTTAGAAGAAAAAAAAAAAAAGAAGAAGCAATTAAATTACATCTAGTTTATATCTTTATGACTTTTTATTATATACTGCAAGTATCCATGGTTAATTGATATCCTTGGGGCTACCAATGCAACCTACAAGGCCTTTTAAAGTTTGGGGGAAAATTTCCAATAACTCTGTCTGAGCCTGAGCTGCCCAAGTCTCTAAATTCAATGCATACCTTTGTAGATGCCTATCCTCTCATCTATCACATATTTCAAGGTTATCCAATAGGTCTATTCTTCCCGTAGTCTACTAACTCCTGAGTGGCAGGAGGTGTGTTTTGTTCACTTTTGTATTCTCTTTGAGAGACGCCTAATTCTTTAGTGACAACTGCTTCTATTCCCCTAAAGACAGAGATGGAAAGTTGCAGACAGAACTTTGACTTTGAGAGTCTTAAATGGAAAAGACTGAATCAGTTTTCCATGAAGTTGCATCATGGAAGTAAAGTAGGGACAAGATAGATGAAGAAGTAGAAAATAAAAACCCTGTCATGAGTGGAATCAAAAGGCCTTGTAACCGCAGTGAAAGTGGCATGGGCTGGCAGAAGCAAAGGCTTTACACACAGCTCCATCTCTGATTAGCTATTTCCTTGGGCAAGTCAGTTAACTTTTCTGAATTTAAGTGTCCTTAGCTTTTAAATTAAACAGATAAAATTCATCTCTTAAAATTGTTGTGAAGATTCAGGTTCAGAAAACTGTGGAGACATGTGGTTTGAGGACTTCAGAGAGGTCACACCTCAGTAAAGCATGGTTGTGCTAATTTTTCAGAAATAACAGCAAACCTGCTCTTGTTTCTGGGAATGTTTTGCCTTCCAAGTAGATTTTGGTTTTCATTACACCCACAGGTCCTTCTCTTATAGGTCTTCTTTTCAGATTTATAGAATTCTTCTTGGTTAGCCTCAACTTCTTATTCACTGGATGGATTAGGTTTTGGAAACCTGTTAGTACTTCCTTCCTTGACTTTCAGTTCAAGACCAATCCTGGTTTTGGATTTACTACTTCTACCATGGGACTAGCCTGCCTGCAAGAGAGAAAACTCAGTCTAAGATAGGATGGATATGACAGTCAGGACATGATAAAGGATTCACAAGTACCTACTGTATGAATATTTGATAAACATAATTGAGTATGTGATAAAGGTTAGTCAAATTGCGTTTATCAGTAATGCTGAATCACTTCTGTTACTCAAAGCGCAAGGATGCTTCTCCCCACTATTAATTCTCATAGAACAGTGACAGGCAATACACACATGTATACATGTTGAGAGGGCAAGAAGCTGAGCTGGGCTGGAGAGAGAGTTGGTAAAGGACTGTTTAATAAGACCAGTAAGACCCTTTACATCCCCTACCTAATTATTTTGATTTTCTTGAAAGAGTGAGGAGCTGTCAAAAAAGCCAAGCAGTATTTGCTATTTTAGGAAAAAAAGGAGTTGAACAATAAGAGCTAGTTTGATATTTTCTTTTTCTTTCTTTCTTTCTTTTTTTTCTTTTTTGAAGGAGCCTCACTTTGTCGCCCAGGCTGGAGTGCAGTAGGACGGTCTCAGCTCACTCTAACCTCTGCCCTCTGCCTCCCGGGTTCAAGCAATTCTCCTACCTCAGCCTACCGAGCAGCTGGGACTACAGGCACATGCCAACATGCGTGGCTAATTTTTGTATTTTTAGTAGAGACATGGTTTCATCATCTTGGCCAGTCTGGTCTCGAACTCCTGGCCTCAGGTGAACCACCCATCTCCGCCTCCCAAAGTGCTGGGATTACAGGCATGAGCCACCATGCCTGGCTAAGTTTGATATTTTCTACTAGAAAAAGTTTTAGAACAAATTTCTCTAAGTACAGGCCCTATATTTGTAAGGAACATGCTCTCCTATACTGATGCTGTGTTCTGTGAAAGAATCAGTGAGGCCTATAAGATAAAGTAGAAGCAACTTCTTACATTTAGTAGATATGTTATTCTGGCCCAAATGATGTACTCCTGCCTTCAGAAGGCAGCTAAAGGAGTTGACACCATCTTGGATTATTACTACATTCTCTGTTGAGTTGGAAGACCCAGCCAGTGGAACGTCCAGGGCTTTCTCTGGTCACACCTTGTCTTTAAATGTTTCACATTGGCAGTGGATTCAGCTGATAATGTAAAAAATATACTTAAGAATTAAATGAGGTGAGGGGTACTTATTTTTAAAATGCAGATTCTTAGGTTCTGCCCCTCCCTCCCAATTCTTATATGTCAAGTCGGGTGTGAAGTACAAGAATTTGCTTTTTTAACAAATACTTCAGGTGCTTCTGATGCAAGTGGTCCTCAACTGTGCTTTGAGAAACACTAGGCAGGGATTAATTCATATGCTAACAAATAGTTATATGGCAGTGTCCAGCTCGCATTTTGGGAGAAAAGGAATCATCTTCCAGTGGTTCTCAAATAAATGAAGAAATCACTTGGAATAGAATAAAGTTCAAAAAGGTCAAGGATAGAAGTAAGACTAGCTGACAAACAGTGATAAAAATGAAATTATCCTAAGCCAGAAAAAGGTGAATTGTTTTAAAATTATAGTTATTTTTTTTTTAATTATGACTTATCCTGGGTAAACAGCAGCATGGCTCTGGTCTTGAAACAACAAGTCACATGGAAATAACTATAAGTGAGATTATCAGAAAACCTGAGTATTTCATTGTTTTGTCATTAATCTCACCATGGATCTCATTCTACTTTCTCTCTAGGGTTAGCTTCCACAGGCATTAGAAAATACGGAACACGTTGAAGACCAAAAAAGTGATATAAAAAGATTAATAATAATAATACCTTTGGAAAAAATCAAAAGAACTGAGGTTTTCAAGTCTAAAATGAGAAGAATAAAGGTTAATGTAGTAAATATGTTCATGAATTGAATATTTTGCTTAGAGAAAAGTTAGCAGTCACCATCCCCCAGTGAGAACAGAAGAGAATATAATGGGCTTAAAATACTGAATGAACTAGTTAAAGTAAATCTATGTGAGAATATCCTAAAAGTGTTAAACTTTATACAAGGTTATAAAGGGAGGCGTTGAAAAGGCACGTTAGTCTTTGGAGAGTTTTAAAATGATGCATATTCTCCCTCTCTGACATGGTTACACATTTGCCTCTATCTCAAACACCACTGATAGTTTGGTACCCTCTTTCCCTGTAAATCTAGGACTCCATGGATTTAAATGTGTATATATTTGTGTTATCTTAAAGCAGTCAATAGAGATATTTTATGTGTCTTTATCATCTGAGTACTACTTCCAAAGGAATTTATGTAGGAAGGAGCTGAGAGTAGAAAGGTGGGGCCTTGGGACAAATTTAACTTCATTGGAGTGGCTGGATTACTGAAAAGGAGGTGGAAAGTTGTATTGTTTTTACACATTTAGTAGTTGATACCAACAATGGTTCCATCACTAATTCATTCCATCTGTTACACCATTCCTTGGATTCTTTCTTCTCTGTTGTCTTGGACCTCTCTCTGCCTCCCTTTTATTATTTATATTCCAGATGGTAGCCCTGTTAGCTGTGTCTGGAACGCGTGCTTATTGATCACTCATGGGCACTGCCTGCTTTACTGCTGCAACTCTATGGGATGCAGAGGCCAATATATAACTCATGTGGTGGAAAATAAGGGCATAAAAATTGAGGGGTTTTGTACCATTTTTCTGGCCCAGAGTTTTAGCCAAGAAGAGGTAGAGAGTAGCTGAAGCCTGACTAACAAGTCCTAATTGAGGGGATATACTTCATTCTGGGATGTGAAAGGCTGCATATAGGCCTGGAAATGAGAGGATCAGAGGAGGGGGATGGGGAAGGTTAGCTTGCCGGAGACATTGACCGAGGAATAGTAGCAATCATGGGCTTCTGCATCGTGTGTGACCCTTTCAGAGGAAGGGCTTTGTCACTTTGTAGAGTTTTGTCTCCTTATTTTTAGGATGAGATGCAAATTGTGTGTGTGTGTGTGTGTGTGTGTGTGTGTGTGTGTGTGTGTGTGTTACAGTTCTTCCCATTTGACCCTGTGAAGCACCCCTGTAGTGTGGTAAATCTTTCAGCACATTCATAAATTCTAGAGCTCTTTGTTCTAAAAAGTGAAATGAAATATGTGGCTAAGAGACTCGAGTGCAGACTCCCCACATACTCTGTGGCAGTGGAAATGGGCTCAGGCCCACCTTTAGGAAAACAGGAAAGGGATTTTCTCCCAAGGTTACATACTTCAAGACAGAAGTGAGGCAGGCAGTTTTGCATCATCCACAGAGCTCGGATGCTCAGGACTTCCAAGTGACAGCAGTTGAAACCTGGACCTGTGAAGAATTGGAATGGTTTAATGGGGAGTGGTCCCCCACCTTTTTGGAACCAGTGACTAGTTTCATGGAAGATAATTTTTCTATGGACATTGTGGGCTGGGGGAGTTTCAGGATGAAACTATTTCACATCAGATCATCAGGCATTATTTAGATTCTCATAAGGAGCGTGCAACCTAGATCCCTCACATGCACAGTCCACCATAGGGTTTGTGCTCCTATGAGAATCTAATGCTACCACAAATTTTACAGGAGGCAGATCCAGGCTGTAACACTGGCTCCTCCACCACTCACCTCCTGCTGTGTGGCATGGTTCTAACAGGCAGCAGACCAGGTTGGGGACCCCTGATCTGGGGCAGTAGTGTGGTTCTGGACCAGTGGCAGCAGCCTCACCTGGGCACTTGCTAGAAATGCAGAATCTTAGGCCCCACTCTGGACTTCTGAATCAGAAACTTTGGGGGAGAGGTCCAGCATTCAGTTTTACCAGGCCTTTCAGAGTACTCTGATGTACTTGCAGGTGCAGGATTTGCTGGTCTAGAGTGTGGGGAAAATAGTAGCAGAAGAGTAACAGTTTTGAGGGACCTGAAGACTATATCAACACTAAGGTTGCTTCTCTGATCCCAAATCTCTTCCCTTTCTGTTCCCCTGAGCTTCATAATGAAACCTGTTCAACTCTTCCTTCCTCAGTCTTTTCTGTCTGTAAGACTTCTATTATTACACTTTAGTAATATATTTTTCATCAGTGGATAGTCACGGATTACTCTTAATAAATATCAAGGCTTGACAGCATAATCACAGCCCAAAATGGACTTAGATGTGTGACCAGATGGAATTGCTTCTGCTCTTTCAAAAAGCATCTCACTTGAGTATGTCTCTATGAATTCTTATTATAAAGATAAAAATGAATCTTATTTGTGATATCGGCATAAAAAAACCAATGTTCTATTTCAACATCATCATTTGTGCACTGTGTGATTGTTGTCTAACTTCGTTTCCTTTTTATTTAGATGTTGTCATATAAATAATAGCCAACAATTAAACTTCTCTTTGCCACACTTCAGCTGTTTACAAATCGGATATAATAATCATTCCTCCCCTGTTTCTCAAAAGGCACATCTTCAGGGCTTATTTTTCTTTTAATTCTTGCCAGGTTTTTTAGGATCTATTAGTGAAAAGGGGTTATAAAAATGCTAATTAGGATAGGGATAATAATGGCCTAGAAGCCAATAATAGGGACAGCTACTAGACTTCTAGCAGGGATGGTGTAGGTCCTTACAAATCTAAATCTAAAAAGGTGTTAGACATATTAAAATCCAGAGAAAAATTGAAAAATTGCTTAAGTTGGAACTGTCTTCCAGGCTCACTACCTGCCAAATTCTAATCCCCTTGAGATTTGTTTGTGAATTTCACTGCCAGTTTTGTGCAATATCTGCACCAGCCTAAAATCCCGGCATGTCTTTAAGCTTGTCTAGAGTCCCATTTGGTTCAGGGCTCAACTTCAGATTCTCCAGCTGGAATCTCTGAAAATCAGACTCCAAATGTTAATTAGGACTAAGTTTTCATTTTGAAAGCTAAAACCATTGCCCCCACACCCCTACGCCCCCACCTTTCCACCTCCAACTTTTTAAAAAAGTGAAACATTAAAAGCACAACCAACCGTGCAAACTGTAAAACCTCATCTAGATTAACAACATTCGTGAGAGTTTATGCTCGTCTAAAACTCCTCTGGAGCCGTGCTGTGACTTCCTGGTGGGCTCTCTGACAGGCTGCATTTTTGCTTCTTTTGTCCTCTTGGCCTCCTGGGTGGGCCACTTTCTCACTCTGTTAATTTTCTTTATAACATCTGTTATCCCTTTTTCCTCCCACTCCACCCTTTTTCTGATTTATTCTGGGCTTTTTTGTTTCCTTTTTTTTTTAAGGAGGGTTCTTTTTCTCTTTCACTGTCCTTCCTTTTTTAGCCCAGACTTGCAGATAATTTAAATATTACTCGCCTGAAGAATTGCCATCACAGAAATGCTACTACCTTTTCTTTAACCTGCCAGACCTTCAATTGCTTCTCGATGATTTTGCTGAAGTTATAGGAATGGACAGCATGCAAAATTATGTCTATGGATAACTCTAGCTTCTCCTCTTTTCAAAGGGACTTTGCTCAACTAAGATTTCTAATTGTGCTTCAAAGATGTGTTTTAAATGCATTCTAATAATGGCACAAATACAATATTGAGATTATTCGTGAATCCTATAAGGCATTGCTTATTTTACAATTTAACATCATGGTAATTGTTATAACTTCTTAATTAAATAATCCAATAGAGAAGCTCTTTCAGAAAGTTTATAAAATTTGAACCATTTCCAATTCATTCTACTAGCATAGATGTTCATTTAAGTGAAATTATTTTATTAAATACTTATTTATTACAAGGACGGAGTGCTAGCAATGCATTTTACTAATTTTCTTACACTTTATTTTTTTTTCCTTAAACTTTTATTTTAAGTTTAAGGTATATGTGCAGGAAGTGCAGTTTTGTTACATAGGTGAACATGTGCCATAGTGGTTTGCTGCACAGATCAACCCATTACCTAAGTATTAAGCACAGTATCCATAAGCTATTATTCCTGATGCTCCTCCTCCCCCAGCCACTCCTGTGGCCCCAACAGGTCACAGTGTGTGCGTTGTTCCCCCATTCTGTTCATGTGTTCTCATCATTCAGCTCCCACTTATAAATGAGAACATGTGATACTTGATTTTTCGTTCCTGCGTTAGTTTGCTGAGGATAACAGCTTCCAACTCCATCCATGTCCCTGCAAAGGACATGATCTCATTCCTTTTTATGGCTACACAGTATTCCATGGTGCATATGTACCACATTTTCCTTATCTAGTCTATCATTGATAGTCATTTTGGTTGCTTCCATGCCTTTGCTATTGTGAATAGTTCTGCAGTGAACATATGCTTTCATGTATCTTTCTAATAGAATGACTTATATTTTTCTGGATATATACCCAGTAATGGGATTATTGGGTCAAATGGTATTTCTGCCTGTAGGTCTTTGAGGAATTGCCACACTGTCTTCTACAATGGCTAAACTAATTTACACTCTCATCAACAGTATAAAAGCATTCCTTTTTCTCTTCAACCTCACCAGCATCTGTTGTTTCTTTACTTTTTAATAATAGCCATTCTGACTGGCATGAAATGGTATCTCATTGTGGTTTTGATTTGCATTTCTCTAATGATCGGTGATGTTAAGCTTTCTTTCTTATGTTTCTTGGCTGCATGTATGTCTTCTTTTGAGACGTGTCTCTTATGTCCTTTGCCCAGTTTTTAATGGGGTTGTTTGTCTCTTGTAAATTTGTTTAAGTTCCTTGTAGACTCTGGATACTAGACCTTTGTCAGATGGATAGACTGCAAAAATTTTATCCAATTCTGTACGTTGTCGGTTGACTCTGATGATACTTTCTTTTGTTGTGCAGAAGCTCTTTAGTTTAATTAGATCCCATTTGTCAATTTTGGCTTTTATTGCCATTGCTTTTGGTGTTTTAGTCATAAAATATTTTCCCATGCCTATGTTGAATGGTATTGCCTAGATTTTCTTCTAGGGTTTTATAGTTTTGAGTTTTACATTTAAGTCTTTAATCCATCTTCAGTTAATTTTTGTATATGGCGTAAGGAAGGAGTCCAGTTTCAATTTTCTGCATATGGCTTCCCAGTTCTCCCAGCACTATTTATTAAAAAGGGAATCCTTTCCCCACTGCTTGTTTTTGTCAGGTTTGTTGAAGATCAGATGGTTGTAGGTGGCAGTCTTATTTCTGAGTTCTCTATTCTGTTCCATTAGACAATGTGTCTGTTCTTGTACCAGTACCATGCTGTTTCGGTTACTGTAGCCTTATAGTATAGCATGAAGTCAGGTAGCACCATGCCTCCAGCTTTGTTCTTTATGCTTAGGATTATCTTGGCTATTTGGGCTCTTTTGTGCTTCCATATGAATTTTAAAATAGTTTTTTGTTTTTTGTTTGTTTTTTTTTTTTTTTTTACTAATTCTGTGAATAATGTCAATGGTAGTTTAATGGAAATAGCATTGAATCCAAAAATTACCCTGAACAGTATGACGATTTTCATGATATTGATTCTTCCCATCTATGAGCATGGAATGTTTTTTCATTTGTTTGTGTCCTCTCTGATTTCCTTGAGTGGCGATTTATAGTTCTTCTTGAAGAGTTCCTTCATTTTCTTTGTTAGCTGTATTCCTAGGTATTTTATTCTCGTTGTAGCAATTGTGAATGAAAGTTCATTCATTATTTGGCTCTGTGCTTGCCTGTTTTTAGTGTACAGGAATGCTAATGATTTTTGCACATTGATTTTGTATCCTGAGACTTTGCTGAAGTTGCTTACCAGCTTAAGAAGCTTTTTGGCTGAGACGACAGGGTTTTCTAGATATAGGATCATGTCATCTGCAAACAAAGATTATTTGACTTCCTCTCTTCCTATTCGAATATGCTTTATTTCTTTCTCTTGCCTGATTATCCTGGCCAGAACTTTCAATACTATGTTGAATGGGAGTGGTGTGAGAGGGCATCCTTGTCTTGTGCTGGTTTTCAAGGGGAATGCTTCCAGATTTTGCCCATGCACTATGATGTTGGCTGTAGGTTTGTCATATATGGCTCTTATTGTTTTGAGGTATACTCCTTCAATACCTAGTTTATTGAGGGTTTTTAACATGAAGAGATATTGGATTTTATTGAAGGCCTTTTCTACATCTATTGAGATTATCATGTGTTTTTTGTCTTCGGTTCTGTTTATTACACCTTATTTTTTAAAGTATATATGTATACACATACATTATGCATGTATATGTATGTATATGTATGTATCTGTTCTTTTGACTAACCCAGCAGTAAAGTGATGACAGAGGAAAGGGCAACACTCCTAAATTGATTACAAATATTTGTAAATTGCAGCAAATAGCATGCATAGTGAAAATAATGTACATTTCAAATCCTAAGAGGTTTAAATCTCAGCTTCACCCTTATACTTATTTGTAATATTTTTTTAAATTAATTTTAATTCTATAAAAGTAATACATGTACCTAATTTGAAAAGCTAGTTCACACCTCTAGGTTTATTTGGAAGACTTGCAGTTCCTACCCCTATGCTCCTAACCTCAGCCTCTCTCAGCAGAGGCCATCCCTTCATTTTTGTTGTTGTTGTTGTTGTTTT
This sequence comes from Macaca nemestrina, assembly GCF_043159975.1. Taxonomy (NCBI): domain Eukaryota; kingdom Metazoa; phylum Chordata; class Mammalia; order Primates; family Cercopithecidae; genus Macaca; species Macaca nemestrina. Next base: position 34,598,750 of record NC_092125.1, read on the forward strand.
TGCTTCACCTGTTTCACTTATTTCTTCTGAAAATTATATATATACACATAAACATACATACATGTATATGTATTGTAAACCAAAAAGTATCTGAGACAAGTCTCAATCAATTTAAAAAGTTCATTTTACCAAGGTTAAAGATGCACCCATGACACAGCCTCAGGAGGTTGTGAGGACATGTGCCCACGGTAGTCTAGGTATAGCTTGCTTCTATACATGTTAGGGAGACATGATGTATCAATCAACATGTGTAAGATCTACACTGGTTCTGTAAGGTAAGGCAGGACAACTTGAGGCATGGGCCTCCAGATCATAAGTAGACAAGAGACAAAAGGTTACATTCTTTTGAGAACTTGATCAGCCTTCCACTGAATCCACAATTTAGTTTGGTTCAGTGAATCTGCATTTTTACATAAACAGTAGGATGGAGGAAGTATTCAGATATGCATTTGTCTCAGGTGAGTCTCAGAAGGATGCCTTTGAGTTCTTTCTGTCCTTTTTCCACAAGGAACTTTCTTGTGGACAAATTGTGAGGAAGTAAGGTATGTAGCTTCTTATATTTGTCGCTATCTTATTTAGGAATAAAATGGAAGGCAGGTTTGCCTGGCATAGTTCCCAGCTTGACTTTTCCTTTGGCTTATTGATTGTGGGTTCCTGAGATTTATTTTCCTTTCACAGTGTGTGTGTGTGTGTGTGCGCGTATATATATATATATATGTATTTCACAGTATATATATACACACACACACTGTAAATTGCAGCAAATAGCATGCATAGTGAAAATAATTTATATATATACACATATTATATTTATATAAATTATATAATATATAATGCTTCTACTGCTAATCTTAATTTTTTGATTTAGGACTTTTTCTCCTGATTTCCCTAATACAATAGATGAGGTTTTAGCTTTCTGACATCATCACGCATGCACACACACACACACACACACAGTCCTGCACTTTTGCCTTTAAAGGTACCAGATGCCTCTAACTCCTGAGCTTTCTGTTGGTTCTAGGTATTCTAGGCATTTAGTTTTCTGCTTTCCTGCATCTGCTGTGTCAGCTACTATTCATCTATCCATTTTCCAGTTTTCCAAGTTGACTTATTTATCAGCTGCCATCATCTCTCCTGTTGTCTTTTTTCTTATGAGTTCATGCCTTTTTTGTTCCTTTTTTATACTAATATTTTAGTGGAACTTCTGGAAGGGAAAGATATAAAAACAAATTCATGTATTCACACTTTCCCAGCTCTAAGCCTGAGAGATAGTGACCAATGTGCTATTACTACGAACTACTTCCTTCAACAGAATCTGTGCCTTTATGGAAGAAAAAGAGGCACCTGATAAAGATGATGCCTCTTACTTTGCTGTTTTTTCTCTCTGTCGTCTCTTCTAAATTCTTATTTCACCTAAAGTCAAGTAAAGATCTCTTCAAGATGGTTAACTCCTGAAAGTATAAATTTTAGATAGAGGAACACTTATTCAAGGACTATATATTTATTGTGAATGAATCATGTTAGACCCTAGGAATATAAAGGTAATCAGTAGAAAGCACAGACCCTATCTCCTAGGAATCCCCACTCTGCCTTGGGGAGAGGTATGTTCTAAGTGCTAGGGGATCAGAGAAAAGAAAGTGGTTGTATTTGGGAAGCAGGCAAGAGGTTGGCATGGGACATAAATTTGGGGAAGATTTCATAACAAAGTAGCACTCATGGGGCCTTGAAGAATATAATAATTCCACTAGTTGGGGACAAAGTGGAAAGCCCCATGGGCAGAGAAAATACTATAAGCACAGGGCACAGGGGTTTGTAAACACAAGATATTTAGAGAACCACTAGAGGATGGAGCATGTGGAAACCTGGAGTCTGCAGAGAGTCTTGGGCCAGATTAGGAAGAGTGTTTAATGCTGCCATGCTTGGGATGTAAACTTTTTATGAAGGCATTGAGAAGCCTGACACATTTTATCACTAGGAAATGATAAGATCAGATGTGGTACATTGCTGGAAATGAAGTCCGTGGAAGAGTGATGGGTGATAAGCAGAATGGCTAGGAGATGGTGTCCGTATTTCAAGAGAGAAATAGTGACAGCCCAGACTTGGCACCAAAATAGTATAGATAGGAAGAAGTAATCATTGAAAGCTTTTCTTTTAAGATATAAAATGGATTCTAGAATTCCATCCAGTGGGGGAAATGAGGTTCTGAATCTAACTCCCTGGTGCTTGGGTAGATGCTGAATGCCATTTACCTCTGTTTTAAAAAAAAAAAAAAAGGAAAGGGAGGAAGGAAAGAAGGAAGGAAGGAAGGAAGGAAAGAAGGAAGAAAGGAAGGAAGGAAGGGAGGGAGGGAGGGAGGGAGGGAGGGAGGGAAGAAGGACAGACAAGAAAATAAAAGAAAAGAAAGAGAAAAGAAAAGAAAAGATGCAGGCTTATAGGAGAAGATAATGGATTTGGCTTTAGACCAAGTTTGTTCCATAGAATTGGAAATAAAAATCTGGATTTCAGAAACAAAGTCTCAGTTGAGGACTTATATTGAGAAATGAGGAAAGTATGGATGCTAATTGAAGGCAGGTAAATGGATGAGGTCATGCAGGGGTGTGAATGGGGAGAGGAGATAGGTGGGGAAAGACATAGAGGCAGGAAGTTAGCAGAGGAAGTGAAGCCAGTCAAGGGGACAGAGGAAGAATGACTAGAGAGGCGGAAGGAAGAAAAGGAAGGTATGGTCTTAGGAAAACCATTTAAAAAGAAAGGCCTAAGGGAAAAAGAAATATTGAAGAGTGTTAAATGCTGGCCAAAAGTTGGCCAGCACAAGAAGTGAGATGGCAGTAACTTGAGTGGAAAATAGTTCATGGAAAGACTTTTGAGATGAAGAGACTGGAACATGTTTATTGACTTTGAGTAATAATCTGATTGAGAGCATGAAGACCAAAGATAAAGAGGGGATATAAGGGATTACAGATACTGCTGCCTCTCAGTCAAGTGAGAAGGGAGTAACAATAACTAAAAACAAAGTGTATACAGTAGCAGATGGAATTCAGGAATTCAAGGTATTGTATATGCAACGGTTTCTTGTTTCTCCGTGTAGACTTTCCCATTCCTGTCAATGGCAACGTCTTCCATCCGGTTGCTCAGGACAAAATTCTTGATGTCATCTCAATTTCTCCATTTCCCTCATGTTCCACATTTAATTCATCAGGTAATTCTATTAGCTCTACCTTTAAAATATATCCACACACTAGCCACATTTTACCATCTGACCCACTGCCCCCTGGTATGAGCCATCATCACCTGCAACATGGCTTATTGCAAGAGCCTCCTGACTGGTCTCACTACTTCCCCTGCCTCTTCACAGCCTATTCCCAGCATAGCAGCCAGACAGTCCTGTTAAAAATATAAGTTAAATCATAATGCTTCTCAGCTGAAGCCCTGTGGCATTTCCCCATTTCACCCAGAATAAAAGCCACAATCATTGCAATGGCTTACCTAGCCCTCCACATGTCCCCTCTCTGAACATGTGATTGAAAATTGCAACCATCTTCACTCTCTTTTTCTCTGGCCATCTCCCCACCACTCCCGATTCCCTTATACTGGCACTATTATTTAGTAGAATTACCACTTTCTAATTTGCTGTCGAGTTATTTGTTATGCTTAATGTCTGTTTTCCCCATTGGAATATAAGCTCCACAGGGCAGTAAGTTTTGCTGATTTTATTCACTGTTATATCTCAAGTCCTTAATACAGTGATGTAGTGACTGGCACATGGCAGATGATCAATAGTTTTTGAGTGAATGATGGAGATAAGAAGTTAAGGGCATCCACATGTCAGGGGGAGGGTCAGCCGCAGGGCAGAAGCCACTTGACCATGATGGAGAAAGGACAATTTTGCTGACTTGAGAAGAGTAAAACTGGCAGGAGATCCTGAATGTCACGAGTCCTTTAAAAGTCTTTTCTATTGACAGTTTTGTTGTTAAATTAAGCCTATAGTTAGCATCACTCTGTGCTGGGACTCTGGGGATGAGGAGGTTTGGTCTTTGAGGGTCTCTTCAGCTATTTGAAGGCTATTTGTGCTTTGGGGAAAAAAGAGTTGGCTTCACTTCTTGCCTTTATTCTCTTTGGTTGTGTGACCTCAATCAAAGTCATTTAACATTTAACTCTTATGAAAAAGTATCTCCGTTGCTTGACGTATACAGTTCTTTTGGCTCTCAAATGAGATAACATTTGTGAGAGCATTTGTAGACACTAAAATGCTACACATACCTGGGATTATCATCATCGTCATCCCTGTGTGAGAAGTCTTTTGAAGCAAGCCCAGGCTGAGCCGAGGCATGGCCATACTCCAGGTGATACATCCTGTGTGCTGCCCACTGGGAGTCCTGACCAAGGAAGCAGAATGCCTTCCAGGAGTTGCATACATAAAGCTGCACCATGATCTGATAAAGAGAAAGACAGCCTCTGCTTATCTCCTTTCAGTGCAGTCCAGCTTAAAGCCTGGAACTAATTTTTGCATCTCTTTGAATCTACCTAAGTGCAGGCCCCCAAACTGGATATCAGATCTTGATTAAGGAGACTAACAACAGCCCGGATCTCGGGCTTCCAAGTAACCCCCCAGCTCCAGCTGAGCAACTTGGGGTAACTTTCCTTCAGAAGCTCCTCTTGGGGGGATGCCCACACTCCATAGGGGATACAAATCTTCTGCCTTATTTGGCCTCTATTTCATTGAACAGAGTGACAAGAAAACAGCAAATAAGTCTTTGGATGCTTAACCAAACCAAAAACAAAACAAAACAAACAAACAAAACAAAACAAAAAAAACCATGCACCTATTTTGAAAACATGGACTTGCCTCATCCTTGTCTCCAAAGTCCAGTGATCCTAAGTAAGCCTCTTGGTTCCGGTAGGTTCTCCATAGCCTTTTCAATCTTATACATTGTTTTTCTTTCTATTTAAGATCAGTAATGAGAATTTGGCAGGAGAAAGATTCAAATGGGTCAGGAGGCTCTTGTGGCTTTTCTCGGGCTTGTTTTCCACAGCTCATTCTAGCCTGCAACATACTTTGCAAGAATAAGTTGGCTGGAGATCTAACCCATGGTGAGAGGCCGCCACTGAGGCAGCATTTCAGAATAGGGAGACTGGAGCCACGATCAGGCTTCCTGAAGCACACAGCTGGGGTGTTTCCTTACACATGCACATGCACACGGCAGCGTACACTGGGGATCCTCATCGAGAACAGATGTTGCTGCCCACTGTGCCAGCCACATGTCGTGCATGGCGTTTTCTTCTGCTAAACTCCTGGCAACAGCGTTTTTCTTTTCTTCTCCCCTCCCTCTGCCTCCTACCCTCTTTTCCCATCTCCTACACCCACTGCATGTGCAAATTCTCTCCTGATTCATACTTGGCCAGCCTCATATTTTTGTTGTTGTTATTGTTATTGCAAACATTAGAGGCTTCCAAAGCTGGAAAAAAAATAAAAAGAAAAGAAAAGAGAAAAAGAAAGAAACCACAACAACCCCCAAAGGAAACATGTTCTAACCCAGGAATGTACAATACTTCATGCATGGGAAGCATCTTCCCACCTCTCCAAGCTTAGCTACAGAAACAAAGGCTCCAAATTCCAACACATGAAAAAAAAATTAATCCAGCTTTTTTGTATGTGCATCATACCATTTTTCAATCTACAAGTCTGCTGCTCCCCCCAATGGCTAGGATTTGCAGGAATGTCATAGCCTCTTTCTCAACTTACACCATGGTTACAAAATTATGGTCACTGCTTCCAGTCCATTTATTTATTTCTTCAATGAAGATTATATTTTCTGAGTACCTACTATGTGTTGAGATTACAAAAATGAATCAGTAATTCCCAACGCAGTGTATATAATAGAGAGAAAAACATCAAATTACTATCCAGTGAGTATAAGCCGATAATAGAATCATATGAACAAGGGCATGTGGGAGCACAGGGAATAAAGCAAATAACTTATCCCAATTCCATGGATAAAGTTTCATAGAGGGGTAATCATTTGAAGTAGATTTGAAGAATAAATAGGCATGAAAGGCAAAGATGTGAAAGGAAATGGCATGAAGCAGTCATCAAGTTTTTCTGTAATAAAGCTGCATAACAAAATAATCCACAAATATCAATATCTTAGTAGCAACTTCTCACTCATGCATCTATAAGTTGGCTAAAGTGACTCTCTTAGTTTGTGGTCTGGGTTCAAGACCACAAATTTGTGGTCTCTCCCTCAGGGACCCAGGCTTTAGAGTTTCAGCGTCGGCAGCTACACAGGGCATGTTCTTTTCATGGTAGATAGCATGGGCACAAAAGGGTGAGTTAAGGCATGCTCATACATTTCCAACTTTTTGTCAAGTGTAGCATGTGTCACATACATTTATGTTCCACTAGTCAAGGCAAACCACATGGCTGAGTCCAAAGTTAGTAGGGAGTGAAGTTATGCTCTGCTGACATCGGACTCGTGGCAAAGGAAGGGTGAGTAAAAAGAATATAGACAAAGAATAATATCTACTAGTCAGCCTTTGCAGTCACAAGCATTCATTAAACATATTCACTCCACCCTATGCCAAGACACTCCAACAGTCTTATCCAGTCCTAGCATCAGGTTTGAAATCTAGAATCTCATGATTGATATCAGATTGCAATGTAGCTTCTCTTAATCTGGAGTCTTATATACTAAAATCACAAGCTCCCTGCCCCCCACTCACCCCACATGCAAAGTGGAGCAGAAATAAATAACTACAATAAACATTCCCTTTCAAGGCGAAAGAATGAGAGGTGCATAAAGGCCACCTGTCATTCTTTGAGCAAAAGTTGTAAAACCACAACTGGGAGAGTAGGGAGCACTTCTTGTTTAGAAACCTTTGGTTACTCCCTGGGTGTCACTTCCTAGTTGATAGTTCTTCATGGCTCTTGGCTCTGATCTCTAAGGAGTCCTTCATTTTCCACTATCTTATTTGGTCGTGTATTAAGAGCAGTAAAGAACATCCACTTTTGGAAACTGAGTAGCTTTCTTAGCTTGCTTCCTCCTTGTAGGATATAGTGGGCCCAAAGGTCTCTAACAGTAGGTCTCCTTCAATCCAGGCTGATAGTGATTTTGGCACCTCAACTCCCACAAACTTGATTGATTTTTGTGTATATTTCATAAGCCAAGAGCTATACTCGCAAGTCTTTTCAAGAAATGCCTCTCTCAGTAAATACAGGTATTCTGAGCTTGTGAGGCTTCTCTTGGATGAAGTTCTTAGTCTGTTTCCTCAGAGTCCTTTTGTAAACTGCAAGAATCTCCTAGGTGTTGATTTAATCCAATTGAAGGTCCTAACAAATGATGTAATAGTTCACTGCTTAATTTGTTTTTTTTGCCTAGCGTTGTCTTAACTTCTGTCTTAGAAGGCCCTTCCAATGCAGATTATTATTAAACTTGATCTTTTACTGGTCAGAGGTGAGAAAAGGTTTTATTTTTCAGTACTACAAGTTTTAGAATTTCTAATAATTTATATTCCCGGTCAATTCTACTGGCAAAGCAATAACCTTTGCAGTGCTCATCTCTTCTCGCAGTACCTTATCAAATTAAGGTAATAACCACCAACTAATCCTAGTAATATTCTTCTTCAAAACCTCTTTATTCAAAGCCAATAGGGCATTACTAAATTTTTGGCCTGCAAGTAATAACAATTAACAATATAATTTCTCTCTCAAGTAACTATAGGAAGCATTTTATGAAATACTTTGCTACCACATAAATGAATAACATAATTTTTCCAGCCTCCTGAAACATTTATTTTGCTTCCTGCTCCTCCATTCCAGAGCCAATCTCATATATTTTAGGTTTTTCATTTGTTTGTTATGGTAGCATCCTACTTCTGATGCTACTGTCTGTATTAGTCAAGTGTTCCTGCAATAATGTCACATAACAAACAATCCCTAAATATCAATGACATATAACATAAAGTATTATTAGTCTGCTCAGTGAAGTTGATCTTGAGGGAGATGAGGAAGTATGGAATGACAAAGGTTAAAAGAGGTAAGTAAAAGGTAGATCATTAGATCTCTGGTATGCCAATCTAAGCAATTTGGGCTTTATTCTGTAGCCAGTATTGATCCAAGGCTTATAAATAGAAGAATATGAATTAATCAGGGTAGGCTGCGGTCATAAATTAACCCTAAATTTGCAGTCATTTACCATTACATTTCTCACTTACATTAAGTCTGGTATAACTCTTTAGAGCAGCTATTCATTTCTTCCATCTTATTACTCGGCCCTTTCAAAATGTGATCTCCATGGTTGCCTCCATGAAGACAGAGGGGAAATACAAAGTGAGGCCATTAACTCCTGACTCCCTTGGACTAAAAGTAATGCATCATTTCTGTTGGTCCTCCCATTCACCAGACATGGTCACATGTCCTCAAGCCCATAATAAGTGAGGCAGAAAAACCTAAGGGACCACAGAGATATCTGTGAGCATTAAGTATCTCTGTAAGAGAGAAAAAAAGGTAGGATGTATAATTTAAGAAGAAATCACGGTGGCAAAATTGAACCATGGGGATCAGGGTGTTACCATCTCTCACCTGAACTAATGTAACAGCCACCTCACCAAACTGAAGAAGTGCAGAGAGGAGAAAAGAGCCCGAATACAAAATTATGTCTGCAATAGGATAGTATTTGTTTGCTGGGTGTGATGATGAGAGAGGAGTTAAAGATAAAGTAAACGCGATTGGAAAGGTGGCAGTGGTGGATGACAGTACCGTGGGCTTGCCTCTTAAACTGTCTCAGTTTGCTCTGAAATAAGCTCAGTCAACAGTTTATCAACACACATTGCTTGAACATCTGCTGTGGGGAACAAAAAGACCTGGTTGCTGCCTGCATAGTTGGAGGTGTGTGCTATTTGTATGTGATTTTGTTGCTGTATCTATTTTGAATGTCTGGTTAACCAGTTTCTAGTTGGCAGGGGCCATGTTGAATTTTTCTGTGTTTATACTGCCACACACCCAATCAAATTTAATAGTAAATACCCTAAAAGTAGTTAATAAATATTCACATTTGGCTAAGTGATGCTCATTTTATTCTCTTCTTTGGCTGTTCTTGTAATATATTTCTTGGGAAATTTCTTATGCATTAAATATAGAATATTGCAGTTCAGAGCTAGAATTAGTATTTTATTTCTAATTTATTTTTTAATTAGAGAAACCAAGTAGTAAACTGAATATGCATTAACCAGATGTGAAAGCCTTTGAACAAACAGAGATGAAATCGACTCCCCAATGTCCTCATCTTTGCCTGCCGGTTTGGAAGTTTAAAATACTTAAGTTTAATTTTCACCTCTATTGCTCATTCCCCAAGTGACCTTGGGGCATGACCCTTTGTCTCATTTTCCCCATCAGTGGAATATGGATAATCATATTAATCTGCCTCACCAGGCGATGTGAGGACTAATTAAAAATGAGATTAGATTCAACTGAAGTCTTTCTAATGTGAAAAATATTAAACTTGGTGATGCATGTCTGAAATGCTGTTAGGATCTGGGAATGGTCTCTGGCTTTGGAACTGCTTGTGACCCTGATGACATTACAGCTAAGACTGGAGTGCCTGCAGGCTGCCCGTCTTACTCATTGGCCAGATTGCCTCTGACCTGGTTCCATGTCCTGTGGGCCCAGTCTGAGGGCCAGCCCTGTGTAGAATTGACTGGTAACTGAATAACAGAAGCTAATGATCTGTTCACTTCTTAGTGCTTCTTCAGAGGCTTGCTTCCTGCCTTTCCTCCTCTTACCTCCTCTTCCTGACAGGATCTCTGGGAATTCTTTGGATTGATCCATCACTAAAATCGTCAGATTGATAAATTTACCAAATAACTTATGTGTTTTGCTCATACTTACTTCACCTAGGCAGACAATGCCCTGATACACAGAGCTGGCATTTCCAATTGTGTTTTATAAGTACCTACCTCTACTAGGTAATTTTAGGGGTGTTATGCATGGTCTCATTTCTCCCCTGAGTACTTGTCTTCCAAATGTGGTTCATAAAGTACCAAAGTTTTTGTAATTAAATTCATATCTTGCCTTATTCTTTTATCTTTTATTTAATTGCAGATACATATTAGTCCTTGACCCTCTAGTATGTCAGCTGCTTTCCAGAGGAATAGGAAAATATGCAGATACTGTGGCAGGGATGGAGACATTGGTTATGAGGGTCGTTAGAAGGTGCAACGAGTTCAGCATGAAGGTGGGGATGATAAGAAAAGAAAGGAGAGACTAAGAGACTCAAGACAAACTTAGATACAGCATTGCTGCTATACCTTAGCTACCAATAGAATCTAAGACATAATTAGGTACTGCAGATAACTTTGATTATTGTATATTTTGTTTGCCTTGAAACCACGTTATGTATTCTATCCCCATAGATGGGCAAGGTAAATGGTAAGATCCGAGATTAGAGAACACCGTTAAGAAAGAGGAAGAATGTCAAATCATTAGGTAGCCACTTTGGGAGGGCTGCGCTCCACTCTCACAGACAGAGAACCATTGATACAAAGAGTATCCAGGCACATTTAGCTCATGAAACAAACAAAAAAGACAACTGGGGATTGTTCAGTATATTTAATAACATTATTTAGTGTTTTTAGCATTCCAGGTCACACTATGAGGAATTATCACCACTGCTACCATCCTTATCTTACTGATGAGGAAACTGAGGGGCTGAGAATTTAATTAACTTCCCAAATCTCCTGAGCTAGCAAATATGAACCTCAGTAAATGAACCTCAGTAGTGTGATTCTAGAGTCCACGTTCTTAGACTAGTAGGAAGATTAAAAGCAAAGGAACAAATAAATGATGTATAAATTAGAAATGACTTGTAGAAAATACAACTGAGAGATGAAGATGGGGTGCTGACCACCTGTTAGGAACCCTTTCTGGGCTTGCAAGATTTAAGCCAGAATAAATGGAAAAGGAGGTATGCCAATAAACTCTGCTTAGCAAGGATCAGAGACCAAGAAAATGAAAGCAGAGAACATGTTGTGAAACAGATGCAGTCAATCAGTGATGAGTGGATAAGATACACAGACAAGCGTCCTGGAGATAAAGGGAATGTAAACAAGACACTCACACAGAGAATAGATTCCATATGGGTGAAAGTGAGACTGGATGGACCAACCAGTTAGGGGAGAAAGGAACAGCTGGGCCAATAAATCAGGATGGTGTAGCAGGTTGAGGATCAGAAGCACAATGATCAGCCACACAAACTGAACTGTCCAAAGACATGGGAACTAGATATTAGACTGAAGCTAAAAGAAACAAGACTACTGGCAAGAAAACATTCTAGAATAAATATGACACCTCCCTCTTGCCATTTTTCAAGTCAACTGGTCCTGGATATTGCTGGGGATGATAAAATGGTTATGTCTAAATTGTAGAAAAAGTCTGGCAGAAACTGGACAGGATAGAAAGTGTGTGGTGCCCCTCTAGACCTGTGTTTTTATATATAGGAAAAAGGAAAATGTGTAAAGCTTCTCACTATGCCCTGGGACAGGTCTTGCTGCCTGATCAAGATCTATGTCCCATGACTCAGACCTTTGATTGTGGTAAGGATACTTTCTAGATAGATTTTCAGTGATCAAATTATTTTAGAAAAGTGTATCATAATTTGAATAGTCAATGTCATAGATAAGCTTTCATCTCCACTGGTCTTCTGCCCACATATGGCCATTCAAGTGGTCCTGACAACTTTCCTTCACAATACCCCTCCTATCTGCCTTTTTCTATTCCATGTTATGACCAGCCAATTCTGTTCTTCTTCGTTCATAGTGCTTGAACTCAACTCCTACTTGGCCCTGGCCCCTGCGGTTGTCTCCTGAACGTTCCCTGTATTATCCCCAGATCTAACCTTCAAAACACAGCTTTTACCATTTCTTCTTCTGAAAAAACAAAACAAAACAAAACAAAAAAACAAAAAAAAAACAAAAAAAAAACAAAAAAAAAACAAAAAAAAAAAACTTTAGTTTTTCCCTATTGTCTTCAGAATACAGACAAAATTCCTCTGGATGGAGATTTTTACTTAGTTCCAGACTTGCATCATTAATATTTGAAGCAGAAAAACGCAGATATATATTTTCTTTCTCCATCTGAAATGTCAGCTTATATTTGGCCTTCCTGCTGAGGTTATTCTCCCCATTTCTCTGCCAAAATCCTATCCATTCTTCAAAGATTAGGTTTAATCCCATGTACCCCATAAAGCTTTTCTAAAATGCTACAGGCAGGTCCTCTTTCTGCACTGCTATCATTCTTATTAGTGGTACCATTAATTACTGTGGGAACTGACCCTCATTTACCTATGATTTCTTTCCTATGGTTTTAGGTGCAGTTCAGATTCTGTATTACACAGCACCTCATGGCACAATGACTTCTTTGAGGCAAATACTTTGTCACCCAGGAACCTTCTGTGGTGCCTTGTACATAGCAGACACACTAAATATGTATTGACCAAATATGCCAGGATTCTAACAACTAACCCTATGCCTGGCTTATAGTAAAATAGATGTTAATTTACTGTATAAAGTAATTTTGGCAAAATGTGAATGATTTTTTCTGGATAATTATAAAAGAGTTTTCTATTTTTCCTTAAAAAAACACTATATAATACATTTCTCATGGCTATCTGTGACACCGACTTTTCCTTAGACAGAAGATGGCTGCCTCATTCTCATAGTTTCAGTGGGAGGTTAGACCAGGTGTACAGTACCGAGCAGTAGAGTGAGGCATATTGTTAATACATGATAGCAATGCTGGAGGCAGCATGAGCATATCAGGATGGTCAGGGTACAGGCCTGAACACCGGACAGTGGCTCTATCCTTGGACACATTCCTTATCATCATGATTAGGCACATTATGATAAGACATATTCCTTAACAGCGCCAGTTTTTATTTTTTTCACCTGTAAAATGGTCATGATAATGGGTCCAATAACAGAGTTATTCCAAGGGTTCATAAAATCACATGTACAAACCTTGTAGTATACACCACACACCTATATAAAATAAAAATAGCATTTTGCTTCTATATAATGGTTTGTAGTTTGTAAAGACAGTTTTACCTTTAGGTTTGCTCCTTTCACCTGAAGATTTCAGATAAATTGTGTCCATCTATATGTGTGTATAATGTAAAAATATACTTTATGTTACAGATCTATAATATAGATTATATATTATTAATTATACACATAATATAATACATGAGAAAGAGAGAAGCATATATATGTATCATATGTATTTACCACATCTATGTGTATGTGTATATAAGTACATACAAATATATACATACAAATATATGTATACAGTTGCATATACATACATATGCACAAGCATTGCATAGATATGAAAGAGAATAAAAGAGAGAAAGCAGGTGCTATGAACACTAACAAAAGGCTGGGCGTGGTGGCTCATGCCTGTAATCCCAGCACTTTGGGAGGCCAAGGCGGGTGAATCACGAAGTCAGGGGTTCGAGACTAGCCTGGCCAACATGGTGAAAGCCCGTCTCTACTAAAAATACAAAAAATTAGCTGGGCATGATGGTGGGCACCTGCAGTCCTAGCTACTTGGCAGGCTGAGGCAGGAGAATCTTTTGAACCCAGGAGATGGAGGTTGCAGTGAGCTGAGATTGCACCACTGCACTCCAGCCTGGGCAACAGTGCAAGACTGTCAAAAAAAGAAGAAAGAAAGAGAGAAGGAAGGAAGGAAGGAAGGAAGGAAGGAAGGAAGGAAGGAAGGAAGGAAGGAAGGAAGGAAGGAGGGAGGGAGGGAGGGAGGGAGGGAGGGAGGGAGGGAGGGAAGGAAGGAAGGAAGAACACTAACAAAAACTCAAAGAAATGTAGAATAAAGCTAGTTTACCCCAAAATGAAACGCTTTCATCTTTGTAAAGAGCTGGATGTGGTATCAGAATGGGAAAAGGCTTGTCAACTGCTGTACTTTCTTTAAACAATTCTCACCCTAGCAGTCTCTGCTTTCTCCTCAAAATTCCTCTCAGTGTACTTGATTGCTGAGAAAGAGAGGGAAGGATGGAAGGAGGAAGGAGGGAGAGAATGAGAGAGAATGGGAAAGAAAAAAAAAATAAGATGCTCAGCAAACAGCAGGAGGGCCAAGAAAAATATTTAATCCAAACAGGGCATATGGTCATTTCCTCCCACAGTCTGCATTCCCAGTCACCTTCCACAGGCGGGCTCGGGGAGCCAAGAAATGCTGGGCTGCCTGGCATGTGCCTGCATGTGGTGGACAGGCAGGGGTGAGCACGCATGCTGGGGCTGTGGTGGAACATTCTGGTCACCAGCTCAGGCCTGCCTCAGCCTCCCATGAACTGAAGGCTGGCTGAGGAACCAGGAGACAGAGATGGAGGGAAGTCCAAACAGGACCTAAGAGACTGTCCCAGGCCTTCTTGCAGGGTCACATGCTTTTCCTTTCTTCCCCCAGCTGCAGGTTATCTATCCCTGACTTGTACCTGTCTCCTCATCCTTTCATCTCCCACAGCTATATGAGCTCCATCCAGACAGAGCATGTACCGCCTCATGTTTCAATTATGTGGCGTGTAGCCCTTGTGCAACAGCTGGCCAAGGGCCCAGAGAAGGGGGGCACAGTGAGTGGCCACCTAGAGAGGTGACCAGAGAAAAGCACTGGAAGGTCCCACCTTACTGGGCAGGGTGCCTGCAGTGGCCTGAAATTCTTCTCTCAATTTCATTCATCTGTAGCCTTAAGTCTGATATCTGGAAGAGTCTACTGTGAATGAGCCTATGACTGGAAGGCCATTCCAAGCTATTTTCATGTGATATTTTGGGGTGAGTAATTGATAGTGAAAACAAATACCTGGGAGGCAAGGGGACAAGATAGGGGAAATAATTGGGCATAGTGGTTTATACCTGTAGTCCCAGCTACTTGGGAGACTGAGGCAGGAGGATTGCTTGAGCCCAAGGGTTTGGGACCAGCCTGGACAACATAGCCAGACACCATCTCTTAAAAAATAAATTTTTTTAAAAAAACAGACAAACAAATAGATGACAGGGGGAATGTTGACCTTATCCTGGAGGAAAGGTAAGAGGAGTGAAAAACAAGAACTGTTCTGAGTTTTTAGTTTTATAGAGTTAATTCTGGAGAGAATTCACTAGTTTAATCCATCAGATATTCATTAAGCACCTATTGTAATGTACTGGATACTGTGCTGATGCACAGGGTTTATTGCTGATGGAGGAAGAGGGAACAGAAAAGAGACGAAAATGGAAGTGTTCCTGCCCCCATGGTCCTTGCAGAGTTGCGGCCTCTTGTGTTCAATGTTCTATGCCTGACCTTGAAACACAGTTGGTTGGCTCCAATTAGCTGAAAAGGAAGCAGGATATTCCCTAAACAAACGATTGTTAATCCATTGATTGTTTAAAGAAGAGAGCCAAATGTCATGCAGTAAGACTGTATCTGAAGACCTTGCAGGCCATCACTCCCACCATGAAAGCAAGAAAAAGGAAATTATAAGAACTCATGGGCCTATCAGCCCTGCAATGAAGACACCAGTGAAGTCTGATGGTATGTCATTATTAATTCTTGTAGGAGCCCACGATGAGTCCACTTGATGGACTGCTGCTGTTCCTGGGCAGCGTTTTAAGAAGCATTGCTGGGTGCTTAGAGGAGGAGGAAGGGTGACAGTGCCATAAAAACAGACTTTGACAGCAAAGCAAAGGACTGGGAATCACTGGAATAAAATCTTGACTAATGAATTGTACAGGATCAGCTTCACTGGAGAAAAAGGGGTCACATGGAGGATAGCAAACACTGATGGAGAAGCACACAAAAGTTTTTTGTTTCTTTGTTTGTTTGTTTGTTTTAGGACATGGAGTTGGGTTTGGTGTGGAAGGGTCGAGGAGTGATCCAGTGCAGAAGGAATAAAGGTGGTCAGGGGAGTGGAGCACTGGGTGCCTTCACAGCCTTCAAAGTGTGTCTTATATAGTTTGGTAACAGGTGAGGGAAGAGATAGGGCAAAGGGTACCCAACGCCTTACCATCAGCAAGGCCTCTGAGGCAGAGGAGGGCAAAGACACATTCCCATCAGGAAAGGCTCAGGCTGCAGCTCTCAACAGAAGGGCCACTTCTTGCAGAAGTTCTGTTGTTTTCAGTAGGGCCCTATGCAGGGATGTTCTGTCCTTAAGGAGCCGGGCTTCAACTTCGAGCTGGTGTTTTTCTTGCACAAATGTGCACGAATGTCATGTGAACACTGTCTTGCCCATCTTCACCCTTTGGGACTATAACTCCATCCACCAGCACTGCCCCCCTCCTGGCCTTGAGGTGGGCAAGACCACTCATATAGAACTGTGTCTCTCCCAGAGGAGAGACTACATGGGGAAGCAAGTCAGTGTGTGCTTGCACTGAGGTAGAGAGTTTGTGTGACTTTGAGTCTTTATTTGCAACTATTTGAAAGGGGCCGTGAGGTTAGTTTTGGCTGAAAAGTAAGTCCCAGAGAGTCTCCTCACCTTCCTGTTTTCCTTCAGCACATATCAGAGTAGAAATGTCTGTGTGATGGTTTGGGATTTTTTTCAGAGACTAAGACACCCAAGTCACCACTGTGGTTTTTGAAGAGAGCCCTAGTTTCCAGGAGCCAATCAGGCCATTCCTTTTCTGTTTTTATAAGTTTCAAAACTATTTCCCTTGTCACCTGACTGTCTGTTTCATGACTCAGGTACATGCATTGGTGGTAAAAGTGAATGGGGCAGGAGGCTCTCAGGAATGAAGCATGACTGGTTTTGACTCTAAGGTGTTGGTGGCAGAATCTTGAAGTTTTCTGACTAGAGTCTCTAGGGAGACAATTCAGGCACCAACCTGCAATGGTAAAAGCAATGGTAGTTTTCTTGCTGCTTTCATAAAATTATGAATTATTGAATGCTTTCTATGGGTCAGGCATTGTGTTATGTATTTCACCTCCATTTGCTCATTTATTTCTTGCAGCAATTCTGTGAGGTAGGTGCTATTTTTCTCATTCACTAACAAGAACACTGCTACTCGTTGTTAAGAAATTTTCTCAGATTCTAATTGTTGGTAAGGAGCAGAGCTGGGATCTGAGCATAGGTTTATGTAAAACCATATGCTGTGCTTTTCCTTTTCTTTTCTTTTCTTTTCTTTCTTTTTTTTTTTTTTTTTTTTTTTTTTGAGACAGAGTCTCACTCTCGCCCAGGAGGAGTGCAGTGGTGTGATCTTGGCTCACTGCAATCTCCTCTTCCCAGGCTCAAGCGATTCTCCTGCCTCAGCCTCCCAAGTAGATGGGATTACAGGCATGTGCCACCGCACCTAGAGACAGAGTTTCGCCATGTTGGCCAGGCTGGTCTCAAACTCCTGGCCTCAGGTGATCCACCCACCTCAGCCTCCCAAAGTGCTGGGATTACAGGCATGAGCCACTGAACCTGGCCATATCCTGTGCTTTTAATTGCCATACTCTATAGCCTTGATCGTTTCTGGGGCAGGAACTATGACACCCTGGGTACCTTGGAGTAAGTGAAGTCAATACAGGTGAAAGATGTCTTTTTTACCTTACATTTGCTTGCTTTTCTTTTTTCATCTAATTTCTCTCAGAGGAGATTGCTTTTTGTCCTATTTGATTATTTCTAAGACTTTGCTTTGATCTTGGTGTCAAATGTAGATAAGCTGATTATAATCAGGCTTCTCTTTCAGCCCCTGCTGAGGTACATAGTTGCCTTTTTAGAGGGTCTAGTGGGTTGCACAGGCAGTGGTTTGAGGTCCTACACAGAAGATGTCCTACCACACATGGGCCAGTGATGCATGAGAGGCCACACAAGTAGACGTGCAGTCGGCATCCCTCTCATCATCCAGCAGGAGGTGTATCTTCATTGCCTTCCTTTCAATTACATCTTCTCATCTCTTGTTTGTAGATTCCACCCTTGCCCTTCCAGGAGATACTCCGTACAACTTCAACTGTTGGCTGAAAACACAGAAGATCCTTGATGTCTTACTGTTAGTGACTTAGCCAGGCCTGGATTTGAATCGTGTAGACTTCAGAGCTGGTAGGCAGGAGCAAATCTCTTGGCTCCCAAGTGAGCCGAGCTACCTGTGGAGCATCATAATGTGATTGTGTCATTCCATATCAGTCCTCATAAACACTATCTTTTTATTAAAGTACTAACAGGGTCACATAAAAACTCCCTACCTTACAAAGGGCCAAGACCTAGGCCTTTATTCCAGATCATCTATTAAAACCCAACCACTTGATCACAGATATTTGCAAACATTCCTAGGACAGCCATGGTTTACTGCTTTCTTTCTGCTCTGGTTTACAATTTCTTCATTTTTGGCCTTTGGGAAATGTTCTTTTTCTTCTTATGATGCCAGATGTGAAACTGAGAGAATATTATTATGTTTTATCTAACATTTTAGATGGTTTATAGAGGGGTAATTTTTACATAGTATATTCTACTGCCTTGTCCTCCTTCCTGGCTGAAATGTAAGTATGATACGCCTCCAAATGGATGGATGTGTACCATGTTCTTCACCTAGAAGATGATCTACATATATATTATATACATACACATGACCTGCATATATATGTATATATGTGTATGGGTATATATATATGTGATTTATCTCAACTCCAGTGTCTACAGTATATGCATTTATAGTAAGAAATGGACCGGATGCCCAGAAAATCTGGACCTGTGTCTAAGTTATGTGATTCTTATAAAGTAACATACCTAGCAAATTTTCTAGCAGTACAGGAATAATGAAAAGGAAGGATCTGGTCATAAAGTATGCTAAGGAAAAGTAGTTTGCCTCCCACTTCAAAATAGGACAATCATATTTATTTATTTGTTAACAACCTACATCAGTCACTAAACTAGTAGCTGGGACTACAAAGCTGATTAGATCCCAAGCCTTTGAAAATACATTCCAGAGGTTAAGCTCTATAATAAATATGTGGATAAAATATACCGTAACTCAGAGAAGGGACAGCCCTCTGAGTCCTGGAAGCCAGATGAAATTTTCCAGAGAAGATTGTTCCTAAGAAAGTATTCCTGCATAATCCATCTTGATATATGTCTATTTGAATTTTACATTTTCCAAGAAGACTTGCAGACCCACAAATGTGACATCATTGGAACCCTCCATCCCAAGGAATGAACAGTGGACGAGTGGAACAGCACCATTTCCTTTTTTCCGCACCTGATAGCAATGAGCAGCAAAACGTTTGGCTTTAGCATTCTGAGTCTTGGAAATAGGTGTTTCTGGGCTGCAGGCATCTGTTGATGTGATTGGAGCACAGTGTTGCTTTCTCCTGGGGATGTCAGCCTCTAGGGGAATATACCAAGCCCCAAGTCTCAGAAGGAGCAACAGTGCCAGGCAGCCTATTTGGGATAAACCTTGACCCACAGCTGAGAAAAATAGAAGTGAAGTTGTGGGCTGGGTGTGGTGGCTCACACCTGCAATCTCAGCACTTTGGGAGGCTGAGGCGGGTGGATCACCTGAGGTCAGGAGTTCGAGACCAGCCTGGCCAACATGGTGAAACCCCGTCTCTACTAGAAATACACAAAATTAGCCAGACGTGGTGGCTCGATCCTGTAATCCCAGCTGCTCGGGAGGCTGAGGCAGGAGAATCGCTTGAACCCAGGAGGCAGAGTTTGCAGTGAGCCGAGATCACACCACTGCACTCCAGCCTGGGCAACAAAAGGCAAACTTCGTCTCAAAAAAAAGAGGAAGTGAAGTTGTGGGGGTCCAGAGGAATTGAGATTGTGCATGACCATTTCTTTGTCTCTGTGTTAGATTGCTAGGTTCACTTAATATACCCGTACCACGCCCCTTTTGTAAAGGTGCCGAAAGAATTTAAATTACCCTTATTTCCCAATAAATTAAAAGACTAATGAAACCATCAAATAGTGGTGGTATGGCATAGTAGAAAGAACAGAAGACCTAATATCTAGAGATTTGGAATCTGTTCCCAGGATTGCTACTAACTATCCTTGAAAACAAGACAGTTCACCATTTTAAGACTTCATTTCATAATTTGTAAAATAAAGGGTGTCTACTAAATAATCTTCAAGGTGTTATCTGGCCTTAGAATTTCATATATCTATCGTCCTTCAAAAAAATAACTTCAACATACTGATTTGATTTCCTTTGGATATATACCCAGTTGTGGGATTGCTGGATCACATAGTTTACATTCCCAACAACAGTGTGAAAGGGTTCCCTTTCCTCCACATTCTCACAAGCACTCGCCTTTCATTGTTGTTGTTGTTGCTGTTGTTGTTTTTGAGCCGGAGTTTCACTCTTGTCACCTAGACTGGAGTGCAATGACACAATCTGGACTCACTGCAACCTCTGCCTCCCGGGTTCAAGCGATTCTCCTGCCTCAGCCTCCCAAGTAACTGGGATTACAGGCAGGCACCACCACGCCCAGCTAGTTTTGTATTTTTAGTAGAGAGGAATTTCTCCATGTTTGTCAGGCTGGTCTCGAATTCCTGACTTCAGGTGGTCCACCCGCCTCGGCCTCCCAAAGTGCTGGGATTACAGGTGTGAGTCACCGTGCCTGGCAGTCTTTCATCTTTTTGATAAGCAACTATTGGTCTCATTATCAGGAGTCCCTGAGGAGCCCTACAGGCCCCCCAGGTTCTGCCCCCAAGATTCTAAGAGAGAGCTTGTACTAGGGCTCTAGTCTTAATGTTCTTTGCATTATTTGGATATGAAGCCCAGGATATGTGGGCACAACAAGGTAAATCATGGGATGCAAAGGAGATTGAAGATCAGGCCAGAAGTCACCGTTCATTGAAGAGCCAGAGAAAAAGAAAATTAGTGTACAGATTTGTGTACATTTACATAGAACTTCTATTTGCTGCAAGAACTCCATCAGGCACTGCACCATGCCTGCTTTGGAAAGGAGCTTCTTTGGGGCCTGATAGGACCGAATTAATATGAAGAAATTGAAGTGGCTCTGATTTGTCATTCACATAACGAGAAGATTTTTTTTTGAAAATGATGTGGAAGAGAGAAAATAGTGCTTGGCCTCAAGCAAAAATTTGATTAGCATCCTCTCTTGGTCTAAAACATTCATCAAGATAATAAAATAGGATTCAGTCCCATGCCTTGCCTTTAGAGATACAGTCCCTTTTGGCTAAGATTCCAACCTGTAGGTTAGTAAAGCAGAAGTTCTAAAGTCCAAACTAACCTTTCTAAAACATCAACGCGGTCTTGAGTTCTGTTGCAAGCTGTGGAAGAACGATGTTCTTAATCCGGTTCAAGAAAGAGAGATCTTATCAGCCAGTCAGTCAATGTTTGTGGAACTATTCCAGAGCCTGGGCTCTGTAATAGGCAGCCTGAGACCACTCACCCCTCTATTTCTTCTTCTTCTTAGATGGATCTTTCAGATTCCTCAGAATCATCCAGTCCTAAGCTCTTCTCCATAGGGCCTAGATGTTGTGGAGCCAGCTCCTGAAAGCAGATTTCCCTTACCCCCTAAATCTGGATTAGGTATTTAACTCCTGTTCACATCCTGATGCTACACTGAGCTATCACATGAGTTAAAAAAAAAATTTCTATGGTGGGTCCCCCCAAGGGCTGGAACTATGTTTCTTTTATCTCTGTGACCCCATAACAATGCCTGGCACATATAGGTGTGGAATAAAGAATATGGAATGATTGAATGGATGACTGTATATACCCATAGACAGCAGACAGGGCCGCACTATCTCTATGGCTAACTCCCCACAGCAGCCTCAAAATGGGAAACTTCGCCAGGTTATATAACATGCAGAAGAAATTACGTTTGCTTTTGAGAAGTTTCCGAAGTGGTATTCGTAGGGCAGACTGACAGCCTTTCCTTTTCGTATTCCACCGCTTGCACACAGTCATTATTTGTCCATTTCATCTGCCTGGAAAACAGTTAGAAAAGCCATGGCAAGAAAAGGCTTCCTATAGCAATGAAAATCGATATCGTTAGGCTCATACATCGTAAGAGGAGTAGTCCAAGTGCTCTCTCAGATTTAAGTATTCACTATAGGTATAATAGGGCTTGCCTTTCTGGCTCAAAGATAAATCATCTCTGAGGGATGTGTGTGTGTGTGTGTGTGTGTGTGTGTTTTAAAGGAGGCACATTTAGCAAAGGGGAGAGTTTTTCTATACAGTGAAATTAATATAGAGTTATGTTAATGACTTTGGGTTGTATATGTTGTTAAAAGGCAAAAAGATGGGTGTTTTATAAAGATATTTTTCTCTTACCAAGATGGTTAAAATAAAAATTAAAAAGTGACCCTTACCAGGATAAGCTTCAGATATTTGAAAAGTGCACTTATGTGAAACGCTTTATTTTCTGATGTTACAGGATAAGCAAGGTATACATACGGGCGGTGAAGTTCACCTATGTACACATTGTGCAGAGAAACCAAGCCCAGTACCTTTTCTTGGAAAAGATGCCTGTGGGTTAGAGTGATATCCTAAGACTGACATCTTTCAATTATTGAAATTAAAATTTTCTAGTCTATATTCAATCTTCAGATATTTTTAAATTTGGGATCAATTAGTCATTTTTCCTTTCCTATTTTTTTCATTGTAACCTTGGACTCAAACTGTCAAGCTTCCCAGGCACATGTTGCCATAGGAGACTCTGTTTGTTGAGGGTGGAGTAGTTGTTTTTGGCAGGTTGGGGGAGGAGCAATTAATTCTAATAGGTATATAGTAAATTAAACACTTGGATCTTTCTAGCCTTTTTTCTGTATTTCTGCTCTTTTCTATAAACTTCATTCTCTTTCCAGATGACTCTTTAAGAGCAGAAGAGAAGGAGCTTTTAGAAGTAATTCCCAGGCTATAGCAAAGGAAGTCCAGTGGGGCCTGGAGAAGGTCACTTAGGTCATTACTGCTCTTTTCAACATACATTCTCTAACGTTTTTGAGATTAGAAGTGACCCTTGGTGAAGACTTTAGAAAGAAAAATTCCCTGGGATCCTTTACTAACCCATTCAAATACTTAGATTGTTCTTATGAAAAGAAAGATATCTTTAGATATACCTTTAATTTCCATTCTGAATACCAGACTTATACATGTAAGAAAAGTATTTTGGGTGCTTCTTAGATTTTAATAGACAATTACATGGAAAAAAAAGAAGAAACTTATTAGGTTTTGCCAATGAGTCAGTCAGGGTTGGAGGGAAAGTAACAGATGTAGTGTTAGATGAATAAGATACACTCCAAACACTTGAAAAAAGAAAAATAAAACTCTGGGGAAACTCCATAGTTGTATCCAGTCATCCTGCGAGAACCCAAGAGCATCTATAGGTGTTAAGGATACACTAGTTATCTTTGACTTCAATTATTTGGCTGCAGTTCAGGACCTGAGTCTTGATTCTATAGTAATTCCAAGTTCTCTAGAGCCAGAATAACTGGTTACAGCATTAAGGACAAATGCGCATCACAGAATCTTCGTCTTTTATCCCAGTGAGGCCTGTGTTGAAAACAGAATTAATTTTCACTTCCTGCTCACAACTGACATTGCTATGCAGCTGTGCAGCAGCTGTTGAGTTCCACCCCACAAGTAGCAGCTTCTCAGCAGTTGGCAAACTGGTATACATCTGGAATGATGTTCAAATGACCTCAGGATCCCATAGAATAAATCAAAACATTGAAGTAATAACTTGGATAAACTTGTTCTGATGTAACTCAATTGCTGAGAGTTATTTAATGGCCATTTTTGAGTTGAGTGAACTCAAGAGTTCTGTGGCCCAAAGAGTTTGACCACAAGATGTTTCTTAGGACTTTATGGCTGAGCATCGCTCAGGATGGGGAGCAGCCCATTTATTGAGTAGGTGGGCTGGCTGATGTACCCTCCAGGGTACAGCAGGACAGCGTTTCCCTCCAGAGGTAGTTTTCTGGAGAAATAATGCACTGGGCTGCCGAGCTATTTTTTAACAACTTGTTGCTGTTCTTATTGTACATTCTCTTTTGGGGTGAAACACTCCATTAACTCTGGTTTGGCCTGGACCCCTTTCCCACTTTAGTTCATGTTGACTTACTGCAGTAACAGTAGTGGATGGAAACAGAACAGCTTTCTCTGCTCTAACCCTGTGTCTAGTTTCTGTGCATGAGTTGGCTGTACCTGTGGGAATATTTGTGTTACAGCACTGGTGTCCTCAACCCGAGCACCACTGCGGGCTGGACAGACACCATTTGAGTCTTTGTAGCACCCAAGGACTACTCAGGTCTCTAAGTATCAGTCTTCAGTGCACCAGGAGAGGGGTGGAGGTTAATATGTGAGAAGCACTACAAAGTCAAGATACATGACATCTAATACTAAGCTCTATCTGACACTTGCTATGTGACCTGGGCAATTCTTATCGTCTCTATGCATCCTCATTTCCTCATTAAAAACCAGGACTTTTAGCGCCAACTGCACTACTGCACAGGCTTTCTCCCATGCTCAACAGAGTTAAAAATATGTGGAACTGTTTTGTAACCTACATAATATAAAGACCTCTTATTACAAGAAGGCAGAAAAGTTGATCAAAGAGTTTAAATGACCTATCTCAGACCTTAGAACAGGCCAGGAGCAGTGCTGCCAGTGAAATGTGACAATTACTTGGACCTAGTGGACTTGAGATTTTTTCAACTTCTTGCAAATGTTAGTTCAATCTGTATCCTGCACCTTTGGTGCTTTTCTGTAATATCTCTGGAGTTTTATGGATTATGCCGGGATGGGAGGAGTGGCAGAGTTAAACAAGACATAATAAGACTGTACTGAGATGTTGCCTTCTAACCTCCCTACAGCCCTTCCAAGCAGATGGTTGGTGTGACACTATCAACAACCGAGCCTACTGCCACTATGACGGGGGAGACTGCTGCTCTTCCACACTCTCCTCCAAGAAGGTGAGTGAGAGAACCTGGAGATGGGGGAGGCAGTGGCTTCAGTAATAAAGGCAGGGTCTTTGGCTAGCTCTCCTTCATGGTGTGTAATAATGGGTTTGTATTCAACAATTAGGAGGGAACTATAATGGACAAACATTGGAGCTTTTAAAGTGACAGGTTTAAGGGTAGCATAGGTTCTTAGACAACCCCAGTTCTTTGTCGGTTCAGTGATTCTTTCAGAAAAGCCATGGTTTTTGCTACGGAAAGACTCATACCTGCTTATCATTGGCCAAGAAATGTCTCTGTAGGCAGGGAAAGTAATCGTCTTTACCCCTGGGTGAGGTGGGATTACCAACAAAGTGCTGTTCAGTTACTATCCGTCTTCATAATTACGTTAAGAATTTTATATAGTGTATTACAAGCATCTCGCAGACACATGTTAAATGGCTGCCACCAATCACCTGAGCACTCTCTGGATTGTATCCTGAGCAATAATCCTTTCTTAATGCCCTTTATCCCTGTCATTCTTGGCTCTGTTAAATTAGCAGATAGGCTCAAGCTAAGCCTTATAAAATAGAATAAGCTGAAATTTTGTAATAATATGGATAAAAATCTAAGTGCTCCAAAGGTATTTGAAGCTAGTTGGGTCAATATGATAAATCTGAAATAAGCAAGAGGTGTTATTTCCTTCCTTGTATGTGTCTCCACGATAAAACCACACCTACCATGATCACCTACATGCAGACTTGAATACTACATCTCTTCCTCACTAATGTTTAATCCTCACTCAATATGTGGCAGGCACTGTTCTTGCCACTTATGTGAATCAACTTATTTAATGCAGAGTGCTCAGGGGCTCATCATATCACTATTTAATTTGGCTCTCTTTTGCAATAAAAACCAATAAATACTAAACTAAGAAACAGATCAAGAGCTTGGACCGAAGGTCAGAAATCTGGCCAGCTATCTCTGTACAGGAAGACAAGATAACTTAGGAAAAAATAAAGCAGTTCTCTCCCCATCTCACACTCTGAAAATCTAGTAATTGTCTGTAATAAATTTCAGTGCCTGTGGCCAGCATACACAGGAATTAGGATCGAAAAGGCACTTCGCCCGTCTGATGACTCCTAAATCACATTTTAAAGTAATGTGCAAATATGCTGGAAAATCTCCCCACACAACCCCACCCATTCTCCTACCCACTTGCCCAATCACTAAGCCCATCTCTTTAGTGTGCTTGGACTAGTATTGTATGTGATATGCCTATTTATTTTTATCTCATTAGATTGTTAATGCCCTAAAGGGAAAAATCATTGCCACTTTTATATCACATTTCCCAAATGCCCAATTTTCTCTGATGCTAGTTATGGACACTCAAAAAGTAGCATTTATCTGTTTGTAGCAGTGCAAGCAGAAGAGAGTAACTTTTTCCAGACTATCTCTGGCATAAGGAAGAGATAGTTACATAGAAGGAAGGCAATACAGCCACAAACAATGGGTGGGGAGATGTATTATTCCACCAAGCCAAAGTATATCCTGGGCTCAAGAAGAGCAAAAACTCATCCTTTATGAGGGTGGCAAAGATGTTCCTATTGTTCCAAGAACACTGAGGATCTGGAGTTGGAGAGCTCGTCTTTGGCTAGTCTCGGCTTCCCACATAGTAGTGTCATTACCTTGAATTAAGTCACCCCACATCTCTTGCCCTTCCCTGTAAAGAGAAAATGCTAATGCCACCTATTCATCTTTCCTACTTCACAGGGAAAGTGACAGTAACAGTAAGAGCAGGATTTTTAGATATGAGTAGTAATATTAGAACTGATAGAATAGTAGTTATAAATGCTTGGCAAAATAGAAGAGCTTTATACTCATATTATTTAAATCACACAAACACCCTCTGGGGTAGTTTCTATTGTCCTCCCCAGTTCATATATGAGAAAAGTGAAGCAAGGAACAATTACCTTGCCAAAGCTACATGGTGACATGATGTGTGAGTGGGAAAACTGTGTGTTAATTTCCAGTTTGTGATATTAGCACATAATTCTACAGTTCCTCTGGGACCAAGTGAGGAAAGTGAAAGCTGGTTGAAAAGTGTGAAGCTATCACATTTCAACTTCCCTTTCATTCCCCTAGGTCATTCCATTTGCTGCTGACTGTGACCTGGATGAGTGCACCTGCCGGGACCCCAAGGCAGAAGAAAATCAGTAACTGTGGGAACAAGCAAGCCCCTCCCTCCACTGCCTCAGAGGCAGTAAGAAAGAGAGGCTGACCCAGGAGGAAACAAAGGGTGAATGAAGAACAGTCATGAAATGGAGGAAGGAGGAAGAGCATGAAGGATCTTATAAGAAATGCCAGAGGATATTGATAGGTGCCAACTAGTTCATCGAATAGCCCAAGTAGGAGAGAATCATAGGCAAAAGTTTCTTTAAAGTGGCAGTTGATCAACATGGAAGGGGAAATACAATGGATACATAAGGACCCTCCTCCCTCATTTATATTCTATTAAATCCTATCTTCAACTCTTACCCTGCTCCCCACTCTACACCCTGCCAACTATTCAGTCCCACCCAACTTGTAAACCATTACCAAAATACTAGAGGAGAAATTGGCAGGGATACTCTGTTAATGCCCATTTCGAATGAATTGCCATCTTTCAGAGCTTGTCTGCTCTCAACTGGCTTTTTTTCTTTTTGTGTAGTTGCCCTTAAATAATGAAGTTAGTTATTAATTCTTTATAAGTATTTAAACATAATTATATAAATATATTATATATATTATATTTTTTGCTGTTTACTAAGCTAAAAGTTATTCATTGTTCCACACATGCTGCTGTGAAGTTCACATTCAAAATGAATGCTGAGACTTTGAGGACAGAAAGGCAACTTATTTTCCCATCTTTCTATGGATGGGGATTGGCAGGTTGAATGGGAAGTGCAGAAGGAGAGACAGTAGTTAAATGAAATTCTGGATGCTAGCATGTAAAGCTAATCATCTTTTTGTTATGACCTGGGAGTTGGGCCCATTTTATGACCAAGGAGATGGAGAGTTGGAATGGTGGTACTAAGAGGCATAGGAAGTTGGGTCTGAGTACCATTGGTGATGGGTCCAGGAGAACTAGACTATGGTTCTTGAATATCTGTCCACAAAGAATATACTAACTTGTGTCCACTTCTCAGAACTCCCAATTGGAGTTGGTGAGACCCAGGATTTTCTGCACTTCCATACATGCCTGTTCCAAGTGTGGCTGTCAGCCAGTCAGCAAGTTTGTACTATGGCCCATTCTCTGATCACCAGGATTACAGGAACTCACACGCTCCTCATACTTGGCCTGTAGTCCCACTTCTTGTTAGAAGTCTCCAAGTCTGGCCATCACTCACAGTCACATGACCAAATGTTGATTTTTCTGGGGGAAAAATGTTATGGAAATGATATAGGAGAAAGGTAGGAGGAGACGAAAGAACAGGCAAGAACTGTCAGGGTTAAATCCAGGCCCAGGGAATGAGAATGGAAGTGATCAGGGAGACTCGGTCCTTGTTCCAAGTCTCCAAAGAAGACCAAAGTGGGTCCCTTGAGCAATGAAGAATCTGAGATAAATTCTCTTGAAGTATCATGTACAAAATCTGTGAGCTGGAGATTTTGACTTGAGCAAGTTATAGAAATGCATGGAGCAAGGGTGACACTCTGTGGGGAGACAGAAGAATTTCAGCTATTTAAGGTCCATTTTGTTGTTTTTACCCTTTCTTATCCAATAGATGGACTGCACATGAAATGACCACATTAAGCCTCTCTCTATTTACGTCCCAGGCTCACTGGGATGTAGTCTGTTGCAGTTACATTTTCTTGTAACGGTTTCTGGATTAGACCCTAGGGAAAGAGAGTAAGGAGCCAATTTCTGTTTAACATTCTAGTTTTACTCATTTTAGGAAGGCTATGAGGCTTGTCTCCCTTGAAGTTTCTTCTCCAATGGAAACCAAGAACAGACAAAATTTAGAGCTCAACTGTGGTCTCTTCCCATCCTTCTGCTCTTTTTGCTTTGACCACAGTTTTTCTACTCTTCCCATCAACACTAGAGCAATGGCTGTGCAAATAGGAATAGGAAATACTACCACAACTATAGAAATATTATCCATACTATCATGTAGGGAAGAACAATACCCTGAAAGGGAGTAAAACACGAATAAGGCGATGTACCCACATTAATCTGTGGGTTTGTGGAATGAGGGTGGCAAAGTTATTGGGAAAAGGAAAGAGCAGAGTTCACCCATTCAAAAAAAACCTTTTGTCCTCTAATCACTAGCATAAAGAAAGTGTCATTCAGATACCATTCATTGTCTTGGATCATGCTTAGTGCCTCCAAGAAGACAAACATATTTATTATTGGGATTCTGATAGGCTTCAATATGCAAAGGACAATGGAAAAGTTTAGACACTCTATTTTCAAAATTTTATAAAATTGCTTTCTTGGGGAAAATGTCCAAATTGCTGGACGTGTGCTAAGTTCTGCCTTGGGGAATCCTACCTTGTCTGAGATTGATGCAGAGGAATTGTTATCCTGGGCATTACTCAGCTCAGGAACATGGAGCCTGTGGTTCACGCCAGTGTGTGTCTTTATACGGTCTCTCCACAAGAGCAACAGTAAGAACATTTCTGTTTTAAACTTCTTTTTAAAATATTTTATTCTCTGCAATTCACCACTGCTCTGGGAAGGCAAAAGGAAAGTTCCTGTTGTGTGTGAAAAGCCTCTTAGGCTATAAGGCTTCCCAGCCATAGTCAGCTGTAGCTATTCAGAGACAGCAGGTTCTTCCAGTCTTTGTTCCTGGGACCTGATGTTTTGGGCAACTCAGGTCACTGATAAAGTGGAAGGACTAAGACGCTGTGGTCACAGATCCCAGTAACATCAACTCACACTCACTCCATGTGGTGGTCCACATTCTGCTGCTCTTATCCACCCATGTGGTCATTGACAGCCTTTCTCAGAGACTCTTCTGTGTGTTTGATTGTGCCCAGGTGGCCCAGGGCTAGCTGGCTCTGACAACTGGCATGACAGCTTCCAATCAGAAAGGCAGCTAAGGGGACAGGGTGAGGAGAATGGGCAGATTCTGACAGAAATGAAAGTAAGGGGATTGTGAAAGTAAAGAGCTCTTCCTGATTCTCTTCTTCTCTTTTTTCTATTATAAGGCATTGAACTTGGCACTTCCTGTATTCTTTGTGATCACTATTGAGTGCATTAGTTAACACCCAAGGGGATGGCTTGATTGGGAATGTAGTGAAAGGAGCTGATCTACTGTATTGTAATGTAAAACAGCTACAGCCAGTTATTTTGTAAGATTATAAGATGTTCATTAAAAAATCAGCACACAAAATATGATGTGTCTTGGTGTCTCTTTGTTTAAATCATTTCATCACTTTCTAATCACTTTCCATTGTCTTGTGCCGGGTCCGGGCAACAGTCATTATTTATTTGATTGATTAGTCATTTCTTTTAGTCATTTAAAAATAATTTGTTAAGTAAATAGAATGTGTAAGGAAGATGAACATGAAAGCCCATAAGAAGACATGGCATATATGAAAGTAGAATGTGAGGTAGGAATGTCAAATGTCTCCTGAGTTTTGAAATAAAGTGCAAGAATGACTTACAGTTCAGAGGAAGTAGGGCTCACTCCTGGATGCCAAAGGTAGGCAGCATTTAGAAACTGGTTGGGGAAGGATGCATATGATCTGACAGGCAGAAATGGGGGTGGGGAGAGGAGAGTCCAGGCAAGGTAAATAAGAGGGTTGAAGCTGTGGAGGTAGGAATGGGATCGGTGTGCATTATGGAACATCAGTGAGGCATCCAGCTTAGCTGGAAGGTAGAACTAAGCTAGCATGTACCATACGTTTGGTAAATACAGAATCTTACTTAATTCTTACAACAGAGCTGCAAATAACATATTCTCACTTCACAAATAAGAACGGTAAGCCACAGCCTGGTAGAGAAAGTTCTTCAAGATCATATGAAGGGAGTTAGCCTGGTTCTGTGGGACACCAAGATGTTAGAAGGAAAAGAAAAATGGTGATTAATAGGATGGAGAGAGGTGAAATGAAATGTCAAGGATGATGCCTCTGCATTAAATACACAATCTGAAAGCTTGTCAAGAGGAAAGCTAGCAGGAGCAGGCTTTTAAAGGAAGAGTATTCATTTGCTCTTTCAATAAACTCAGGTTGAGGGCCAGATAGGAAATGCCATCCAAAGCAGTATTCAGAATCCTAGAGGAGGCTTCTGCAGTTGGGGCCAGTTTGCAGAGTTTTCTGGCCACACCAGTCAACACCTGGCTACTGGAAGGGCTGAGTAGATATCTCAGCACACCTATGAGCCATGTGGAAAGAACTGTGGAATGGACAGTTGAGAATGTGAGCTTGGACTTGGGAGAGAGGTTTGTGGTTAGAAATAAACATTTGAGAGAGAGAAAAAAGCATCTTCTTTATGATTTACTAAGTGCTTTCATATGGTTTATGGCTACCCACAGGTTAGGCAGAGCAAGGACAGTTTTGTTTTGTTTCTTTTCATTTTACAGATGAAGAAAGCGAGTGTCTGTGAGGTTACAGGAAAATTTAAGTTCACATATCTAAGTGCACGTTGGGGTGGGAATCCAAGTTCTTTGTCCCCAAATGTAATATTTTCTACTGCACAGTGTTCAGCCTGCTAGGCCAAAGAGTAAACCCAGATCCATTTGCAATGTGAAAGTTTAATGTCTTTTTACCAGTTTATGTTTCAAGGTGCTCATTGCTTTCCTTGTGGCTTTTTTAGTAGCTAAGCCTATTTTCTCTCCTGCCTGTTGTTCATAGCAAATGGTAGGAAAACTGAGGGCAAACCTTCTTGAGCACCCTTCCAGGGCCCTCTCCTCATGCCAGGCCCTGAGTATAAGCAGATGCCCTTGCACATACCAGTTAGGCCAGCTGGACAGAAATGTCTGGCAAGGCAGCATTTTCCTTAATAGCTTCCCTGGGGAGAGTCCTGGACAGAGACTTTCGAGCTCTGGTTTCCATTGACTGACAAACTTAAATGACATGATGAGTCATCTGTCAGCTGGGAGACTCACTACTCTTAGATTCAGGCCATCCAGATGATGAAGGGCTTAGGGTAGGGTTGGGTGAGGTAATGAGAAGGGCTCCAGGGCATCTCTGAAGCTGACTTTGGGTCATTTCTTTCTATGTTGCTCCAGAAAGACCACTGAAATACTTTTAGTATTTCAGGTTTCCCAGTGGTTAGCTCAGAAGGAAAGGGTGGTGGTGGTGAGAATCTTGTAACCCATAATGATCCATGCCCATAAAAGCTTCTACATGTACCTGGGATATTTGGCCTGGCAAAACACAAGACTAGTTTAGAAAATAGATGGTTATTCTCAAGTCTCCCATAGTGTGAGCCTACCCGAGAT
Source organism: Macaca nemestrina (assembly GCF_043159975.1). Lineage (NCBI taxonomy): Eukaryota > Metazoa > Chordata > Mammalia > Primates > Cercopithecidae > Macaca > Macaca nemestrina. Next base: position 34,631,019 of record NC_092125.1, read on the forward strand.
TGAGTACATCTTTTCCAGTCAGAATTCAGTCTGGTGGTCAATGCACTATGGTGTGTGATTTGCCACATTTGGCTCCTTGCTGAAGACAGTTTGGTTTTCATTTTTAATCTGGTCCTGCCACTCAATCTTTAGGTTACACTGCTATGCATTAGCAATGATGAAGCACATTCTTGAAAGAAATCTACAGGTCAAATTTTTATTCCAAGTGCGTATAATAAAAACATTTCTAACCCCTGAAAGATAGTTCCGCGTAATGACAATAGTTCACATTAACTGCAATTTGCTAATGTTCTTCAAATTCAATTTTCTTCTAAGATAATTTAATATAGACGAGCTTCCTTTTCTTTGTCTTTGTCTACACAACAGTCAAATTTCAAATGCAAAAAAAATGAGTGAAAAAAAGGGACAGTGTTGACTTTTTAATGACTACCAATTATGTTGCGTCAACATGCCCTTCTGAAGACAATTGCTGGTTTAAAAATGTTTATACACATAAAAGACTGTTCAAGTTAGAGAATTTCCCCCATACCACAATTTAATACGTGCAACTCAAAGTGCTTCCTGAACAGTTAGGCAAGTTATCTTAGGGTACAAATGACTTCCAATTAACAACTTCGTAGGTAGCGAATCAATAACCATTAGAATAATCCGTAAGAAAATTTAGATAGCTTTTTAGAATATCCAAGTGGTCTTCACAATGGGGAAATATCGCTTATTAACTCAACATTGTTCATGCTTTCTCTACCTTGATAGGTGACCTGGCACAGGGAGGCTGCGGGCAGGGATGACTGAGCCTGGACCTAGAAAGTCAATATGTAGGATGTATTGGTGACTTGTGACCCATGGGCAGCAGCATAATGATCTGCAAGGATGACAACCACAAAGTTTCAAGGCTGACAAATCTGAGTTGAATTCTGGGTCCATTACTCACTAGATAAGTCATCTAGTTACTGAATCTCTCTGAGTCTCAGTTTCCTAAATATCTACTTTTGCAGCCCCATACCCAGCATAGTGCTTAAGAAGTGCCAGACAGGAAGGGGTTAAAGAGTGATTGATGGAGATGATGTGTATAGATTATTCTCTCAAAAAGTTTGCAGCTGGGCATGGTGGCTCATGCCTGTAACCCCAGCACTTTGGGAGGCCGAGGTGGGCGGATCACTTGAGGTCAGAAGTTCGAGACCAGTCTGGCCAACATGGTGAAAGCCCTTCTCCACTAAAAATACAAAAATTGAGCCAGGCATGGTGGCACACACTTGTAATCCCAGCTACTTATCAGGCTGAGACAGGAGAATCGCTTTAACCTGGGAGGCAAAAGTTGTGGCCAAAAGAGGCAAAAAGAGATTGCACCACTTCATTCCAGCCTGGGCAACAGAATAAGATTCCATCTTAAAAAAAAAAAAATAAAAAAGTTTGAGGGTGAAGAAAAGGAAGTTGGGGGTGGGGGAATTGCCCTTTTGTGGCTTCAAATTCTCAAACACCATGCCTCCCTGACATGAGAGAGACTAAGATATGTGCCATCATTATTTATGTTCCCAGGACAGTTAGAACAAATGGAGACTCCCAAGTAGTTTGGCTGGCAAAAGATGTTCTATCCCACTGATTCAGAGAGAAGCAAAGGGGATCTGTAGGGTAAAGGTTGTAAAGCATGGAGCTGAAGAAAAGAAAGTGGGCTAGGGTAAAATTTTGGAGTTGGCGGAAATGTTTGTTAACTCAGCCGGAATATGCCTATAAAGTTGCATTAGCTATGTGGAACACTGGTTATTTTCTTCAAAAGACAATTGAATTGCCGAATTTATCCAGTTATACAATAGCACAGTCCAATGCAACTTTCGACAATGATGGAAATGTTCTACATCTGCATTGTCTGATGTGGTAGCCACTAGGTACTACAGGTTGCCATCTAGCCTTTAAAGTGACCAATAAGACTGAAAAACTGAATTTTAAATGTTACTTAATTTCAGTGGTTTAAATAGCAACATGTAGCTAGCCATGCCACTGGCCAGTACAGTTCTAAAGTATTACGCACATATATAATTCAATTTGCTTTTTAAATCATGCTACTTATATCTCATGGCTAACGTAATGTTATATCATGCTTAGGTGGATATTTTGGGTTATATTATTCTAGTTTGGAAAAATACATTTAAATAAATCATCTACAAATTATACATCTAGACACCTGAAACCATAAATTAAAAAACAAATAAAAAGATCTCTTACTGACTTGTAGCTTTTATAAAGCCATTTTTTGGTAGCTGAGATAAGTAGTCATTCCTGGGACCCTAACTTTGGGAAGTCAGACAGTGACTGGAAAGCAGTGCAGCACTTAATATAAATGAGACATAAGAAATATTGAGAGAGCCACAAAGAAGCCCAAGATGGCACATCCAGTAAGTGGCAGAGCCAGGGTTTGGACCCAGTAGTCTGGTTCTAGAGTTCGTGCATTAACCCGCCATGCTCTATTACAACACTCCATTTCCTGAGAAACCACACACATAAAGCACCATACTTAGTTTTGCAGGTTCTCAGGCTTGAAAGGGTCTCCAAAAGTTCATTATTATTCACTATAGCATTCCTTCCAGTGAGTTGTCCTGCTTCATTATGAATTTACCTCGTATCAAGGAACTCAGTATCTCCCAAAGCTATGTGTTTTATATCTGGCCTTCTCTGACTTTAATGAAGTTAAAAATACTCACATAGCTGATAATATCATTATTTTAGTCAATATATTTTTGTTGAACAACTATTACATCCAAGGCCCTAGGGATACTATAGTGAGTAAAACAAAGTTTCTGTCCTCAAGAAACTTGAAGTTGAAGGAGACAAATAGTAGGCAACAAATATGTATGCCAGCTGTGGAAGATTGCTATGGAAAAAAATGCAGTGAGTTGGGGTAAGGAGTGGCAGGGCTGGAGAGGAGCTAGTTCACATAGGGAAGGTCCATGGATGCTTCTTGGAGATGTGAAGGGAGTGAGGAAATGAGCCAAGTGATACCTGGGAGGGAGAATGAGCCAGACACGGGGAACAGCAAGTATAATGTGGGAGAGACCTTCGTGTGTGTGAGGAAGACCATTGAGGCTGATATGGCTGGAGCAGAGTGAGGGAGAGAGGTGACGTCAGAGTTAAGTGTGGAGGGGTGGAGGGGACCATGGAGGGTCTTGTTAGCTATGGTAATGACTGGCTTTTACTCAGAGTAAAATTGTTTTCTACAGCAGTTTCTCTGTACTTGTAAATAATCCATGCATATCCTTCATATCTTTCACATCCATCATCCTCTTTCCATCTGCTGTGCTCTCACTCTGGCTGGGGCTGGCATCACTTCTGGAACAGGCCATGGTAAAGTCTCCAAGCGAGTCCTCTTCACCTGCCTCGTCCCCCTCCGACTGATTCCAGCACAGTGAGTCCACACTGTTCCTCTGAAAGCACAGCTCTTGTGGAGTCACCCATTACTTATGGAAAGAGTTTGCTGTCTCTGTGTCCTTAAGGTTCGAACACAGAGACTTTTCACACTGCACAGCCAACCTTTCACACTGACCTCCCCCTACTTCTGAACAAATACTCCATACCCTTGCCAAAGGTGATACCTCCCCAGTCCCTGAAGTTCCCACTTTTGTGCTCATGTTATTTTCTAACCTGGAGCGCCTTACCTTCTACCTTCACATGCCAAAAAACCTGCTCATTTTTTCAAGAGTTTCTCACACATCTCTAATCTCATGAAGACTTTCTTCATCTTTCTGTTTGATGAGATTTAAGGTTCCCATAACCCCTATTGTCCTTTTCTAGGATAATCAATATATTTGACTGATATTTTTATTAGATGTGTGTTCTTGTCTTTCTTCACTATTCAATTGTAACCTCTTTAACAGCAGGTGAACTTGGGACTCCACTAGGCCATTTGATGCCTTTTGGGAGAGTTAGAAAAAGGTATCCTTTTATCTGAATAAAGGCAAGTCAGCATCAGAGACTATGGCTTGAAAATCCAGGTAGCATGGCTGGATTTCTGGACATATTCACTCCTTGGATCAGGCAGCCTTGGGCAGGACACAACCTCACACCTTTATGTGGTGGCTCTGAAAACACTGTATTACCCATTTTTGGATCTCTGGCACTGCCTTACATAGTGTTCTTTCCTGCCCTAAATAAAACCTTGAAATGTGTCAAATTGAATTTCAACTGATTTGATGCATGCGAAAACCAAAAGAAAAGAGCATGTTGTATTTGTGTGTTTGCGGTTGATGGGTGGGTTGATCTGTGGATACTAGAGTTTTATGTTTTGATCACTTCTTGAGCAATAGTTCAAGGATTGATGGTAGTGCAAGGCCAACATAGAAGACTGTGGGTTTGGAGTACACAGCAGCAAAATGATTGATTCTCAAGTTGATCACTGTATTCTGGACTTGAAGATCAGTTTTATGTTGAGGCATGCTTTTGCCCAGCTAATAGACTACCAGGTGCACATAAACATCTCAGGTGTAAGTAGTTCACGTGGATGGGGGGGAAAAGTAGCAACTGTCGATCAAACAAGATAGAGGGTCTAAGAGGCAACTTGACCCGAGATCAAGTTGGGAGATCTTGAGCAAATTAGTTAATGGCTTGAGACTCAGTGTTCCCATCTGTGAAATGGCAAGATGTTAATAAATTTCCAACTTACAGAATTGTTATGCAGACTTACTACAATGAATGTGAAGTGCCTATCCTGGAGCTGGCACTTCAAAAATAGTTTTTCTGTGTATCACTACCCTAAGTAAACAGAAGTATCCGTGGTACAGAAAGAACCTAGAAGAAACAAATTAGTGGAGATGGTTATTGGTCAGCTTTTGAATTCCTGTGCACTTTCTGGCCTGGGATATACATCATTTTAACAGGCTGGTTAATGTTTCTCTCTCTCTCTGTTTCTCCCTCTCCCTCACACACATGCATGCTCACATACAATTAAGTATTCTATGAACTTTTGGCTATGTTTTAAGTATAATTTCATTTAAAGCCATGCCGTGTTCCAGTTTGAGGCCCCAGATTTAATAGAATGTGACCTTGATTCCAAGTTTTAAGGGAGGAAAAATTTTTTAAAAACTATGTCAGCGAGAGTGCAATTTCTCCACCATTTTAGAGGGTCATGCTAATGCCAGAGCATGTCCCGGGGCTCTTCCTGGGCAGCACACTCGCTAATGAGCAATCCATAACCACCCGTCATAATTTTAGAGTTAGACAGTTTACCTTCATGTAGGGAAGAGTGCCCCAGGCGATGGTCATTGCTTGGGGAGAGTAGCAGAGGTTCTCTCTAGGTATAAATGAAGTCCCCAGAGGTAACAAGGCATTTTTGTATTTCAGCCCTTGTCTCTCTCAAAGTGATCTTTGGTAGACATTGCAAGCACTTAGGTATTCATGTGTGCTCATCCAGGGAGTACAGACTTCAACATCAAGACCTAGTTGGAATCCTAGCTCAGGGAGACCTTGAGCAGATGATTGAGTCTTTTAGGGCCCATTTGTAAAGTTGAGGGATAAGCTTAAATTTTCTTGGATGTTTTACACATTTAAATGGGCAATCTAGTCATCCTTGAAGGCATCTGGCACACACGAAACGCTCTGCACAAGTTTCTTTCCCTAGTATAGCTGGAGCTAAAAATACAGTTATTAATACACATTTGATTACATTTTAAATTCTTAAATATTTAATATTTGATTACATATTTATTAGTAAATGGATTTTGTTCCTTCTTTTTCGGTGAAGTACCCTACATCACCTTATTAGCAATTCATAAGTGCTCAAAATCTCACTACTTGTTTCTAGTTTCCATTCATGGCACACTTTAGACATGAGTTTCTTCTAAGCTGGTTAAGGTTTAGGAATGATGACGACAGAAGAGTTAGTCTGAAGAAGGGAACTTAAGTAGCAAGACTCAGAGGTGAAGTCAAGTTGAGATTTTGGCAATATCTGTTTTCCAGGCTCTTCGGGGGGCCTCCAAGTCTCCTTCCTCATCGGCTACCTGGCCAGCAGCTGACCTCACTGTTACACTCTTATCAGAGTTTCTAGGAATCTCTTGGCTAGTGAATGCTTCATTCAACCACTGGACTCTGACACCCGACTCTGCCTTGACCTCAGGCTTTTTTGTACTCTCTAAATCCAGTTGCCAGTGCCATGCCAGCCCCAGTCCTTCCATATATTTATCATCTTGTCTTTTCTGGATCCAGCATCTTTCCAGACCTGCCTCTTCAACTCACTGTCATCTACAGTCCCACTGCTAACATGTCTTCCGTTTGATCAAACCGTGAGGTCTCTCAGACCCCAGGGCCACTGCCACAGTGAGAATACCATCTTAGAGTAGGGTAGGGAGCAAAGAGAAAGCCAGAAGTAAACTTCTGTAAGGAAGGACTTTCAAAGTGCCTTCTCATACCCCAAAGAATGTCAGTGTCAGAGTTTTTAGGGAAAAAAATAATTTGTAGATCAAGTCCCTTTTGGCTCTTTGAGGAGTTTTCCAAATTTCTTCTGGGAGGCCCCAATTTCTGTGGCTGGAGTATGGAAACCCACACCTGGGAGGCCTGCTTGTCTTTTCCGTGGCTGTCTTTATCCTGAGCATTCCTGAGAGGTACGGATAGTCCCTGCTAGTGGGCTGGCCCCAGGCTCTGTGGGAAGGAATGCAGCTACACTCAGACATTCCAGTTACTGCTTAAACCCAGTGGCACTTCATTAAGTCCTAGGCCACTCCTTCTCTCTTTTGAGTGTTTGCTGGCTTGCCATGGCAACCAGATACCCTTTCTTTATGTTCCCCCCACTTTGCCCTACTCTAGTCAGCTCCATCACCAACACCTCTATGTGGGCATTTTCTGATCCCCTCCTAGTTGCCAAGGGACATAGAAGCTACAGGGTGAGGATCAAAACATCTTCCTTCATTGGATACCCAAAAGTGAAACTGTTTGGAAGATCCAGAAGTCCGAAGTGCATTACACTGACCTTCCTGGTCAGGAGTTACCATGATGTACATGCAGCAGATCAAAATGGGTGTGGTAGAATGTGCCTGTCCTCTGACTGTATAGACATCCCAGTAGCTGGAATGGTCTGTCTGAGAATGTGGCCAGGCCAGGATGATAGTTATACTTGGTAGGTTAAGCCAGTGTAGGTTAAATTTCAGTGAGCTCAAAGATGGGAGGAGTTCTGGAGTTTCCGTTTCTACCTATGCCAATAAGCACACATCACCAGGAGCCTTGAAAGTGCACAGGCCTAGAGCCATAGTCATGGCTCCTCCATGGCAGGACTGCCTCTGTGCTAATGACCTGGATGCAGCAGCAAGGCTGGGAAATATAAAAAAGATTGCTACGTCTTGTTTATCAGAAGGCTCCCAGTTTTGCTGTATGCAAGAACTGTGTGCATTGCTCCCTCCTCCTAGATTACAAAACAAACAAAAAAAGCATTTTATCAAATTTTGCTGTTAGGTCAGTTCACTCACCATGTTGAACGAATGTAGAAGGGAAGGTGATTTAAGTGAGCTACATGGCAGCTTTGCAGAGTGGTAAAAAGGGGATATCCTAGCCTCCCATGCTTAATGGTGGCTCCCAGCTGTATGGTCCTAGACCAGTTAATCTAAGCCTGACAAAAAGGAACTGAAGTTTGTAACGTCTCATGTGTAACATGTAGATAGTGGTAGTATCTTTTTATAGGGTTGTTTGGTGATTTAGACTACAGACGCTATGCAAAAGTGCTTATATGGTGCTTGGTACATAATTAGTCATCAATAAACATTAGTTGCTATTAAAAATATAGCATCTTCGGCAACAAAAAAACCTCACATACGATAATCAAACCTCTTAAAGGAAATCCAATTTCAGATTCAAAAGATCTTTGGCACATAAAAAAAATGATGAGCAATGGAAATTTGGAACATGTTTTCTTGCTACCCTATCCTGTTATGAAGAGAAAGCAACTGGGGAAGGATAATGTTGGTGAAACATGTGGCCTCATTTCAGTGTCTAAGGGACACTGAAGAGGATACCAGAGTGATAATATTAGTTGAACACCTGCTAGGCATATTCTTGCCACTGCACTAAGTAATTTCAAGAGTCTTATCTTGTTCCACCTTCAGGCTGCTTGTTGCAGTTAGTAAGCTACTGTGTCATGGCTGAAACCCATCATCTGTCCTCTGCTTCGTGATGCTGCTTTTGGAACACTACAAACCAGTTCCTTTTTGTCAGTCAATCCATGTTAGAGTTTGTCGATGGGGGCATCAGGGAGACTGGAAGGAAGAAGGGAGAGGGGCTGGTGCCTTCCTGTCGGCTGGATGTTCAACTCAGTAGCTTCCAACCAATGGCTTCTCACAGTGGCAAAAGCAGTGTATTCCTGTCTCTTTCATCTTTGTGCATTAAAGAACCAGCCTCGGATAGGCACGGTGGTTCACGCCTGTAATCCCAGCACTTTGGAAGGCCGAGGCAGGCAGATCACTTGAAGCCAGGACTTCAAGACCAGCCTGCCAACATGGCAAAATGCTGTCTCTACTAAAAATACAAAAATTAGCCAGGCATGGTGGTGCCCAGCTATTGAAGGAGTTGAGGCAGGAGTACCACTTGAACCCAAGAAGCAGGAGTATTGCTTGAACCCAGGAAGCAGAGGTTGTGGTGAGCTGAGATTGTGCCACTGCACTCCAGCCGGGGCAACAGAGTAAGATTCCGTCTCAAAAATAAATAATAAATAAACAAAAGAAAATAAAGAACCAGCCTCATTACGTTCTTCCAAAGAAGTCCCGGCACCAGGCAAATGACCCCTCCTTTTTGAAGGAACCTAGGTTTGAGTCAACCAAATTCCTCCCTTTGCTCTCCCAGCCCTAAAGGTTGTGGCTGTGTCCTGCAGTTAGTATTAATACCTCTGTACTTTCTCAGTGTTTCAGATATTTTTGTTTTGTTTGGTTCTCCAGAACCTTTTCACCAATTCCTGATATTAAATTCTCTCTGTCAAAGTCTTGACTGCAGCCCTACTGATATGTTGCTCAAGTGGCAGAAACAGATGGAGACTGAAATTTTTCATTTTCTGCCATCTAAGATACCAAATCAACACTGTTAGGTCTTTAAAAAAAATATTGATTTATACCTAAAAATGGCAGCTCAGAAAACGTAAGGGAAATGCTATGAAATTGATGTGTAAGTAGTGGGGTTAGCAAATCTCAAAAACATTTGTTCTCACTCTATTTCCATTTTCAACATGTAATGAACTTATGTTCACCTTTGTATATGCCATAAGTTATGTACAATATGTGATGTATACATAATAGATTTTCCTAAATAGTACGGACTTTGAGTATTCCATGCCTATTTTAGCTCTATAAATTACTCAAGACAAATGCACGGCACATATCTTGCTATTTGCCATTTCAATATCTGTATGAAGTATTGATCATGCATCTCATCACTCTTTCTGGCCAGGTACAGATCCATTCTCAGAATCTTTTTCAAGTCAGTTTTCCAGGCAGCCACTGCTGCTTTATCAAATTTCGCACTCAAGTGGAAACCTATTCGTCACCCCTGCAATCAATCTTAGAATTCATAAAAATGTACTTACTTTTGGCATAAAATTGTTATCTTCCAGATTGTCTTTCAAATCCTAAAGAGTTACAAAATTTCCATGTCAGATGATATGTACTAACTTTTAGTTTGAAGTATATATTAATCAATACCTAGTCAGGAAAGCAGAATACATTTTAGGTAATTCCACAGAGGAAGCTCAAGGTGAGAAATCAATTAGAAAGACTTTGGGATTGTAGAAGGACAAATAGGAGCAACCTATCAGATTAGCAACATCAGGGCGCAGCTCCTGCTTTGAGGGGATGGAGGATCACATGGAGGAGACAGAGGTCATGAAGAAGATGCTGGAGACACCATCTGAGGCAGGGAGAAGGGGAAATACCCCTGTTGCCTTCTTCTTCCTTTCCTCCAATCATCTACAACTCCTCTGACTGTCCCAACACACTGGAAGCCTGTTGACAAAGGAGTCTGGGAAAAGTTCCAATAGTTTGTAAGCGTCAGCACTATGTGATACAGAACAGTGGAAGGTTGAGAAATGGATCGGAGAACAAACAGGCAGTGGTTGATTAGGAGTATGTGCATTACTGTTATAGTCAGTGGTCATCGGGGCAAAATGGCATGTAAGGCACATTCAGCCTTAGTTTTATCTGTGGGCACTTAAATCCTTCCACACCACAGGGACAGGGCATGAGCGGTTCCATCTCTAAGTCAGTATTTCAGGGAACACTGCCTGACTCATGGGACACCAGTAGCCTCAGGGGCACTTGACATTTGAATTATTTGAAACAAAGCAAGTTGCTCCTAATTATTAAGCACAAAATATGGCTAAAGTTCTCCCACTGAGAAAGATAGTAAGGAATCAATTACACTAATTTGTACTCCCATGTGAGCAAGCATATCATAGACTCTAACAAAAGGCAGATTTGGTGAAGAAACATGATGTCAAAACCTGTCTATCTCTAGGGGAATCAATCCAATTACAGCAGACACTGCAAACTACCAGAACAAAGAGAGTTATTTATTTATTTTCTCACTTTGGAATAGTGCAGACATGAGCCAAGTCCTGGACTCCCACATATGTCAAGAGAAATTGTAAAATTTTATTATATAATGTTGAGGTTTCGTTTGAAACCAAACTGCTCATTAATTGCTTACTTGATGTGACAATAAAATAGGAGTTGCTGGTGGGAGCAGGGTTAGGAGGCATTAGGTTATCAAAACATATCAAGCTATGCTGTCCTCAGGGCAGCAGGCATTTGTTCCCTGAGTTCTCACCCAAGCATTGAGTGTTACCATGGATGCATGCAGAAAACAGAGACTGGGACAAAAAGAACCATTAAAGCATAGTAAAAGGCAACATTGAACATACGGAGTGAGAGTCACAATTTCTTGGCTCTGAATAATCCTCACGTGACAAATGGAAAATAAAATAAAAAACCCAAATCAAGCTAAACAACTAAACAAACAAGAAGAGACAATCTGCTCAGCTTGTAAAGGTAATCTATATGCCCTGAGTTGATTTACTAATGGCATTACTGAGTTTGCACTGGCCAACCACACTCTCTCTTATTGTCTGACATGGGGTAACTGGGCTGCGATTTGCAAAAATCTCAGTGGGATGAGTGTTTCCCTTGTTAGGACAATGAATGAGACACAAACTCATTAATCATGATGGCAGTATGGTGTAAGGGTTAGTGTCAGACAGCCCTTGGTCAAAATGCCTGGACTTCCATTTAGCTGTGAACTTGGGCAAGATATATAAAGATACCGAGACTCTGCTTCTTCTTTCTTAAGAGTATTTACTTCAGACTTGCAATGAAGATTGATGAATATTATGCAGTTCAAGTGTTTAGCACAGTGCCTGGCACATAATAAGTATGGGGTATGCACATTTGCATCCAAAAAGTTCCAAATACAAAGGGACAGAAAAACAAAGTAAAATTGGAAGAAACTCTTCTCTTCCAATGTTTTTCCCTTGTCCCAAATTGTCCACACCCTTCTCTGTCTTTCTTTTCCCAGCTCTGGAACAATTCTCTTCTTCTCCTGGAATTCCTATCTGGGTTCTAAGATTCACCCCCTCAGAAGTATTAGGATACAGTGCCCCACCCTTCTTCTTGCTCCCCTCCATGGAGGCAGAGACCCACTTCATTGGTAACAGGGACATTTTGGATGTAGCCCAGTCTCCATAAGTTCTCATCTCCGAATTCATGCCCAGAGCAGGGCTTACCTAAATGTTCTGTCACTGAGTGGATGGAAAGGCACTGTTGACCCCTGATTGGATTCTTTTTATTTAAAAGATCCCTGGCTGGGAACAGTGGTTCACGCCTGTAATCTCAGCACTTTGGAAGGCCAAGGCAGGTGGATCACCTGAGGTCAGGAGTTTGAGACCAGCCTGACCAACATGGCGAAACCCCATCTCTACTGAAAATACAAAAAAAAAAAAAAAAAATTAGCCAGGCATGGTGGCAGGTGCCTGTAATCCCAGATACTTGGAAGGCTGAGGTAGGAGAATCACTTGAACCTGGGAGGTGGAGGTTGCAGTGAGCCGAGATCACATCATTGCACTCCAGCTTCGGCAACAAGAGCAAAACTCCATCTCACAAACAAAGAAACAAAACCCTTAGTGGCTTAAAGCAATAACCATTTTATTACGTTACATAATTTGGTGGTGGGGGCAGCTATTCAGGAGGAGCTTGCAGGGTGATTCTTCTCTTTCATGTGGTATTGGTGGAGGTTGCTTGGTAGCATGCAACTGGGATACCACCTGTCTTGGGGTCTCAATACAGCTTCATTCGCCTGTTTGGTGCTTTGGCAAGGTTATCTGAGCTGGGACTGTGGACCAGAGCCCTGCCATGTGACCACTCCAGCATGGTGGTCTCAGCACAATGGCCTTGAATTTCTTAGGTGGCAGCTCAGAGCTCCAAGAGCAAGAGTTTCAAAGAAGGCAGAAGCCCTAAGGCCTTTTTCGATTCAGACTTGAAAGTCACATAGTGTCACTTCCATTACCATCTGTTGGCCAAAATACTTAGAAACCTGCCCAGATCCAAGGAGAGAGGCAGTAGATCATACTTTATATGGGAGGAGTGTCAAAGAATCTGTGGCCATGTTTTAAAACTGCTAGAGTCATCACCTTCTTTTAATTGCCCCTGCTCGGGCAGGGACTTGGATTCTGATCATTACTTTTCAAGGGGACCTATTAAGCCCAGGCACTTAACACCTGATTATTGAAGAATTTAAATAGAATCACATATTTTGATGGCAGCTGAGATAATCTCTATTTAAAGTGGCATTGTAGAGAGAAAGAAAGAGATTACATATTTTGGGCTACCCGTCTTGAAGCATTTCATAAGTCAGCCTGTCTCAAATGCCCCTACACAATGTAAGACAGGAATGTGTCTGGGAGGGCCTTTTGCAACATTTTTCTTCAACGTTTTTCTTAAATGGCCAAAGTATAAATTTCAGCAGCTTTCACAGCATCTTGTACTTTTCTGTCATAGTCTTCCTCACCCTTGTGATGATAAGTTCAATGCCTAATTTTCCCCATAGGATGCCATGCTCTCTGATAGAGAATAAGCCTGTATCCTCTGCATCATGTGTAGTGTGTAAAATATAGCAGCTGTGCAACAAACATATTTCACTGGCTACTTATTTGGAGAAGGTTGTAGAGAGAAGATGGGACTCACTACTATTTAATGTTTATAATTTGCTATGAAATATTTGATTCTTTTTTTTTTTCCAGTTAGAATGATGACTATGAGGCCCGTATGTCTGGAATCTGAAGTGTAACATTTAAAACCTTAACAAGTTCCCTGGTGAGTCTAACCAGTTCACTCAGATTATTGAAAGACACAAGATAACATCCACATACCCAACACTTACTAATAGCTTTGTTTTATTATTCAGTTAATTATTTCATCTTTTATAATCATACAATAATTCTCTTTTAAACAACGCTGTTATACCTGAAGATGGTCACATGATATTCTTTCTTCCTTCTACAGTAGTAAAGTGTTTTTCTTCATACTCAGTTTTTTAATAGAACATTTGAATATCAAGAAGTGTAGTTAACTAAAAAATAATGAATGGACCAAACTCCATGGAAAACAATTGCACACTCAATTAAAAGTCTAATGCTATTACAGCGGTTCATGTACATTCAAGAGGAAACTCCAGAGGTCTTGGGGACACGGGAGCTGGGAGAGTGTTGGTGGGATATAAGCACCTCCCTTAAGACCTGTTTGGCAGCTTGAAAACTCGAGGTTGAATACTGGTCCAGTACCATCACCCTTTCTAGCCAGGATGGGTTCCTTCTGGCAAGCATCAGGAAAAGTCAGCAGGGTGCGATCAATAGTGTCTCAAGGGGAAAACATCCTCCAGTCAATTGTACAACCATCCTAAGACTTTCCCCTGCCCCATTCATATCAGCCTTTTTAACTTGAATGTAAGTAGGAGCCAGTCATAGTTGTGTGCATTGTGTGTGCACGCATGTGTGTGTGTGTGCACATACATACACACATTCAGTGGGGAGAACTCAAGGGGAAACTGGAGGAAGAAAGTCTTGGGGAAAGAGGGGTCTAAAAAAGGAGGGTCACAAAAAGAAGAAGTAAAAGACAAAGGTAAAGAAGGTAGAGGAACTTGGGAGACTGAGGGAAAGATAGGAGAGAGGAAGATAGTGTGTCTAAAATAAAAAGAAGGAGAGGGTGCAGAGGAGGGACCCTGATACCTGCTTCACCCTCTCCCTGGTCTGTCAACTTCCACATCATCCACTTCTGGGCACGAAGGCATCGGCAGCCTCACCCTCCTTCCACTCAAGCTTAAAGCACCATGTTCTGCACAGACGTGAATAGAAGGATGGCAAACAGTAGCAGCAAAGAGATGCTCTGGGCCCCGTCCGATTGGCCTGTCACATCTTCTCTGGCAATGGTGAAATATTTGCCCCTTGAGGCACTTTAACTGAGGCTCCAGCATTTGCCACAGGTGGGACAGTCAGTTTTTCTGCTGATCTTTTCTTTGAAAGTAGGGGAATCTCCGAGGCAGGTGCATTAGAGAGTTTGAAATAAATCCTTCAGTGTTTGGAAATAAGGAGACAGGAGAGTGAAACCACCCTGTGCTTTATCTCAGCCTCATCACAGGCTTCCTTCTCAGTCATGAGGGTGGGGAGGAGGGCCATGTGCAGTGGAACTGAGGGTCCCAAGGGTGCTCTAGCTCCAAAGGCCAAGGGCGCACTTTGGCCCCTCCTCCTTCCACTGCACAGAGGACACATCCATGCCACAGATGCTTGGGATAGGTAAAGCTCTCTGGGCAGGCTCCCTGTTGGGCTGAGAGCTCGGACAATTGTGTGCCAGATGATACCAGAAACAGAACTGAGTATTGCAGGGTAGCTAAGATCCTGTGCCCTGGAGACCAACAGCCTGAACTCACACTGAAATTCAGTGTGAGTTAAGTGCATGAGGGATTTGGGGCAAGCTGTATAACCTCCTTGCCTCATTTTCCTCAACACTAAAATGGAGACAAGAATAGCACTTTCCTCAGGAGTTGCTGTGAGAATTCAATGACACCTAAAGTGCTTAGAGCAGTGCCTGGCCTACAGCAAACACTCAATAAATGTTGCCTGTCATTATTACTATTTAGAAAAAAAACCATAGCTCAATGACTAGCCTTATAGGTCCTGCATCTGTTTCCTGACCTTTCTCATGTGTTTCCAAATGAGGAGCCCTGGTCAAAGGCATGATGGCTGAAGGTGTGTGTTCAGGCCACTGAGTTGTATGGGATGGCTAAGGCCATTGCTAGTTAACAGGGCCTTGCCAGGCTCTTTCTGAAAGTCTGGGCTTCCTGTTGCCTGGGTCACTATTGGTGACCATGCCAATGCCTGGGCGGTGGGATGGAAACAACACTCTAGTCCTTAACTGCAATCAGTGGTGCTTCCCTACACAGAATTCCAGCAACTGGATGGGCAGTGACCATGGTGGAATCCTCCTGCTTATGGTTATCAGAGAAACGATTTGCAAAACTAGCAACACAAGCAAATTTAGCAAGGTGGGGATGAACAGACGTTTTTTGTGATCAATAATAGCTTTAGTTCACTGTAACACTGATATGAAAGTGTTGACCCCTCCTGGACCCCATCAGACATCCGCCAAGCCTTATCTGCTCAATCTAAGAGGTGTGGGGGTTAAAGATAATCCAGGCACATGGATATATATTGGTAGGCTGGAGAAGTCCATCCAAAGGAAGCATGGATTTTTTTTAAAAAAATAATAAACTCCAAGTCTTTTCTAGAATGTGGACTGCTAACTAGTCTCCCAGGTAGACTTTTCTGAAGGTGCATTTGACAGATGGCATCTTGTTCCCTCTCAAAGATCATGTTGTTCAGAGAAGGGGACAGAGATCTGACAGAGGGAGATTTAATCCCAGTCCTGGCTTAAAATAAGGAAGGATCTCAAAACCCAAGTGGCCCACTGGGGCCTATAATGAAAGCTGGTTACACCTTTCAGGTATGGAAATAGTGACAGCAAGGCCTAGGAAGAAAACCAGGAGGCACAGACAAGGGCCACCTTCCCCAGTTTTCTAATTGTCTTTCTCTGTGAGCAGGGCCAAGGCTCCCAGAGTGAGATGCTTCCTGAGGCATGTTTCAGCGTGGGGCCTGAG
This sequence comes from Macaca nemestrina, assembly GCF_043159975.1. Taxonomy (NCBI): domain Eukaryota; kingdom Metazoa; phylum Chordata; class Mammalia; order Primates; family Cercopithecidae; genus Macaca; species Macaca nemestrina. Next base: position 34,647,171 of record NC_092125.1, read on the forward strand.
GCAGGCCTAACAACTTTCTGACCTCACCTCTATCCCCGGTTGCAATGGATTTAGGAACTCAGTGAGCACAGGGTGCCTACTTAATAGACTTTTCATGGGGATCACAGCAGAGCTCTTGAGCATTTTGGTAATCTTCTCGGGGAAAAAAATGAATGGAACAAAGTAACGGCAAAGCAAACCCCAAAGTAATCCTCTAAAGAAATATGGCACTGCATGAAGCCACTAGCTGGCAGATTTCCCAATCATGCAGATGGAGAACATCATACTGAAGAAGTTCTGCAGGGAGCAAGGATCACTTTCTCCCTGGTTTTGATGTTGCTGTGGAGGTTTTAATGTTCCATTAAAAAATATTAAAAATCCACAAACCAACCCAGATGGATCCCTCCTCTTTCCTACTTCATTCTGGCAGCAGCTCCCTGACCTTATGGTGCTAGATCTCTTTGCTGTCCCCATAGTCGTTGTAGGGGATGCTCAGGGTTTGCTCCTCACACGTCTTCCTGAGGTCCCGGCTGAGCTCCGCCCAGTCAAGTCCATAGGGTTTGATCTCGCTGTAGCGGCACCCCAGGTACTTGAGTGAGCTGCGCCGCAAGCTTATCTTGGGTTCCTGAAGGAGTCCATTGCACCAACTGCTGAGGTCCCCAAGCTGGGAAAGGATGAGACCAGCTTTCCTATGGATCAAGCACAGAGGATACTTAAGTTAGAAGGAAGAGAGGGTCTGGATGAACACAGCTACTGTTAGTGTGAGACTCTAAACTTCAAGAGGGCAGAGTGTGGTGTGTTTTCTCCCTATTTTACCTTTGGCACTTAGAACAGTGAGCCCTCCATAAATATCTGTCAAGCAAATGAATGAATGAATGAATGAATGAATGAATGAATGAATGAATGAACGGGATAAATGTTCAAAGTGAGCAAGCACCAAAAAGAAACAGACAAAATGTAGTAAGGAAAAATAAGAAGAGAAAATTAAAAAAAACTAATATTTTAGTGGAAATGCATGCCTTTTAAAAATCATAGAGTTGGCAGGTTTGAAAGACAAATCAAATCAAGTTTCTTTAAAGCTAGTCATTTATCATCACTAAATGACAAATAATGTGCTCGACTGAATATTTCCCTTTCCAAGGCCGCTTCTGAACTAGTAGAAGCAGCCATTATGTTGAACTGAAAAGGATATTAGATGTGACCAATTATGCCTGGATGGAAGTAGCTGTAGTGTAATAAAGGCAAGGACAATAATACCCTCAGTTCATGTTGACACAGGATTATCCTTTGGGAAAATGAAGACTGTCAGTTGCACATATCACCTAGTTAACCTCCAGGTGAGCTCATGCTCCATTTCTCCACCTCCCTCAGAAAATGAAGAGGCCATTATCATTGTCACTTAGCCCCAAAGGAGAGGGAAAACAAAGAAGGTGATGAAGGTCACCTGAGCCATTGCAGATTCCTGAGAGAGAAGGGAGAGAGGAGAGCAAGGTGCCCCAAGTTGCACACACTGGAAAGGAGTGATCTCCCTGGGCCAGGAGCACAGAGTGTGAGAGCCTCTGGCATCTAGTTTGGGGGAAAGGACTAGCAACACTATGTCACTGGTGCAGACCAGTGGCACTCACTTCTGGTGTCATAGATAAAGAAAGCCTAGAGTCAGTTCTCAGACCTTACTGGATTTGACTCTGAATACAGGAAGAGTAAAAGATCAGGATCACCTCATTCAGTTGTGTTTTTCTTATTCTTTAAAAATGCAAGTAACCAGAGACCCATGAAGGAAGATACTCTCATTTGAACAAGGTCTTGTGACCTGGAAAACTCAACAAAGACTACTGACTTGGAAAACTCAATAAACACTATTCTTTGCAGCATTTATTGACTGCTAGTCTAACTCATGTGTGGAACCACTCTTTTCTAGTTTCATCAAAAATTTGTATTAGTCTGTTTTCATGCTGCTGAGAAAGACATACCTGAGACTGGGCAACTTACAAAAGAAAGGTTTAACTGGACTTACAGTTCCACATGGCTGGGGAAGCATCACAATCATGGTGGAAGGTGAAAGGCACATCTCACATGGCGGCAGACAAAAGAAGAGAGCTTTTGCAGGAAGACTCCCATTTTTAAAACCATCAGATCTCATGAAACTTATTCACTATCGCAAGAATAGCACGGGAAAGACCTGTCCCCATGATTCCATTACCTCCCCCCAGTTCCCCCCCCAAACACGTGAGAATTCAAGATGAGATTTGGGTGGGGACACAGCCAAACCATATCATAATTCCTTCCAGAAACTGAAATTTTATTCACCTTATTTAGAGAGAGGTTTCAAAGAACAATAGCCACATGCCTTTCATTTCTCCTCTACTGTCCTGGCAGAGAACATCACCAAGGGATGACCTCCCTGCATTTCTAAAGGGTGAGCTGGGAGAAGGGCGGAGATTGCAGTCCATCGGAGGAAGGGTTTGAGCTTCCGCAGCAAAGTCAAGGGCTAAGAGTGGAGTGAAGTCATGGGAGGTACAGTCATATTTTCTCCAACTTCAATAGTGGGTCAAAAGAAATCAAACAAACACTCTGCCTGCCGACTAAATCATCTTGGGCGGATGATCTGTACTTTCCCTATCAGCCTCTGCAGTTTGGCCAAGCAGGTTTTCCAAAAGTTGTCATCAGCAAGAACTCTGGTGGCCCTGCCTCTCAGTCTGTCCTACTGTATGCCATTAGTTGTTGACAAGTTCATGGGAGGTGGAGAAAGGGGAGAGGCAGAAGAGGGAGGGACAACATCGGCATCATCTTCAAGAAATGAACAAAGAACTCCCATCATCCTTCCAAAAGAATGAATTTAATTAGCCCATACAGCCTTTGTTGCTGCTTTCAGTGCTCACTTTAAATAATAATAATAATAAATTTGGGATTGCCGTTGACCATTTTGGAGCCTGTGGCTTTCTTTCTTATTCGTAGAGCAACCAGTGTTTTTCTCAAACTATTTTCAACCCTCAGCTCAATCTGGAGGCCTCATTAAGTTTTAATGAAATTGGATTGTGGTGAACTGAGGGAATCCTCTGTTTGCTCAGAGGAAGTAAGCAGCCATAGACCCTTTTCTGCTCATCTTCACAATTAACCCCAAAGTGGGTTGATGTATTTCAAAACAGAGGATTTTTCCTTTCCTGTGGTTGTCTCTGAGATCCATGACACTAAAAAGCCAAATTTTATTTCCTGCAGACTAATGAAACTACACAATGTTTTCTAATATATAGCCATGAAAGACTAGTATTACACATGAAGGAGCCTCCTGGGAGGAGACTGTGCAGTCAGTGGTGGCCTTACTTTACAACAAGATCTACATTTCTTCCCCTGCTCACTTTCTTCATTAACCAATTTTGCTTCTGACTCTTGAGTCACAAGAGAGAAATTTTAAAAGCACTCCAAATGCCCTTAGAAATCAAGATGATATATGCAATGTTAGTGCTTTTCAAATTGTGACATTTATGTTCCCTGACAAAGAACTGTATATATACACTCAATAAATGTCAAAAGAGAGAAGGGAAGGGAGAAGAAGAGGGGAGAGGGGAGCAGAGAGGAAAGGAGTGGGTGGAGAAGGAGGTAGAGAGAGTGGAGAGGAGAGGAGAGAGTTAGAGAATGGAGTTGATATTAGGGATGAGTAAGAATAAGGTAAAGACAAAGATAGGGTATGAAGTGAAGGGGACATTTTTAAACATGTATCTACTTTCTAACCCAGGATTTGTCTCTTACCAAAACTGAGACAAAGCAAATTAAAAAAAATTTCTCTCTGGTCTATAGTGGTGGCTCTCTTTGCCCAAGAACTATCACTCTTTATAAACAGGAAATTATTTATGGATTGTAGAAAAATCCTGCCAGATCTTACACATAAAATCATTTTATTTCAGGAGATAAACCTAATTTTCCTCTTTCCTTCAAAAGTAAGAAAATAGAATGTCCTCAATGATGGTCTTCTGGGGAAGTTTATAACTGCAAGTCACAGCAGGCCAAATGAGGCTGATTCTCTCTCCAGTTTGGTCAGAGGTCAGATGGATGGGATGACTTTTGGGTGGTACTTTCATTCTGCCCTGTTGGCTGGAGTGAAAGAATTCTTTAAGAGACAGAGGATTCTATAGTGTTGATTTTCTTCATTTCCTTCCTTCCTTCTTTCCTTCCTTCCTTCCTTCCTTCCTTCCTTTTAAATTTGCTCCTTCCCTCTTCATTTTCTTTCTCATTCATTCTTTTTTCTATTCTCACAGCCCTTCCCCTATTTTTATTGTTTCTGCATGAGCACCTAAATAATTTGGGGACATATAGGTAATAACATTCCATATGAAAATCCTTTTTATCATACTTATCCAAAAATTAAATCTTTCCAGGGAAGTCTGTTTTCTCAAAGCAGCAATATACAGTTATGATTAACAGAACAAAAGAAAAGTGAAAGAGAAGAAAGTGCACATTCTTCTCATTTCTTACTTTCCAAGCACACTATTCTGTTTGTGCAACCTAAAAGTGGTGGGTGTGGAGTATTAGGCAGTTGTGGCCCTTGGGGCCAAGAGAAGTTAGCACACACTATGTGACCCTAGCTCTGGCCAAGATTGACGTCAAGATGGGTCTTTGTCTACTCTCATGTTGCATTTCAAGAGATGTGGAATTTAACTCAAAACAAGTATTTACAATGCATATAATATATGAAAAACCTAAATGCAAAAAATATTTTTGGATAACTTCTTTAATAAAATTCCAAATTTTCTTTCACAAGACCATGCTTTTGGCTCTTTGAGTTTTAGAATGCAATGTCAACATGATAAAAAAGGAGGGTAAAATAGGTCATGAGCAAAATTGTTTTTCAGAGTTCAGGAAAAGCATTCATGGCTGGACTGCTTAAATAGAGCTCATCCAAAACTAATCTGCATGGGCTGAACTGTCTTAAATCAGGGGACTTACTTCTCTGATTGCCTAAGCTCATCCAGGAAATCTCTACAACTTCATTGATGCAGTATTACAGCACAAGATATACAAAATTTCAAGAAGTCTTTAAAAGGGTTGACTTAGTTTATTGATTACCTGGGACCTAACTCATCCTCACATCGCCAGGTGAATTCCCCGAAGCTCTCGTAGTGCTGGTTATAGTGGTAGAGGACCCGGTGTAAGGTGGGGGAACCCAGATCCAGGAGGGTATTGTAGGCGGTCTGCTGCTCCTTCCCACTGGTGTAGCCATTGAAGAGATTGTAGATCTTGTCTGCTATTTCTGAGGAAGCAGGAAAAGGAAAATAAGTTCATATTTACATATATACAAAATAATGTATGTATACACATATATTATATATGATCTATATCATATAGATATATCATAGACACATGTAGATCATTTATAATGTGTATATAATATGCATATATATCATATAGTATATGCATACACATAAATGTGTGTATGTGAATATGTGTGTATATACATATATGCATGTTTGCTTATGTGTGTGTGAGTATGCTGTTACTGAAAGAGTATTGAACCCAAGGCCTGAAGAAAGTGATTTGAGTAATTCACTTTGTGTCTGCCCCACCAGGCTTCAGTTTTCTATTCTAAAATGAAAGCCTTTGACTAGAATACCTCTAAGGTTTGTTTCAGTTACAATATTCTTTTTTTTACTCAGGTTTTCTAAAAATACCTAGCTTGAGGAAAAAGCTCATATATTAACACTTTTTTGGCAAGTGCAATTCCAGGGAAGCAGGAGCGAAGATAAAGAGAAATGAAGCAAGAAAGAAGAGAAAGTAAATGTAAGGGAGAGCATGAAGGAGCTGGTCATGCCTTCCTGATGAGCTGATTGCTACATTTTGCAGGAGAGGATGTGTGACTCACTGGATCTCCAGTGGGTCATTCAGGGGTAGAAGGAAAGAATTTATCTCCAACTTCCATCCGTGATTGGTCTGAGTGTGTTCCCATGGGTCATTAACAACCCTACACTTCTAGGTGGCACGTGCTTGCATACCAGGGTTCCTGCCAAAGCAGCAGGGCAGCCCTGGCAGCGAGTGGTGGGCGTTCGGCTCAGGGATGAAGTGAGGCACTGTCAGGCGGTGCTTGCGAGTGACATGAAGAGTCTGAAGTGGCCTCATGACTGTGGGAAAGCAGAACCCTTGTTAGGACCACCTAGACCAGACGCAGAGGCAGATCTGTGGAGACCCAGAAATGGAATCTAGTGTAAATGAGTAATCTTTCCATGGAATTTATGTCTCTGATATTTCTTCCTCAAAGGCATAAATTGCTAAGTCTGAAGTTGGTGGTGTGGCAAAGTGGAAATGATTTTGTATAGACTTGGCATTTTTTTCTTACAGAGCTCAAAGTACTTCATCATTAAATATTTTCTCTTTTAACTTGTCAGAAAGGAGATGTATTTACATTTTTCTCACTAAACAGCTGGGAAACTAAGATCTGGAGAGCAACGCTTTGTCTTGGATGCAGTGTTAATTCTGGGGATGAAGAAATGAAGTCCACAGGTTCCTAAGCCACAACTTGGCCAATGTGACTGCCTGTTAGCTCGCAGGCATGGTAGCCTGATTCCTTGTCAAACTTCCAAGTGACTTCAGCACTGCTGGTCATGACAAAGTCATCCTTGTAGCAGTTTCCAGAGTTGGAATGAATAAAATTTCTACCTCTATCCTGCCCAGACACAGAAATTATTTCTTTACATTTCTGTCTTACCTGCTGCCTATGAGGACAGGAGCCAGATTTTACGCCCTTACTGTCCTGAGTGGCTAGCACAAGGCCAGGCAATCTAGTAGATCCAAAAATGTTACCTGAATGAACAGAACTTAAACCTTTGGGAACAATTTAAATTTACTTTGGGGAAGAGTTTCTCAGTGATATCTCTCTATACCAGGTCACACCAATCCTGTAGCAACCAAACTTGCAGCCAGCATATAACTTGAGTATAGAAGTCCACTTAGATTTTCAGGTTGCTAAAGTTCTCATATTGTTAAAACTGGAATCAAGAAACAAAGAGGATAGTGATTTAGAAAATAAATATCTATGGTATCTCTAGTTGTTTATCGAAGGCCTATGATTGCCAAGAACTTTGCACATGTGAATTCCAATTCTCACACTACCACTGAAAGATGGATATGAATGTGCCTGTTTTACAAATGGGAAGATTTGGGAAAAGGTCAAGTTACCCACCTGCCCAAGGTCACACTGCCAGTGTGAGATGGAGTCAAAATTGAAAACTACGCCTATCTGCCATTGCTATTGTGTACTGATGCGTGGAAATAGGTGATGTATAACCAATTTAAGGTACAGGAGGCAGAGTCATGGGATGGAAAATCTGGGATGACTCTCTCTAGTCAAGGGCATTTCCCTGATTGGGCCACAGATGTCAAGAAAGAGGGAATCCTAGTAGCTGTGCAGGTGGTCTGTCATTTCTGAAGTTGAGATAAGAAGAGGCCGAGGGACTCTTCTTCTAAGAGCTGTGTTGTGTTCCATGGGAGGCAGGGAGCGCTTGCTGAGAGAAGAATGACCAGGGGCAGGAAAAATGCTGGTCATAAGACCAGAGCTGAGATAGGCAGGTCTGGACTTCCTCTCCCGCCCCTGCACTGGTGCCAGTCTATGCTTACTTGTTGTGATGAGAAAGAACAGTCCACATGCCAGGCCCTGGTTGTGGTAGTCTTTGCTGAGGAGCAGTGATGGCTGAGGAGATGCCAACCATTCTCATAACATAGCAGTCATATCCAGCTAGAGAAGACTAAAGGCTCCCAGCTTTTGCAGCACGTGGGATGAGACCAGTTTCCACCACAAATCTCCTAAAACCACAATATTCTAGCTCTTGGGTATGCTTAAGAGCCCACATCAGTAAGTGAGATGCTGTTTTCAGAAAGATCTATGCTCCAGGCTCCTAGCGCATGAATATTTCTGGCTCCTCCTATTTTCACAGAAAGAATTGAGAGAATTTATTTTGTTAGTCTTCATAGCATATCAAGAATTCACTAACTCAAACAATGGAAAATAGTAGAGGTATTTTTAGTTATAATTTTACTCAATTGCAGGTTCACAGAAACCTCAAGCTATTCAAGACAGATACCTGTCTTTTCTCTCTTTAACGATCATGATGTTTGGAAATACATAAGACGCAGGTGAAAATATGGCAAAGAGCCTGTCTACACAGTCTCATCACAAAAAACTTGATGAGAAAAGAACTGAGATATCTCAGGCGGCAGGATAAATTAACAAGGCTGAGACTGAGGCTCTCAGGCCCAGGCACCATGGCAACAAATGGAGTTGGGCCACACCCACTGTGTGACTGGGGACAAGTTACTTAACCTCTGTGGGTCTCAGTTTCCATGCCTGTTCAATGATGGTTAATAATACATACCCTCCAAGATTCTTGTGAGAATAAAAGCTATATTAAATGTCAAACCTTTTTTTTTTTTTTAAAGCACAATGTCTGGACATAGTAAGCTTATATTTATTCATTTATTAAATAAAATTGTTTTCGAGTACTTACTATGTGTCTGACAGTTTTCTATGTCCTTGGGCTATGTTGGACAAAAATCCTCACCCTTATGGCACTTACAGTCTGGTGGTAGGAGACAGTCAGGTCAGGTAAGCAATAAACGTAGTAAATAAGTAAAATATAGTGTGTTAAAAAGTGGGGAAAAATAAAACAAGAGGAAGTTCCTCCTTCCACAGCCTTTGTATTTCTGTGAAATCTGTTCTCCAATAATGAAAAGGAGAACCAGAAGGATTTGCCAGTGGGTTGGATGTAGAGCATGAGAGCAGGCAGGGGTCACTCCACCATCCATCAAGTCAGCCCCTTGCTCACCGTCCTCCAGGGCTTCCCAATCCAATCCCAGGCAGAGTCCAGTGCCCTGTTTTGATGACCAGGCCCTGCGGGATCCTTCCCACACTCTTGGAGCTCCTCTCCTGCCCTTCTCCCTCCCACTGTGCCTCCTTCCTCTTCTTCAAACACGAGCCAAGAATCTCTGTACCGCTGCTCCTCGATCTGGAAAGATCTTCCCCTAGATTTCTGCATGACTTACTCCCTCACCTTCCCAAGCCACTCCAGTTAAAATTCCACTCTCTGCACCTCCTATCCCACAGCCCTGCTTATTTATCTCCATAACACATATTGCCATCTGAAATATTACACACATTACTGTGTTGTTGTTGGTGGTCATCCTTGCTAAGATATAAGCTCCATGAGGCAGGAGGTTTGGCTCCAACTGCCTAGGACAGATATTTAGTAAGGGCTTAAGGTATATTGAATGATGTAATGAACTCATGAAATTAGATTGTAAATTTCTTGAAAACAGATTTTGATTCTAATTACTTTTGTATGTAGCATCTAATAGCAGGGTTCGCTAAACGGCTGTGGAAGGAGCAAATAAAGGGATGGATAAACATTTATGTCTGCATCAGGAAGAGAGAATGGGCATCAGGGAGGGATGGAGGAGAACTAGCCTTCCACGGATGAAGCTTCATGAAGGAGAATTCTCAGAAGGCCATGCCCCAACCTAGAGTCTAGCCAAGAGGGTTGATCTTATTACTCACATGAGCCTGAACCTACTGTGGGAGGCTGGTTTCAGCAAAACATTGGTAGAAACTTATTTCCACAGTGGCTTTAGTGTCATGATGCAGGAAAATTCTTCAGAGAAAGTATCTAGTTTAGGATAAATCTTCACATAAGGGATGAAGTCTGGCTTTTAGCTAGATAATGAGGAGCTGAAGTCATGCTCCAGGTCACTTAAAAGGTAATTCCCATTTGTTATTAGATTTAAACTTAGAACTGAGTGCAGCAAGATCGTATTTATGATCACCATCTGGGTGTGAGGAAGACAAAGCATATGGTATTTTGGTAGAACTTCTAGAACTGTATTAATTAGCAAGGATACCCTCAATTAGTCTAACTCATTAATTCTGGATTTACCTGCACAGGACACCTTCCTGGCTGAAGGATAGCAGGCCCTGGGAGTGTTATTTCACTGTCTCAACACTAAATTGGTTCTTCTGCTCCCAGCTCGTCTGCTGGGATTTCAGAAACTCTCTTTATTAAGAAACACAAGGAGGCATAGCACGTCTTGATGTACTCTGGAGGGCTTGGGCTGACCCGAAGGAGCCCCACATGGAAAACTGTGTAGTTGTCTGCTCCCAGCAAACTTCCCTATATGGGTCACTCTTTATTCTAGAATTACTTTCTACCTAGCCATCTCTGCAGGTAGCATCATGCTGCATCCCCTCCACCTGCTAATCACCTCCCTAATGTCCCACCACCTGCTGCGTACTCCCTGATGTCCCACGACTCACTGCAGGCTGTGCTACCTGCAAGGACACCAGCATACTCTCCAACAAAGGAATAGCGGAGGCACCTTCTCACCACCTGCCTCTCTCTGGCTTAGAAGAAGAAATCAGCAGATAATGAAATAAGGGTGTCATGGATCCTCTCCAGACAGTCTCTCATCCGGGAGTTTTCAATTCCAGTTTTCCCCATCAGGGAATTGCAGAGACCTTCGAAAGTCATTCAGTCTAAATCCTACAAGCAAGCAGCACTCACTCCAGAGGGTCTAAAAAGGGAGATTTTCGGTATGTAACTTGAACAGTCTTTCAAAATGTGAGCCTTTTCTTCTTCATCAGTATTTAGAGACAAGGGGAAGTGCTTCAGTCTTTGACATAATAACTCTCTAACCATTTTTTGGTAACCTGGACAAAATGGGAATTGGGTAAAGTAACAAATGTGAGTACTGGTTCTGCCAGATGCTTTGTGATATTGATCACTTTACTTACTCTACTCTGAACCTCAATTGCTGCATCTATAACATGGGGGTACTGTGTCATTCATTCAGTAAATACTTGTTGACTTCCTAGTAGACAGCAAGCTCTATGGTTGGTTACTGATAATAATAGCAGGTTTTACTGAATAATTATTATATGCCACGCATTGGGTGGGTTTTTTTTTTCTATTTTACATTAATTAAGTCATTTAATTTTCACTAGAACCTCATTAGCTAGGATACTACCTCCCCCATTCCCACTTTACAGATGAGTAAACTGAGGCATGGGGTGAAGTAACCTGTTGAAGATCAAGTGGTTAGATGGGAAACAGGCATTTGAACCTGGGATGTTGATTCCAGGTTCTCTGCAATGAGTTGGTCAACCACACTGCCTCCCAGGTGTTAGTGATTTAACAGTGGACAAAAACAGACTGGGAGCCTGATCTCATGGAGCTCACTGTCTTGTGAGGTAGACAGGCATTGAACACATCATTATAATAATAAATATGATGAATGTTCTGAAGAATGAAACATGGTACTGTGAGGATACCTCATTATGGCTCCTGGTCCCTTCTGCCCTGAAGGAGGGACACTTGGTCTGAGATTTGCAGACTAAGAGGTGTTCATCAGTTGACAGGGTAAGAGAATTCTAGGTAATGGGACCCATGTGTGCAAAGGCCTCATGGCAGAATGAAAATGGTGTTGGAAGAACTGAAGAAGGCAGTGAGGCTGGAATGCAGAAATCGGCTAAGGGAGGGGGCCAAAGTGCTGGAGAAGTGGGCTGGGGCCACTCCATGTAGGTCCTAATGTACCTGTTTAATGTTTTTGTCACAAGAGGAATGGCAATACATTAAAGAGTTTTAAGAAGGGCCCTTGATATGATCAGACGTCTGTGTTGGAAATAACCCTACCTTAAACATGCTCTGCAGATTAAAGATGAAAATCTTTTCAGACCTTGTACAGCGCTACAATATTAGTGGTTTTAATTAATGGGAATCCAGGTCACTCTTTCACCTGTGATTTTGCATCATCATAATGTCACCCCTTGGACATTCTGGGATTATGTCCCTCCTGTCAATCTAATACACCTGGAGTCAGGAGCCTTATACAAGGTGATTTAAGGAATGTCAGCAAATCAGACTGGACACAATGTTTCTCTTACTGAAACTACTGAAACTTGCACAACCTAAAACTTTCAGCATCAATGTCTGTTAATATGCAAATACTATCTGTTCAATACTACCATGTTGGTGGTTGATAAGATCACTTAAATTAGTGCTGGAGGCCTGTAGAAGTGTTGACCAGGATGAATAAAATTCTGGTTATAAATAGGGTGTAAAAACCTTAGAACAGGGGATGATGTCAAGACCAGCCAGGTACTGTCATGAGGAAAAGGTAAGCTTTATGCAAGGGATGCTGACTGAAGACAAGGTTTTCTTAATTAACAGGGACTGATCCTGCAGGGGAGCATGTACTGAAGACAGCCAGTTATTTATCAAACAACTGGCCCATAATAACTTCAAAATATAGAATTAAAAATTTTGATGCATTTTTGTCAGGGATGGGGGGATTTAGCAATTAACTCCAAATCTGCAGCCTTGCTGTACATGTTGATTCAAAATAAACTTTCAGGTGTACAAAAACCTGTAGACAGAGTAAATGACCATATCAGTATCTTGAGGGCAGAGATCACAGGTACTTCACTATGTATGTAAGCACCTGGCATGTGATCGTGTATGCTAGGGGGCTTCACCAGTGTCTCCTATGGGCTCCTTGACTTATGACTATGTGGAGTAATGCAATACGATGAGAACTTTTGCCAACAGCTGAGGAGTATTTCTGGAAAGGCAATGCTCCTGTACTGGGCCTTGAATTCTCCCTCCCTGCTGAACTCCAGGTTGCTCCATTCAACTCTCTTGGTCCCTCTGTCCTCATAGCAAGGGGGAGTACCTGGGGCATCCCTTCAGAAACCCTGCTAACTTCAATGCCTCTTACCTTGAGCTTTGACATCATCCACCACGGGGCATGGGGTCTTCACGATCACATCGCTTGGCCTGGAGCGCCGTCCTGTGTTGTCCACTCCCCACAGCGTGAACCTGGCAGGGAGTGGGAGGGCATGGTTAGCAGAAACAGTATGGCTGGAGACTAGATCTCTGTGGCCCTACTTCATGGCCCAGCTCTGCCTGGATGGGTGACTACAGACCCGGATACTCTCATCATCCTGGTTCACGTTTACTGCCACCATTCCAGGCAGAAAGATGCAGCCCAGAGCTCCTCACTGCTTCCTAGTGGGTCTTGGGTTGTAATTTGCTGCCGTGGGTATATTTTTTGGCAGAAAGCATCACGGCCTCAGGCACTGGTTCACAAAGTGGGGGTTCCAGACCAGCAGGACCAGCATTACCTGGGAAACTGGGAGCAGCAGACCCTAGCCCAGACCCACTGAATCAGAAACTCTAGGGATGGGGACTAGACCTCTGTGCTTTCCTGGGCCGTCCAGGTGACTCTGGTGCCTGTTAAACTTTGAAAACCACTCAGGGAAACAGTTTACATCTTTGGAAACGGATGGTCAGAACTTGGGTCTGAAGCCACATAGTTATAGTGAATGCCTGCGAAATGGAGATGATAATAAGACTACTTGTAAGCCACTATGAGAACGAAATGAGACAATAATGTACAGAAATACCTGAAAGATAATATGGTTCATGACACTACATATATCACATTAGTCCTCTTCAGTGCTGTGCCATGTGCAGTGAACCCAGAGGAATTCTAGGTTCTGCCACTAAGAAGGGAATCTGAACATAACCATGACCGTCAGCTCCAGTGTTTGCACCAAGGGTCTCTGATAACCAACCCAGTCAGTCTAAAGAAAATCACTGGCCGGGCGCGGTGGCTCAAGCCTGTAATCCCAGCACTTTGGGAGGCCGAGACGGGCGGATCACGAGGTCAGGAGATCGAGACCATCCTGGCTAACACGGTGAAACCCCATCTCTACTAAAAAATACAAAAAACTAGCCGGGCGAGGTGGCGGGCGCCTGTAGTCCCAGCTACTCGGGAGACTGAGGCAGGAGAATGGCGTGAACCCGGGAGGCGGAGCTTGCAGTGAGCTGAGATCCGGCCACTGCACTCCAGCCTGGGCGACAGAGCGAGACTCCGTCTCAAAAAAAAAAAGAAAATCATTAATGTTGCCTTTCTTGTCACTTTACTTTCTGCTGTGTCACCACAGGAGGCTGCGTTTATTGACAATTATTGATTTTCTTTCCTTTTGGCAGAGTTACAGGGAGGGAGAGAGGTGAAAAGGAGAGAGAGGCCCCGAGACACAGTAGTCCAGTTAAATGTCAGCTGGGCGTGGAACAGACACACTGGTGAAGTAGAAAAGATACAGATGATTGCCTAATGATACCAGCAAGAAATATGCATTTCTCTCAACAGAGAAAAAGCAACCATGGTCCACCACTCCCTCCCCACAAAGACATCCACAGAAACGTCAGTGTGAGAGCCTGTGTGCCATGATACATCATTTACCTTCTCTCTACTTTCTCCAAATTCTCATGCGAATCACGGGGGCTTCACACAGGCAGGTCCCATACCACCTGAACACTAGTCTGCTGGGACTCAGAATGTGATGACCTGCCTGGATTCAAGACACAGTGGGTTGGGCCACACCTGCTGACCTCCTGCAGGACTTCGGCCCCTCCTTGCTGTCAGACCAGGACCAAGTGTGCGAGCCTTCACTCCTGTCTGCAACACAGTGGCTCAATCCACTTCACTGGCCTCTGCCTCATCCCCTGTTCCTGAGATCTGATAAATGGTCTTACCTAGTACTCAAACCCAGCCTGACCCTGATTCCAAACCCAAGGTCTTCTCGCTCTTGTCTCCTTGCCATTCTTCCCCTCTGAGGTCAGAGGGGGCCCCTCGCACCCAGCCCCTACAGCTTCCCGGTGGCAATGCTAGGCTGGCTGGACCCATAGCAGTGGCAGCCATGAAATTTTCCATCATTTGGCCCCACACGCCATATGCTGATGCCTCATCAGCTTCTGGTACTGTTTCTAGAATTGCGAATGGGGCCACCAAACCCCAGCTGGTGTATCTGACCAGCCCTGTGTAGAGCCAGGTCTGTTCCTGGTTCAATCCCACAATCCAGTCTCAGGTCAGGCACCAACTCCCTCCTCTGTCCACCTGCTCTAGACCACCTTGACCTCCCTCTCAGGAAGGGCCCCAAAGGTGCAAGGACCAGAGGACTGGGCCAGGCCCATGCCCCAGCTCTGTGACCATGCTGGCCCGAAAGCATCAGCCTGGGAGAGAACGGGACTTCCTATCTCCTGACGCTGATGAGAACTCGCAGTTTGCTCTCCCTCTTCCTATAGGGCCTGCATCCCTGACTGTGTGTCTGAGTCTCCGTGTCTAGGCCCCTGCCCTGGTTTCCATTGCTGAGGCCCTGCCTGCCTAGTGCCCCATCCCCTGTCATTCTGGCCCTGCTCTGCCTGTTCCTGCCTGACTTCCAGAGCCCTGAGCATGGCCTTGGAACTCAGGGCTGCAGTCTGGCTATGTGCAGCTCTGGGCCACATGATGCTGCCTGCCATATGTTAAAAGGTCACCTGCCCTAGACCATTTGTGGCTGCATTCCAGCCACCTTTTGTAGCCCACCATTCCTTAACCCTGGACCTTTAATTTCTAAGTGTCCTTGGACTATGATAAGAAACATCCTAATTGGTTGTCAGATGGACCCCTTCTCTCTCAGTCCCCACCTCTTCCCTCCCCATGCTTGCCCAAGCTCTGCCTTGTGGCCTGTCTTGCTGTAAGTTCCAGCTAAACTGTATTGGATGCTGACCTAGGATGAAAATACCTGTCCTCACATTAATTCTCACATTACCCTGATGGGGCAAAATTTAAGTTCTCAAGCTCTTTCCACTTTGAGTAGTGTATTTTATTTTTAACATGAAGCAGGTATCAGAAAAGGAGATGCTTCAGTTAACCTTCCAAGGAGGGTTGGGGTTTGATCTAAGAGCCATTATTCAGTAGTCCCAAATCTCTCAGTCTTGGAGGGCCACTGAAAGAGCGGTCAGTTTATTTAACCATTATGGCCCGGGGAGCACTTTACACATTTCATGTGGAAATGCCTCGGCTTACCATTAGCGTTATCGTTTCTACCACTGAAGACTCAGCACCCTCAGAGGGTTAGATGGGATTACTGGGCAGAAGAGATAAGCCCTGTTCCCAGTTGGAGGGCTCATGTATAAGTGTATTTACTGCTTTGTCCAAAACTTCTGGGCTTCTTCCACCGTGCCTGGCTGGGATTGTTCAGCCCATGGCTAGAGACTTGGTGATGACCCCGACGCAGGCCGGTGTGCGTGCGCACCGACACAGAACAGCTTTGCTTCTAGAGGTGGGTCTTATAAGGCCTGAAATGCGATGTGAGTGGAGGACTCGTAAGCCCCTGCTAAGGACTGACTGTCTTGTCTGCTACTTTCCCACTTTCCTTCTCTGGGCATGGTGGTTTCTGCCCATCCCTCAGATTTGGTTCCCTTTTTTTCTGAATTATCTGTCTGCTGTCACACATCTGGAAAGAGAGCAGCTCTCCTGTGAGCATGCATTGTGATGATGGCGCAGTGGGTTGAAAGGCTCGTGAGTCACTTCCCTATCCTGGCCTCAGTTTCTTCATCTGTAAAATGAAGAATGCTGGACCAAACATACTTTAAGGTCTCTTTCAAGTAGGAGCTCTTCACTGTTTTTGTACCATGGATCCTTCTCAGAATAATGTTTTGAAAAGCATTAAATAAAATATACAGAGTGACAAAGGAAGCCAGCTAAGCAGAAATGCTGTTCCACCTCTGTGGATCTCAGGTGCAGAGCCAGCTCTCTGCTTTAATATGAGGTAATGAGGTCATGCTCTGAGATTCTCACAGTAACCTAGAGCAGTGGGGAGTAAGATGGAAGGCTTGCAGAACCCAAGCAACTAGCTGTGTGATTCTGGGGCAGATACTCCGTTTTCTTGCACCTGTTTCCTCAATTATAAAATGGAAACAATACCCCTAATCCCATAGAGTCAGAGAGGATTCTCAGAGACACTGAGTGTGAGGCACCCACGTGCATAGTCAGCACTCCATTAATGAAGGCCACCCTCCTGCCAGTTTATAGAAAGAAAACTTAGTTAGAGAAAGTTTAAGTGTCTTGCTTACAGCCATTTAGTAGTTAGGAACAAAAAACCAGGCTCGCAGCCCATGTATTCTCAACTCTTAATCCAGGCCTCTCTCCCTATCCCGGGGCTGAAGCGCAGCTCTCCTGGATCCTTCAGGGAGAGGAATGCCACTCCTGGCCTCCCACACGGCCCTCTTCTTGTGATCTGCAGCGCCACCTGGTGGAGATTTGCTGTTTCTTCCTTAATCCCCTGCATTGGCTCCAACTTTTCAAAAATCAGCATTCATAGTTTGCATTTTATAAGATGTAGGAGGGACATAATGGGAGATCACCAAAGACAGCTGGAGTGAGAGACGGTATTGGCCTCGGTCTCTGATCAGAAACGCAGCCAATCAGGCCAACATGAGGAGGGTCGCAGAGTGGGTAATGGCTGCACTCGTAATACCACCTCTTGTACATAGGAACTTTGGAATTCCTAATTAACAGTGTGACTTAGTCACAACTGAAGGACTATGAGTCTTTACTGTAAACAATAGTTCAAGTTTCACTGAGTTTGAGATGCTTTACAGCAGATTAGGTGGTCTGCACTCTCGAATCCTTGTTCCTTTCACCCGCTCCCCTCCAATAAAGGGGCCACAACTGCCCCCCATCAAAAGGGCCAAAGAGAATCATGGCATTGGTGGAATCACCCAAAAAATGGACCAACATGGTCTTAGTATTCTCATCTGTGTCTATATATACTGTCGAAATCCTCTAGAATGTCACTTGTGTTTATGTACTTTACTTTCATCATGCATGGCCCATAGCAACATCCCTTTTTCCTATACTGAAGACATTCAGCCTGAGCACTGAAGTTCATCTTGCAATCAATGCCACTCAAATTTCTAGTGCTTTTCATCTCTGAACTCTTTAACTGTAGAAATAGAAATGATTTATTCTGGAAACCTTGACTCTATTCTCGTGACCTCCTCTGCAAACTGTTAAATGTTTTTCATACTGATGGGGTCATGAAGTCCTACAACAACATCACTATGAATTCTGCCTTAGCACCCAAATTTTTCCATCAAGATTTAGATTCTATCATTATCTCTCCTTTTCTGGCATCTTTTACATCTCTGCGTCACAAACATTTTACAATTGTTTCCAGAGCACAGGGAGAAATGGGGAAGAGTTCACAGAAAGAATAGGGTCATTCCAAGGGCCATGATATAGTTCACTGCATTTCTTTGAAGAAAAATGCTGCCCATTTCTAACCTTTATAAATTACTTCAATGCCATCGGAGCTAGCTAGCTTTCCAAAGCGAGTTCTTGGTATTCTATGCCTTTCCTCAAAAATGACTCCTTGGACTTAGAGCATTCTATCTTTCCAGTCTCACTTTCTTCCTTTCCCTTTTACTCACCATCTGCCTCTGCCCTACTAGACTACTTGCTACTCGCCTTCATGCTTCTTCACCTTTGCTTTTGCAGTGTCCTGAGCCTAGCATACCCTTTCCAACGTGACTCTGTCGGTTGAAATTCTACACAACACAGTTTAGATGACATCCACTCTAGTTAGAATTAATCACTTCTTTCTTCTCTTTTACAATTTTTTTTTCATTTTTTGCTTTTCTATCTACATTATTTAATTCTGCCTTAAGTCAAAGTTAGTTTTTTATATTTTTCCACTCTATGTTGCAAACTCCTCAAGGGACAGGACCGTATTATCTCTCTAGATCCCCCCACTCCAGTGCCTAAGTACTCGAGAAGATTCTCTATAATGCCACCTGGGATAAGACTTAAGAGACTCAAAATATTTTACTGAGACTCTAAAGGAACTCAAGTAGTAAGAAGAAACCAGTAAGAAGCCTTGGGACTGTCAGGGTAAGGAGTCACTATGTAGGCATGTGTTACTCACATGTAAATGGTGTCAGGTTCCAGGCATCGTATGATCAGAGAGATGGTGGTGAGCTGCTTGTCCGGCACCTGAGACGGCATTGCACAAGGAGACTTTGCTCCAGAGATGATGTCATCCACAAAGCTCAGCACTGTTTCTGCCCAGAGGAAAAGGAATGGAAAAGGCATGAGAAACAATGATGGCCAAGCAATGAGGAGATGGAGTCAACTCAGTGAGAACTTAACATGACAATGACTTGGTCCTCAATCTCTAGGGTAGAGAAAGGAGGCCTAGAAGGAATGGCCTTTTCTATTTCATATTTAATCACTCAGAGCCATTTGTCTAGAGTTAGTTCAGACACAACTAGGGCAAGAGGTACACATCACATCTGAGGGCTTTTTTTTTTTTTTTTTTTTTTTTGAGACAGAGTCTAGCTCTGTCGCCCAGGCTGGAGTGCAGTGGTGCGATCTTGGCTTACTGCAACCTCCGTCTCCTGGGTTCAAGCAATTCCCCTGCCTCAGTCTCCCGAGTAGCTGAGATTACAGGCACGTGCCGGGGTTTCACCATGTTGGTGAGGATGGTCTCGAACTCGGCCTCCCAAAGTGCTGGGAATACAGGCGTGAGGCACCACGCCCGGCCTGAGCGCTCCTTTATAAAATGTTCTTGGCATGGACAGAGAAAGCATTCTGGTCAGTGGCCCCTACTATACCTCAGCAATACCTGTGCACATCAGGCAAAGGGCCTTGGAAGAAGCAGTAGGCAGCTCTCTATGCCTGAAGGCAGCTGTGTGCGTCTCTAACCCTCAGTGGCAAGCTCACCAGAAGCTGTTTATTTTGAATTAGATTGTTGGTGCCATCATCCTGCTAGTGACCACATCCCATGCATAAGTTTTTGGGATTATGAATGTTGACCTTTCACTGTGTGCAGGTAGTGAAATATTAAGGCAAGGAACATTTTTCATGGGGTGTTTCCATTCAGTTAAGGCTTCCCTCTTCTAGCTGGACCTGAGAAAAGCAGTTTGCTTCAGGAAAAGACATGGGCCAAACACATCTGTGTGCACATGCTTTTGCCTGGAGGGAGGTTATTAGCAAAGGAATTTTTTTTTTTCTGTAATCACGGCAGTGGTTAGCAGAGAATTGTTTCCTAATTGTGGGCTAGGATAACTAGTGTACTACATTGTTGTTTCTTTGTGAGTGTGCCTACAGGCAATGAAATGGACACCTCTTTTATAAACAAAAAGCAAAATCAAAACAAGGCTTTGTCAGATGCTCACCAGGCAAAAACTCTTAAATGGACAAGATGACTGCTGCTTGGAAGAACAGCTGCTTCTCGGAGAAGCAGAACAGCTTCTTCTTCTCCCTGCTCCTCCTGCACTGCCCTGGGCTACTGGGGACCTGGAGCAAAGCCATGACGCAGGGCATTTTTCTCTGTTTTTAGTTCTATCACCTTGGATCAAGACAAGCCCATGAGGTAGAAGGTGCTCACCTGTCTCCACTTTGGAGTGGTCCATCCTGTCAGTGACTTTCTCTTGACGGAGGAGGTAATCTACAATCTGCACCCCGATTGGTGGCTCTGAGTGTTCCCACTCCAGGACCACAAGAGTGCTGCTGGGCTCATGAACCGTGGAGAGTCTCAGCCTGTGTGCAGATGAGAAGGAACATGAAGCAGGGACACAACTGTGACTCACTTTGGGCATTGACTACCTCAATTGTGATACTGTAAACTTTTCTTTCCCAACCAACTGCAAAAATGATGTCTTTGAGGGCCTGTCTCTTTCAAAAGATAGTAATGTTTTTGAGGACTCTTGAGATCTAAGTTTTATGTATTAAATGCCTGTTACATATTATAAACTCAGCCAATAAGTGTAAATAAATAAATCAGTAGGTGAGTCAAAGATGAATGAATGTCTGCATATTACATGGGTCAGAGGATAGGGCTTTTGGAGTAGTACCTTTTATATGCCTGGAAAAATCATAATTTCTAGATTTTCTCTTGAAAAATATCAAGAAAGTATGTGTATACTGCTCATATAAAGACATATTGAAGGTGATGTCCAGAATCTCAAATTAATAAGGCCACAGTTGGTTTGGCTTCCATAACCTTATCAGGATCTGCCCTGCCAGTGGGGGAAACCCCAGCTTCCCTTCTTGCTATGGAAACTAACCTATCCTTTTATCCATGCCATCTGCTAGCTGGACCTTGGAACAGGTTCAGTTTGGAAGTAATATTCATAGGGGGCTTTACTGGACAAGAGAAAGTTGAACACATGTCAAGTTCTCCTTGGAGTGATGACCTCTGCCTGCTTACCCAGATTCTGATTTCAGTTTCTGTCTTTGCTCTTGGGTTTCTGTGGATATCCTGGTTCCTGATTCCAGCCTTTCCTTGTTTTTCTCACTTCATACTCTCCTCATTCTTTACAAGTTGTCCACATTTACCACTGTCTTGCCTTGACAGCTCATACCTCTCTGTACCTCATAGAAACTTAGTAATCCTTGTTGGCATTCACTGCTATGGATCTCTTAACTGTCCACGTGGCTTCAATTCACAGCCACCTTCTTATTTCTTGTATGTGCCTCAGGTTTCCCCTCTTTCTTCCAATTCTGTGTTTCTTTCAAGACCATTGGATTCTGGGAATGTTCCCCATTCCTGCTCACTCCAGCCTCCCTCCCTTACAAGTATTCCTGCCATTTATCTCATCCTTGGTTCCCAGATCTCATGATCACTCATATTCCTGACCCTCCTTTCCTCTGCTCAGCTCACAGGTGCCTGTCGGTGGTCTCAAGGATCACTGTGCAAGGTACTAAGAATGAATGACACCAAACCATGTGCAATCTTGAATTTTAATTCAATAGACATTTGTGAAGCACCCATTTGTTGCTGGGGATGCAGTGGTACACAAGCCCATCCAGTCCCTTCTTTCATGGAGCTTAGTGAACAATAGAAGCATATAATTATACATGTGATTATAATAATATGTGATAAGAGTTTCAAAAATAAATTATAGTAGGCTGTGGGCACAAAAGTAAGGAATTCAACTAGTGGGAAAATAATACAAAACACATGCTCTTCTGTTAGTGAAGGAGTGCATAGTTTGCATATGACATTGAAGATGGAATAGACCCAAAACAGTGCAGATATTGACAAATTCATTAATTAGAGTCATATGCAGAGTGCTAGTTTGAAAAAAAAAAGCATTAGGAATATTAAGTAAGTTAGACTTCTGAGAACACAAATTCTGTGAAAATATGGACTAAACCCAGTCTCTTGTGAGAAATAGAAGCGTATATGATTTACACAGACTTGTGTAAAACTAGAGTATATTTTCATTTCCCACTGAAATTAAGGTTTGCTACTGAAGGAGGTGATCAGTTGTCAAGAAAAGGAAACTCTTAAATAGACATTTACTGTTTATGAAAATTTAGCCCAATTTAATCTTTTGCAATAAGATCTAGTAAACACAGGTTTAAAAACAAAATAAGCCCTAGGACATTATGGCTGGATCTTGTGTCCACCTGATAACCATTTGGTAGCTTCAGTATTGTTTCAGAGTTAGCTCTCTTATCTGGTGAATTAGTCTAACAGCAGCAGTTCTCCTAGCAGCTCCCTTTATATTAAATGAAAGAACTTTTATTAATAATGAGCTTGATTCTCTTTTAACTCAAGAAGTCCAAATTGTGACTATGAAGAACAGGAAGCCAAAAGTTGGTGGATCTATAGCCAAAGGCTGTACGTATCTAACACCACCTACAGAGAGAAGGAAGACTTTGGACAAGAGAAGAAATTGGCTTGTAATGACCCTCTAGCGCTGCATTCTCCTCTTTCTCTGATTTCTTCTTGCTCTGTCCTGGTCCTATAGTGCCTACCCGCACCTGCATGAAACAGGCCTGAGGGCAGCCTCTCCATTGCTGGTTTCCTAAGTGGTCTGTTGATCCTGCCTACTCAGCCTTCCACTTTTGCAGGTCCTGATCCTTACTTTAGGATTTCTTTGCCTTACCAGCCCGTGGGGTCACTCTCTTCCAGCTTGTCCTGCCAGCACTCTTTATTAGATACAATATTCCTGTGGCTTCAGTCCCATGGCAGATGCCATATTAGAGGCTACAAGGGATTCTTGTCTCAGGTCCCAGCCCTCAGCTTGGCCAGTTCTGTTTAGTCTTCCATTGAGGGGAAGGAAATTGGGCAAGTCCATTCTCAGACACCTTTGTAGCACTTCATCCTCTTCACCCCTCAAATGCAGACCCTCCTATTGTTCATCCCCAGCCCTCTGCTCTTCCCACTTGATTCTTGTTCTGAAGCATTCTTTCTAATAGCTGTGGTTTCATCTCCCATTTCTCTGGGGTTGACTGAAATCTCATCCCTAGTATTTACTTTTTTGCAGAGCTCCATCTTTCTTTTGGCACAATGAACATCCCCATACACTCAACTACCCGACAGCTCCAAGGCAAGCCCAAATGAAACTGGCCTCCTCCTCAAACCTGCATATTCTTTTATTCTTCTTTGCTCACTGGTGGCCTATTCATCTTCCCAGCCACCAGGGTTAGAAGCCTTAAGTTCCCTTTCCACTTATCCTTTCTCCTCACCACTACTTCACTCAGTCACCAAGCCCTGTTGGTTCTACCCCAGACAATCTCTCAATTTTATCCTCTCCAATTTATAATGGCCAAGAACATGCCTCTTCGCCAATTCTGCTTCCTGCTCTACCACTTTGGAAAAATCATTCAATCCATTTGAATGCATTTTTTTTTTTTTTTTTGTCTATTAAATGAGCAGTATCTAACTGCTCCATACAATGCCTGGCACCCAGTAAGTGTTCAATGAGTGGTTATGCTGTTGGTCTAGTTAAGCTCTCAGTGTAGATCTCTAACTTCTTCCGTTACAATGGCACTTTTCTCCCCATTGTCTTCTAGATATGCTGTCCGACTTTCTCCACCTTCAAGGAGAAGTTCAAGTGTCACCTCCTCCACAAAGCCTTCACCACGGCTTCAGTTCAGACTTGACCATTCCCTCTTCACACTTTCTTTAAATGCCACTCGTTAACACTTGTCACACCCTTTCTTCTATCAAACCATCTGTGCTGCCTCCCCTGGTAGACTGAAAACTCTCTGAAGGCAGGTATTGTGTCATATTTTTCTTTATGTTTCCCAGTACCCAGCCTATTTCTTTGCAAATAGTAGACACTCAGTATTTGTTTCCAAAATAATGCTGAAAGAGAGAAAGAGAACCGTACACAGGCTGCGGGAGAGGTGCACAGGTGGGGAGTCCATCAGCTCCAAAAGCAGTGGAGTCACATCGACACCAGTCCTCGATGACATCTCCAGTCCCGGAGCACCAGAGAGAGCTCATGGTAGCCTCCTGCAAGAGCTGCGTGAGAGAACAGGGAAAAGATTGAGCGTTGAGAAGCCAGGGCTAGGCCATCAGAATCAAGAGGCAGAGTGTCAAGGATCTGCATGGCCCTAAATTACTTCCGGCAGCAGGTTGTGTGGCCACTTTATCACTGTGGAGTCTCAATTTCTGATTCCAGGAGATTGTTTCTGGGAAGCCTGAACCTCTTAGAACCTCTAGGGTGTCCCTCTCCCTTTACCGTAACAGTTCCCCCTTGTGGTAACTGGCTGCCACTTTGGGAGCAAGTCATATTCCGCCCTCCATCTGCCTCATATGCCACTCCATCATTCCACAACTTAGGCTCTAGAAAAAAATGATGCCTCTACCACACATCTTCTGGGTGGCTACTCTTCCCTCCGCCCAGAGAATTAGCCTTTTCCCAAATGCCTCTCTGTGCATCCTTATCTACCTGCCCCAGTATTCCCTTTGCATTCCTTCAGCATGCTTTCTAACCTGCTTACAATATTTTTGCAATGCTGCCTTGGGTTGTGATTAGGCATTAGGAATTTCTTTCTTAGTAAATCATGAACAGGAGAAGCAATGTGACACACAGGCTAAGAGCTGGGCTCTGGAGCTGTCGGCCCTGAGTGAGAACTCTCACTTTGCCAATCACTGCCATGTGACCTTGGGCAAGTTACATAAGCTCAGTTTCCTCAATAATAAAATGGGATAAAAATAGCACTTTCCTAATAGAGTTGCTGTGATAATTAAATATAATAATATATGCCAAATGAAATAATGTATGCATAGTACCTGGAACACATTAGTCACCAATAAATGCCAGCAATTATTATTGTCTTTGAATAACAGGGTTGAGTCTTAGGTAGAAATTTGTAACCAACATAGAACCTAGCAGAATTCTTTACATGCAGAGGGTTCATAGAGATATTTACTTTTAAGTAAAAGGACAGAAGAATAAAATTAGACCAGCGAAGTAACAGAACCCGTAATAGGGCCAGACCCTGGTGAGGACGTGGATCCTGATGGAGTACTGACCCTTCAGCGGGGCACTGCTGCCTCAGCCCCATCCCAAGGGGAGGGAGAGGGTGGGACTTGCTGCAGGGAGCATGGCTGGTCCAAGCTGACCAAGGTCAGGACTTTCTCTCTGGGTGAGCCCAACATCTGCAGCTGTGGCTGTTTCTTATGATTCTCTTCTCTTTGTTTCATTCTCACCACATTCACATCTAATCCGTGAATTAGAAAAGTGAAACCTAGCTATCCTTGAAAATTTTAGACCAAAGAATTCAAAAGAAAAAGAGACAAAGGGAAAAAAGGAGATAACTCTACAAAAATCAGAATGTCTAAACCTAAAGCCAGCAGCCTATGTTCCATTCTTTCAGAACTTTACATAGGCTACCTTAGGTTAGAATGGTTAGAATAAGGGTCCATCCTGCCCCCTCTCCGGATTGGAAGACTCTAGGAAACAGAAACCAATAAATGAGTATAACTATCATTTATGCAGAGATTTATAATTTACAAGGCCCTTTTCGATGCTAACACTTTGATGAATGGTTATCATGATTTACAGTGGAGAAGACTGAGAGTCAAAGAGGTGAGGTGACTTGCCCAGGGTCACAGGCTGGTGAACAGGGCAATGCCAGAACCTGAGTTCAACATGACTCACTGGACATCTTAGGCTCCCAGCATGAAGCCTGGTGCATATGCGCCCACTTTATGCTTTGCCTGACTGATCCAAATTCGAAATTAAAAGGTGCATTGCTTAAAACTAGGAAAACAGACGTTCTTTGAGATAGGTAGAATAAAGGCAACATTGTGACTACTGCCTTGCACAGCCTTCAATCAACAATTATTTGCTAAGCACCTGCAAGGGGCCATTTTCTACGTGAAGCATTAAGGATATGAGGATGCACAAGACACCTGTGGCCCCTGTCTGCATAAATCTTAAAGTCAGATGACAAACAAACAAGCAAAGTTACAATAACCAAATCACCACACCTGTGGTCAGAACCGCAAAGGAAAAGGTTGAGCTGCATATGGTGGCAAGAGAGACAAGGAAGAGTAGATAAGCTCACAGAGGGGTACGCGGAGGCCTCTATGAGGGTGCAACTTTTTATCTGAGCTCTGAGGGCTGGATCAAAAGTTATTTACTCATGAAAGTTGAAGCAGTGTTCCAGGTTGAAAAAACAATGTCAACAAGACCAGCCTGGATGGAACTTGACTTCTAAAATCAATGGAAAAAAGGTGGGTCTCTCTGTAAAAGACAGCCTGAGGGAGAAAAGACATTCTCAGCAAGCAGGAGGGAGACAGGGCTGAAACACAGAGGCCTGGTGTGTTGTGGTGAGGCAGGCAGCCACATTTCAAGACCACTGGTAAGTAATTGCAGTGTTTAAAAGAGTGGAGCAACAGGATCAGATTTTCAATCCAAAAGAGAAAGGACAAATACCTGTGATGACAAATATGCTAAATGTCATTTTGCAAAAGCTTTCACTCTCCATCTTCGATTCACACCACTGCATAAGAGTTCCTACTCTGGGCGGGGTGTGGTGGCTCATGCCTGTAATCCCAGCATTTTGAGAGGCCGAGGCGGGAGGATCACCTGAGTTCAGGAGTTCAAGACCAGCCTGGCCAACGTGACAAAACCTTGTCTCTACTAAAACTACAAAAAATAAGCTGGCCATGGTCGCGGGCACCTGTAATCCCAGCTACTCAGGAGGCTGAGGCAGGAGAATCACCTGAGTCTGGCAGGCAGAGGTTGCAGTGAGCTGAGATCATATCACTGTACTCCGGCCTGGGCAACAGAGCAAGACCCTGTCTCAAAAAAACAAACAAACAAACAAACAAACAAAAAAGAGTGCCTACTCTCTGAATCCTGGGCTGCAGGTAACTGCAAACTGTTGGATGAGGATAGAAGAGAGGAATTAAGAAGGAACCCATTTGGAAAGAAAGAGAAAGGGAAATTATCATTTGTCTGAGTATCTACAATGTACCCAGCATTGCATAGGGAATCCACATTTGTTATCAGACTTAATCCTTATTCCGGGAAAGAAATAAAATTTTCCAATTTTTGTTATTGTTATCTCCAAGGAGAGTGGTTGAACTTCAAGCTAAATTCATCTATCCATTCATTTATCTATTTATGCATCTGTTCATTCATTTATTTAGCAGAAAGCGAACTATGCATCAGCCACTTGCTAGGCACTGGGATTCTGGAGAAGAAAAACATCCTCATAGTCTAGAGGGGAGGAAACAACTATGTCAACAGCTGCGATAATAGGTGATACATGCTGTAAAAGATGTAGATACAAGTCGGGCATGGTGGCTCACGCCTGTAATCCCAACACTTTGGGAGGTCAAGGCTGGTGGATAACCTGAGGTCAGGAGTTTGAGACCAGCCTGACCAACATGGAGAAACCCCATCTCTACTAAATATACAAAATTAGCCGGGCATGGTGGCACATGTCTGTAATGCCGGCTACTTGGGAGGCTGAGGCAGGAGAATCGCTTGAACCTGGGGGGAGGAGGTTGTGGTGAGCCAAGATCGTGCCATTGCACTCCAGCCTGGGCAACAAGAGCGAAACTCCATCTCAGGGAAAAAAAAAAAAAAAAAAACAATAAAAAAACAAAAAGATGTATATACACACACAATGGGAATTACATGAAGGGATACTTGGGTTGGCCTAGGAGTGTAAGGAAGGGCTCTTGGCAGCTGGTGATATTTGAACTGAAACTGAAGTAACAGCAGGACTTTTCCAATGGCAGAAATGTGGGCGAGAACATTCTTGGGACAGAGAGTTTGAAGTCTGAAGGGCCTTATGCAGGAGAAAAAATGTGTTTGAGGGAGTAGAAAGAGTTAAATTTTGGAGTGCAGAGTATAAGATATAGAGTGGTAACAACCTAAGTAACTGAAGACAAAATTGGATCATGAATTGCCTTGTAATGATGTTCTGAGGACATTAGATTGTATTCAATAGATTCCTGTGGAGCCATTAAATTACTTTGATGCCAAATTATCCAAAGTCCATATTAGATATATAATTCTGGGTGGTCTGTTAGGGAGACCAATGAGGTTACTTTAACAGGATAGTAGCCTGATATCACAAAGGGTATCAGAAACAGGTTGTGATGGGGGTATCATAAAAAGAGAATGAATTCAAGAGATATTTGTGGCTCTTGGTGACAAAACGGATGCTGGGAATGATGAGGAAATTCTAAGAAGTGTCCCTAGTCTCCAGTTCAGGCAACTTAGTGGAAGACAGTGCCATTCACTGGGATGGCCACACAACAGGTATTAGTTTGTGCTGGAAGATGATGAGTTCAAATGTGTTGGGTTTGAGATACCTGGTTCATTATATGGTTTGACCTATTTGTTGGTTTCTTTATGATATTCACAGATTAGACTGAAATATAGCATCAGAGATTATTTAGCTCAACAGGAGGACAATGAGACCAGCAAAGGTCAGAAAATGGACCCAACGATGCTCCAGAATAGAAATAAAAACATACATTGAATTATACTCTAATGTCATGATTTGGCACTCCTCTACTTCTCAGCTTCTTCACTCATCATCTCCACTCTTTAGGAAAGGGCAAAATTAGAAAGAAAAACAGAACGGCGGATGGCAAAGACAAAATATGTCTAAGGAAGAAACATGACAGTGACTAAAGTCCAGCTAGGACCACTTGTCTATGTGTTTAGAAATTAAAGAGTTCAAAAGACGGCCAGATGGAAAGCATTTCTCAACTCATCTCTTAAAACTGGTGCAGGGAGAATGGGAAGGGCCTGAGGTATGGCCAAGTAGGGGATCCAGAAAGGGAGTTGCTAAAGACAAACTTCCTTCAGCTTCCCCATTTTGCTCGCAATGCTCCATAGAAAACACGATGCACTCTCTCATCTCCCAGCATGCCTGCTCCATTCTGCAGCTCTGCATGTCCTGTCGCAAGGATGGTTTTGCATTAGCTCTCTGATCCCACTGCTCCCAGGCAAGTGGTCTGGGAGCTCTTAGGGTATCAGCAGCAGCAGCCTTGAGATAAAGAGGGGCAGGTAACGGGAGAAGAAGAGGGCTGGGCATTGGCTTAAAGACATTGCAGGTCTGGGTTTCCATGGTGACCCAAGCCCTCTGCCTTTCTTTATCCTTTCAGACCCATCCTTCCAAAGGTCTCTTTTCTCCCACTCCTCTTCCCATAGCCACCTTTATCAGAGTGAAGACAAATGTGTAGGCCACGAGAACAATTTATCATTTTGCTCCTGTGAAAAACCTTATTTTCAAACACGCAGTGAAATATCTGTGGCAGAGGCGGGTAGGCGAGAGAAACACACACACCTACAAAATCCTTCCTGTTGGTCTGAGCATTACCTATGAAACAAACACCAGGTGTTCCTTAAGGAGAAAACAGAAAGCAATTATCACCCCACCTGGATGGGCACACCTCTCAGGCAGGTAAGCAGCTCACTGCTGCGACTCCTGCTGCCTTGTCGCCTTGTCCCCAAGGCTGCCTTTGCCATAGTTCCAGAAGTCCCACACCCAGCATCTCCTTGTTTTTACTTTTGTTGTTGTTGCTGTTGCTACTGCTTTGTGTTTAGACTCACTCTGATCTCTATGTCCTTGAGGAGGTTGGAGAGCTAGGAAAGGAGCTGAGCTACGGCCTCTGACACAGTTCTCCAGCCCTTCTTTTTGGTTCCATACATTTTCTCCTGGCATCTTTGGAAAGGGAGAGGCAGAGGCAAAAGAGGAGTGGTTGGGAAATGTAATGGCCCAGCAGCATAATAGAAAAGCAGAAAGATCTGCCTGGATGTGGTGTTTTGTTCTTAGAGCCAGAGTGATGGGCAGGAAACCAACCCCTTCCAGGCTGAGGCTGCCAGATTCTTCCCTTTGCAACCTGTGCCCGATATGCTCCTTCTAGTCCAGCTGCAGCTGGTCCAGGATAAGGGGTCAGGGAGGGAAGCTGGCCCACCTCCCAAGCCAACCAGAGTGAGGCAGAGCTGAGCATCCTCTCACAACTGTCCCCAGGGCATGAGGGTTCTCTGAACAAAGACTTTGATGATGGCAAATGTTGTGCCTCCCTACTTGCTTCCTTCCAGCCCTTTGTGTAGGGCTCAAAGCCCTACACAAGTGCTCAGTTGTGACTCTTGAATCATATTTTCCTGGGTGTTGTAGATGTAATGATTTGACTTAACATGCAAACATGCAAATGTAAGCAAATTAGGTGCCCAGATTAGCTAAACAAAAAGCTTCACTATCTATATTGTAGTATGGCCCTCAACCGCACCCTGTCACTTCCTCACACCATTTGAAAAGCCCTCTGTTGTGGTTGACGCCTCCCAGAGCCAAGAGTCCCAGGCCTCTTACCCTCTGGGTCTGGTTGTTGGTCACTAGTTCATAGATGGGGGCTGCTTTGGTCACCTCCAGCAGAACCGGCTCAGCAGGGGTGTCAGGGCTGGATGTCACATGACACAGGGGGCAGGACGAGGGGCATCGTCCCTTGCTCTGGCACTCCATGCGGACTCCGGCCGCCATGCGCTTGGTGCCGGAGTCTGACAAGCTCGCGATATATTCTGGGAACGTCAGCACCTTGGGGTCTCTTTCCCGCTCCTCAGACTCATCGGATGGGGAGTTGCCTGCAGACACAAAATGGAAAGAAACAGTGAGGGAGTCAAAACAGTAAGGACTAGCATGACCTCATGGCCCCTGAGTGCTGGGGTCCAATCTTTGGGATCAGAAACAGCTACTGAAGGGGTAATTCTGTGATTTTGCCATCCCACTTAATTTGGAGCACCCAACCTCCCAGTGACACACAGAGTTGGAAATGGCCCTTTTCAGTGAGAATCTAGGCTGTTCCTTTTCTGAGAATCATCAGCTCCACTGAATCTCTAGAGAGATCGGGCTCTGTGCTGATGACCTCAGTAAGAACACAAATCATAACAATGGTTGTTCTATGACTCAGTTTCCTCATCTATGAAGTAAAGATGCGAATAGTACCACATCTAGCATTGGGTAATGAATGAATGGCAAATCCTTTTATAAAGCACATAACACTATGGCTAGTACATGGCAAACCATCATCATAACAGTTTTAATTATAAATATAGCTAAGATTTAGAGAGCCTGTACTATAAAAGTGAGATCCTTTCAAGGTCTACTTTAACCATTATGACAACTCTCTGCATGGAGTTCTATCATTACACTCAGTTTACAGATGAGGAAAATGAGGCCAAGAGCTTCAAGGTCACACAGCTAGTAGACTGTGAGAGCTGGGGTTTTAATCTACTTTTGTCTGATTCTTAAGTCTTTTAGGTCAGAGAGGAAGACAGCTAGAACTCTGTTTCATTATTAATCAATGTATTGAAGATGGAAAGGGAATTTTGACTTTTTCAAAAAGATTTGCCCTCCAAAACTTGAGAGATGGGTCCACATCAATTTTGTTTGTTGAGTAAAGGATAGTTAAAGAATCTTTTTGTCTACTTTGGTAACAAACATAGGAATTGCCTGCCAGAGAATAATGGTTTGTTCTTTATACAAGAAAGCACTGCTTGGTATTTCTCTTCCCAGTCCTCATGATTGTCCATTTAACTTATTAATTCTAAAGGAAGATCGAAGTAGTGTTTGCTGACAAAAAAGCACTGGGTTTCTGAGATTCATCCCTCCTTTTTGCACAGTTGCAGTTCTGAATGTGAAACAGCTTCAGAGAGACCACTAGGCTTTTGGACATCCTGGGTATATACAGAACATTCATTCTGGCCCTCTCAGACTCATGAAGAATGCAAGAGATGATGGGCTGAACCTTTGGAGGCACTGGTTGGAAGGATTTTTAAAGTGGTTCCAGAAGGTGATTGTAGAGATGACTCATTGACTTTATAAAAGGGTTATCTCTTATGGGGTCCAGGGAGCTCTTTGCGATTCCCTTCTTGTTTGCTATGTAATATGAGCCCATTTAGAAACATCACAAGGCATTTCAGCATTGTTGTTTCCCAGAGGAAACAAAGAGGAAGTTTTACCTAGCACGTTAAGGCAAAGGACTCCCTGACTATAAATATGGCATGTAATTCATCACATACTTGCATTTTGTTTAATAATTGACCCAGAGCCAAGCTCAAGCCCATCCTAGATTATAAGAGAACTGCATAACTACTCACACCAAAAACAAAAATGATGCCTTCAAATAGAACTAACCCTCAAATCACTTCACCCATGGGTAAATCTTCACTGACATGGAGGTTTATGCAACCCAGTCAACCACGTGGCTACCAGTATTTGCAAAGTGGCCACAAGCTGACCCAGGACTCCCCTCCTCCAGCCCCTGGCCAGGCCCCCAGTCTTTTCCAATATATTGTATGGATTGGGCAGGAGCGAGTGCGGGTGGGGTGAGGTCTTTGATTCCTGGTGTGATTTCTGGACAAACAGCCCTTCATTAATGCCTCATGAAGTTTCTAAATGGGCTCATATTACATAGCAAACAAGAGCAAAATAGCAGAGAGCTCCCTGCATCCCATAAAAGAGAGCTCTTTTTGTGAAGTTGACGAGTTGTAGCTCATAATCACCCTCTGGAACCACTTTGCAAATCCTTCCAACCAGTGCCTCCAAAGATCCAGCCTATCAAGCATCATGTTCTGCATCTGAGAGGAACAGAATGAGTGTTCTGTGTGTGTCCATCATTCCCCAAAGCCCAGCGGTCTCTCTGAAGCTGTTTCATGCAATGTATGGAAAAGGGCTCAAGCATTTCAGAAACCCAGGGCTTTTTTTTCAGTAAACTCTACTTCATTAAGAAAGTAAGTAAAGGGCGAATGTGGTGGCTCACTCTTGCAATCCCAGCACTTTGGGAGGCTGAGGCAGGTGGATCACGAGGAAAAGAGATCGAGACCAGCCTGGCCAACATGGTGAAATCCTGTCTCTACTAAAAGTACAAAAATTAGCTGGGCGTGGTGAAGCACACCTGTAATCCCAGCTACCCGGGAGGTGGAGGCAAGAGAATCGCTTGAACCCGGCAGGCGGAGGTTGCAGTGAGCCGAAATCGCGCCACCGCACTCCAGCCTGGGCTACAGAGCAAGACTCCGTCTAAAAAAAAAAAAAGAAAGAAAAGAAAGAAAATAAGTAAAATCCCCCACCCTCCACACACAAAAAAATCAGTAAAGATACAGTTTCTTTTCAAAAAAGATTATTGAAATTTCGCCATGCAAGTCTTGCCAGGGGGCTTGAGGGTCTCCTAGCTTGCTCTTACGCACCTTCCAATCATAGGCATTTCCTTACTCTCCTGCAGCCCTCCTTGTTGAGAATCTGTTCGAGTCTGGGAAAAGAATTTCCAGGAAATGACCGCTAGATGGTGATATAAGTCTAAAATGACTTTCGTGAGCGGGAGAAGGAAAAAAATGGGTAAATCTCACTTTGGCACCATAGAAAATAAACTATGAAAAAGTAACACATGGCTACTTTAAAAATGTTGTGGAGGTACAATTTTTCTTCAACCAGAGAATAAAAAATTAGAGACTAAAACAATTCCATAACATTTACCCTAAAGAGAAAAATACAGAGGGGCATAGATGATGGCAGAATAATTAAAGGAAAATTACATTCCGAAGGGAAAATAACCCCTACCCCCAATATCCTTAACATGGAGTAAACTTCATGTTTTACTTCTTCAAAGGGGAAGTAATATGCCACCAATGTCTTTTTTCGCACCTTGAATCCCCAAATACCGAGGCAAGCTCTCCACGCCCCCTCCCCTCATTACTAAGCGTGTACAAATCTCATGACAAACGCGGCCACTAGAGGGCGCTGCGACCACAAACAGCCTGGAGCTGAGGGTCCGAGGGCCTTCCTGCCCTCCAGCTGGCCATCACTGGGTCTTGTCATACCTGTAAACATCTGAGGGGCTGCTCCCCTTGCTACTGTTTTCTGGCGATCCCAATTAAAATCAAGATGCAGCGAATCTCCCTCAAAGCCCTTCAGTCCTAGATTCCTGGCAAGGTTAGGGAGTAGACAGGAATGGGAATGATGCAGAAATCCGTGGAGGGAACCCACCAAACTCTTGCTTTAATTCAGAATTATATTTTCTGTCTCCGGAAAACCTTCAGGTCCATATAAAAAGAACCCTGCCGGAGACCAAGACCCACTGCCTTCTGGTCCGCTCGCCATGCAGCATAGGGCTGTCTGGAGAGGAGATGGATTCGCACAGGAGGGATGAGCAGCGAGCTCCCAAAAGCTATTCAGCTTCCAGCAAAGAATAGAGATGTGTGTGTGAGGGAGATTTTTCAAAGAAGAAATGCATTTCCTACGTGCAGTTAAAGATACAATTGGGAAGTACTCTTTAAAATGATGGAGTCCAGTGGTGAAAGCCCAGATAAATCTCCCTTAGCTCAAAGAGAGCACCTATAACCATCATGTCTGTGGTAAGCGAGAGTCTATCAGGTCCTAAAAGCTTCAGGAGAGGCTGATCTTTGACCCTTGCTTTTAACTCCTCCTGTGTGGGAGTGAACAGTGGGGGAGGCTTGTGCCTGGAGAGTTTCGGGAGAAGACCCCACCTTACTTCCTTGTGAGTCAATGGCTCACCCCCTCCACTGCCCACACCTATTACAGTTCTTTGGGGCATCTTCCCTCTTCTACCCTCTAGAGTCTGAGTAGAACTGCTCTAGAGGTTAGAGACACTAAGCAATCTTTTAGCAAAATAAATATTCTAGTCCAATAAGTACACTATCTCACTGGACAGAAGAAATAAGCTACAATTAAGGTCTCAAAATCTTTTAATTGACAAAGGTACCTTTTGATAAAGAATACCCAGGTGTGGCTCCCTCCCACCTCTGCAGAATTCACTCCACTGTTGTCAGAGAAGGTTCCGGAGTCCAGTCAGGATACTTCAGTTTCTTACAAATAGAAGAACATTCAACCTGAATGTAGTTAACAATCCTAAAACTGCAAAGCATTTTGCAAATACAGTTTGCTATAAATAAATGCCATTTGCTTTAGGCTAAATCTGTATCCTAGAGCATACAGTGGATGAGTTTCCCCAATAGAACATTGTGGTATGAGAATATTGGCGTCCTTAAAGCTCAGCATGTCATTGTGGATGTGCACATGGCCTTAGGCATGTACATAGTGGCCCACCTAGATTCAGGAGCACATGAGGGTGACAAAAGTGACCCACCCATTCTCATGCAGGATCTGCTTTTCTGGTGGTAACTGACAGGCCATGAGGTGAATTAGTTGTTATGAAGTAAATTGGTACAATTCCTATAGGATTCTGAGGCTGCTTAAGAATCTGTCTCCTGAGCTGCTGCCCAAGGCAATGAGATGCTAATGACATCACAGCTAGAACGACAGAAGCAGTTCATTAGGCAGCAAAGAAATCAAATGCAAGCTAAACAGATCCCAGCTTTTGGAGATAGCTTAGGATCCACAGGAAAGAAGGCTTGATGTGGGGCAAATGAAGCACGGGCCACCCTGAAGCCCACCAAAACCCTGCATTCCAGGATCTACCCCAACCCCCACCCCAGTCTACCGCTCCAGCCAGATGTCCTAGAGTCATCAAAATTCACACAGAAGTCCATCTACTCAGGCTCTAATAAGTCTCTTGGGATGTTCAATCATGTCTTTGGACAGAGAGATCACTATGGACTTAAAATGAACTGCTAGACCTGCCATGATGACATACTCTCTGAGCTCAAATAAAACACAGTGCAATGGATTAATAATTAGGGAAAAGAAGATAGGACATAAACTGACCATCTTTTTCTCCACTTCTACATGAAATAATAAGTGCCTTGGGGTCGGGAACTATGTCTTTTTTATCTTTGAAACGTCTTTGCCTAGTTTAGTTCTAAGTATCTATCTCCATATATCCATGAACATGTTGGAGTGAACATATTAAGTCATGATCTTAGGTTTACATTTTTAGAAAAAGTCAAACACAAAGAAGAAAACCAAAGCATTTGTAAACAGTTCTCTAGTCCTTTACTAACACATCAACTAATAAAGAGGAAAGAGAAAGCATTATTCTGATCACAGCCAACTCTATATCCCTGGCCAGGATCTCTCCCACAAGGAACAAAACCTCAATATGCTTGCTTGGACATCCACTTCTACGTCCGATAGGCACCTCAAACTCAACATGTCCCAAATTGCAGTCGTCATTTCCTCCACACTCTCCTCAGCAACTGTTCCTCCTCGTGCAGGTCCTAGCTCAGCAAAACACACTGCTAACTTCCTAGTTGCTCAAGTCAGAAATTACAGCTTCCTTGCTGGTGTGTCCTCTCTCCCTCCCTCCCTCCCTCCCTCTCTCTCTCTCCCTCCCTCCCTCCCTCCCTCTCTCCCTCCCTCCCTCCCTCCCTCCCTCTCTCTCTCCCTCCCTCTCTCCCTCCCTCCCTCCCTCTCCCGCTCTCTCTCTCCCTCCCTCCCTCCCTCTCTCTCTCCCTCCCTACCTCCCTCCCTCTCTCTTCTCCCCAGTCACCTAATCTAATGAAATTTACATTTGTTTTAGCCCCCACCTTCCACTTCTCTTGCTCCATGCCCACGGCCACTCAATGGCTGTTTAAAGTGTGTGGCCTGAGGCAGACTGCCTGGGGTTGATCTCTGACCTTACCACTTGCTGTGAAATTTGGGGTGTATTTCTTAATCTTTCTGTGTTTGAACTTTCTCATACATAAACTGGAGATAATAAATGAACTGATTTAGTAAGAATGTAGGAAAGGCTAACTAATATAACTCACAAAGACAGTTTAGAACTGAGCCTGGGACATACTGAGTGCTTTCTAAATTTACTTACTCTCTCAATGCCTGTTCACTTACCTGCCCTGCTCACCACCAACACCACTGGATGGCAGATGCCTTGAAGGACAAAATTATGCCTTGTTCTCCACTATAATATTCCACATGCCTAATATGTAACATACACTAATGTATTCAACAATTCATTAAACAAATATTCATTAAATGACTACAAGTATTTGTTGAATTAATAAATCATGTCTAATGACTTGTATACAAAATGACTACACTATATATTCTGCAGGTACTAGCTAGATAGGCTGGTTTTAAATTCATCTGGGGCATTGCTGTCCTGTGTTCTTCTGAGATTTTCTGGGTTCTTTTAAGAAGAGGGGCATCAATCCAGAGTGGGTTCCACTACCTTCAGGTACAAATAGGTATTCTTCAAAGGTAACCTAGTTGCTGAGATTTGGGGAAAGACTGCAAAAAGTGCATTTTGCAAATTTTGTAAAACATACAAACACATACAAAGATCATTAATTCCCTTGGGATGTGAGGACTTAAGTTTAAGAAAGGGAGCAGCCAGGTCTTGTGCTGAAGGGCAGACAGTGTGGTTCAATACGGCGAGAAAATCTGGGAAAGTTGTAGCCAATAATGTCACAAAGTGGCAAAAGTGTATGTCTGGTGTCCTGGGTCAGTGAAACCATGGGTACCAAACAGCAGCTGGGGTGAAAGGTAAACTTCTCCCTGTGGGAGCAGTTGGATGTAGCTCTGGGAGGCACAGTGCTTGTAGTCATACTGGGATTTGGCCTCTATGCTCCCCATCACCAGCAAAAAAGGCAGTGGCTGTGGTAGCAAGAGACAGTCAATCTGAACCCAAGGATGGTCATGTGATGCAGCATGAAAACCTGCGTCTTCTGCAGTTTTGTTATGCTGCCCAGTCTCGGCCTGCACACAAGAGCCCTTCCCAGTCTCCAACCTCACATTCAGCTATTCATCAACTCAGAGTAAACACACTTTTCTTGGGATTAAATAATGGAAAAACTAGCGGTTCACAACAGTCCAGCACATCCAGAAATAGTCCCGAGTCCAAAGGGTTTATGTTCTTGTTCCTTCTTACAAATGAATTTGCACAAGTTGAAAACAAATCTTTTGTCAGCATGTACCATTACTTTTTGTTCCAAAATTAAGGTTACTGTATGCTTCAGACCCTGTTCTTTGGTATTTGTTCAAGAAGTTTCTGGAAATAGCAGGAAGTCTTTGTCATAATCATGCCCTGCAGCCAGTCCCTCAAGAGCAGTATCTATAGGTGCTGTGAGGTCCAGTGAGATAATTAGCAGCCATCAGATACCCACAGGGCACCTCCGCAAAAATGTCATTAACTGGGATGTTCGAGAAAAGGTGTCTTCCGGAAAAATGAATTTTTTGTTTAACTGATACTTACCCAGAAAATGCTAACGTTCCCTCCAATCCCTGTTGACATTTTTCTTTTCTAAAAATGCAGTTTTCCAATTTCCTGCTGCCTCATGAAGCATTGCCTACCAAACAGCATTAAACCTTTCCCCAAGGAGCCTCCAGGTGATGATTTTATTCATCAATTATGACTATGTGGATTTGGAAGCTGTAGGATACAGAAACAAAATGGTATCTATACCCCGAACAGCTTTTTAAAAATGGATCGATAACATACGGTGGTATTTTCTGAAGATTTTCCCTTCTTAATTGGCATGTTGTCAAACAAATAATGGTCTGGTTGAGGTCCCTGGCTAATTAGGTTTATGTTAAACAGGTTTTGGTGTAGATGCCGGGGTTTGTCTTTGCCAAAAGGTGTTAGTCAGCATTGGCATGGAAACAGTGAATTTCATAACGAATTGACTAAACTGCCTCCCGTATGCTTCTTTCTGCTCAGTAATGGTCAGTTCCATTTGGAATGAGAGATTGGGTCAAAGAAATCGTGAGACAGTAGAATCTACCAAGAGCTTAATAAAAACACAAAAACAGCCTTTGAAACTTAGCTGTGACCCCAATTGCATCCCTTTATGAATCATAAACTTAGTGTAAAAATGAAAAGAATGAATTGCTCAGCGAGGCAGACACCTCTGTAAGGATTCCTGAGATCCAGCTCTACACAGCCTATGCATCTCAAGAGGAACAAGAATTAAATCCAAGAACTGCTGGGAAGTCCTGAAGCTTTCACTCCTCAAAGGAAGTCTTCTAATTAGCTAGACTGTTAGTTCCCAGTGGGCAAGAAGCTGCCTTATGCTTGGGTTGTCACGGCTCTCACCCAGTGCTCTACACTTGGACGCATTCAAGAAATACATGAGGACGGAGAGAAGCAAAGGGGATTTAGCCTAACATCCCTCAAATGACAACCCAAAGCCTCATGACGACTCGCCACAGGCAAGACTGGGAATGTAAGGCGCCTCCATGGGATTTTCCTAAAGCATTTGCTAAGTGCATATATGTGGGGCGGGTATGGGAGACCAAGCTGATACCATAGCTGCCCCCACCTTTGCACACCCTATAAAGTGTTTCCTTCTCTCTCCCTCTCCCTTCTTCCTATATATTTTTTGAGAGCTACTCTGCTCCCATCATTCCTTGCAGAACTAATTCTACTGGTACTTTGTGCCTGAGTCCACAGGAGCCCCGACCTCGCTGTGCCAGTGTTTGGCTTTATGGCCTCTCTGTCCCACTCACTCCCAGGGCGAAGTGAGGACGTACTCCTCTGCATGTCCTTAGAGCCTAGCACTCGGTACTCTGCAGGAGCTCCCTCTGTCTCGGCTGAATTATAGTAAATTTGTGTGTGCGTTATCTTATACCTACATTTTGAAACCTTTCGCTGGGCAATTTTGAGTGTACTTGATTCCATTTTTTCATTTGCCTCCTACACTCCTCCTTTTTGATTCACCAGATGCCTTTCTTGTGACTCAGAGCTAATCACCAAGGCTCTTGTTCTTATCAAATCCCTTCCTCTTAGTTTCCCAGGGCTGCTATAACAAGCCATCAGCAATTTAGGCGCTTAAAACAGCAACATGCATTCCCTTCCAGTTCTGGAGGCTCCACATTCAAAATCAAGGTATGGTCAGGGCCATGCCCCCTTTGAAATCTCTAGGGAAATATCCTTCTTTGTGTCTTCCCAGCTTCTGGTGGCTCCCAGATGTCCTTGGCACTCCTTGGCTTATAGCTGCCTCACTCTAATCTTGGCCTCAGTTATCATGTGGCTTTCTTTTCTGTGTGTCTGTGTCTAAATCTCCCCCTCATTTCTGTTATAAAGACACTAGTCATTGAAGGTAGTCTAGGATCACCTCATCTTAGTGTAATTACATTTGCAAAAACCCAGGTCCCATTCTGAGGTTCCGGGTAGGCATGAATTTGGAAGGATACTATTCCAGCCACAACAGTGTCCGTAGCCTTTAACATTGTGGCACAGGGAGCCCTTCCCTGACCCACAGCCTGTGAGGACTCACTTGGTGGCCATGTAGGGGCTTGCAGTCCATCCCCTCAGCTTCCTACTGGGGCTTCAGGGCAGTGGGAAGTGAAAAGAAGTTCCTGGCTCCATCGGCGTCCTGCTGCCGAGCAGCAGCTGTGTGCAGCTTCTTGTCAAAGTCAAAATAAACCTGACATAGAGATTCAGAGACACAGCTCCAGGATGTGGAGAGCTGTGCTGGATTATCCCTGCTGTGTCGCCACAGACAGAGCAGCATGGGGAGAGGGAGTGTGGGGAGAGGACGACACTGAGAGAGAGGCGAAAATGAGGAACACCTGCGGGATTTGCTATTTCCAAATCTCCATTAGCAGAAAGACAACGTGAATGAGTGGGCATGCTCAGCACGCTGCCAGGAAAGAGCCTCCCGTGCACTTGTCTGGAGATTAAGGCTTCCTCCGCACCCCCAGTCTTGTTCCTGATGGGAGGCTGAGCTGAGAAGCCAAGTGTGCATCCCCAGACCACTCAGGAGCAAGTGCCTCCCATCTTTCCTGGTCCTCCCCAAGAAGGAGCCAGGAAAGCTCTCAGGAATAGCCCAGAACACGGCAACTGTGGCACAGCAAGGCAGAGGCAGAGAGCGTGCTGAGGAAGGGGTGTCCAGCACCAGCCCGGACCTCGGCTCATGTTGAGGGCCCCACTGAGCTACAGAGTGGAGTTAGTGCTGCTTTTCTCTATCTACCCTGCGGCAGTTGTTTCTCGACTAGGGAGCGCACATGAGTCCCTTGAGTTTGAGCAGAACCATCAGCCCAGCAACGCTCTCTCTATGACTCCATTTACCCCTCAGAGCACCCCTGCCTGCTTATCTGTTCTCCACCTCTCCCTCCCTATAAGATCCAGCTCCTACCTCAACATCTCTCTGTTATTCCTACCTTCAAATCTGGACAAGAAGAGCACAGGACAGGGAACCCCTGGATAGTTCTACAAAGGGTAAAACTGACAAATCGCCATTACTTGCCCCAGCTCCACAGTACAAAACCTCAGCTGCATGTTACAGTATGACCTGTGTCTGTGTGAGGGTGCCTGATATGAGTGTATGCAGGCGGGTGTCTCTCACGGTTTAGGCAGCACCATAGCGGGAAATTCAATGCCTTGCTGAGACGCTGCAAAGGCTGGCTCATAAATATCTTTAACTACCAAATGGTCTAGAAATGTTTAATAAAAATATTATTCAATAATAATAGTACTCCAACTGGCAAGGGAATGTTGTAAGAGTCTCCATTTTCCTCTGGACACTCATCTGGCTTCTGTTTTTAAAATGGATTTGGATGTTAAATCCTCTTGCTGCCCTGACCAATTTATTCTGCAAATTAACTATATTTGACAGAACTTAAAGTCCGTTACCATTTAGCTTTGCCTCACTGAAATTTATGCTGCTTCCCTGCCTGCTGGAGCCACAGGCTCAAATAGACATGGCTCTTGGTGGCGATTTGGGATTCTACACAGTTCTCTCACCGCTTAGTCCTCATCTCTTGAGTTCTAAAATGTGCTGAGTGGACCAGGCTCTTTTCACCTCTCGGTGACCTGTGCCCTCTGTTTTAAAATACTCTGGTCTCTGCAGCTGCCTCTCCCAGCCTTAATGAAGCTGTCATTATGAGATGTAGTTTCACCCAGAGCTGCGACCCAAACTGGTTGGTGAGGGAGATTCATGTGGCTCTGACTGGGTTGCAATACCATTTGCAAATGGTAGAGACAGCTGGACATGGGGAGAAACAAAGGGGACAAAAGGAAGAGACCAGTGACGTAAGGGCCATGGCCGCTAGACCGAGGGATGGATCTCAGATTGAATTAAAAGAGCATGGTGACCAAGGTGACACAGAGAAATGGTGTGGTGGCAAGCCATATACCAGCAGTTGGTTTACCTCTGGGTGCCCAAGCTGAGAGTGACTCTGGCAGTGAGGATTGTGGGCCATCCAGAGGCAGTGCCATATGAACAATGGTTGAAGGAACTCGGGAAGTTTAGAGTGGATACAAGGAGACTTGGAGACAGACTTAGCAGCTCTCTCTTTGAATATTTGAAGGGTTGTCACATGGAAACAAGATCACATGAATTCTATGTATTTTCAGAGAGCAGAATTAGGATCCAAAGAGAGAAATAATGAGAAGAGTTTACTGAGCCACAGGTTTTCACTGAGTGCCAACATGTGTCAGAAACAGTGCTCAGTGCTCAATAAGAAAAGTACTCTGATAAATAAGAAATAATGCTCATTTTCCAGTTTGCAAGGGGTTGGGCAGACATATGATATGATAAGAGGTGTTATTAGTGGCATGGGACAAGGGCTTTTGCTTACACAGGAGGAAGTACTAAAGTCTACTTTGGGCCAGACACGGTGGCTCAGGCCTGTAATCCTAGCACTTTGGGAGGCCAAGGTGGGCAGATCACTTGAGGTCAGGAGTTCGAGACCAGCCTGGTTGACCTGGTGAAACCCCGTATCTACCAAAAATATGAAAATTAGCCAGGCATGATGGTACGTGCCTATAATCCCACCTACTTGGGAGGCTGAGGCAGGAGAATCACTTGAACCCGGGAGGTGGAGGTTGCAGTTGTGTCACTACGCTCCAGCCTAGGTGAGAGTGAGACTCTCTTTCAAAAAAAAAAAAAAAAAAAAATTAAAAAAATTCTACTTTGGTGGGGGAGGTAGGCTAAAGAAAGATATGTGATTTCTTTCAGGATAATTTTTGTGATAGTTTATAGCTTGTATAAATTAGGAGAGATGCCTTAGAGATGGTGACCCTTTGACTAGTAGAAGTATTCGTGTAGAAGCATTCATGTAGAAACCAGTCAATCACTTGCCAGGGATGCCAGAGCAGAGGGAACATTCCAGAGAATGAGTTCTATTTTCCTTTTAACAGCCAAATGTTAAAGTTATATTATTGAATGACCTGATCTGCTCCGTATTTTCCTAAATCCATGGAGCTGGAGAATCTGCATTTTATCAGGTACTCCAAGTGATTCTGACTTAGGCCGTCTTCAGACAACCTGTTGAGATCCACCACCCCAGGCAAAGGTAATTTATTAAATATGGTCAGAATGTTTTTTATAAATCTTATAAATAACCCCAATATGTAAGAGAGAAAAGGGAGGGGGGAGAATATACTCCTTAGGCATTTAATATCATTACTGTTTAGTAAAAAGAAACAACTCCATTGTTGATGCAGCTATTCCAGCAGCTACTCAAATCCCCAGGGTACAAGTGGCCTGATTTGAAAACTACTGACATTCATCTGAACTGTCCTGGAAGTAACCAAAAGTACTACTTCACAAGCACTTTGCTTCTTGAATTTTTCTAGACAAAAAGCACTACGCAGTCAGTCCCGCTTTAGGGGGAAATAATGCAAGTCAGAAAACTTTTCTATCCTTGACCAAAGAATAGATCTACATAATCATGTAAGTTCGCCTTCTTGTCAAGAAGGGACTTCCTGGAGAAGTTAGAGAAGAAGGCAACACCCCTGTAGACAGCCCCATTCAATGGGAGGAACCCCAACAACACAGAACACAGAGAGGGGCAGACAGAGAAGCCAGACCTAATGTTCTCCTCCAGACAATGGCTGGAAAGGCATGTATGAGTTAACAGATTACAGTATCAACTCATCCCATTCCAATGCCATGAAGAAAACTTTATCATTATGTCCAACCAAAAGAAGGTGTTATGGTTTTAGGTCACCTCCCTGCACTTTTAACAACAGTAGATATTAAAACAATTAAAAACATTTAAAATAGCATAACAGAGTGGTCCCTTTACAGGCCCCTACTGAGGAAGGTGGAGGCCGTTATTATCACAGCAGGGCCTACTTGGGAGTTATGATCACCAATAAAGAGGGCTATCTTGTTACTTTGCCTTCAAAAGCTTCTGCCACCAGGACTCCCTTTAATATCTAGCTCTCTTATGCAACACACACA
Source organism: Macaca nemestrina (assembly GCF_043159975.1). Taxonomy (NCBI): domain Eukaryota; kingdom Metazoa; phylum Chordata; class Mammalia; order Primates; family Cercopithecidae; genus Macaca; species Macaca nemestrina. The sequence goes on from NC_092125.1 coordinate 34,691,327, forward strand.
CAGAGTTAGCTTTTTAATTAAAGAAATTACTGGATGAAGGTTGACTAAGAAGCAACAGTAGCAGCCATAGCAGCAAACAGACAGACAGACATACAGACCTGGCCCTGCTCAGCCAATGTGCCAGCAGAGGCTCGCACACTCACTGGCATGTGAGGACACGGTCTGTAAGTAGACCAAGTCTCTGAGACCCCTGAGGTTGGACAGCAGGTGAAATCAGGAAAGCAGACCCACGTCTGGCCCTAGGAAGAAAGGAGAAGGCAGGAGAGAGATGCAGCAGCCCCATCATGTCTGAGTAAGCAGCCAAGGCAGAGGCTATAGCATATCATATCCCAGGCCACCCCCTCAGCGGGCAAAGATATCTTCACCTGGAATTCCTTAGATCATGGCACAAGGCAGTTGGCCTTGGGTTCAAAGTCAAAGCTCTGAGACATCATAAGATGCTTTATCTCTTTGGCCTTCAGTTGCCTTATCTGTAGAATAGGTTAATAACAGAACTCATCTCACAATGTTATTCTGAAGGTTAAATGGGATAATACATGCCAAGCCCTTAGCATGGCTTCTGGTATATAAGCTCTTGATGGTAGGAGCCATTCTTCACCATTTTATCCTTATTACCTGGCACAGTCTTGGCAACCAGGAGGTATAAACATGGGATGAATAAAAAAAAAAATAGCACTGTTCAGAAAGAAAACAAGAATCTCTACACACTAGGGACAAAACAAGAACATTTAGTAGTAAATAAAGGCAAAATTAGTAGGCTTCACGTCTGCAAGAATGTAGCCCACCAAGGTGGCTGTGAGGTCAGTTCCTGTATAGTAAAGGGACCAGAAGTCTCCTACATTGGTGGTGAACCAAAGCCAAGCCCAGAGGGTGAAAGTAGGATTAGGAAAGGCTCCACCACTTGCCCCCCAAAATGTGGCTGAAGAAGCCTTGACTCAGTCCAGGTCTCTGACAGCAACGAGTTGGGTGCCTGTGCTGGCAGGAGGGAGGAGACTATGGGCCCTGATGAACTCTGCTTCAGGCCTGGAGCCACACAGTCCTCAACAGCCTCACAGGTTGAGAAAGAGGGAAGAAAAAGATGATGTTAAATGCATAACTAGTTGGTGACAATGGGCTTCCATGTAAAGTTTTGATGCATGAGATCTATCAAAAGATGTGGCTGTTTTGCATAATGGTGGCATCTCAGACATTCTCATTGTTGCAGGCATGCTTGTTTAGAATGACATGATGCCTGTGGTTCCAAAGGGACCCTCAAGGCTGATAACCATTCTCTCTAGGAGTTGGGTGATCCTTTAATACATAGTAAGGGGAAAATGGGTATAAAAGATGCTGATCATCCTGAGCTTTAGCTCCTTTGAATAAAAATGCTACCCTGGCAGAACAGAATTAAGTTTTGGTCCCCCAAGCCAACCATTTTTGTTACAAAAGATTTCTCCCTGAAATGTAATACTAGTTGGATGGTGCTCACGTGGGTGAACGGTACATAAATGTCAGCCTCTGAAGACCTCCATTCTGAGTCTTGAATAACTATTCATGATACCTAGCTGTTAGCACTAAGAGAGTGCCAAGATTTCTAGATTCTTTTTAATTTTCACAGAAAAGAGAAAAAGCCTATCCCTCCTAGTAGCGGTAAGACCCTGGGGGTACCTTTCCCCTGCCTGAGTCTGGAATCACAACCCACAGAAAATAAGCCACTCAGCTATATTATGTCATGAACTCTATTTCCAAGGCTTGTAGTTCTATAGGATTCTGTATTTAATTTTCATTCCTACAGTGACAAGCCTACTAAAGCCTAGTCTAGAGTCAAAAAAACCACACAATGCAATGCCTGCCTCTGCATGTATGTTTGTGTATGCAACCATCCCCCAACAAAACACCCCCAATTCCAGGAAATTAAATGGTGTTGTGAAAACTGAGAGAACAAAACCCTTCTAAATGGTTGATAAGAAAATTCACTGTTATATTTCCAAATCTCTGAGGCGCATCTAACATTTTACTTTCAGAAGCAATAAGAAGCAAATGTTGTCAACAAGCAACCAATGCTGGAATTTTTCACGTGTCCTGGTAAGCACCTATCTCAAGCTCGTTACTATTATTTCTGTTTTTGAGTGCACATCTTTTTAGGCCTTTCTTGTGCTTCTGTCCTCAGTCTCCCAGGGCTTTGTTTTCTATCAAAAAGTTTGTTGACAGCAGTCAAAAGTCAGAAGACCCAAACAAACCCCACCCAATTGGGTAGAGCAAATACAAAGTTATTGAATGTCCACTCACAAGATACGATGCTGGTCTTCCAAATATACCAATATGAATTATGTGTAATCCCTACATTCGATGGATGTGTTATCTTGTTGAAGAGATAAGACAGACACTCAGAATATAAGCACAGTCACGCATTGCTTAACGACAGGGATACATTCTGATAAATGTGCCGTTAAGTGATTTCATCGTCATGTATGCATTACAGAGTGTCTTTACACAAACCTAGATGGCATAGCCTGCCACACTCCTAAATATATGGTGTAGCACAGGGGTCCCCAACGCCAGGGCCACGACTGGTACCAGCCTGTTAGGAATCGAGCTGCACAGCAGGAAGTGAGCGGAGGGCGAGGGAACATAAACACCTGAGCTCCACCTCCTGTCACATCAGCAGTGGCATTAGATTCTCATAGAAGTGCAGACTCTATTGTGAACTGCACATGCAAGGGATCTAGTTATGTGCTTCTTATGAGAATCTAATGATAAACGCAATGCTCTTGAATCATCCCCAAACCATCCCCTCTGACCTGTCCGTGGAAAAATTGTCTTCTATAAAACCCGTCCCTGGTGCCAAAAAGGTTGGGGATCGCTGGTGTAGCATATTGTTCCTAGGCTATAAACCTATACAACATGTTACTGTACTGAATCCTGTAGGCAATTGTAACACACATAAGTATTTGTATGTCTAAACATAGAAAAGGTACTATAAAAACATGGTATAAAAAGATAAAAAAAGGCCCACCTGCAAAGGGCACTTACCGTGATTGGAGCTTCCAGGACTGGAAGCTGCCCTGGGTGAGTCAGTGGGTGAGTGGTGAGTGAATGTGAAGGCTAGGGCATTACTTTACACTCCTGTAGACTTTAGAAACACTGTACACTTAGGCTATACTAAGCTTACTATTGTTTTTCTTTCTGCAATAATAAATTAACTTTAGCTTACTATAAGCTTTTTACTTCATAAACTTTTTAATATTTTAAATGTGATCACTCTTTTGTACTAACACTGAGCTTAAAACACAAATTCCATAGCCATATGAAAATATTTTTTCTTTATATACTATATATATATGCTTTTTTCTATTTTTTAATTTTTTTTTTAATTTTTAAACTCTTTTGTTAAAAACTAAGACACAAACACATACATTAGCATTGTTTGCCACCTCCATATCTTGTCCCACTGGCAGGTCTTTAGGGGAAGTAACATGCTTGGAGCTATCATCTCCTGAAATAACAATGTCATCTTCTGAACTACCTCTTGGAAGACCTGCCTGAGGCTGTCTTACAGTTAACCTTTAAAAAATGAGTACACGCTAAAATAATGATAAAAAGTATAGTATCAGAAATATGTAAACCAGTAACTGCCATTTATTATCAGGTATTACGTACTGTACATAATTGTGTGTGCTAGACTTTTATACGACTGGCAGTGCAGTAGCTTTGTTTACACCAACACCACCACAGACAGGAGAGTGACGCATGATGCTGTAACATTACAACGGCTACGTCACTCAGTGGCAGGAATTTTTCAGCCACATTATGATCTTATGGGACCACTGTCACATATGTGGACTTGCATTGACCAAAATGTTGTTATGCGATAAATGATGGTGCTCTTTCATAAAATATCAAATAAGGACCAGATTATATCAGGAGACTTAAGCAAGGGAAGATTCACTGAGAAGGAAGCTTTTGGGATAGGCTCAAGGATACAGGCATCTTTAATGACAAGAGCTACCATCTATGGTGGAAGTCGGCAAACTTTTTCTGTAAAGAATCAGATAGGAAATATGTTTGTCCATGCAGTCTCTGTTGCAACCACTCAACTGTGCCTTTGTAGTGCAAACACAGCTATGGGTATTATGTAAACAAATGCACATGGCGCTGCTTCAATGAAACATTATTTATGGATGCTAAAATTTATTTATGATGCTCATGGCACATAATATTATTTTTCTTTCTTAGTTTTATCTTTCAATCATTTAAAAAGGTAGAACCCAGTTTTAGCTTGAGGGCCATATAAAAACAGGTGACAGACCAGATTTGCCTGCAGGTCATAATTTGCTGACCCCTAACTTTTCATTACACATAAATGCTTTAGTACACCCATTCTCATCGAATTCTTACACCTGCTCTTTGAGGCAGGTACACTCATTTCCATTTTCTGGATATCCAAAACGAAGCTTAGAGAATTTAGGTCACACAGATCTCAGAGGCCTTTCTTTTAACCACTAGGCTATACTACCTCCCATAATGCTAAGGAACACATGGGGATGGTGGAATGAACAGGTTTTCTTTAGCCAAAAGAATTTAAAAATCTAAAAGTAGTTTTAACAAAGAATATGAGGTTTGCTATCATGGCTTTCTTAGAGCAAGCTCATTTTAGATCTCTGCGATTACTACATTCTCTGTTTTCACAAGTCAAGCACGGGAAAGATAAAATGTTAATAAACTCTAGTTTTCAGAATATAATATTCCCCCATATTTGAAGAAAAAAGAACAGCCTTCTAGCATTTGTTCCAACTTCTCTCCACCATCCATGATCCCATGGAAGGTCGTGCCCACCCCTGCAGGCAACAGATATGCTTGAAGATCTTGCGCTCCCCTGCTGGAAGATCAAATTCTATCAAAGTTGCCCACTTCTCTCTTTCCTTTTCTCACTGTTTTGAGCAACAATTATCTCTTACTTGGCTTCTTTGCTTTCTTCTTGTTTAAAGGTAATTTTATGTGTCAGAGAGAATGGAAGGAAGACAGAGGTTGCCATGTTCTCTCCATTACCTATTAAGATTACAGGAGATGGTGATTTCAGTTCTTTTTTGGTCATCTTCTTTCTCTAAACAGAGCTAAAACGTCCTTTACACTGTCTGTGGGTTTTTTCACAAATGTAGGATCACATGTGGGTTGTTGGCTTCCTGATGCTGCTATTCATAGGTTCATCAGTCAGTGCATGTCCATTAATGCACGTGCCCAGCATTGGGCTAGGTACTGTGTGAGCTGCAAAGGTAGGATTTACAATCTATGTGGGATACAAGACTAACAAACATGTGATAGTAGTAATAATAACAGCTGCTCATTATTAAACATTTTCTATGTCCCCAGCACTCTGCTAAATTCTGTCAAATAAAAAACAAATTTGGATTTAGAAGAATTTTATTCTAAGGGATTATTTCTGGGGCAGGGTAGGGGAACCACTGAATTTGGGAGAATGCTCTGATAAAGTCTGCAAGCATCTCTAGAGTTGAACAAAAAGAGTTTTTAACTTTTATAGACAGAAGTGAAGAAGGCTACAAAGAATCTGGTGTGGCGAAGCATCATGATTGGATAGTAGATAAGAGAATGCTTTACCCTGAAACCAGCCTACATTCAGGAGTCACTATACACAGCTCAGGCTAAGGGTGAGCCAAAGCTCAAGGGCTTGGGGGAAGAAGAAAAGTTTAACGAACATTTGATTCACAAGCATTTTGTTCTGATTGATTAGAAGACAAACAATTTAGCTCATGACTTATAAGGCAAACAGAGGGAATTTGAAGAGTGTGTCTGGCTATATTTTAGGTAAACAAGGGGGGCATCATGAGTCTTAGCTAAGTCTCATGGGGAGGGGTGAAATTAAACATTGTCAGTTCTCTATATGAACCTCAGTGGTTGGTGCTAAAATAGTTCCTATTTCACAGATGACAAAACTGGGCAACAGAGAGCTTTATTACTTTGCCCAAGGTCACAGAATTATCAGTAGAAAAGTTGGAGCTTATATCCAGGTCGGTCTGACCCCAGGGTAGTCAATCAGTCCTAAATTATATGGTAGAGACTATAAGTGTCACAGGACTTTGGAGGAGAGAGGACAAGAGTAAGGCCCAGGGGAGTCGCCAAAGGCCTCATGGAGGACTATGTTCTGAAGAATGGGCAGGCTTCGCTGACTAGGTAGTTAGAAAAAGTGTAAATTATTCAGGGCAGAGTTGATAAGATCAAAGAAACAGAGGTGAAGGCGGCCACAGAGGTCATTACAAAGTTTAACTCTGTGTTATGGAGGTTTTAACTGGATAAAGAATAAGCATTAATTTACATAAATAAGCTAGGGTCAGACTGTATGGGGTCCTGAAGAACCAGACCAGGAACTTTGAGCCTGAAGCAAGTTAGGAAGCAAGCAGTGTCTTGCCTTGGTCAGAAACTACACAGGAATGGCACTAAACCGAGTTAAACTGAGCCAGGCAGCGAAATGACTTACAACAAATGAAAGTTTGAGGCTGGGCACGGTGGCTCACGCCTGTAATCCTAGCACTTTGGGAGCCCAAGGAGGGTGGATCACGAGGTCAGGAGTTCAAGACCAGCCTGGCCAAGATGGTGAAACCCCGTCTCTACTAAAAATACAAAAAATTAGCCGAGTGTGGTGGCGGGTGCCTGTAATCCCAGCTACTTGGGAGGCTGAGGCAGAGAATTTCTTGAACCCAGGAGGCGGAGGTTGCAGTGAGCCGAGACCGCGCCACTGCACTCCAGCCTGGGCGACAGAGCAAGCAAGACTCTGTCTCAAAAAAAAAAAAATAAAGTTTGAATGAATGGTAGACCGGAGGGAAAAATAGCCAAAGGCTGTAACAATACAACCTTGGAGGTCTGGGGATCAGACTAGGGTAGCAACCGTGTACAGAGAATGAGGGGCAATCTAGGGGATATTTTAGAAGAAATGAAAGGATTTGGTGCTAGATATGGATAGAGGAGGTTAAAGAGAAAGCTTATTAGAAGATGCATAATAAAAACTCAGAATTTTTCTAAGTAGGTTTGTAGAACTTTTGTCGTTTAGGATCCTTTAATATCATTACTCAAAATTACAAATAGACAAAAAAAATTTTCATGCTCTGATGCAATGGGAAAATCTAAGTTAAAATTAGCAGGTTTTCTGTAAACCTTTGTAAAACCTTTAAAATTCTAATATTTATTACAAGTATCCAAGGAAAAAATAGAGCATACAGTGTTGGTCGAAAATAATATAGCATACAGTGTTGGTCAAAAATAATTTGAACATAAGAATCACTTCTTGCAGAACATTTCATTGAATTAGGGTGCTACCGAGCCCACTTTGGGAAATACCCTAATGGTTACATTACTGAGGACCAAGGTGCTCCTCCAGCCTATGTCTCTTGGTCCTTACAATATTCTCATTATCCTGTTTTGCAGATGAAGAAACTAAGGCTTGGAGGCTTTAAGTCATCTGTTTGATGATCAGGCAACCACTGAGTATCTAACTACCAAACCCTCCTCCCCTCTTTGCATCAAGCCTCCTTCCACATCACAGATGTACAAGATCTTCAAAAGCAGACTTTCCCAGCAGCCTCCAGAACACCTGATTATTGGATTTTTCACAGTTGTTTTCAACAGTTTCTGAAATCCTTTCCTGGATGCAGGATTTCATGCATTCTGGGCCTGCTGACACCAGCTTCCAATCTATTGGCATTCACCTGCCGTTGTACATGGCTTCCGGTGGTATCATTCAGATTTTAGATTACTCCTCTCCTTTGTTCCCCATAACCCAACATCTATAAACATGAAAACATAGGCAGGAAGGGGCACAATGAGCAATCTCCAGCTTCTTAATGCAGGCGGTGTGATGCGGGGAGGAGAGGGAGGGCACGATAAGGTCCCGATGTCTCACATGTCCCTGGAATTGACATGCACCAGGCTAGTGCTTGCAGTCACTACCATCACAGACCGTTTAGTGTTAAATTTAGAATAAAAACCAATTAAAAGATAACAAGGAAACATATGCTTGGAATGGCAAGAATCAAACATGACTGCTAGCTACTGCAGGGAGGTATTAGTATGTTTTACAAACCCGAAACTTCCCTTGCCCATTCTCAGTCTTTCACCCATGTCCCTGGTTTATCTCCACCCAAATGACTTTCAATGGAAAAAAATCACTGCGATCTTTACTACAGTGAATCTGAAAACTGGAGTTAGAAAAGACTCACCATTGACCCTTTCTCTCTTTTGTTTTTGAGACCGAGTCTCGCTCTGTTGCCCAGGCTGGAGTGCAGTGGTGCAATCTCGGCTCACTGCAAGCTCCTGCTCCCGGCTGCACGCCATTCTCCTGCCTCAGCCTCCCGAGTAGCTGGGACCACAGGCGCCCGCCACCAGGACTGGTTAATTTTTGTATTTTTAGTAGAGACGGGGTTTCACCATGTTAGCCAGGATGGTCTCAATCTCCTGACCGTGTGATCCACCTGCCTTGGCCTCCCAAAGTGCTGGGATTACAGGTGTGAGCCACCGTGCCCAGCCAGACCCTTTCTCTTGTGCTAGGCCAGATGACTGAGTCTGTCTGGATTCAAGGTTGTGTTTGAATCACGGCTGGAGCTAGGATTGAGGTGCTTCTCCTTGGAGTCACGGCCAAAGCACAGGTTATTTGTGAGACAAGGATACGGGGGAGTACGTAGGTTCCCCATTGCTCCCTTATATCTCAAGAAGGTAGGTGTGCCTGCAGCTCTGGAGCTTGAGGTAGACACCCCAGAAAGGTGAGTCTGCTGCCTTTGGCATCCCCGGACATGTCAGCATCCAGAAACAAATTGTACTGTCAAAAAAGGCAATAATTCTGCCGCTCAGCAAACCAAGTCAGCCAGTTTAATGTCTGGGCGAAAGATCTCTACATTCTTACCGTGCCATCATTGAGGGGGTTCCTGCAGAGCCCACAGGTTTTCCAGGTATGTCTCCCTAGGAGATTTCCACTGGTGGGCACTGCTGTGGCTCACTACATCCTCACCCTCCACATCCAAAGAGTCACCTACCGGCGGTATTTCCTAAGTTAACGTCATATCAACTTTCCACTAGACATTTCTTCCCTCTTCATCCAGACCCTCAGCAGCTCCCACCTGGTTTACTCCAAAATTTTCCTGACTGGTACACTTCCCCTCTCATTTTCACATCTCCCAATCATCCTCCACGCTGTCATTACATGTATGTTTCTAAAGCACAATCAGAACACATCTTTTCCTCCTGAAATCCTTTAGTAGCTCTCAAGGGACTTGAAGATAAAATTGGGCAAGAGGGCATGGCAGGCTGGCCCTTTGAACCTGCACTTCCCCAACCCACCCACAACCAGCCTCTCTCCAGCCTCACTTCCCCTACTTTCCCCACACTGGCCAGGTGGACAGCACTTTCTTACAGCCCAGGGTTGCGCCTTTTTCCTTTTTAGAACTCCTTTTGCAGAGTCGGCCTGAGGTTCCCTCACCCTCCTTCGTTCAGTGCAGGCAGCACTCCTGCTAGGAAGGTTCTCCTCAATCCTGCCCCATCCAGATCCACAGCCTCCTCTTTGGTGCTTCCTTTTTTCAGGTCTCTGGTAGTCCCTATCATACCTCATTGTAATTTCTGGTTTCCTGGACTCTTCCCAGAGACTTCATGAACAACTTGAGGGCAGGCATAGTTCTTATTCATCAATGTATTCCTAATGCTTTCCACAGGGCCTGGCACTCAATCACATGTAGCTGTAGGTATGTGTGGAATGGAACTCTTCCCAAGGTGGGGTGGCACGGTGAGAACTGGGCAGAGTAAGGATTTTCTTTTGTTTGCTATCATGTTAATATTGACTAGCAATAATAAAACTGTTCCATGGATGACCATGCTTCATCTGGCATCCCCATGGGAAAACGTGCTTCTCCTGGGGCAGCAGTGTGGGCAGATCCAGAAGCCAAAGACATGCCCAGGCAGTGGGACAAGCCTCTGGAGTTCTCCTGGGTTTTAGCAGAAGGGAAAACAAACGCACTGCTTTGGGAGGGAAGGATGATGAACTATGAAGCCTTGGGTTCCAGTTTCAGTTCTGCCCTGTGGAGTAAGGGGTGCTGGGCTACCAGCAGATGAGATAGAGAGCCACAGTGCAAGGACACGGGGTCTGTGGACAGATGTCCTGTGTGTGGACTGGTCCTACTGCCAGCATCCTCACATGTGGGACAGCACACTCATCTTGGAGACACCTCAAGGGACAAAGCTCTGTTCTACAAGGTGCCCTTCATGACTGGGCACAACTCACCACATGCCTTCACCAAACAGAGTCATACAATGTAACCTACCTTCTCACTTCATAGGGTGGTAAGAAAACAGTATATGTCAAAAATAATAATTTTAAACTCCTGCGTATCTATTTCCATCATAACTATTTCTCAGAGCTTTTGCAGTTATAATACTTTATTATTCTCCAAGTGAACTTGGCAATAATTAGTAGGCTTGACCTACTAATCTCATTCTGCCTCTCAGCCACAAAAGATACAGCTGGTCACTCCTTTTGTCACTGCAGCCCTCCTGTGATCCGCCTATCTCCTGACTGTTTCTTCATAGTCTTCTTTGCGGCACCCTCTACCCCAACCTTTCCTTTATCTTACCTCTTATGGTGGGAACAATTCAGGGCTGGGTCCTGAGCCTATTTCTCTTCTCTGTCTTCCTCCTTAGATAAACTCATCTATCCGCAGGGATTTAGATACTAGTTGAATTCTCCAGAACTCACAGATTTGCATCTCCAGCTCTGACCTCTAGTCTGAGCTCCAGACTGGCAAATCCAATGGCCTCCTTGACTTTTCCCCTTAGATGTCTCTATGGCAACACAAAACTGACAGGCCTACATGAAGCTCTTTATTGCTCACCCTCCCCCAACGTGTTCCTTCTCATTGGCTCTGAAATTATTATAGTAACTAGCACTTCTGCATAATCAGTTACTCAAGCAAATATCTAGGAATTCTTTGGTTCCTCTTCCTCTGCTTTTCCCTCCCCAAGCCTCACTCTATTGCCAAGTTTCTCTATCCCCTAAACAAACCTAGATCTTTTCTTTCTTCTCTGTGTCCTTTCTTTTCCATTGTCCAGATTACTGCTTTAGGTCACTAAATGGTATCCCTGTGTCCACTGTGGCTTCCCCGAAGCCATTTTCCATCCAGTGCAGGAGGGATTCAAAGAACAAAAATCTAAGTGGTACATTCCTCTTGGTGGCTTCTTACCCATGAGCCTAGCTGGGGTCTGTGTGGCCCTGCATAGCCAACCTCAGCCTTCCCAGCCTCCAGCTGGGCCACTGTTCCCTTACTCGTCCTGGCCCAACCCCACCAGCCTTCTCCACCACAGGTTTCTACACTGGCCATTTCCTCTTCCTGGGACATCTGTCCTCCGGCTCACCGTCCACATCTTGGCATAAGTGCTATTCAGCCAAGCTTTTGCTGACCACCCTTTTTAAAGGGGGCCACTGCCCCTGTTATCCATCATAGCATCCTATTCATTACCCTCATAGCCCATCCAACACTCATAATATTTTGTGAATTCTTTATTTTCTTTTTAATATTCTGTCTCCTTCACGCCCACTCTAACAAAGCAGGGATTATGGCTCTCGTGCGGTGTTGTTTGCCCCAAATCTGCACACGTTAGATACTCAGTACATGTTCACTGAATGACTCATAAAGAAGAACAAGCATTTTAAGAAAGAATAACTGATTGAATTACAAAAGAGATTTTCTTCGGTTTCATTTTGCCTTTATGTTTAACTGTAGATCATTAATGATCTCTACCAGCCCAAGGAATGCAGGACACGTGCTCTATGCAGATCCCAACATATTACTTACCCCCAAAAGAAAGAGTAGTGTGGGAATTTTGAAGGAAGCTCACTTCTTGTTTCTACTCTACAGTGTAAAAGATTCATAGACCAGTAAAGGCTGGCAGCTGGCATTTCCTGATTATCCTCATCCACCTTACCGTGGTCAGTATTGAATGTGAACCCACTGCGAGCCCAATCTATCACAACACCCACCGGGAGTTGTAAAGAGGTAGAGACGGAGTCCCTGCTCTCTAAGGGAAGAGGCAAAACAGACCAAATAAAAATACAAAAAGCTGAAAATGCCCCCCAAACACATCAATATATATAGAACCAATTACCACAGTAATCGACTAGGTTTATAATAAACTGACAAGAGGGACCAGGGCAGCCTGCATGGGCAATGGAGGCACACATAAAGCGTGACTTTATAAGCCGCCTCTGCGGAATAAACCTGACTGAAGAAAAACCCCAAGGACAGTGAAGAATGTCAGGGGAGTGCCGGCGTCAGGTTTACCCTATTAACGCTGGTTTCCCCTGGTCCTGGCACTCACGTTTCACCTACAAAGCACATATTTTAACTGGCAGATTTATCGAGAAATTGAGCTGGAGAAATGCTTCTTTCTACTTTTCTTTTTCTTTCTTTTTAATATGCAAAAGCAAAAACATTTTAAGGCCCGCTTGAACTTGCTTAGTTTTTGCAATTGCTCTAAACTGAGGGCTTTTGTAATATTGCATTCTAAACGAGAGGAATGGTGCTCTCCCTTGCCAGGCTTAAACACGCTGATGGGCTTTGTATGGTTATGACTTAGTGCAGCCATCTCCTGCTTTCTAATTATGGTGGGCTTTAGGAGGAGATAAGGGTTTCTCAGTCCCAGGGTATGAACTTGTTTAGACAGGTACTGTCCCCACTCCAGCCTCAGTGGGTAGCCACTGGACCTCTAGCAATCTATGAACAATCCTTCATAAAACTGCAAGGGAGTGGTCCGGGCATCCCACATGACCTGGGAATGGCCTAATCTAGCCGGATAAATCCTCTCCCCAGAAATGCCTTACGTTGCAAGGTCTTTCATTCATTCAAAGTTCCCCATACCTCCCCACTTGTTTCCCCTTACAGTGCCTTTCGGAGTCTCTCCGAGAGCAGCTGCCTTTGGTATAGGCACTTTGGTACTTGAAAACCAAATCTTGCCCCCTGGAAACTTTCCAAGAAATGGGATGAACAATGAATGTGGGGAGCGTGTTCTGGGTCTTACAACAGGTTTTCCTGCTTCTCCCATGGGTCCTGCTGAGGGCTCAGCAACACTGTCCTATGGATACTAGCTCACCAGCTGTCAGCTTTGCCTTCAACATCTAGAATTCCACGGTGGTTTATAAGTCTTCTTTTATTAACCACTGCATTCCTAGCACCTAACACTGTGCCTGATCTATATATAATAAACACTCAATACATCTTTTTTAATGAATGCATAAACATCATTATTGCAAAGGAATTCATAGATTTCCCTCAAGATGCTGCTAATTGAGGCCTACATACCAGTGACTCTGCAGACAGCAATATGTCAACAATAAAGACAAAGTTCATCTGGAAATTTCCAAGAGAGAGAAGTTAATCAGATTGGAAAACTGTCTACTTATCAGTAACACAGACTGAAATGATATATTCTGCGGCCTTTGACTAGTGTAGCATTGATTAATGCATTGATCACCTGCATTTCGCAGAGTAGCTGGCCATTAGGGCCAGATTTGAAAATGATGTGACTGCCCTCATTTTCAAAAAATGAGTTACTTACCTGATTCATTTCTTGCTGATTTCCTTAACATTAGTTTTTTCTTATATATTTGTATTTTTCCTTTAACTTATATCTTCTATTAATTGAACCAACTTTCAAAGAGTTTCATGAGATTCAGAGAATCTCATGTTGTCTCTGACAACAGAGAAATGTAAACTAGAAATGGACAGAAAATGGCTAGTGGCCAAACAAACAAGAGCTTAGATGAAAGGGGTTCCATTATTTGTTGGTTTAGGTCAAAGTATTTTTGTGCCTGTTGTTTCAGTTTAAACACAGGTTGCATGTTATACCTAATACACACTCCCTCACCTTCTGCAAAGAAAACTTTCCTACTCACTTTGTAAAAGAAAGGAAAATATAAAAAAGGTAGTAAAAGAAAGACTATTGTTGACTCCTACAACATTAACTGGTAGCTGGAAACTTACAATAACAATCACTAATTGGAGGTACACAAATGGATCTAACCCAGGTCCTAATAATTAATTCTAGTCTCACCTTGTGTTTAATCAGTTGGTTTTTATGTCCAGCTTGTTCTTTTAATGCCAAATTCCCAGACATCACATTATCTATCCCCCAACCCCAACCTAACCTCACACACACAAAGCAGCAAACATGGAGATATGAAAGGAGGGATGAGCAGCTGGAACAAGACCGCCTTCAGCATGATAAAAGGGTGAGCTGCTGCCAGGAGGTTGGAGGGGAGGGTGTTTGGGGAGATGCTCTCTTAAGCGACATGCTATCATTTCTGGGAAATAGAAGAAGAAGAGAAAAAATATGGCATTCACTCATTTATTAAAAAAATATTAACTGTCTGCCTGCTAGATGCTGTACATTGTAAAATGCATTGCAGGAGATGGGGTAGGAGTAGGAAGAGAATTCAGAGATTTGTGAACATGGCCCCAACCTTTCAACAATTGTTGACCCTCTTATGCCTCAGAGAATATAAAAGTGTTTCTCTAAAGCAGGATTGTTCATTGAAATCAGGACAATAAATAAGCCTAACAAAAACACAAAACTACTAATGGTATCTCTCAGCCCCCATTTGCACTTCTGTTGAAACTGGGTTGTTAATGGAGCTGGAGTCCCCCCTGTGAGGAACCAGAGGTATCTGCACCTGCATTTGTATGCAGCCCGTGGAACCGGCCTGTGCAGACTTTGTGTCATAGGTCACAGGGAAGCTGACACAGCTGGGCACTTTTATTTTTCCCACCTTTGGAGGATGTGCCTGACAGCTCCTTTGCACTTAAAAGGGAGTAACCCCCAGGCTGCTTATCAAAAAGCTTCCCCAGGGAGGCTGAGACGGGAGGATCCTGAGGCCAGGACTTTGAGGCCAGCCTGGGAGTCTTTTCTACAGACAGCACATTCTTACAGTGTCCACTCCAGTCCCCACTGCCAAAAAAAAAATTCTCACATGGGTGGGAGAAGTGGTATTTGTTTCCTGGTCTTTTCCAATAAAACTGGCTACAACAAGGTCTGAATATGGTTGGCAAAGGAGGTGATCCTGATCCTGATTTTTGGAATGGAGATTTGACCCTTCTGTTGCACTAACCGCAAGTTAGTAGGTGATTTGTGACTTCTGCAATATACATATGTGTTGTACAAAGGGTGAATTTTACCCAGGGCAAGTTTTACTAACATCTCTTTTAAATTTTTATCAGTTGCTATTTTGTTCAAAAATAGGGAGACGAGTTTCAAATTTCATTCAAATAACGCTAATAATAGTAATGTAGTAATAATCAGTCCCAATGCACTGAACACTTAAAAAATACTAGACATTGTGCTTTATGTATAATTATATCCAATCCTGGTACAACCTTTTAATATAAGTATTGCTAACCCTATTTTACAGACATGGAAACTGAGGCTCACAGCCATTAAGTAAACTTCTCAAGAACCATATCTAAAAAAAAATTTGAAGCAATTCTGTGTAATAATAAATCCTTGCTACAGACAACTACATTCAACTACTTCCATTGCCATATCAACCGAGTTAACCTGTTTAACCTTGAGTCAGGCAGTATTAAATGGTTGCATTCCCTTATCAGAAGTAGAAATCATTTGCTGAGTTTATAGAGTCACAGAACATTAGAACTAGAAGAAACTCTAAGTATAATCTAATTTCATTATTATATAGATAAGAAAATTATTTTGAAGAGGGTTAATAATTTACTCTAGGTCAGCTGGCTGGCTACTGGCTCAATTGAAACAAAAAACCCAGTTCTCCCAGATCCCAATCCAGTACTCTTTCCCTCAACATGTTGTCTGAGAGTAGGATGGGCAATACAGCAGGCCCCCATAATCATCAGGTTTGTTTTCTGCCACTTCAGCTAATTATAGTCAACTCAGTGCAGAAATAAGTAAGGTGAGACATTTTGAGATAGAGAAACCACATTCATCTAACTTTTATTACAGTATAATTATCTTATTTTATTATCAGTTATGGTTGTTAATCTCCTACCGATTTATAAATTAAACTTTGTCATAGGTATGTAGGCACAGGAAAAAAAAAAAAAACCTAGTATATGTAGGGTTCAGTACTATTCAAGGTTCCAGGCATCCATTGGGGGTCTTGGAAAAGATTCCCTGCAAATAAAGGGGACTACTGTATAGACATTTTATTGCTTAGGACATGAGGTACTCACCCCAAAAGATGTGAAAACCCCAATGATGTCAAGTTCAGATTCTCACATCTGATGTAGAATCTTCCCTTCCCTTACCCTTTATCTTGTGATTTTTTTTTTTTTCCTTAACACATTTCCTGCAGAGATAATTAGTGGTGGATTGGAGCCTATAACTTAATCAAGATAATATGCCTGGTAAATATATGTCTTGTACTATTTAGCCTCTAGCCATATGCTTACTTCTCCTGGGTCTGTATTTCCATGGCCAGCCCAGTTGCACATTGAGCTACATGTTGGATAAAAGAAAATGCGCTAAACAAATTGGCCCCAGTTTAGCTTGGCCATAAATAGAGTTTCTTCTCTACATACCCCATCCGGGGATCTACGCTTCTCTCTTTTCCACAGTCATGTTGGTTATCATTCTGATAGTTAGCAATTATTTCCTATAGGTCCTACATTATTCTAGGAGCTATGGGAATTCAGAAAACAATTGTAAGGGTTTTGCATTTGCTATTTCATCTGCCTGGATTGTTCTGCTTCCCATCTTTGCATGACCAGCTCCTTATCTTTCAAGTCTCAGCTCAAAATCACCGTCACTGAGGCTTTCTCTGTGCTGGCCATCTGGATTTACTCCAGTCCTCCAGTCAACCTCTGGTACGTCAACTGGCTTCAGTTTCCTCAAAGCATCTATGAGTATCCGAAATTATTGCTTTCATTTATTTATTACTTGACATTTCTCTTTCTTCTCACTAGGATATGAGCTCCAGAAAAGCAGGAAAAGTTTCTGCATCATTCATTATCATAGCTCCAGAGCCTAGTCCAATGACTAGTAGAGAAGGTGTTAAATAAATAAATGAACAGCCCATTCCAGGAAGCAATCAATCAAGTTCTGAAGGCAAAGTTTACATATCTGGAGTAGTTGGGAATAGTCCAGAATATGATAAAATTAACTACTAAATTGTATGGTAGAGACAATATGTTACTATTGTCAGGCTCATAATTATATGAAAGGAGCTTTCATCAGCACTAGAATTTTCCCATCAACCAAAATACTATCCAGGTTAGGATGCAAAACTCTTCAAAAACTTTCTAGAGGAAAAAATGAGGGCCTCATTTGAACACTGCTTTTAGCAACCTAGACAGAGATTTCCTGAGATAGTAAGATTAGGACAATGTTGCCTAGAGTAGTACAAAGCTATTAAATAAAAAAGTCAGCTTATTGCCTTTAATACTGATTTTTGGTATGTTTCCAATTCCTTTCAGTGCCTGAGGGCTTTAGATAGTTCAATTCTTCAATTCTGCACACAAACTATTTTCTGCACACAAGCCTAGTGATCAATGGCCTAATCAAAGAAAAGCCTTGGTCCAAAGTGAAAACCACTCAGGATAGTCCTCCTCTGTGGAGTTAACATCAGGGCATAACCCTGGAGACCACCGTGCCATGGCTCCAGTGTCGAAGTTTCTGTATTAGACAGGATGAAAAAAGACAGTAAGAGAACCCACTGCCTGCAGGTCTTCAAGAAAAATATATAGACTTGCTATACAAAATGTGGTCTTGGAACTAACAGCTTTGGCATCATCTGGGAGCTTGTCAGAAACGCAGAATTTCAGGACCCACCCAGACTTACTGAATTAGAATCTCCATTTTAACAAGATCTTAGGTGATACATATGCGTATTACATTTTAAGAAGCACTGTTGGATAAGAGACAAAAACTATTCCAACAACTGTGTCGTCATTATGGATCATGGCCAAAATAAATCCCACAACACTCAAAAATACAAAAAACTAAGAGTTAATGGCAGTGGATCACCATGAAATCTACCTAGGGTTGATTTCTGTTTCTGTGGTGGGTTTACCTTTGACCAGTTTCCTGGCTTCAGTTGTTTCTTATTCTACCGCATTTTGTTCACAAACTTTTCTACTTTGATCTGTTTTTGTGCAATTGGCAGGCTAAAAGGCAAGAAGCGATTCCCAGTCCATCTCAGTAGGTAAAGGCATTCTTTGTTTTGTTTGTTTTTTGAGAAGGAGTCTCCCTCTGTCACCCAGGTTGGAGTACAGTGGCGCAATCTCCGCTCACTGTAAGCTCCGCCTCCCGGGTTGATGCCATTCTCCTGCCTCAGTCTCCCGAGTAGCTGGGACTACAGGCACCTGGCACCATGCCCAGCTAATTTTTTTTGTATTTTTTAGTAGAGACGGGGTTTCACCATGTTAACCAGGATGGTCTCGATCTTCAGACTTCGTGATCTGCCCGCCTCAGCCTCCCAGAATGCTGGGATTACAGGCGTCAGCCACCGTGCCTGGCCAAGGCATTCTTTTAAATCCTGACTGTATTACTTACTATTTCTGTGACCACATGCACATTATTTAAGCTCTCATTATTATTATTTCCTAATCTATAAAATGGGGAGGGTAAGACTTAAATGATATGTATGTTTGAAGGTTAAATGAAAAAGGCGATATAACATGCTTAGCAAAGTGCCTGCTCAAAGTAAGTGCTCAAAAAGAGAAAAAAAAAAGGTAGCTATTTGGTAATATTATTCTTAGTAACTTTCTCCCTCAACCTACATATCTAGTTTACTCTGGACTCATTGCATCAGAGCCGAGGGACTTGGAGACTCAAATTAAATCCTCACACATATGTTTAGGAAAGCTTTAGAGTGTCTTCAGGAGGCTCTGTCTATGACACCAGTGGGCTTCGCTGTGGCAGCACCTTCATCAGGCCTGTCTGCCTATGAATGTCATTGAACAGCTGCCTTCTCTAAATCCCCTCTCTGCTCACTACAGGTCTTTGCATGTAGCAGGCCCTCAGCAAACATTTGTTGAATGAATGAATGAATTAATCATTTAGAGAAAATAACTATATGCCATAATTGCTTTGCTACTTGAGTGCTAACTTTGTTGTTATAAATGTATAAAGAAAGATCCTTTGGAGCTAGTTTGCAACTTTGGGGTTGTAAAACGTAAAGCCTTTTAGAAATTTGTTATGACTCCTCATTGGATTTCTATAAATTTGTGTCATTTTTATGACACATGTTACAATGAAGCAAGTTAGCCTAAGAACTACGTCAGCCTCAAATACACAAGGACAGGTCTAGGCTGACCAGCATTCACAGAGCAGGAGTAGAAGGCATTGCTGATTCGGCTGTTGTTTTTGGTTCAGCCAAAGCAGAGGTCTGTTTACTATCTTGGGAGAGGAACCAATTTAGTCTTCCTGGGCTTTATCCACATACAAACGTGGAAGACATGGCATCTTGTCTGCTGGAAATACAATGCCATGTAGCTGGTTTACTCCTTTCTTTGACTCTGATTTACCACTGCTTAGAGCCTGAGCATCACATTAGAGAATGAACTAAGCTTGTGCCTCAGAGGGAGAGCAAGTCATTCTTCTCAGCTTTCCCGATGGGAAGGAAGAAACTGGCCAGAAAAAAAAGATGGATTATGTAGAAAAAATGTGGATTACAAACGAGAAGGTGCAGTGGAATGGAAGAGCTTGCTTATTACAATTTGTCCACCCAGATAACCCCACTGATATGCACCAAAAGCAATAGCAAGAAAAGGTGATGGCAAAAGTCAGATCTAAAGCAACAATGAAAGTGATATTGGAAAAGGAAGGGAAGAAAGACCCAAGGAAATCCACTCCTGAATGAAGTATAAAGAAAAGAAAAAGAAAAAATATGTACCGTGCTTAGTGCATCAGGTGAGGTACAATTAAACCCCTGAAAGTTCTAATTTAAAATAGGTTTCCTTTTTTCTTGGTTATTTCTCTGGGATATACAGATCTATATCTCTTTACTGGTTTCTCATGAAGTAAGAAAATATAAAGGATCCATTCCTTTAACAAAATGTGGATGTTAATTACATGCCAGGCACTGTGTCAGGGATGAAGACTCAAAGATTAATAAGACGTGGTCATATCATTTTGTAATTCCTCCCAGACTTCAGTCCAAAGCTCAGCTTTCTGCAGATAAAAAAGTATGTTTTCCTTTGTTATCAGTTACCTCACTGATACAGTTAACTCAGGATAACATAAACTTTCAGAATATACTTTTCAATCTTTTAAAAGAGTTTTATTATAACAGTGGCAGATGCTTGTGGGAAAAGCAATTTGGAAGTTTTTAGTCCAAAAAATAAAAGTCCCTCATCCATATCTCTAATCTTGGAGCAAACAGATAATTTATTTTGAGATTATATGTTCATGTTTCTCTATAAATATGCATATTTGTATGTATGTGTATATTATATAAATATACACACAAACTCATATACATATATAACATACATTATATATAAATATATATTTTTTGAGAAAAAGGATAACATAATTAAATATATATGTATTTATAATTTTACAGAAAGACCAGACCCTAGTATATCTATTCTTCTAAAGCTTGCTTTGTTCACTTCCATTGGCTAGGAATAGACTATCTTTGGGTGGATAGACAATAAACTGGTAGCAGTGGTTGCCTGATTGCCTCTAGGGAGTGGAACTGGATTACTGGGAAATAAGAGTGGGAAGAAGATTTACTTTTCATTTTATTCTGTTTTCTGCATTTTGATTACTTTAAATAAATAAACTTTTGAAATTTAAAAAAAAAGAGAAATATGGTAAATACTGTCAAGTCTATTATTATGGAAGACAGTCGTGCAGGGAAATGACAATCCAGGGAAATGTGGAGAGTGCTGCCAAAGGATGCATATGAAGAGCTGTGAGAGCATAAAATAGGCAGCAGAGAACCCTGTCTGAGTGTCAGGGGAGGCTTGGTGGGAGTGATGTTGGAGCTAGCTCTTGAAGAGTGGGAAGGAGGAGATGGTAGAATGGAGGGCGGGTTAGATAGATTGAGAATCACATGCCCCAAGTCTTGGAAGTGTGAAAAACCTTGATGCCCTCTTTCAAACTAGGGAAATCTTAGTCCTGGACCCATGATGGGGCCTGACATTTGGCAGGATATTATTTAATTATTTAAGGTCTAGCAATTTATAGAACTTTAGGAGGTGAAAGAAAAATGCAAGCAAGAAACATAAACCATAGCCAGGAAGACTAATGTGTTGATCCTCAGGGCCTGGAAAGAGAGATAGATGCCCCCAGGAATTACGCAACAGAACAGACACAAAGGGA
This sequence comes from Macaca nemestrina, assembly GCF_043159975.1. Taxonomy (NCBI): domain Eukaryota; kingdom Metazoa; phylum Chordata; class Mammalia; order Primates; family Cercopithecidae; genus Macaca; species Macaca nemestrina. The sequence continues at coordinate 34,712,648 of NC_092125.1, forward strand.
CAAGAGAGTTTCAAGTGGAGGACAAGAGAAGCATTCAAGAGAGAAAATTTCTGAGTAAGACAGAGTAGTGGTGGAGACTTCAGAGAGCAAATCTGTGACCTTGGATTGACGCAGGAAGGAAGTCTCTAGGGACCTAAACTGTGCAGAGGCAAATGAAAAGGTTTAGGATTGACAGAAGATAACCTTATGTCATCAGAGTGGAGGGTACTCGGGGTAGGTAGCAGTCAGTGATGCAATGGCTGGAGAGGTGAGAGGGGGTGGTAGGCTGAAAAACGGCTCCCACAGTCCTAATCTCTAGAACCTGTGAATGGCAGAGGAGAGTTTACAAATGTCATTGAATTAAAGATCTTGAAATGGGGAGATTATCTTGGATTATCTGGGTGGGCCTAAAGCAATCAAAAGGGTGTTTATAAAAGGGATGCAGGAGGAGTCAAAGTCATAGAGAAGGCTATGTGGCTCAGAGACTGGAGTGATGCACTTTAAAGACGGGGAAGAGGCCGCACACTAAGGAATGCAGGTGGCCTCTAGAAGCTGTAAAGGACAAGGCAAGAGATTCTTTCCTAGAGCTCCCAGAAAGAACAAGCCCTGGTGGTGCCTTGAATTTAGTCCAGCGAAACTGAGTTTGGACTTCTGGCCCCCAGAACTCTAAGAAACATAAATATGTGCTTTTTTAAGTCACCAAGTTTGTGGTAATTTGTTGCAGCAGCCACAGAAAACTAATATAGGGAGTGCAGTCAATTGTTCGTGCTGAGAAGGCAGAAAGGAGTTACTGAAGGGTTTCAAGCTGAGGAGTGATGTCATTAAATAGCATTTAAAAATAACAGGCCAGGCACAGGGGCTCACACCAGCAATCCCAGCACTTTGGGAGGCCGAGGCAGGCGGATCACGAGGTCAGGAGATCAAGACCATCTGGCTAACACGGTGAAGCTCCATCTCTACTAAAAATACAAAAATTTAACCAGGCATGGTGGCAGGTGCCTGTAGTCCCAGCTACTCGGGAGGCTGAGGCAGGAGAATGGCATCAACCCAGGAGGCGGAGCTTGCAGTGAGCCAGGATCGCACCATTGCACTCCAGCCTGGGCAACAGAGCAAGGCTCTGTCTTAAAAAAAAAAAAAAAAAAAAAAAAAGGTAACAGACGGTGAACTGTAGAATGTAGAATGGAGTGGAGTGGCAGGAAACTGAAGAGGAAGAGATACATGACGAGGTGATTGCAATAGTTTTTGAGAACCTTGAAGAAACGGAGAATGGGAGATGCTGTTGAAGACATACTTAGGTGGTGAAAAGGACTTTGTAATGGTTTAATGTGGAGAGTAAAGAGGAGGATCAAGAGGGAATCCTCACTCTACGCTGTGACCCATCAATGGAGTTCACAAATCTACCACAGTGTAGTACTTATGGGGAAGAGAAAGCATCCATCATTGAGGTGCCTGGAGAATTTCCAGGTAGAAATGCTAAACACTCAAGAGCAAACGAGGTTTCGAGCCTCAGAAAAAAGGAGAGAATTAGGAGCGCCAATGGAGGTGGCTGCAAAAGGACAGTGCCCAACAATAGGAGGGAGAGACTCACTAAGCACAAAACCCCATGAAATGACCAAGATGCATATGGTTTCTTTAGAGGGATATGCACACACACAAAAAAAAAGAGAAATAAAGGCCAAAGATTTATGGAGAGAATCTGCACAGAATTACATCTGGGGCATCAAGGAAAAGAGGATTTTCAAGAAAGCTGCCCTGGTCAAGAGGGACACAGTCTTCTGCTGAGATACATGGGATGGTCACAGGATTGACATCAGGGAATCTCCAATTAAGAAGCCCTAGGGTAGATTTCCTTCTCCCAGCGTTGTTTTTGTAGAGCAAAATAGCTGAAAGTGATAATTGGAAGAGTGAACTGGAGGTGAGGAAGTAGAGAAAAGAGGTATAAACTACCCTTGTAAGAAATGAGGTGCCAATACATTGAAAAGAAACAGCGGTAAAGAGGAGTGCGTGTTTATAAAAGGATTATTTTTTAGGAAGATACAAGGTTGCAGAAGAGAGAGTTCAGTGACTGAAGAGGTTGTAAAGATTAAAAAGGAGGAAGGTAATGAAGGAGTGAGGTCTAGAGGAAGCAGGGAGGGATGGGTGCCAGCACGCAGGTGGAGAAGTTAGTCTGGAGAGGAAGAACCTCCCGACATTTTCTGTGGCATGTGGGCAAAGAACGATGGGAGAAGATAGGAGTAAGGTTAGACATGGGGACGGGAGGTTGAAAATTTCATTTCTGAAATGTTTTACTTGCTCTGTAAAAACAAATTAAGACAGAAGCCAGGTGCAGTGGCTCATGCCTATAATCCCAGCACTTTGGGAGGCTGGAGGTCGGGAGTTCAAGACCAGCCTGACCAACATGGAGAAACCCCGACTCTACTAAAAATACAAAAATTAGCTGGGCTTGGTGGTGTATGCCTGTAATCCCAGCTAGAGGCAGGAGAATCGCTTGAACCCGGGAGGCAGAGGTTGCGGGTGAGCCGAGATCGCACCATTGCACTCCAGCCTGAACAACAAGAGCGAAACTCTGTCTTGAAAAAAAAAAAAAAAAATTAAGACAGGCTTCATCAGACTTATCTTGAGCAAGATGAGCCTCAACGTTGGTATGGCAAACCACATAGTGTTAGCATGACAAATAAGTGCCTGTTGAATGGGAGGCTGCCTTCCGAAGATCTGGCCCAAAACACCCATCTCTGAATTTTCCTCAGTCAGGCATAACTAAAGCAAGTTACATATCTGCAATAAAACCCACATGGAAGTCACCACCTCAGGGGGGCTTTTACACCATTACTACCACCATCACCACTGTCAGTGACAACAAAGCAACAGCAACAGCAAACACCTTGAGTGCTTACCATGTGCTTGGCTCTGTGGTTCTGTGGCTCTGAGATTTAAAGTTGCATAAGGCAAAAAACCTACTCATGAGAATTCTATGACTTTGTAGAGAGAAGAGGAGACTTTTATCCGAATACCTAACCTGAGAACACATCCCATGTAAAGGAAGATTCATAAGGATTCCTAAACTGTCGGGGCTGGAGAATTAGAGAGGGCATTACAGATGCGGTCCAGATAAATGATTGACTAAAGCAATATCACCCGGATGACTCCAGACTTCCATCCTTAAGTCCTGTGCTTTTTCCATTTCACTTCACCCTGGTAAAGTTCCTTTCCTATTCAATCCATACATAATTTTAGGTATCTGGTCATAAGTATAGAAATAAGAAACAGAGAAACTCATTTTACTAGAAGGGTTTTCAAGTCAGAGCAGGCAATAACATGTAATCAAAGGACTCAAGCCCAAAAATAGTGTCCCTTGCATGTCACAGAAGATATAGCCCTCGCAGCACACTTGTCACTCCTAGGGTAAAGTTTCGTTCAGTATCAGCCCTCTCAGAGAGCAGGACAGAAGAATATCTCCCTTTGTCTTACGCACATATCATTCTTTATCAGTGACATTCCCTCGTGCAGCATTTTGGAATAAAAGGAAATGGATGCCAAAAGAGGAGAAATATATTTAAAGAACCAGACTAAAGAACAAAACACATAAACCCTATAACTTAGAAGTAAGTTTTAGGAATGAAGGTGGTAGATAGAGATTGACGTAGACCTACTAAAATGTTTGAATGTCTTTTAAGATTAGTAACAAGCAAGGAGCTTAATATAGACCATATTTCAGAGAACCAAAGTCAACACTTAGACTGTGGCAAAACTAGCTCCTGAGCAGCAAGAGAGGATTGCAATCAAGAAGAATAGGGCATAATGCCAAGGCCGTGGACAGAATTCCCTCTTGGATTCAGTATTTAACCTTAAGGACATTGCATTGCTTGGGAGAGAGGCAAGGTCTAGAACCAGGAGCTCTTGGTAGGGTCAGACTCTTATCTCCCAGAAATCTGAGACCCTGGCAATCCTTGAACCACTGGCAAACAGAAATAGAAGAGGATTCAGCCCTCTGGTTCAGTCCTCAGGCTCTGGCATGAAAACATAAGAAAGCTTTGCCAGCTGGAACTGGTAGTATCTACAGTTGCTTATATTACATTGCTCTCTTGGCAAATTGGAATCAGAACAATGTTAAGATCCTGAAGTTTGAAGAGATAGCAGAAGCCTGTGGTTGTGTTTCTGAGTTTACAGGAACCAAGGCTTGAGGGGAATGAATGACTGCAGCCACTGTAGCCCAGACACAAATCTCTTGTTTCTTCTGGGAGAAAGTGCCCAGCCAGAGGAGAGACCATCATAGCTCTGCTACCTCTTGAGCAAGGGAAAGCAGGAATTTGTGTGGAGCTCAGAGAACCAAGAGCACCTCAGTCAGAGACATACTTGCCCCTGTGGCAGCCCTGCTGACAGTAGAGGTCCCTTGTCTCAGAAGAGCCCTGCCTTGGTCATTGAGTCTTAAGATGACCCATTTCTTGAGTTTTTATTGGGCTAATTCATCACTTGCCCTTTAGCAAGTCCCATATCCACAACTTGGCCTCATCAGAATGCCATGTGGATAAACTCAAGAGAAATTCCATGAATGGCAATTTTAAAGCAGTCTTGGTTGATCAGATACAAATATACTGGCCACTATGTCTGCTATACCAGAGAGTGAATCAAGAAGGTATAAAAAAATTCCAATTTCTTATACTTACTTGAACTGAATACTAACTTGCTGTCAAGACAGTAGACAAAGATTTGTTTGTGAGGCTGTTATTCAGAGCTATATAAACGCTTGGCCAATAGAGATTCCCTCATAACACAAATCAGTCGGAAAAATGAGCCTACGCAGAGGGCAGGATGAAGCAAGAAGGGGTTTACTATGTATGTAGCTGCTATAAAGGGATTCCAGGCAGAGTTGGGTGTGACTCCTGGAGACTGAATCATGCTCTCTGCTACTTCTCTCTTACTTTATACGAGCAGTCTGATACTTTGTCCTCCCTAGGGTAGCAAAATGGATGGTGGCTGGCAAGAATCTTTCGAGGACTCTCTCTGTGATAACTAACATAGTAAGCCTACAGTTTTGACCCCATTCTGCATCTAAAATTCCCTAAACACTTTGATTTTGAGATTTGGTTTTTGCAACCAAACCTTGGAAATGTTAAAGATGGGCACAGAGCATTGTGGGAAAATCTGAGTAAGACCCGTTATTACAGACTCCTTAAAATCGGTCTTATAGATTGTATGCAGGCAGCCGGTACTGACATGAGGTATGGAATTTGCCAACAAGCATGCCACTCACCTTTACTGATGTCTTCATACTCCAGCCAGAGTCGCCGCTGGACCTGCTTGTTTGGGTACCAGATAGAACAGGACTCCTCAAAGCCGTAGACAGCTTCCTGGATGTAATGGTTGCCGAACTGGTCCAACAATGCCACAAAATCTGCACGAGATGTAGCCCCATCCAGCGAGTGGAGAGCATTGCTGAGGGCTATGGAGAGGCATCACCCAAGGGTAAGAATGAGGGCTCACACTTTGTGTATACAGATTCCCAGGCAATTCAGTCCCAAACATGGAAGTGCCTGTGTGGCTCAAAGTGATGTGGGAGAGCTAGCTAGAAGTGTCTGGTGAGTATTTCCATTTAGCTAAATCAGACATTTCGGTTCCTAAGTGAGTATCTTTTAAGCCAGTTGGTTGTATTAACTCTGTGCCAAGTTAAGCAAAACGTTGCCAAACCTCTACTCCTGCCCTCTTTAAATCAATGTTTTTTCTTTTTTTAATCACAGGTCATGACATTAAATCAATTTAGTGAGTTCAAATAATAGCATTTGAAAAAAGCAGAAACAATTAGCATAGTCTAAAATAGAAACACAAATACCAGTCAAGAACATTTCACATCATGAAGATAAAGTATCGCTTCATGAAACTTCTGTTGTGTGCATGTGGGAGTATGTGTACGCACAAGGTCACGATACAAAATGTGTTCTAACTGTGGGTAGTGATCAAAAAAGGCAATTGCAAAATACTGCCTTCAGACGTAGACATGGGCAATGAGAAGACAATGACAGAAGAAAGGAAAGAAAAGTCACTAATACATGCCTATTTTATTGCAAAAATTCTAAAATAAAAGGACTGGGAAATGACAAATGGAAAAGAAAACTTGTTAGCCTCCTCTCCCCCAACCCTGCAGGCAAATCTTGGATTTGCTGTCTCTCTTTAAGAGAATTACTATATATCTGTCTGAAAGATGGCCTATGGTAAATCTTCCAAATCCAATACCTTTTGGATCTGGCTAGCTTTTAATGATCTCCTCTTCTACATACCTGTCTCCCATGAAGGCAAAGTCAAGTCTAGCTCAGCTTGAGACTTCAAGTGGTGAGATCCACATCACAGTGACACCATTGTGTGACTTTGAATGGCATGTGGCAACAGCGATATTTGTTGTTAACTCCTGACATGCACAGCATCTGTGCTGGGTGCACACTGACTATGGAAATGGAGTAAAATCTCTAATGTATTTTCCTAGAATGAAAAGTAGCTTAGTTCTTTCTAGATGTGCTGCACCAGAAGAGTTTCTGTCAGTAAGGTCCCCATCCCAATCACTTCTTGCCAAGAACTCTTTTGTGTTAAAAGAGAAAAAGTTCTGAGTCCCCTGTGTCCTATGAAAATGTGCTATATCCTTAATGCATTATCTTTATGCACAAAACTTTACCCTTTGTGAGTTTCTGTCTCACTTAACTTCATAACTTCTCTATTTGTCCTCTACCATTTATCTTCCTCCCATTGGCCTTAAGGCTCTACCTCCCTATTGCTGACTCTAAAACCCTAAGTAAGTTTGGAACTCACTACTCCTTAACTTACTAACTATACAGAGCGAGCTAATATCTATTTCTCTCTCTCTCTCTCTCTTTCTCTCTCTCTCAATCCCTCAGTCTCTTCATTTCACTCACTTGCTGTTTAGGAGTATTAGGCTGATTTCTGGTTTTCCTTCCCCGCTCTTTCTTGCTCTCTTTTTTTAGTTCATTGTATGGAGTCTCTAAATTACGTTCTTTGCATTTGGAATGCTTAATTCTGTCAATTTGTAAAAAGTCTGCTTTTATGTATCCTCTCCACATACTGGATGAGCCCAGGAAAAATTATACCTTCATTGGCTCCGGTCTTGCCCTTTCCTTCTCTTCTGTAGTCCAAGATAACATGTGCAATGTAATCTCTACTTAGAAAAGAATCCGATTCTAGCCATCTGCTCTTTTGGATAAATCTGAGTAAATAGCTCTCACACCTCATGTAGTAGCTACATTTTAGGCTGCATCTTCGACAATGGGACCAAAGGCTTCTCCCCTTGGAAAGGACTTCTAAGTTCCAGAGAAGGTGGGCAGGATAGGCCGCAGCAGTGCTCACCCTGAGAGATGGCCACTTGGTTGAGTTTGATGTGGTACATCACAGACCGGACCTTCCAGTGCTGCAGCACAGGGTACCCAGACACTTCACTGAAGTTCACCATCCCTAAGGACAGAAGAGATGTAAGCTCAGTTCTGAGACTGATTCATAAGTCCCAAATCAAAAAACATGACCCACCTCTATGAGGAGAAGTGTTGTAATTGTGAGAAAATGATTAAATGTTCTTTGATGAAGAGGATTTCTGGAACCATAGTAACAACAGCTATCATTTATTAAACCCTTACTCCATGCCAGGCATTTTGCTAAGCACTTTGCATACATATATTAAGCCATTTGATCCTTGTGGGACAGTTGTTATTATTTGAATTTTTTAAATGAGAAAATTGAGGCTCTAAGGCTGGCTATGTTACTGCAGTAGGTGGTTTCAGAATGATAGTCACTTTTATACGCAATAACTTCTTGTTCTCAAAACCTGACTAGCCTCTCTCTGGCTACCTGGCAAATAGACTTTTTGGTGCCCAGTCATTTCGTCTGTAAAGTGAGAGGCTTAACTGAGATGACCTCTTGCTTCCTTTTCAATTCTGATTCCTACCAGCTGTATGATTTGGGGCCATGCAACTCATTTGTTTGCATTTTGATATCTGAAAAATGGGGATAATGGTATTCATCCAATCTACTTTATAGGCAGGTTGTGAGAACAATACAATTATGGGCATAAAAGTATACTTTGAAAAAAGATAAGGTCCCTAAGACACCAGGTAAGCCAGGATGGGGCTCCAGATGAGTCTGAGGCCAGGCGGCAGTTCTTACTCATTCTGGTATAATATCCCCATAGCAAATTTATATTAAACCCTAGGCTTACTGTAATACACCCGATTTTTACTCTTTTTAATGGTTGCAGTAATTGACTCAGCTCACATACCTGATAACATTGATTTTTCTGTCTCGTTTAACTGATTTGTGTTCAGTATTTAAGTTTTAATTACTCTCAGGCTGATAATGCTTATTTCTTCTTTACCAGAAGGAACAGTATCAGGGTGACTAAATCATTAAGTGGCAGGAACAGCCAAATATTGAGTGCCATCTCTGTGTCAGACATTGTGATAGCCATGTGTTGTCTCATTTCTACTAATGGAAAAACTGAGGCTCTGAGAAGTTAAGTTAGTTGTCCAAAGTCACTCTCAATAAACACAACCTTACAGCCTCTTAGTGATGTTATTAATGGGCTGTTCTTCCTTGAGTACCTTGAAGGAAGAACGTCACCCTGTTTGAATTCTAGCTATTACTATAAATATAAATGCTACCGAAACAAAATAATTAGGTCATAGGAAAAAAAGTTGCCTTGCTAGGTTTAGAAAACCAATTTTAGCTTTATTTCTATGCTTAATCTTTGCTATATGTGTAAGTTATAAGAATATATACACACTTGCATATGTGTGTACATATTTATATATATACAAATATAAGAGCAATATATAGTACATTTATATATATTATGCATAGAATGTGTGGTGTGTGTGCATATTTAAAATATAATGGCAATAATACATATGTAGTGAATTATCCTGCTATTTTGACCCATGTTTCTTTCAGGCTAAATCAACTAATTTAATACTTAAACTGGATGAAGAGTCAGTAGGATTAATTAGCTGCTTGTCAACCCTGATCAAATTAGGTGAGTAACTGCCAAATTTTCATTTCTGTGTGAATTATATGGGAATAATTTTTGGTAAGGCAAAAAGAAAACAGGTCAGGAAACGTGCTTAGTGAATCAATTGCTTAAATTTTATCTTAGGCAATCAAAGGTAAGCTACCTGAAACTAAGAGAAGGTTTTTAGTATTCTTTTCTTTCAAATATTCTTTTAGGGCATTAATCTTTGTGACTACCAACAGTCATACTACTACATACTTTGACTTTTAACTTTCACGTTAACTTCAGAAGCATACAAATGGAATTCTAACTTTACAAGTTTAAGACTTCAGTCACATGCTTTAAAGGTACATTTTATGAGAGCATAAGATGTGCATGATATGTAGAACTATTTAATATAACAAGTATTGTCTAATTAGGTCAGCTCAACGGCTTTGCTTTTAGTTTGAAAAGTTTATTTATAAAAAAAATAACAAGTCCACTAAATAAAAATTTTTCAAATTATTAGGCAAAGCCACCTTTAATTGAATTATTTCATAGGGGAAAAAGAAACAGGAAAGAAATCACAAAGCCTGAGCTCTAAGGTTGGCTGTGATGCTGCAGTAGGTAGTTTCAAAATGACCGTCACTTTCATACCCGTAACTTCTTGTTCTCACAACCTAACTATCCTCTCTGGCTACCTGGCCCAGGGATCTTTCTGTTCCCAGTTGTTTCATCTGTAAGGTGAGAGTTTTAGGTGAGATGATCTCTTGCTTTCTTTTCAGTTTGGATTCCTACCAGTTGTGTGACTTTGGGGAGGCCACTCATTTACTTGTGTTTTCATGTATGAAAAGTGTAAATAATAGTATTCATCCTATCTACCTTACAGGCAGGTTGTGAGAACAAAATAAAATTATGGGCATAAAAGTTCTTTGAGAAAGCTGGGCGCGGTGGCTCACGCCCATAATCCCAGCACTTTGGGAGGCTGAAGCGGGCAGATCACTTGAGGTCAAGAGTTTGGGACCAGGCTGGCCAACATGGTGAAATCCCATCTCTACTAAAAAAAAAAGAAAAAAGAAAAATAGCTGGGTATGGTAGTGCGTGCCTGGTGCATGCCTGTAGTCCCAGCTACTAGGGAGGCTGAGGCAGAAGAACTGCTTGAACCCAGGGGCCGGAGGTTGTAGTGGGCCAGGCTCACGCTATTGCACTCCAGCCTGGGTGACAAAGTGGAACTCTGTCTCAAAAAAAAAAAAAAAAGTTCTTTGAGAAAAGAGAAAGTATCATACACATACATGGCCTCCATAATTTTATCATGATCACCCTCCTTACCTCTCTCTCATCATACCTAACTGCGTAAACTTGGCATTTCTTAATTAGTGTTTTTGTTAAAACTTCCTGGGCTTTTTAGTCCAGAACAACAGAGGGAAGATAAAATAAAGAAACAAGCACAGATGTTGGGTGGGGAAGAGGGGTAGGGTGTTCCATATCCACAAAGAATGAGCCAAACAACTGAACTCCATTACTTAGTTGATCAACATTTCTCCTGGATGCATTTATGCCACACCATAGTCAGGGAACAGTTACATAACTGTTCATGCTTAGAAGTGTTTTTCCATGCCTACTTACAGATAATAATTCTGTTAGTTAAAACGAAAGGGGTATTTTAAAATATATATTTTCTAGGTGAGCCATATGACATACTTTCTCAAGGTGCCCTTGACAGGCAGTCAGTGTCATGCGCGTACGTGTGAAGAGACCACCAAACAGGCTTTGTGTGAGCAATACAGCTTTTTAATCACCTGGGTGCAGGCGGGCTGAGTCCGAAAAGAGAGTCAGCGAAGGGAGATAAGGGTGGGGCCGTTTTATAGCATTTGGGTAGGTAAAGGAAAATCAAAGGGGGGTTGTTCTCTGGCGGGCAGGAGTAGTAGTCACAAGGTGCTCAGTGGGGGAGCTTTTTGAGCCAGGGTGAGCCAGGCACAAGATAATGTCATCGCTTAAGGCAAGAACCGGCCATTTTCACTTCTTTTGTGGTGGAATGTCATCAGTTAAGGCGGGGCAGGGCATTGTCACTTCTTTTGTGATTCTTCATTTACTTCAGGCCATCTGGGCCTATACGTGCAAGTCACAGGGGATGCGATGGCTTGGCTTGGGCTCAGAGGTCTGACAGTCAGGTTCAATTTTTTTAAAAATTTTATTATTTTGGGACACATTTCTGCTGGATGACTATTTTTCAAGCAATATCTCTGACTATGTTTTCTCAAGAAAAAAACACTAATTTTTCCTACCTATTCTTGAAAGAAGAAGAACTGAAAAGACTTTACCGGCAATATTCAAAGCAAGAAAAAGAAAGAATAAGGAAGAAAGGAAGAAAGGCAGGAAGGCAGGAAGGGAGGGAGGGAGGGAAGACACTAGCTTTTTCTTGTTATTTTTTCTGAAATGTCAGGGATATATGTATATTGCCCCAAAGTTCTAAAGCCAAGAGTCCATCCCCTTTGGATGAACTTTAAAAAATTCTAAAGAGCCCAGAGGTCCAAACCTTCACATAGATTTGATGACTGTGGCACCCAACAGGCCTATGAATGCAGCCAGCAGCCTCCTCTACCTCCTCTGGACTTCCTTCCCTTTCTCAGCTGAAAGACTGAATACACAAATGGACAACGGCCAGATTATATATAAAAATAGAACTCTGATTCACAATCCTCAGCAACCAGCTCAGAAAACCAACCCGTTATCTAGAGTAACCAGCCTAGGAAGTCAGTCTACTATCTGTAAGTCAGACTGATAGGAAATCAGACCACTATCCATAACAAACAGCCCAAGAAGTCAAAAAATAACTGCTATAACAATTGACACCAAACAACCCAGACTTGATGAGTAGCTGACAACTTCCCTGTTTTTTTCCCAGTTCCACTTAAGTCCAAACAGAGAAAGTACAATATGCACCCCTAACCAACCACATAGGATGCTCACTTCTAGTTAAGCCACCTACAACTTTCTCAACCGACAGCCTCCAATATGGGCATACTTGAAGACTTTCCTATTTTTCTCTCTAAAGCTTTTCCACTCCTCTGCCTGTCTTTGAGTCTCTGCCAAAATACAAGTGATGACGGCTATAGCAAGCCTCCAAATAAATAGCCTTTGCCTGTTCTTGTTTGCTTGGTCTTTGTTTATTTCCATACAACATGTAACACCAAAAAGTCCTGTTATTTTGATGAAGAGGGAAGCCAGCAGCAAGATAAGACATGTAGTTCAGTATTTTCCAGTGTGTTCTTCAAACTGATAATTCTACAAGATAGAAATAGGTGTTATGTGTGAAAATGACTCTCTAGTTAAATGGACTTGGGAATTGCTGGCTTAAAGTGAAAAGGATTTCTTTACTGCAGGGCTTCTAGGAAACTTCTCTAATGTTGAGGTGTTGTGTATTGCTGAGAGGAGGATACTCTTTCCAAACATATTTGAAGGCAGAACCCATTTATGAATGGAGCTATGACTTTTCATAAGAAAAACAACAAATAAAAAAACACACTTGGAAATGCTGATATAGAAGATTCTTAAGATCACTTTAGCTCTAAAATTCTCTAAACTAAATTTACGGGAATTATGACCTATAATAGTAGATAGAGTGAAATGATATAAGATTCCCTGTATAAGTCTAGGAAAGACACAATTAAAATGTTCCCAGAACTAGAGTTAACATGGGGAAGATTTGGCCAAATATCTCTTTAATAGATTCTTCTAGTTATTCTGGGCTTTAAAATAAACCCATTCCCTGCTTACATCAAAGGAAATATGTGATCTTGGCTTAACTGGTACCACTTCTTAACAAAAATAGGTTAAAAACAAACACAAGGTAGAAAAGTAGCCAGGTCAAGATTCCCATACATTTAGCTTAGAGGATTTTAGAGTTAAAGTGATCTGAAGCTTAAATTTGACTGCCTCGGGACCATCAAAATAAGTGTCCTGTCTGGGCATCCTTCTATTCCTTTTACCGTCAATGGGCCAAATTAGGAGAGGACCAATGGCATGTGGAGGAAGAAGTTTCTATCGTGAATGAGGACCAGGTTTAGATCTTTCCTTGTTCCCACAGATGGGGAGTCAACCACATGTTTTCCTGATATTTTTCAGCTCTATCCATGCTCTCCTCCCCAAAAGCTTCAGGTAACATCCAGGACTTTTTCTGGCTATCTCATAACTGAAGTAAAATCTCCTCCCTCTACCATAAGTTATATTGTGAGAGAGGTGTCCTGCAGATCTTTAAGCAGAGCCATGTATCTTTTTACCAGTGTGTCACCTATGCTATTTGTATGTGCCACCTCACACGTCTTCAAGGCATTTTACATACACATGTGGAATGTGTCTGCCGAAATGGTTTGGCAAAAAGGAAACTAGATTCCTTAATGCCAGAGATGCAGGCTTTAGAGATATGTCCAGAAGTTGCAATTTAATTTCTTCAGATGTGTGTATGTGTGCATGTGCATGTGTGCATGTAGTATTTCATAGGGTCACTGATTTTGAAGGATTTATTCTTGGTCCAGAATATATCTAATTGTTTTTTCTCTTGCTCTTTCTTTTCTATAGGGTAGATACTACTTCATAGTTTTCATACTATTTTCTTTCTTCCTTTAAATATTTATTTATTCAACACACATAGATCTCATTATGGGTCAGGAACTGTTCTAAAAACTTTACAAATATGAATTTATTTATTCCTCATATCAATACTGTGAGGAAGAGAGTATTAGAATGCCCATTTTTACAGGTTAAAGAAATTGAGGGACAAAGAAGTTAAGTAATGTGTCCAGATCATGCAGCCAGTGACGAGCTAAGCCTTGCTGACCCGCTCCAGAGCCGAGGCTGTTAAACACTATGCTATATTATATCAGACAGACCTACATTGCATCCCATTCAGGTCTAAACTCACATTTTTAACATAGCTTGATGCCTGGAAGAGACCTACCCTTAGCTGAACTCATTCTTTAGAAAAGGAAGAAAAAAGGAGAGAAAGGTGTGAAAGGAAAATATCTTGGGCCCCCCAAATCACTAAGCTAAAGGGAAAAGTCAACCCGGGAACTGCTTAGGGCAAACCTGCCTCTCATTCTATTCAAAGTCACTCCTCTGCTCACTGAGATAAATGCATATCTGATTTGCCTCCTTTGGAGAGGCTAAGAGAGGCTAACCAGAAACTCAAAAGAATGCAATCATTTGTTTCTCACCTATCTGTGACCTGGAAGCCCCCTCACCTCTTAGAGTCTTCCTGCCTTTGCTTCCAGTTGTCCCACCTTTCCAGACCAAACCAATGTACTTCGTATATATATATTGATTGATGTCTCATGTCTCCCTAAAGTGCATAAAACCAAGCTGTGTCCCAACCACCTTGGGCACATTGTCAGGACGTCCTGAGGCTGTGTCACAGGTGCACGTCCTCAAGCTTGGCAAAATAAACTTTCTAAATTAACTGAGACCTGTCTCAGACTTTCTGGGTCTACAGAGGTATAGAATAAGGAAGACAGAATGAATAGGGAGAAGAGTAACAGAGAAACATACAAAGCAATCAGTGGAATTGAGCTCATGTCTAGTTTTCTAGCAAGTGTTGCCAAATCTCAGTCAGCTGCCTCTCATTAATCCATGGGACACCTTGAAGTCTCTTCCTTGGCCCAGGAGGTGCCAGCTGGGGGTCTTCAGAGGCACAGGCAAGCATACCCAGAGATTCCTGCCTCTTCTAATTAATCTGTGTGTTTGTTCCATAATGAGTCTGAAGGAAAAATACTGCTGGGCTCAAAACAGTACTGAGGGGCAGGCATTATTATCCCCATCTTATGATGGTGGACCATGAGGCCACATGAGACTCTATTGTCTAATGGCACACAGCTTGAAAGTAGCAGAGATGCAAACCCAGGGTCATGTGACAACAAAACTGTCATTTTCTATTTCCTCATGATGGCCGGTAAATACTTGCCAGGAAACCCAACAGTAGCAATGATGGATATTTAGGTGAGAGTAGCAATCTAGCTTCTCTCTCTGCCTCTGTGACCTGGTCACTTCCTCTACTCCCCCAAGAACTCCAAGCAACTATTATCTTATTTGTTTTCAATGCATCTCTGTGAAACTAACAAGAAAATACACTATTAGGACCACTTTGCAGGAGATTATATGATAATATCAACAATTTTATTGAAAAATAATCCTAACAGCATTCAGTTTTATGGCTGAGCTTTTATTGTGTATCAAGGAAATCACTGGCTTAGAAACCAAAATAAGTGAGGTCAAATCTTAATTTTATGAAACTGCAGGAAGCTGCCTGTTTGTGCCAGTTGAGTAAGGTTGAGAAGGCACACTCACCAGTCAGGAAGTCAGGGTCAGGGGTGGGCTCCGAGATCTCCTCTAGGCATTGATTCTCCAGGGGGACAGTGGCCACCACAAGACCATCTGGCAGTTGCTGGTCTAAACCACGAGCAAAGTTGTTTTGCCTAGAAACAGGGTAGACCTTCATTTCTTAGTGTTCAGGTGAACCTGACTCCTTACTGAGCATTTTTGTTTTTTTTTGTTTTTGTTTTTGTTTTGAGATGGAGTTTTGCTCTTGTGGCCCAGGCTGGAGTGCAATGGCATGATCTTGGCTCACGGCAACCTCCACCTCCCAGGTTCAAGCAATTCTCCTGCCTCAGCCTTCCAAGTAGCTGTGATTATAGGCATATGCCACCATGCCCTGCTAATTTCAACCCACAATGTAAGTGCAGTGGCACAATCATAGCTCACTACAGCCTTGACCTCCTGGGCACAGGTAATCCTCCCACCTCAGCCTCCTAGGTAACTGAAACTACAGGCATGTGCCACCACACCTGGCTAATATTTTGTATTTTTTGTAGAGATAGGGTTTCACCATGTTGCCCAGACTGGTCTCAAACTCCTGAGCTCAAGCGAACCACCCACCACCTTGGCCTCCCAAAGTCCTGAGATTATAGGCATGAGCCACCATAAATGGCCTCCCAATGTAAAATTCTTTCTGAACCAAGAAGTTCCCCTCACCCTGAACCCCATTGTAAATACACATCAGGAGTAAGACGTAATGGGTATGGTTGGTGGGGTAAGGGCTGGCAGATATGGGAAATAAACCAGCTGAAAAGATCTACCAAAAGGGTAAAGAATATGCTTTCCTCTTTCCCAACTCAGTCCCTACTTCCTGACCCCCTCTCGACAAGCTCTAGACAGTCAGTCTCATTTCTAGACTACAGTGAAGACTTCAGCCACCACTACATTAGTGATGACACCTCACTTCTTGCCTTTGGCAAACCAATTCCCAGGCTAAAAAGGGAAATGTTAGTAATGTCTCCTGTCTACAACAGAAAAAGCAGCTGATTCCAAAAACTGTCTTGAAAATTTACTATCAGTTTCTTCATAAGAGTCTAGGCCCAGGTTTCTGTCAACTGCTGGTCCATATCATAATACTGACATCCTCCTCCTCTTCCTCTTTTCCTCATCATCATCTCCTGGAAAATATTTCCCTGTAGGTTCTAAGAAGATGTATTTAAAGAGTCCAAGGCAGAACAGGGACAGGCATTAAATGGAGAATCACCTAGAAATATTCTAAATCAATGATTTGAAACATTTTATTCTCAGGATTCCTTTACACTCTTAAAAATAATTGAAGGCCCCAAGCAGCTTTATTTATTTATATAAAAAGGCCCAATTATGTCTGTCAATATTTACAATATTGGAAATTAAAATAGAAATTTTAAAAATTTATTAATTCACGTAAAAACAACAATTAATTCATTCAATATTAACATATTTTATAAAACATGAGAAGTAATATTTTATATTTTTTGCAAATTTAAAAAATATCTAACAATTGAAGATAGCTGGATTCTCACATCTGAATTCAATTTACTATAATGTCTTATTTGGATTAAAGTATGGGAAGAAAATTCAGCCTTTCTGTAGTTGGAAAAGGCAGGACCTTGGATATACCTCGAGAGGGGACCCTTAGATATCCTTGGATGACACTGTGAAGACTGCTGTTCTAGACTGACTCACACACTGATGCTTCCATTCATAGGGAAATGGAGCTTGAGCATTTTCGTGTGGGCTTCCATGCAAAATCTTCCAGTCCCTGCCTGGGCAAAGTAAAATCTCATTTAACACTTTACTGTTAACCCAAGCTAAGCATGGTTCTTGGATTCCGGAAGAAGGAATGTATTCTTGGAGAAGACCAAGGGCAAGAATGTAGTCGATCCCTTTAGGCATATCATATTTACCCTGCTTCAAGATATAAAGCTTTATGCTAGTGCAAAACTCTTTAGAGAAAGTCCACCAACAACCTTGAATAATCACTTCTATGCATATGAGGTTTACCTGAATGTTCCTTTCAGCACCTGTCCAGCAGCTACTTCCTTGGAATGGTTGTTGTAACCAAAGAACATCTCCCCAAAGAGGGTCTGGTTCATGGGAAGCTCCCTGCTTTCCCCACAGTCACTTCCCTCTGGACAGGTCTCCGTGATGAGTTGGCAAGAGCGTCCATCCACACCAAGCTTGTAGTCCTCGATGCACCTAGCACAGAGGAGAGCTCGATATAAGAAGTTATTACATCAGTGACCCATGCAGGCAAGTCAACCCCTGCATTGGGAGGAAATGCCTTTGAGAGCATGTTGGATCACCAAAGATTAGATTTCCAAATTAGATTCCAATTTGATTTTGACTCATTGGTTTTTTAAACCTGTAAACTGAGGCTTCTTTCATCATGTGATCAGACTAAATCTCTCTCCTTTGCTGTGCAGACAAGTGCTGTCAGAACTTTAGAGTGCCCTCTCCTCTAATAACTGTACAGTTTCCCAAATAGGTCAGGGTAAGAATCACTGAAGATAAGCTTGCAAATGAGTTAACACATTTAAATCCAAGATATTCTAGAGCTTTTCTTAAGAACCATCTACAGGTCAGACCCTGCATTTGTTTGGAGGCTAATTAGGCAGCAAAAAGAAAGACACTGTGCTTAAGAAATTAATAACTTTCTAATCTGGTCCTGTGACAAGTCAACTAAGAAATTAGAAAGATTTATCATCTCCTGGCGGTGTTCTGTTTGAATGTATCCAAACACAATATCAACCCATAAAAACTCCTCCTCCATTAAGAGTAGCCTTCCTGAACTAAATAGACCCTAGGGCACACAGTGTGAATGCCACGTGCACCATTAACCAACAACTGCCTCCTTGGCATCCTCCTCATTAGGATGGAAAAGCAACATCAATGTTAGTAAATATGGGTCAGCAACTCATAAGTCATTAATTGGACCTTATTTGCAGTTATAGTGAGAAGAATATACATTTGTTAGCTAAAGTAAGAACTTCTTTCATAAGGCTGTCATTAAAAAAGAATATTGATTTAATTTGGGTCTCTCATTAGACATACACCAAATTTAGAATTTAAAGATGCTCATGATATTAAAGCACATCATTTATTACTATCCACAGCCATTGTTACGATAAGATAAAGAACTCTGTCTTATGTAGAGGAACAAGGAATAATACAGTGAGAAGCAATATTGTAATAGCAGTGACTTTGTCCTTTACAGGGAAACCTTGGGTCAGCTGATTAACCTCTCTGAGCTTCAGTTTCCAAAACTGTAGAAAGAGGAAAAAAGTAGCTGCTTCACTGGGTTGTTGAGAAGATTGAGAGACTGCACGTAATGAGCTTATGCGGTGCCTAACATATAGCTAGTGATCATTAAATGTTGTTATCAGTAGCAGCAGAGGTGCAAATGAGGCCCATGTTCATGCAACTTTAACTGTTTTTTCCATTTCCCATTTATATATTTGTGTGAACAGGTGTGATGAGAGCTCTTTAATTATAAATGTATGTGATTTGGTCTTTATACAAGAATCTCAAATCAAGGACTTCTTTGGCAGGCTATATATAGTACCTTGGATAGTGCTAAACACACGGGTGTCTGATTCTTATTGAAACAGGGAAGAAATCCAGTCCAGGTCCTACTACATTAGTCCAGGAAATAGATGTGACTCAAAATTCCCAGAGGATTCCATGGCACCAGCTTAGATCTCAGACAAGATAGTGAAGTGGTTCCTTCCTTGAGCAATAACACAGTGTTTCTAGGAAGAATTTTGAAGCTGTGTGGTGCCCTCTCAGTCCATCTTGAACATCTGGACAGCTTCCCCTTTTATGCTGCCTCATCTTCCTCATTCTCCTGACCACGTGTCCCACTGTAAACTCCTTTGAGGAGAGAGATCGGGTCGGGTATCCTGTTTTTTTTCCTACACCTGACACCCAAGGGTCTCTGTGCAAAGTAGGTGCTCAAATATATGTTTATTAAATAAATATATTTATGTAACTTTGGCTGAATTGACCTCTGTTAATTGAAATGGGTCAACCCTAATGATAACATTACAGAGAATATTAAGATACAGAGCAAGCTTCCATTTATAGTATGAGAGTTTACAAGAAACTGAATATGAAAACGGCTCAGTTACAAAGAAATAAAACGAAACACAATAAAATAACATTACATGATTATTCAGCAGGCACTGGCTTTGGGCAACAATCCAGCCTAGTTTTATGACTATAAACATTGATTTTCATTGCAAGCCTATCAGACTGTGAGATCCCTGAGGGCAAGAACTATGTGTTATTTATCTTTGCAGCTCAGTGGTCGGCACAGTACGGGGCATAAAGTAAGTTCTGTCCTTAGCAGGCCGGAAGAGAGAGGGGAGGGGAGGGAGAGGGGGGAGAACAGAGAGTGGGGAAGGCTAGACAAGCTAACTATGGCTGTAGAATAGATGAATCTTTGTTTACTTTATAAATATAGCATAAAATGTCTTTAAATATAATTCCAGTCAGCAGTGTAAATTTAAATTTTTAGAGAACCACAGAACTTTTAAAAAAATCAGGGAAGGCCTGAATCTAGTCCTAATCTTCTCACTCACCATCTTCCCCGCTTTGAGGGAATCACTTAACCTCACTGTGCATTAGTTTTTCCATCTGTAAAATGGGGTTGCATTGCCTGCCCTGCTCCCTCAGAGAGTGATCCTGAGAAGAGATGAACTGAGATGGGTGGGAGAGCCGGTCTGCAGGAAAGGGCTCTTCACACACAGGAGTCACTGCGCCTTAGGAGGAGTGGCTGCACACAATGCTAGGACTTTGGGGCCAGAATTTAAATAAGTTTCCATTTGTCCAAAGACCAACCCCTTTTTTTGAGAATTGACTAGTTTTGCACACTCTTTCCCAAGTTTTAAACAATGAAAATCTTTTGTCACAAAACAGCTAATTAACATAGCCTTTCAAAACACAACTTGGAAAATGCTGGTTTAATTGGAGAATGATTTAAGTAAACCATGTAGTTAACTTCCCCTTGCAAGAAAATACCCCAGACTCAGTTTCCCCATCTATAGGGGTTGGACTAGACTTAGGTCCCACCCAACTTTAAAATGTTCCCCCTCGACTTTAAAAATGTTCCCCCTCCAGTCCTAGAGGCTCTTTCCTCAGAGACTAAGGGATGGCCTAGGGTGACCTATTCACTCACATTTCCTGGATTCAGCATTGAAAGTCCTGCGTCCTGGGACAAATGGACGCCGGGTGGCCCGCTGGCAACTCAACTCACCCACAGAACATGAGGATGTTGTACAGGGTGGGGTCGTCCGGGAAGGGCGCCATCTGCTGGAGGCACAGCTGCTCACAGCCGCCGTTGAAGCCGTCCGAACAGTCCACCCCGATGTGACGGTCATAGCAGCCGGAGCTGTCCTTCATGGGACTGAGTCCAGATGGGCACTGGCACAATCAGAAAGCATCCATATACGTGGGTGAATCGGGGAACTGAGTTCTCTGGGAACTGAGTGTAATCACTGACACCAGTTTGTAGCACTCAGCCTTGAAACTATTACCATTGGCAAGTAATCCACGAATTTCCCACCGCGGCGGACTTCTTTTAAAAACAAGTGACCTTTTATGACACCTTGCTTCTTCTCTCTGGACACGGATCACACACATTTCCATTAAAGACACTTCCTCCAAAAAGGCTGGAAGAGAGCATTGTAGCAAGACACAGCTGAGGTGTGCTGACCTCCCAAATGGGCCTCTGGCTAGCAGGAGAGTGGAAGTGATGGGCCAGAATTAAAATGCATTTGCAAAGATTCCACTGGGCTACAGGAAGGGAGTGCTGCTGTTTGGCCTTGATATTAAGAGTTTTTTAAATGTCTAAAGTCCTTTGTCAACATTGGTACCAAACAGCAGTGTTAGGGGGAATGGACTGAGCCAGGGCTTCCAGCCTGAAGGAGGAAGTGAACTTTCCCTGTAAGCTTGGAGGGGGATTGCTCTCATAGTGGGAGTAGCTTTATCATCACCTTCCTATGTCAGGGATGCTCTCTGGAAGACACACAGACAAGGGTACCTACTATGTGGTCACCCATAGGTGCTGCACTTGGGTTTGGCTGGATGCTTTTAATGCAAAATATTTAGCTTTTCTGCACTACCTTGTCCTCAGTAGTATACTCCCCAAGATTTATAGCAAAGAGAAAATCTAAGAAGATATGTCTTTTCCCAGGAGAAGACAAAAGGACTTGGTGAGCAATGGCGGCACTTACCCATCACCTATTATATGCCAGGCAATTGTCTAACCTGCTCACTAACTCATGTGACCCTCACAACACCCTGAGGAGGTAAGCAGTATGATCATCCCCATTTTACATATAAGGCAACTGAGGCACAGAGAGTTTCACTTTCCTAAAGTCACACAGCTGCTCCTGGCAGAACCATGCTTGAACCCTTTGTAGCTTGGCTGTGGAGTCCATGACTTAGCCGCTTCATCATTAGCGCATACCACACTCAGGCGTTTACACAGTAGTCACTGTTTACTGAACACTTATGAGGAGCTGGGCACTGTGCTTAAGTACTTTAGGTATTTTATCTCACAATATCCTATATTATCCCTATTTGGAGATAAGGAAACCATTAACATTGCCAGTTAATTCACGAACTCTTCTCATTGCACTGGGCTCTGTTTAAAAGTCAATGACTTTTTTCTCCATCCTGTTCCTTCTGCTTGTGCAACAGATTCTGTACATTTGCATTAGCGCCAATCCTTTCTAACAGGCTGGAAGCAGGTAAATAACTTGCACAAGGTCAAGCAGCAAGAGTTGGGCAGAGCTGGGGGTCTGTCCAGATCTGACTCCAATGCTGGGGCTTTTAATGACTATGCTATATACATACCGTCAACAAGTTAACACACTCCTCCAAAACCAATACCAAACTAAAACAAAACTTTCTAAACTCAATGAAACACAGTGTTAAACATCTCCCCTCCTCCCTACTGCCTGGTTTGCACTTTCTCTTTGCTGCCAACCACCTTATCTTAGTAGCCCACAGCTGCTGCAGGTGTGCCTCTGAAAACTCACCTCTCCTTCCTCCTCCTTCTTAGTTGAAGATCATCACGAGGCAGGATATGCACTGTTTGCTAACACTCATTCTGTAATTTCCCAAACAAATGCCCCCCTGTGGGCCTGCCAGGCTCCCAGCCTGGTCCATCCCCCTTTTTCCCCATGAAGGCAGCTGGAGTGCTGGAAGGTGACAGCATTTAAATAAATTTCCAAGGGCTGCCTCGTGCTGAGCAAATCCAGCTGTTCCAGATGATGGTAAACAAGCAAATGAGGCAGCTGAGGATTGCACCCCATGTTTTGCTAGCCTCCCACTAATCATATTCCTTGGCCACCCAGCTGTTAGGCCAGATGTGCCACCAGAAGGGAGCTGGCCCCAGCACTGTGCGGCTGCCCAGGCATGAAGGCAGGATGGAAACATGGAAGACATGGAAGTTTGACTGGAATTGAATGGGCTGCACTGGTTGCCATGAGTTTGGTTTATTTTTTTCTCCTTCTAGACAGCTTGCTAGAAGCCATTAAGCAGATAAAGTCAGTCCTCCTTTTATTCCCACCCCATATGATTTCAGCCCTCACACCAGCTAGCTACCTCAGTCACTAGCCAGTACTTTCCATCTTTCCAACCACCCACTTTTTTTCAGAGTTCTCCTTCAAGCATGATTTTTGACAAAGACTTTGTTGAATGAAACACGAGCAGGCTTTGTTTCAGAATTCCAAAACCACATCTTGCCTGACTTTAATGTCTAGATGACTACTGCTATCCCAAATTGGACCAGCTAAAATTCATACTCTCTTAGGAAACTTGCAGAAAACACAGTTAGCTGCCTCGTGCAGGTTTGTTTTTTTTTTTCTTATCAGTAAAACCAAAAATAGTATAACAGCTATCAGAAATTAAGCAATTCTTTGTGTAGAATGATCTACATATATTATCTTCAACCCAATAACACAGGTACATTTTGTCTTCCACAATTTAAAGATGAGGAAAATTAGACTCAGAAAGATGAGGTAACTTGTCTAGGTCACAGAGGTAGAAAATGGCACAATCAGACTTTGGGCCTAGATTGCCTATCCTGAAAGTGTGTGTGTTTTCCATCCACTCCGCCATGCTGCTTCTCTAGTATGATGAAATCTGGATTCATGAGAATCCCTAAAGAAACAAAGTCAATGTGTCAACAAAGCAAAGCAGTCCTGTAGATTTGTTGATCGCTTTAAGGAATTCCCAGAGTATATTCTGGGGTCAATTATGGATTTGTAGATTCAGTCTAGTATTTTCTTTCTCTCTTTCTTTTTTTTCCTCTCTCTTTTCAAACATACACACACACGCGTGCGCATGCATGCATACACACACACGAAATACTATGAATGTAAATATTTTAGGACAAAACATTATAAAATGTCCAGAGTGATGACCTTGATTGTGAGTCAAGATCCTCAATCACTGAAAAAGATGCAATTATCCCTACTGCACTGGAACTTCCTTGGGCTGCAGTTCACAGTAAAACATTTTAGAAAGATTTCCAGAAAAATAAAAAGGCTAAAACCCAAAATAATTTCCTTCTTAACCTTTGGGAACCAGAACACACATTCTTTAAGGAGTTTCCTATGGTATAAATTTGTTTTTTGCCTGAATCCTCTTTCTGCTATTGCATCCACATTCTGGGTTCCCTCAAAATCTATAGCTAAGTACAAAGAAACCAGAGTCTCCAAACCATGCTCTTCTTCTTAGAAGTGTTTGTTGCCAGAGTCCTTTTGTCAGAAAGAAATCCTACCTCCAGGAGACACATGCATTTTCTGTTTGCAAGAGCTGGATATTCTTTTCTCCTGGCTGTGGACAATCCCTCCATTTATTCCTTGAAAGAGAACTGTTTGCTCAGGAGAGATCCCCAAGGTCATATATTAATCCTTCTTTGCATAGGTTATATTTAGCATTCCCAGGGACTTTGTAAACTACGGACTTAAGAAGAAAACTCCATTTATTATGGCAACAGCCCTCCCCTATCAAAAAGGTTGAACAAATGAGCTCATATTTCAGTGACCCCTAAAATACACAAGGTTAATCATCTTTCATGAGATGCTCATGGCTTCTTGACTTATTAGTGGTCTAAGGCATAATTTGCTAATGAGATTAAAATGATTTTTCCCATTGAATTCCTTTTCTTTGTCATCTTTCCCCTCTTTTCCTACCAGTGATTTTTGGTTGATTAATTACTTAGGAGGCTGGTCAAATCTCACTAAGACTCACTAAGATGCATACTTCCGTTCCAGATGATGAAGTGGGTGCTCTGTTGGGAGATGAGTATGAGAGATAAACACACGAACGTATTCAGGGCCTCTGGAAGAAAAGGGATAGATTCCTGAAGCCGAGCCTCCTCGCCTTACCTTAGATGATTCATAGGACATGCAACTATAATTCCTACTAGAAATAGGTTCTCTTTTACTAGATGGCAACCTCACTTCTTTCACAAATAATGATTCCCAAACTTTTTGATGGGCTCTGACATGCAGGCTCAAGCCATGCAGGACTTCTCCCAAGGGTAAAAGTTTGATGGAGTTAAATTTATATTTCAGCAGTGATACCTTCCTGCCTCCATTTCTCTGGAAGCCTCCGAGGCACACTCTCCTGCTTACTGTCCTATAGAGAGAAAGAGAGATGGTAATCTGTGATGGTCTCCACATATCTGTGCTCCAGTAGAGGTGAAATGACACATTTCCTGGGAAACCATTGTAGACAGCATGTGGAGGGAAAGGCAGCAGGGTCGCTGGGTAATTCAAAGCTCATTAGAGCATAATGCTCTGACAAGGAAGGTCGTGTATTCAATACATGAGAAAGTGGGCACCTGACTTCTCCCCTTCCATGGCACAGCTGCTCACCTGTGTACATTCTTACATCTTACAAAGCTAAGGCATTTTTTGGCCACTTTCAGGATGAGTGTGAAGTTAAAGAAGGAGCATTAGAGCATGGGTTTTCCTCTTTTTTCACTGCATTAGAAATCATTTTCAAAGATTCAGACAAAATTTTATATGAAACCTCAGTAGATAGACTTGATAAGGGTGACGATATCCTGGCTAAAGCTCAGAGCAGGGAGGCTGAAGTCCTGCCAGCCAATCCTGCTCCAACCCCTACTGCCATCTCCCATGGATGCTCCCTCCAATGATGTCCCTGGCATAATCCTAGAAACCTGGAAGATACCACCTCACATGGCAAAAGCAACTTTGCAGATGTGATTAAATTAAGGATCTTGAAATATCCTGGATTATCTAGGTGGGCTCAATGTAATCACAAGAGTCCTTGAAAGCGGAAAGAGGAGGCAGAATTAGAGCGGGGGGGGGGGGGATTTGCTACAGAAAAATGGTCAGAAAAATTCACTGTTGCTGGCTTTAAATATGGAGAAGAGTCATGTGCCCAGAAATTTGGGTGGACTCTAGAATCTGCAAAAGGCAAGGGAATGGATTCCCCCTAGAGCCTCCAGAAACAATTGCAGTCCTGGTGGCATTTTGATTTTAGCCCAGTGGGACCCATGTTGAATTCTCATCTACAGAGTTGTAAGTCAATAATGTGTGTAACTTACAGCCACTACATCTGTGGTAATTTGTTACAGAGGCACTAAGATTATAAGTACTCTTGAAAGACCCTATAGGGCTCACTCAATAGACCAGAGAACTGCTGCTCTTGTACATCACCAGTAAGGAAGACAGCTCTTACCTTCCACACTAAGAACAAGGAGTAAGATTTCGTCATCAGCAGTGGGTAGCTGACCATGATGCTTGGAACCCTCATGAAATTTCAGCAATCCATGGCTATTGGAGAGCAGTCTGGCTTGGAATGCTGTGACTGTGGTTTGTACAGGTCTGTGCCTTTCACGGATATTTGTTTCCTGTCCTCAGAGACTATATAAACAATAGGGCAATTAACTGTGTAGCAATTAACCCTGTGGGAGTCCATGCATAACTGAAAAACATGTCCTGCTTCTTAGAAAGAATGAAGGTTGAACAGCCTATGCGGACCAAACATGAATCCCACCTGTCAGGTTTGAATTCAGCCAGGAAAATATAAAGGTACATTCTCTGCCTCTGCCCACATCTCTGCTCCTTCCTTAGGTTCTTTAAGAGTCAGCGTGTTCTGAGTTTCTTATCTCTCTCTCCTTTCATAAAAATAGACCTTTCTTGGGAAGCCTTTCAGTTCAGCACCCAGAGGACTGAAGGTAAAGTTTATGTGGAGAGGAAGAAGGCAGGCCAATGCTCTGCAAACTACAGTTGGTTCAGCTGATACCTTTGTCCCTGGTCCAATTCCAGATGACAAGGGACGACTCTGCTGACATATCAGAGCTTTAGGACAGCACCGATGCTCACTGGAGACGGGTCAGGCTCAAGGTCAAGTCTCTGACCTTCTTAGTGGGGTCACAAGGGTCATGGTGGGACACATCAGCTCTCACCCATCCATCCTCCTGCCTCAGGAAGCCTATGCTTCACAGCCAATGAGAAAAAGGAAATCGAGTGTGTCTGCCAATCCTCCTGCCCCTCCTTCTCCAGAAGCCACGTGGTCCAGTGGCTTCAAAGTATTATGCTAATACCAAGTACTGGTGTAACTGGGTGACTTTTTGCAGTGGCTCCAATTCTAAAATGCAGCAGCCTTATTGCAAATGCATATTCATCAGAACTATTCCTGCTAGCTCTGTCTCACAGATCAGTGTTAAAAGTACAAAAATCCATCAGCATAGCTATGTGCCAAGTAAAAGGGGCTATCACCAACAGAAGGCATCTGACAGGCAGACTCTGAGGGGTTCAGGAAGGGGCAGAGAAGTGGCAAAAGAGGGAGAGCCTAGCCCTGTGTGTGTCTGCTAATGCATGTACATGCTCAAACACGTATTGCAGTGGCTACAGAGGGTAGGGAGGGAGGTGCACATATGAACACACAGTGTTTCAGCACTTAGAATGACTCCAGACAGTAATAAGACATGAAAGGCTGAAATCTGGATGAAGAAATATAAGCTGAATAGCTTTTTTAAAAAGTGTCTCAGCTGGGAGCTCCATTAGATAGTGAAATTGTCTCCTGAGGATCCCAGCTGGGAGCACGTTGCTTAAGACATGTGAGAGTGGACCAGCCAAAGGGAGGGTGGCACTGTGGGACATCAATTTCCTCCTTGGCTGCCTTTGGGAGGCGTGACCTAAAGAGCACCGTTCTTTGCATTTTCCTGACAGTCTTTCCCCTCCTTATCATGGATCCACAGGTTCTCCTCCTATCTCCCCTCAGTGCTCTCTCTCTCCCTTTCTTCTTCTTCATTTTCTCTTCCTTCTCAGATGAATCACCCTCCTGTCAATAGGTAAAAGTTTGGGGAGGCCTTAGGACTGGGAGCACTCCACCCTGTACCAGGCACATATCTGTCTTTGACTGAGAGCAGCTCCCTGAACAGAACAGGTGCTCAGTGATGGGAAAGAGGGGAGGGGAAAGATGGCATCACCACAGCATCCTCACAGCTTGTCCCTGCTCGGGGTCCTCTCACACAGCACAGCTGTCAGACTGGAAAGCGAGACAGGGCACCATATCCTCCCTAGAGCTGGAAGCTCCTGCTCCAACCCCCACTCCAACAGAGCGACCAGTGAATCATCTCTTCCTCTCCTCTGCTCTCAGTCTGAATGGCTTTCCTCCCTGCCTCCTCTGTCCCATGCCCTTTCCTCTCTTGAGGACTATATCATTCTGCCTTCAAAGAAGGGAGGGACGGAAATGGACAATAGTGCTAAGGGCATAAGAGTGGCCCACATAAAGGAGCCAGCAGGCAAAGGCTTCATCTGCTCCTGCCTCCATTTCCCTGCATGGCACAGTACAGCCTTCACATTCATGATGTGGGAGATAGCTGAGTCCACTCTAGTCCAAATCGTCTTACTAGTTAATAGAATCACATTTTTTTTTTTTTTATGAGACAGGGTCTCACTCTGTTGCCCAGGTTGAAGTGCAGTGGCGAGATCATAGCTCATTGCAGCCTTGAACTCCTGGGTTCAAGGAATCCTTCTGCCTCAGCCTCCAGAGTAGGTAAGACTATCAGCATACACTGCCATGCCCAGCTAATTTATTCCATTTTTTTTTTGAGAGACGAGGGTCTCACTATGTTGCCCAGGCTGTTCTCAAACTCCTGGCTGCAAGTGACTCTCTCACCTCGGCCTCCCAAAGTATTGGGATTACAGGTGTGAGTCAGCCACCATAGACACAGTCCATAGAGCTGATAACGAAGTATTTTAGAAGCCCACCTTTGAAGAAGCAGGTGCCCATTGCTGTGGTCACAGAGGGGACAAAGATTTTTTCTTTTTTAGTTTTTATTTTTTCACTAGCATTCCTGGCATAACTTACTTCTTTCATCACTCTAGCTTTAGGTAGGTTTCTCCTAAAATTTTCTATTACATTTAGAATCAATGTCATACAATTAAGCAGTTATTTAGTTCTTATGAACTAAACTTTTTCTTGAATAGTTAAAGTGCACACAGTAGGTACTCCATAACAACTTCTCGACTAACTGACTCATGATTACCTTCTCATCCTTATCAAGAGAAAATCCCTAATTTAGCTAGCTGGTGTTTACAACTGGGGATCACAGCACATTTTTACCTATATATCTGCATTGTGTCTTCCCCTCGTGCTTTTCCTCCCCATCCCCCAAATAGAAAGTACTAGCTTGGCAGGGCAGACCTACCACGCAACCAGTGGAGTCCAGCTTGCGATCTGAAATACAGCGGAAATTCTTACTGCAGCCCCCGTTATCTTTGCTGCAGTCGCGCACCGGCCCAAAGGAATCTAAGAGAACCTCCAGGCTGTCGAAGGAGGATGAAGTCATCAGCTCCTCTCTGTGGGCAGAAAGAGTGGGAGGCAGGGAGGGGTCAAGGAGATTCCAGATGCAACAAGTGGCGTGGCATTACATTCCATGCTCCTCTCTAGTCAACTGAATTGTATCTCACTCTCTCTTATAAGAATTGAAGATCAACTATACTCCAAGCCTTGAACTAACAAATGATGGGCACTCTCCATATCCGGGAAATGAACCAAGGCTGTAACGCCTGGTCAAAGAAAGAGGTCTAAACTTGGGCAAGTAAATTAACATTTTATTGCCTGTCAGTCCTTAGTGTATGTGAGAAGTGCTTACAAACTCTAATTTTATGTCTTCTTCCAGTGAATGAGCCTTGGGATGTGCAATATTGACCCAGATAAAAAGCAGATCCTGGCACAACATAGGGGGAATTAGCAGGTTGCCTGCCAGTTTTTCCTTTTAGCTTGTCGTGACTCCTTCCCCAGCACCTAGAACCTACAGGTAGTTTCTCATTCTGCTTCCCAAGCCAATTGCAGGCCTCAGTCCTGAAGCCAGACTCACCTGACCTCCACAGCATCCTCCATCACGGTCATGTCCGTCTTGCACTTTGCTGATGGATTGATGGCCAGTTCGGCTGGCGGAATCACAAAGCTCTTGCTGAGGGGCAACCACATGCCCTCCCCAAGGGTGTAGGTGAATCTGCAGGGACATCCAGTGCCAGGTGGTCATGACTGGAGGCATCACCACTCACCACTGGGGGATCTGGCATTTCATTACCAGTGCTTTCTTCTCACCCTTTGCAGTCCTCTTCAGAAAGATTGCCATTTTATGGGTGCAATGACTAAGTTCTAAGGAGGTAGAGAGACCAACCCTTGCTCACATGGCCAGGCAGCTGGAGAACTGATTATGGTGCCTGCTCACTAGTTGTTAGAAGTAGTTTTTATCAAGTCATAAAAAGCAAGTTCCAGCTTTCTTCGGATTTGAAGCTGGGCTTCCCCAGTCTTGAGTCAGATATAATTGGAAGCATTTTAATTGAAGAGAGATGCCAGCCTCCCACCGTCCCCATCCCACGGCTGCACACCCACAGTGGCGGCAATGGCATCTCTCTGTGCCTGGAGGAACCCTAACAAAGAAAAGAAAGAAAGAAAGAAAGCACCCCTTTACAGCTTCTGTGTGATGGGAACAGAAATGACTGAAGCCAAGAGCCTCCAGGGAGGAGAGAAGAGCAGATGAACAAATGAACAGAACAGGCCCAGATTTATTCTCTGCACTCCTACCCACACCCTTGGCTAAAGGTGTTAACCCTGGGGATACAGGGAAGATTTTTTTTTATTATTCTTACAACAAGGGCTAAAAGGAGTAAAAGAATCAATCGGCATTTCAAGGGAGAGCTTAAGAAAACCATGAGAGATTATTTGTTTATTTATTCATTCATTTCATTTCAAAGACATTCAAATGCTCTGTGTTCATAGTCAAAAATAGTCTGCGGGATCAAAGCCAGTGTGGGTGGGCTATGAAGAGGCTGTGGCAGTCTGGCATCCCCTCCCCACTTAATGTGGAAGGAGGAACAATGGAAGGATGTTACAATTAAACAGAACCATTAGCATGCTCCTCACACAGCACCATTTCAGAATCCTGCTCCTTTCTCTATCTTAACACATACATAACCCTCTCCCCTCCCCAGGTTGCCTGAAATTCTAGGAAACCAGACTGATGACTTCAGATCTTTTATTTAAAAAAAAAAAAATGTAGCCCTCTCCAGTAAGCTGACCACTGACTAGCACCAATGGGACAGAGCAGACCCATTGACTAGGGCTCATGAGTTAGAGGGCAGCCAAGCCACATGATTTCTGCCCACAACATGAAAGAGAGTCCTGGGCCCTAGAGCAGCTGGAGGGGTGTGGGACATGTGCCAGCTTAACGCAGGGGATTTCCAGGGGCCAGGCAGAGCCACTGGTAGGAAGGAAGTGGCCAGGATTTGGGGGATTTTCTCCCATTTCCACCCT
Organism: Macaca nemestrina; assembly: GCF_043159975.1. NCBI lineage: Eukaryota > Metazoa > Chordata > Mammalia > Primates > Cercopithecidae > Macaca > Macaca nemestrina. Next base: position 34,743,774 of record NC_092125.1, read on the forward strand.
GACTCTTGGGCCCCTACTTCTCTGACCTGTTGGTAAACCTCTGCATTAAGCAGCATTGAAATGTTAGAGATGCTTCTGGCTCTGTAAGAGTCACTCAGTTCTCCCCACTCACAGGAGTATCAAGCAGTAAGTCTGTGCAGGGAGGTGCCTGCACCAGGGGAGGAAAGCTTGTTACTTAGAAGACCATGACCATGGCTTCATTCTTCTGTGAAGCAGTTAGCAAAATTGGAAGCATGACAGTCCCTTCATTCACACACACTCACACAAACACACACTCACACACTTCATCTGGTAAGATTAAGGAGCCCATTCAGGGCTGATTGCCTCAAGGTATCTGGAATCCGGGACTTAAGGATAATGTAAGTTGAAGAAAACAACCTCCAAGAATTTGTATAATTTCACTTGGCATTTCACAATGAACATCCTTGAGATAGAAACATTATAACAGGCAGGCTGGAGTGGGGGCACCTCCGCTATTATATTATTTTAGAGAGAATGTCTACAAGTAGTTTGAATGGTACCAAGGAGGAGGCAGTTTATTGGACATAGAAATAAAATTTTGTTTTCTATTTTGATTTCAAAATTACAATATTTGCATTGAAGCAGAGCAACAAATCTGTGACCTGTGGTTTATAATTTATGTAACTGATTTTAGGAAGCCGTTGGCAGTTCTGGTACATTTCCGATGGTTAATTTTTCTTTTGAAAGAGAAGGCTCCATGCCCATCCATCTCACAGTTTTCTCTTCCTCCTCTGAATACACTAATATTTCTAAGAGAAAAGCAAATCACATCTTCCCCCAACTTAAACTGTTTATGGCACCCTGTACCTACAGAATAAAGTTCCAACCTCCAAAGAGGTCATCCTCGATAGCTGATAGCTTCTTCAGCTTCTTTTTTCACCAAACCCTGGGTCACCCTCTGCTCTTACAATGAAATCTGACTATAGTTCCTAAAGTAGTCCTGATTTTCTCACCTCTTTGCTTTTGCTCCTAATAGACCTTCTTTCTGGATTTTCTTCCCTCTCTTCTATGTCTGACTTCTAATCATTTGCAGACTCAGGTAAGATCCTATCCCTTCCAGAAACCTGCCCAGGGCCTTCACCCTGCACCCTCAGGCTGAACAAGGGGCTGAGCCTGTGCACCTGACTCAGAGCCCCTTGCTGCTCCTGAAACGATGAGTTGTGCCTGTCTTTTCATGTGTCCATCACCACTCAGAAGAATGTGCTCTCTTGGATGGCAAAGGACAGTTCTTTGTCACCTATGTATCCCCACTGCCTCACACAATTTCTGCCCCAAAGAGGTCGCTCCATAAATATGTATTGACTGATCGATAATGATATTTCATTAGGTTCTTTAGTTTGCACAAGTTTCTGGGAAACACAATCTCCATGTTCAAATTTAAAGGTGGAAGCAGAGGTTAAGATTATCCTCTACGTAGAGCAGGCTATAGGTTAACCTCTAGGTTTATACGGATTTAAAGGTTAAGGTGGAAATGCATCTGATATTGTGAGAAACCTCCTATGTGCAGAGCAGCTCCTGAGACACTGCACTGGACCATTTTAATAAGAAAAGCAGCCTCTGGTAAGATCAAGGTGAAACCCTGTAGGGGAAGCAAAGCCAGGTGTTGGGTGAGACTAATCTTTGCAGAGAACTGTAAAGGGGCAGGTGCTCTGTAGTGTGGCCTCATTTATCCTTACAACAGTCCTCTGAGGCTGGTCAACTGGCCCCACTTTACCAATATATCAAGTAATTTTTAAGGCTAGTAACCTCTCCAAGGTCACCCTCTGTAAATGGGAAAATTGGGATTGGTCTGATTCTCAGGTATGGATCCCAGCAGCTTTCTAGTTCATGCTGGCTCAGGCCTATGGAATTCTCAAGTTTTCTTTCATCTGCAAAATCTACTGAGTAACTCCAAAAACCAAATATAGAACAAACTGTCAGAGAAAAGCTGTGTCCTAAAATCTCATCTGTCCCTCATTCATGCAGATTTGGCAGGAACAACTTCAAAAAGCTACCCAAGAGAAGCTGGGTGAGCATCTAGAATGCTTTCCCAACTCAGGCCTTCTCTGGAGACAGCTGGTGCTGACCAGTGCAGTTGATGGCTCAGCTGTGCACTGAGTCCTGCACACAGCCCTGTGTTCAACTAGAGCTAGAAATTCCTGTCCAGAGGCAAACACTCACCAGAGAGTGCTGCACAGAACGAGGCTGTGCTGTCACCGTGGCTTGCCATTAAATGGAATGTGAGGAAACGTATCAATTGCTATTGATCTGGCATCTCCATGCTTTCTCAGAGCAGGCTATTCCAGGACAGGGAATTGTTCCATAGGATGCAGGCACTCACTTTGAGGGAAGGTCTCTGTGGGATCAATTTGGTCTGTACCAATCCCTACCCCCACAGTCTAGTGGAAAGGAGTGACCCTAGCCACAGTAGAGAGGACTTCTTGGGCACTGGAGTGGGTTTGGTGAGAAGATTCAGTCGGTAGATTCAGGGTCCTCTTAGATCCTTTGAGTCTAGCTTGGGCCCTTCCCAGGTTATTTGGATTGCAGATTATCAAGGTTAGGTTGAACATCAAGGTCTTTTCTTACTCTGGGTTCAAGTTTTTAGGAAATAACTGAAATGATTATCTACATATATCTATTGAAGGCCTGCTGTGTTCAAGATTGTATGTTAGATGTTAAATATTTAAAGCGATATAAGATACCGCTCCTTCACTCAAGAAGAACATCATTTCATTGGGGAAAAATAGGCAGTTGAAAAATAAATATTAAATAACATAATTGACGAATACATATTACAATCCATATATGATGGGCTTTTGCAGGGGTAAAGTCATTGCGGATTGCTACAGTGGATTGGAGACATTCTAGAGCAATATTCTTCCATCCTGGCTTCAGGTTAGAATCACCATAGTGCTTTTAAAAACGCTCATGCCCTCGCCACACCTTCCAGAACTTACGAACTAATTGGTTTGCTCTGGGTATGATCGTCAGTCATTTTTAAAGCACGCTGGGGACTCTCATAGAGAGCCAGGGCTGGAGACTGCTTTTTGGATGAGACTGTAAATGCTTGAAGTCAGAGACTATCTTGGTCATATTTGTTTGGTTATATCTGCAGCATCTGAAACAGTACCTTGAAGGAGTAGGTGTTCAATAGATGCTGAGTTTGGTGGAGACTTGATCTGGATCCTAAAAAATGGTAGTATTTATATTGTGAGAAAAATGTGCATTCTTGCTAGAGGAAAGGGTATGAGCAAATGAGCAGAGTGGGAGACATTCAGTTTATTGCGGATATTGGATCACTTAGAAAACAGATTCAGCCAAGAACGAAAGGTTCTCTAGAAGAAGAGTGGCTCATTTAGAGGAAGTTGTATGTTGGCATTCGATAGTAAAAAGATTTAAATGGAGGAATTTAAACTCGATTTCAGAGTCTAGAGAGATGTTCAGGAGCTTGGAATTCAATAGGACACTAAATCATAAGTGAGCATAGTAGCAAAATAAGTAGCCAATTATAGTGACTGACCAGGTCACAGAATTTTTTAGAGTGGTCGTTGGTAGGTGGTTTACTCAGATGCCAGAGTGGTTTCGATTAAAGTTCCTGGTACCTAAAATAAACAGATTGTGACCCATTGCTTTCATTTGACAGGCTAGTTGTTTCCACGTTAGGGATACAAATTCTTAGTCACTTATTGATTAACCCACTGGTTCCTAAGATATCTGACCTCATGGGTCAAACCACACAATTGGTCCACTCTGCAGTGCTTGGATAAAACATCCAGTTGACAGCCAGCAACTTTGAAAAAAGCATAAATGGAGCTTGTGGGGATAGAAACAGTTTTTGTGCAGGTTTTGCTTGAATAGCAATTTTATTAAGGCCCTTGTTTTTCAAACTGCTAGTTTCTGACTTTCAGGGAATGAGGAACTTATCCATGTCAATAAGCCAAATTCCACCAGGCTCCTCATCTGCCTTATCTTTATTACCCTCTGAAGTTGTGGAAGATCAGCAGTAGGGAAAAGAAAGAAAAAATCAGCCGAATGATAAATCCTTGTTGGAAAGTTTTAATGCCCATATCACAGTCCAAGGAATGGAGCTGACATCTCTTGCGGCACAAATCCTCAAAAGCAGCCTGTAACCAATGCCATGAGCGTGACCCAGCCTTCCCTGGGACAGACACTCAGGAGAGAAAAGGACAAGGGAAAGTCCTTTGAGGAAGTGGTTCTGTGAATCCGCATTCTAGCTAGGAGCATGCCTAAGAGAACACGGCTGTGGCTAAGCTGAGTCCACAACCAGCTACAGGAGGAGCAGTAGAAGCTTTGCAAAAGAGTGAGCCCTAGGAGGCAAATGCAGGAGCAAAAATTAACACCTAGGCCAGGAATGGCTGACAGGGATGGTCTGGGAAGGGGCTTGGAAAGGTGGCAGTGAAGAAGTGAGACTCAGCAAACTATATGGGTGCAAGTCTTCCATTTGTCCTACACTGCTCACCATTTCTCCAGAAAAGGCATGCAGTAGCTGAATTCATCAGCCGCTTATGCAGGACTACTCACTTCCTCTACTAGACGACTTACTCAAGGAGGGACATGTATTCATGCCCATACTGTCAAGCCAAGCACTTAGAAGGAACTCAGCAAATGTACGTTAAGTGAATGATAGATTGACAAAATGAATGGATAAGATCTTATTTTGGAAATAAACTGTTCCAGCTAAGGCCTAGTATGAATTAAACTTTATGATAATCGAATCGCTCCTGGCTGGCACTCAAATTATTCCTCTGCTGTGGGCCTTTCTAATATGTGCTATTCCCAGGTATGTAGGTAGAAATTTGGGAGGGACTAGAAGCATCCAATTTGATCAGGCAAGTAGTAGGTAAAAGAAAATAATAATGAGGCAGAGTTTAGAAAAGGGGAAGGCAGGGGCGGGAGAGATTCATTTTGAACAACTTAAGACTCTATGAGGAAGGTGCAAATTAGATGCAAAAATGGAGTGGCAGAAACTGACATTAATTGCCCACTCTGTGCCAGGGATTTTCCCTGCATTATCTCATATATCCCTCACAACAACCTAGCCAGGCATGTAATATAGCCCCATTTAACAAATGCAGAGACTGGAGGCTTCAGGAGGTTGAGTAAATTAGTGAGGTTCCCAGAGCTGGCAAAGAAGGAAGCCAGGGTCCAAACAGAATCGGTCTGACCTCCAAGTCCTCCATGTTGTCCCTGGGCATGACTGGGGGCAAGCACTTTTGTTAGTAGGTGGCCATGACAACTCAAGGTGTTTCCCATTTTATACTTTACCACTAGGAAGTAAGTTCAGGTGGAAGTGGAACACAGGGTTTGCAGACATACATAAGCAAGTCCCTAGACAATCACTTACCTAAATATTTTATCAGAGGGCTGCTCTCCCAAAACCAGGTCAAAGCCTCGCTGAAATATTGTGTAAGGCCATGGCCTAAAAGAAGAAACATCATTCAATTAAATTCAACTCAACAAATACTCACTGAACGCCCACTTCGTGCCAGGCACAGTGCTGGGTGGTAGACACCCAGCCATCCAGGGCATAGCCCCTGCCCTCAGGAAGCTCACTAATATGAGCTCACACATGACTTTGAATCCTGGGACCTGACAAAGAACACAATAAATGTAAAAATCACTGAACTACTAGGAAAATGGAATTTAATAGCCATGACAATTGGAACTACATATAGAGTAAAATTATATGAAGATAGACCTCACATATTCATAATTCATGGTCCTTCAGATGTAGATTTGCAGAAACCTAGCTAGAAGAGCAGTGTGAGTTCTTGGGAATCAGACAGTTCTGGATTCAAACTTCATTCTGACATTGAACCAACTGTCTGACTATGGACAGATAATTTGCTTGCCAGTCCTAATTTCCTATAGGGTCAATAAATGATAGCTCCCTAACAGACCATTGTGAAGATTAAGCAAACCTCTTAGGCCAAAGACTACAGCTCATACAGGATATTCGATATGTTTTCTTTTCTTATTCAAAATGACAATAGGATGCTGGGTCTTTGATAGGTTTCAGACATCTTCAAACATTTTAATGTCACTCACTCAAACAGAAACAATTGAAATTGTGTTTGCAAATATTTCTTAACTGTAATGCTTTCTAGTGAACATCCAGGTATTGTCATATGTATTAGAAAGTAACAAGACTATTTCTTTCAAATAGTGTATATCTTTTCACTAACCCAGATCTCTAAGCCCATTATTTAATCATTAAAGCAAGAATTAGCAAAGCCCAGATCTTGTGAGTACTGAGCTATTGCACACACTAGGTGGATTTAGCCCTTACACTTGTGCAACTTACAGTCTTATAATGAACCCGATTATTGACAATTTTACTGTAGACATTCCTTTTGTTTTCAAGGACTACAAAAAGCCAGGAGAATAAATTATTAATTATTATTTGGGACTAATTCTAATACTAGGAGTTAATCTAGTGGTTTTCAGTGCAGAGGGTGTCACCCCATAGAGGGTATTTTGATAAATGTATGGCAGTTGTTCTTGAATGACACAATGACTGAAGGTCATTATTGCCCTTTAGAAGGTAGGGCTAGGATGGCTAGAATAGTGCATTGCTCAGGACAGTTCTGCAGAACAAAAATTTCCCCATGTCCTACAAGCTTTTGACTGTCATGCAAGACATTTATTTAGGTTTTGAAAACCCGCTTCTAATGGTATGAGCATAGATGCTAATTCCATTGACATATAAGCACAAAGTACAGTTTGAATACAGTGAATTTTCTAGGTCCATAACTACTTTATAATTTGAGGGGAGGTTACACATTGTATAATCACTTTGAATCACCAATACAGCACATGTGTATCAGTCTGTATTATTCTCACACATATCATAATATAATATTGCATTTTATATTATATATTATATTATGGTGAATCTGCACTAGGTACAAATGTCTATCAAATTTATTATTTATTTTCTTGTAATGGAGCATTAAAATATTTATTATAACTAGCATAGGAAGGTACAATTATTAAATATTAACAGTTATATCATTATAAATTATTCTTATTTCTCCCTTAATTAATATTAAGATGCTATATTTGTTAAAATTTTGTATCTACGGGTTTTATTATTTATAAATTTTATTTACACATAATAAAAGGGGTTAAAAATATTTGTTTTTTTTTTTTTTTTTGAGACGGAGTCTTGCTCTGTCGCCAGGGCTGGAGTGCAGTGGCCAGATCTCTCAGCTCACTGCAAGCTCCGCCTCCCGGGTTCACGCCATTCTCCTGCCTCAGCCTCCCAAGTAGCTGGGACTACAGGCGCTCGCCACCGCGCCCAGCTAGTTTTTTGTATTTTTTAGTAGAGACGGGGTTTCACCGTGTTAGCCAGGATGGTCTCGATCTCCTGACCTCGTGATCCGCCCGTCTCGGCCTCCCAAAGTGCTGGGATTACAGGCTTGAGCCACCGCGCCCCGCCAAAAATATTTGTTACAAAATATTGATAGTGTTGGAAATCACCAACTTAACCCAATAAGCTAAAGAATTAATTACCCAGAGTCTTTTTATTTGTTGCAAGGGAAAGCCATTGGAACTATATAAGGAAGTGGCTAGGATGAATGTGTTCATTATTTAAGCTTACTATTTATAAATGCATTATTCCTGGGATTCAATTTGGAAATACCTAGAGGCAAGAACTGGCTCCATAAAGTATCCAAACAGTGTACTGTGAATAACTCTTGCATCAAATAAAAGGCCCCTCCCCAGGTGTTTTTATGTTTGTTCGTCTTTGTAGGTGAACCCACTGAGTAGGGTTTGAATTTGATTCTTTTTTTTTTTTGCTGAACAGAAAATGGTGGTCTATGCACAGCTAAAAATATCTGTTAATTCAAGAAAAAGTCTAGAAATCACGAGAAAAAAATATTCCATATAATCCCAGACACCTAGAAAAGGCAATAAAAAAAGAGGGACATGCAATTTTATTTATCTCTATTTTGGGTAGGATCATATTTTATTTACTGTCAGTTTAACATTTTAAATAACATACATTTTGCCTTCCAACCATTTCCAGCACTCAAAACTGATACAATGTGTAATTATAGTTAATTGTTGGCATAGTTCCTAGGTTGTTTGAAAATATATTTTCAAGAGCCAAATGACTGGCATTAAATACTATGTGAACAATTAGCTATGCAGAATGACACAAATAAACCTGTATTCAAGCCAAAGTTAAGGAAGCAATGAGCCTGGATGTATTTATTAAGCACTCATCCACTGTTGCTAAGTAGGTTAGGTCAAGGAGACCTCCTGCTTTTGAGGGCCCTGAACATTAAGAATATCAACTCAAATTGGAAGGATGTAGAGGAGTGCAGTGTAGACCCCACCCTGATCACATTTAGAGGCAGCAGAGCACAGTGGTTTTAGGACATGGATTCTGGAGTTAAGCTGCGTATTTCAAATGCCAGCTTAGCCACCAATCACTGTGTGACTTTGGGCAAGTTCCTTCATCATTCTGTAACCCCATATCCTCATCTGTAAAATGAGGCTGATGGTAATAACTATCTATTTGACAAAGTTGTCATGAGGAGGAACTAGCTAATGTAATTAAAGTGCCTAGAACAGTTCGTGGCATTTAGTGAGTGCCACACATAGAATCATTTGTTAAATAAGTTAAATTGATCAATTATATGCATCAAATATAAATACTATAATAAGGAGTGGTTCCCAAACTTCAACAGAGGAAGAAGTGTCTTGCCCTAGGTGCAAATGCAATGCCAACGCAGGCTTTAACTCAGATTGTAGATGTCTTCACATAGGCTGGAGAGGAGGCAACGTGAGAATGGAAAGACCAAAGCCCCGACACCCCACCTCCCACCTCCCACTTCCCACCCAGTGGTCACTTCACTGGGCAACTAACTCTACAGCATTGACATTAAACTCAAAGAGCGGGGAAGAGCATATTGTGAAATGGCAAGAGAATTCAGCAAGTAGCAAATTGCACCGGCAAAGGAATAAAGGGGAATTTACTTAATTTCTTCCCTCTAGTCCGGAATGATCTGCCAGAGAGATGAGAAATCTTACTTGATTTATTTAGCAAATATTTGTGGAGGCCTATTGTGTGTGAACTGTGATATTAGGCAACAGGAATTGGGATAAAGAGATTCTTGCCCTCAAAGGAATCTAAGGTCTTTGTGAAGAAACACATATAGATCCAGACAAACCACTGAGAATGTTAAAAGGGAAGAGGAAGGGGTTTTTAGGAAATAAGCTAAGTGGTAGTGGCTGGTGGTAGAGTCGCCATCCTGGGTGCAAGGAAGGCTGGTGTTGGCAGTGCATAGAATGACAGTGGAGGGTCTGGCAGGGGAGCTTAGTGCACACAAGTAGAAAGCCACAGATGGTCATACAGGAAAAGGCGGGGCAAAGTAATGAAGAGCTGGACGTAAAAGCACTCATAACACTTTGAAAACGGACCTGCTTGAGACCCACTGAAAGAGGAAAGGCCTCTGTATTTGGGCTCTTTGAGTGCAAGAGAAAGTAAGAAAACCCAACAGGCCTCACTAAAAAAAAAAAAAAAGCCTATCATGAAGTCTTGTATCCAGGTTTAAATGGAAGTTGCCTCTGAGATACCTGCAAGCAGGGTCTAAAGGTCCTTCTAGGTGCCCCTCGCCTCCCTTTGCTCTGTTTTTCAGACTATGGACTTCACTCCAAACAGCTAAGACACATGGTGGAGATGCCCCCTAGCAGTATGGGCCACAGAGGAAACACTTTGTCTCCTCATTAGGAAAAAAAAAAATCTCTGGGAGAACTGCCTGACATATTCTGAGTCAGACGAACAACCTGGACCAATCTCTCGGCTGGGTAAGCAGAGGCTTCTGAAGAGATAGCAACTCCTATCTGGTTTTCTGGGCTAGAGCTGGAAAGGAGTGTGAGTGGCAAGCCTCAGCTTCTGTCTGCTTGTAGTGGTAAGAGTGTTGCCTCCATTAGAAGTGAGCAGCATTATTGAGCAGACTGTGCCAATATTCGTTTTTTGGAAAGGGCACTAGGCCATCAAGGAGCCCATGGATTGTGTCAGGTCAGATGTGGGGCAAGAGGTTGAACCCTGTCATTGGAAGGAACCTTCAGTCTCTCGTATCCACTTTGATATGTGGTCTCCAATATTCATTCAGTGCAGGGCAAACCACTCACATCTTTTTAGTCAGAATAGAGCATTTTTGTTTGTTTGTTTGTTTGTTTCATTCATTCTAACAAATAAAGACCCTGAAAATTGTCGTCCCATGTGGGCAGCTACAGGTGGCTTCCATTCAGGCATATCACAGGAAGCACCGCAGACCCATGCCCATGCAGGAACATAGCCTGTGCCACAGAGGAACCCATTGTAACAGATGCACAGCAGCCAGCAGGCACACATGCAAACACGTATGCTAACTAGTGGTAATCTTTTATTTGCCTTTTCTTTCTTCCTCCTGTCTCACACAATACCCACAGTCTATTCAGAGTCTTCTCTAAGCACTGGCAATTTCCAAGCTTTCAGTTTCTCTCCCAATTCTCTCTCCTCCCCCTTAGGACATATCCACTGTTGCAGGGATTTTTCCCTTAGTCTAGGTGATGTGTTGCGTCAGAGGTTGTCTGTGGCCTTGACTCGACTTGATGCTTGTCCATGTTGATAGCTTAGGCACTTCTTTCACTCTGTAACCTAGTGAGTAAAGACCCTGCATGACTAGGCTGACTGGATGCTCCCTTCATATGGGCTTTCTCAGTGCATCAAGGGACTACTCTTGCTTTAACAAGGGTCCTTTAAATGTCACTTTTTGATTAAGTGCTAGTCCCAACTTTCCACCTAACTGTGGCACTTGGAAACAGAGCTCAGAAGCTGTTAGCCAGCATGTCTGGTGATAGGCTTCCTTGTATAAGACTTGCCATCCAGGGAGAGGGAGGAGAAATAGGGAGAGACAGGTAGGTAGGTAGGTAGGTAGGTAGGTAGGTAGGTAGGTAGGTAGTTAGGTAGGTAGATAGATAGATGATAGATAGATAGATAGATAGATAGATAGATAGATAAAAGAAAGCAAGCAAGAAAGAAGGAAAAGTAGGGAGATAAGCAGAGTGAGAGAGAATATATGTATGTATATATGTATTTGTGTATATATGAATGTGGGTATGGTGTGTGTGTGTGTGTGTGTGTGTGTGTGTGTGTGTGTGTGTATTCTCTTTGATACAGTCCAGCATAGATGGGATGTTTCATTCAGAAGCAGTGATGAACAGGGCATTTCATTATGGACTTTGAGAAACTATAAGCTTTTTCTGGACTTACATATTATTCTACCTGTCATAAAAGGAACTTTCACAAATGGAAATATTTGTCCACAGTTAAATGAAAGCACATTCTTTCAAGCCTGCCTCTGGCCCACATTTGGTTGAGTTTCTGGTAGAAGCATGGTTTCCAAAATTTCTGCCCAGCTATTCACAGCACTTTGGGGTCCCAGTATGGGATATTATATTTATATGTAACGTGAGAGCATTTAAACAAATATTCCTTTTCTAAACTACGTAAATAAATCGCAAGAAGGGTGCAGTGAAACAAAGAGAGAATAGAGGCTCATTTTAAAAGTGCTTGTGGAGAAAGGCAGTTTGCAGTATATACAGGAGAAAGGTGAAGAGAAAAATGGCAAAAATGAATTTTTCTGCTGTGCAGTTGGCTGAACCATCACATGCTTCAATGTATCCTAATGGTAAGATGGGGAGATTATTACATGTCACTATCTTCACAATCATTACTAGTTCTGGGAAAAAATAAGTACTTAGAATGACCAATCCCTAGATTATCTGGTAAACCTGTGGCTTTATCAGAAGTTAGTAAGCATAATGATGAATAATGATGCCTAAAGTTTACAAAGGATGCTATAGGGCCTTGAGGCCTTTGCAAATGTTGTTTCTCTACCTGGATTACCACCCCCGACATATCCCCTGTCCCTCAACTGCTATTTACTTGGACAACTTACACTGTTCTGAAAGTCTAACTTAAAAATGATTTCCTAAAATAGGCCTTCCCTGGCACTCCTAGACTAGGTTATATTTCCTTGTTGTATTCTCTCATGGCACCCTGCACTTTCCTTTATATATATCTAGTGACTATTTTCTGCTCACCAGATATAAAGGACCTTGTCATCGTGTCTACTAAACCCACCATGTGCAGAGTAGTACCATTACATAGCAGGCGTTCAAGAAAGAGCTCCACTGTATTGCAAATGAGATTGAGGGTTAGACAGAGTTGAATTTAAGCCCTGGATGAAGCAATCATTGAATTATATGACCTCAGATAAGTCCTTTGATTTCCCTAACCTCAGTACAATCATGAGTTGCTCAATGATGAGGATACATCCTGAGAAATGCATCATTAAGTGATTTTGTCATTGTGTAATTACAGCACATTTACACAGACCCAGACAGTATAGCCTACTAAACACCTAGGCTATATAGTATAACCTATTGCTCCTAGGCTGTGAACTTGTACAATGTGTTACTATACTGAACACTATAGGCAATTATAATACAATGGTAAACGTTTAGGCATCTAAACATTGAAAAGGTACGGTAAAAATATAGAGTTACAATTTCATGGGAACACTATTGTACATGTGGTCCACTGTTGACTAAAATGTCATTATGTGGTGCATGACTGTATTTTCATCTGTAAAATGTGGATAAAATGGTGCCTCGAGTTATTACATGTTGATCACCCAGCAGTATTCAGAGCCCACTTGAGGTTAGCGGTCAGGGATATTAAATGAGACCAATCAGTGTGGTGGCCAGCTGCAGTCATTTGTGCAAACACAGATGTGGAGCCACAGGGTTGTTGAGTTTAACCAGTGTTGAAGTGTTTCAATGAATAAAATAAAATGGTGATAGGCCGGGCGCGGTGGCTCAAGCCTGTAATCCCAGCACTTTGGGAGACCGAGACAGGCGGATTACAAGGTCAGGAGATCGAGACCATCCTGGTTAACACGGTGAAACCCTGTCTCTACTAAAAAAGTACAAAAAAACAGCCGGGCGTGGTGGCGGGCGCATGTAGTCCCAGCTACTCGGGAGGCTGAGGCAGGAGAATGGCGTAAACCCGGAAGGCGGAGCTTGCAGTGAGCTGAGATCCGGCCACTGCACTCCAGCCTGGGCTGCAGAGCAAGGCTCCGTCTCAAAAAATAAAATAAATAAATAAATAAATAAATAAATAAACAAACAAAATAAAATAAAATGGTGATAAAATAGTGCCTACATTTGCTAAATGAACTACTACTTTTTTTTTTAATTTTTAGTTTTCTTAGAGACAGGATCTCACTCTGTCACCCATGCTGAAATGCAGCGGTGCAATCATAGTTCATTGTAGCCTCTAATCCCTAGACTCAAGCAATCCTCCTGCCTGTGCTTCCCAAAGTGCTGGGATTACAGCTGTGAGCCACCATGCTTGACCTCAAACTTACGTTATCTTTTACCATATAAATCTCATGCAAAGAAAAATTAAATATTGATGTGATTGTACTATTTAATGTCTATTAGTAGTAAACAAACTCATTTAGAATTTTTTTATACAGAAAAATAACACACTTGTCAGTAATTAGAAGAGTAGTTCATGTAGGTGCAGGAGCCAGACTGAGTCGGTTTAAAACCTGGCTCTACCACTTACTATCTCTGTAACCTTGGGTAAGTTCATTAATTCATGCGATGAGAGTATCCTATCCACTTCCCTCCTTGCTGCAGTCATACTTATACTGCTCTGCCCCCATCTTCCCTCCTCATTTCAGATCCTGGATCACTGTCCTCTCCCAAAACTTCTCCATAATTTTTGGTAACTTAAGTATCCACTAAAATCAAGTCACTCTGCTCTTTGACCTTTCTCCTCTAATGATCCTACCTCTACCCTCCTTTTCCCATGGTCATGTTCTAGATAACCAATATCTGCAGCCCCTCCCTGGTCTCAATTTCAAAAATCCCAATATCTAAGCATCATCTCCTATTTTGCCAACTTATTGTTTCTAATGCCATAATTTTCTACTTCCTGGATGCTTAGAATTTATTCATTCTACCATTGTTTTCCTGACCTTCACCCACCTCGTGTACGTTCTTCCTTCTTTTTTCATATTAAATTATGTCATCCATTATTGTAATCATTCCCTTTCATGTAACCTCAACTGCCACGCTCCTCCATCACTTCATCATACTTGTCTGAAACACTCCAACACTGGTTAAACTCAACGACCCTGTGGCTCCATTTCTGCGTTTGCACAGATGAATGCAGTTGGCCACCACACTGATTAGTTTCATTTAAAATCCCTGATCGCTAACCTCAAGTGGGCTCTTGAATACTGCCCAGTGATCAAACTACATTTTCCTCATTCATTCACTCTCCCTTTCTCTAGATCACCTTTTCATACTTTCTTTCTCTCAAACCTCTGACACCTCCTCCCCCATTTTCTCCTTCGGCACATGATGTGCTTCCTCAATAACTGAGAAAACAGAGGTAATCAAGATGCAAAGCTTTCACCACCACATCCACCTGCCTGCCTGCCCATGCCTATTACTCAGGTCTCCTTCCAGTAATGAGGCACGAACAGTTTCCACTCCTGACTAGAGTGCTGCCATCCCGGCCCACTCCTGGCATTTCATAGGCAATGGGATTTAAGAAGGGCCCTCCAGGGAAGTTACCAGTGCAAACTCCCCATTGCTCCCATGTCCCCAGGCAAATAAGAGCACAGATCCTCAACTTCTTCACATGTAAAATGGGAATTCTCAAGTACAGTATACTCCACAAAAACATGATTATTGTTGAACACCATGTATAAATAAATTGCAAATTCTTGATAATCTTTGGTTATTAATTTTTAATTATTATTTAGGGTAACTTTCAGTCTATCTTTTATATATATGTGCACACATGTGCTTTATATAAATTATCTCATTTAAAGATAGAGCAATAAAAACCTGACAGGATCCCTTCCTTCTGTGGCTCAATTTTCTCATCTGTAAATTAGGGATAATAATATTATCTACTTCATCAACTGCATAGGGTTGAATACTCTTTTAATATATGCAAATAACTTTCAATAACCTTGGGATGCAGTCAATTTTTAATAAATATTAACTGTTATTATGCACACATTAATAGGAATTTTGATTCTAAATGCTGAAATTTTTTTTTTTTTTTTTTTTTTTTTGAGACGGAGTCTTGCTCTGTCACCCAGGCTGGAGTGCAGTGGCGCGATCTTGGCTCATTGCAACCTCCGCCTCCGGGGTTCAAGTGATTCTGCTGCCTCAGCCTCCTGAGTAGCTGGGATTACAGGTGCCCGCCACCATGACTGGCTAATTTTTGTACTTTTTAGTAGAGACAGGGTTTCACCATATTGGCCAGGTTGGTCTCGAATTCCTGACCTTGTGATCCATCTGCCTAGGCCTCCCAAAGTGCTGCGATTACAGGCATGAGCCACCGCGCCCAGCCTGAAAATAAATTTTATAGATATGTCAAATGATTTTGAAATGGGTAGTAGTGAACAAAATGTTGTACCTTTTCTTCTAGATTTTGAAACTCAAGGATACAACCTTGTCCCAAAGCATGGCAATAAAGACAAATACACATGTAACATAAATGTGATGTTCACACTTGAACTTTTTGTCATCACACTCGGCCTTTTAGCCAAGAAAGAGCAAGTGAGAGAATAAGAAAAGTGAGGGGCACTGTCATGGGCCCCAGTTATGCAGAAGGCATTCATACCTTGACTCCCAGCACCTGACTTGGAGAAGGGCTCGCTGCTCCTTTGATTTAAGGATCATCATAGAAGGCAGAGACAGAGTTCATCTGTCCCCAAATAGGGGAAGCTTAGCCCAGAGAACTGTAGTTTCCCTGCATATTTTGGGATCAAGAATTATATAAGGCAAAGGGAAGAAATCTTGAGTGGGTCAGAAAAAGCTGGTAATAGCAGCTGCCATTTATTGTGCATTTCCATATGTCAGGCAGGTACTCTGTTGGGTGCTGTCTATGTGTCATTTCACAGCTACCTAGAGAACTCTACAGCTGTGTTATTATCCCCAAGTGGCAAAGGTGAACAAGGGTTCAGCAAGGTCATGTTAGTTGCCCAAGGTCACACTGCTAGTAAGGGGCAGAGGGAAGGATTGTCATGGAGCACATATCCTGGGATTTCTCCCACACCTTGCTCTGCTCTTCTCCCCATCATAGGCATAAAGCTGTTGGAGAAAATACACAAAGGCAGCATTGGGTCTACACACAGGACTGTTAGCTGGGCATCAGCTTAGCTTGTCCACCACTGGCCTCTGGGTACAAAGTAGTGGGTGGAGCAGAAGTTATCTGTAGTGCATAGAAAGAATTACTTGTCCCCTTGCCTGTGTTTTCATGGGGCAATATTAGCATACATGGCGTTGTATTAGAGTCACTTACCTGTCTTCTTTTATAAATATTCTCTCATTAAAATAGCTACTGAATCTCATTTATCATGGCATCTCTCATAAGCAGAATTATTCTCAAACTTTGGTACATCAGATTTACCCTACATATGGGTAAACTGGTCCTCAAATTTTGATGGCTCTCATTTCACCAATCTAGGATTGGGTCAAACATCAGTATTTTTAAAATGTTAGATGGATGATTCTAAAGCACACACTAGGTTGGGAATTGCTGACCTAACATGTATACATTCACACCTTAGCTGATCTTTATAGATGAGTTTGGCATTCTGTATAATTGCATAGAAACAGAAATTGCAATCTAGCCTAAGAATTCATTGGAATCCATTTTTTAAATTTCTGGATAATGAGAGGTGAAGCATATTGAGTTCCTCCCTGTTCCCTTTATCGATGAATTAAGATATCCCAAATCTCATTACAATTATATGAGATGCACATTCAGTTTTGAAAACCTGTCAGTCATTTCTATTTCTGAGGATCAACAGTTCCATGAAAACAGTATTATGCAACATTGAGATTTTCCTACATTCGGAAATTCATCTACAGGTACAGATGCCCCCACCTATGTGCACATACACACATGTGAGTTGTGCACATGTGACACACACACAAACACACCTATGTCATAGCTGCAGCATTTTCTTTGTGGGTAGGGAGTCAGACGACTGGTGAGACTCACGACTGCTCTCTTCCTCCTCTCTCACCCTGCTAGCAGCTGCTGCAGACACTGAAAGCAGTCAGGCAGAAAGAGCATGCTGAGAGCAGGGTCCCTCGCTGATCAACACTGAGCCTGCAGTTTCCCACACAAATCACCCCAGGAAAGTCTCACCATGGCTCAGGTTTTGTGGGTGAGCTCTGAAGTCAGATAGATCTCCATTCAAGTCCAAGTTCTGGATTCAAGTCCCTTGCTAACTTCATGCAACTGATATAGCTAAATATATTTGATCTTTCCAAGCTTCAGTTTCCTTTTCTGTAAAATGGTGATAATAGTAACTACTGTTTTCTTCCCTCCACTTCTCTCTGGTTCTGCATCTAAAGGTTCAGTTGACTTTTACCCTGGGCTAATACAGCCGGGGCCTCAAGTTTAGTGGTCCTGAAAGCTTGTTCGTCTTGCTTACTCCCGTCCATGGGCACAGCCTGCCATGTGTCCCCGGACACCCATCTTTGCTCACAAATGAACAGGACAAGAGCTCGGCAATGGATCTGTGCAAATCCATCCCTGTACAAGAAAAACAGTTTAACACATATTCATGACTGAATGTTACATCCCTGTACCAAGTAGGGTGAAATTCCTCCTCCACCACAGACACTAACATTAAATTCCAGTGACAAGGTAGGAGAGTGAACAGTACCAGCACAAGAGACAGTGAATAATAAGGGACAAGATGTACAATAGTAAAAATAGCTTCCTACATTTCTGTGATTTTACGCCAGGAAAAATTGACAAAATAAGTAAACCAGGGAAGAATAAAATATCCATCAAGGAACTATATTTAATATAGAGCTTTTATCGTTTTCCCAAAGTCTTTTTCTATCTACTAATCTGTTTAAATTCAACATATTTAGCAAGTTTCACTATTAATTCAATCACTCATTCATTTCTTCATTTATCTGTTTATTTAAAAAATATTAACCAGTTGCCATGTTAAAAAAACATTTGGCTAAACACAGTCAAGGGACACAGAAATGATTAATACACATTTTCTGCTATCAAGAATGTCATTAATGTACTGATTCATTCCTCAAGTGTTTATCACACACCTCTGATGAGACAGGCGCTACAGAGAGTACTGGGCTACGCAGATAAAAGGCCGGGTCCTTGTCCTGGATCAGGAGCCAATGAAACAAGGATGGCAAGTAAACAAACTATGGCATTTATTTTGTCAATTTTGATGCCTGAACAAGTAAAAGCTATTCGTTTTTGTGCATTTATACTAGTCAATGAGCCAAGCACTTCTTTTCACTTAATTCTCATAAGACCCTCTGAGGCACAGCTGTTACATTAGTCTTATTTAACAGGTGGGGAAAGTGAGGCCTAGAGAAATTAAAAAACATAGCCAAAGTCTCACAGCTACCAAGCAGCAGAGTCAGGGCTCAAGCCCAGAGCTCTCAGACACCAGAGCCCTGGCTAAGACCTCTGTGAATTATCAGCACTTGCTCCTGCAGGAGAACTAAGGAGAGTCACTGGGCTGCACTGGCTGAAGGCTAATGACTTGGGGTCACATCCTCATTCCTGGGCATGGTGGAAGAGATTTCAGGTGAAATGGGAGTGAGTGGGTTCAGAGGAAGAAGAAATCACATCCTGTTCAAGGGTCATGGAGAAGGCTCAGTCAGGAAGAGCTATTTTAGATAAGCTTTAAGCTTTGAAGGATGCACTGAGTCAGCATTGAAGATGCAGAAGGAAGGAAGGTTTGTTGCAGAAATAATGACGAACAAAGGCATGGAGGCGTGTGGATGTGAGAGAACATTAGAAACAGTGAAAGGTTCAGTTCATCTGAAGTGTACGATACACAGAGATAGAAAAAATAAATTAAAGCCATAACATGATGGTACCTGAAAGCAAATCTATACTTGGGTAGCCAATGGGGAGCCACTGATGGGTTTTGAATACAGGAAGACAGCATCAAGATTTTGCCTCTGTGAAAGCAGGATAAACGAGAAAGAGAAACCCAGAGGGAGAGGAACCAGTAGAGAAGCCTTTTGCAATCAAGGTAAAATGAGTACTTAGGATCTGAATTCGGTGGGAAGATGTAGATTTGGAAGAGAAAGACAATTCTTAGGCAGAATTTCTTGGAAGATATTTTAAGCAGTGGTTGAGGAAGAGGAAGTAGTGTAAGATGGCCTCAGAGTTTTGAGCTAGAAGGACTAGGAGAATGATTTTGCCATGAATAGAAACAAGTAGTTCCAGAGGATGATTTTATGTGTGTGTGTGTGGGGGGGGGGGGGCTGGTAAAGGGAGGTTCTTGTGGGGCAAGAAATGATAAGATTAAAATGAAAAGACTGAGTGCTATCTGTGAACATCTGGCAAGATGTGCAGCAGGTAGCTAGGTAAGCAGAGCTGACATTTAAAAGAGAGGCAAGTACAGAGATAAAGATTGGGAGTCAACATAAAGGACACAGAAACAGAAGACAGTAAAAACAAGTTCAATGACTGATCACTTAATATTCCTGTTGTATAGATAAGCTCAATGAGGCTCAGAGAGGCGGAATTGCCAAAAATCACACCTAAGAGAAATGAGGAAATATTCACTATTTGTTCAGAAAATATGCATTCAGCAGCTGGCATAGCCAAGCTCTGTGCTCTGGAGACACAGAGGTGAAGAAAAGCAAAACTGATGGAGGTCTGTTATAGGGAGTTTCTTGAATATATAACCATACGTTGAGGAAAGTGCTCTGAAGAAGGGAAACAGTCCTTGAGCACGTATGGTGAAGGGGAGCCTCTCTGAGAAAGTGAGGGTTAAGCCCTGGGCTATAGGGGGATCATGCCACTTCCCTGCTTTAAATCCTCACCCTGGTCATCAAGACTCCTGCATGCTCTAGCCCTTGCCCACCATGCCGACCTTGCCCATTGCCTCTCTCTCCCTGCTATGATGATATAGCAATGGTGGCTATCATCTATGATGATAGAGCAATGGTGGTTGACAATCCCTAGAAGTGGCCTGACTTTGTCCCCCTCCAGGGCCAACCAGGGTGCCCTAGGTCTGGAAAGCTCTTTCCCTCCCTTCTGACCCGGTTGGTCCTTTCTCATCTCTCAGTGTCAACTTAAACACACTGCCTCAGAGAGGCCCTGGTTCCCCCATTTCAGGTTAGTCCACTCTTCCCTGTCTTTTTACCCCCTTGTATTTTTCACAACCTGTAAGTACTTGTGATGTATTTATTTAGTTGTTTGTTTTAGTGACTCCCTTGACAGAGCGTTAGTCCCTTGAGGGCAGGGACCCTGTGACCCTTCCGGTCACTGTATTAGCAGCATGTGGCAGAGTTCAAAACACAGCAAAGCCCTCAGGAAAACAAAACAAAACAAAAAAAACAAAGCCAAACTGTTTAATGAATGATTCTGGTGATTATAAGTTAGCAGAAGTGTGTGATATTAGAACAATTTCTATGAGTGTGCTGTTTGTATGTGTGTATGAGAGAGAGTTTGTTTGTGTAAGGGAGATGAAAAGAGGAAGAGGAAGAGAGGGAGAGATTGCTAAATTGAGTTTAAACTTTCAAGGTAATAATTATAACACCAGCATCAACAATCTTCTTTAAGAAATTAACTGGTGATAAAATTAAAGACAGTATGTGTATGCATTTTTCTTAGGAAGTACAGCAGTGAAAATCACTGAGAAAAACCATATGGAGAGTTAAAGGGTCAAGGGATCACTTGACATTTGAGTAAGGGATAGAGGATGTGTGGGTATGATCATAAAAGCAAGAAGTGGCTGACTAGGGGGCAAAGACTGGAGAAATTGAGGAGTTAAAACAACAATTTAGGGTAGAGAATTTAGCTGTGACACGAGACCACATCCACTTCAAAGAAAGGAGTGAGAGGGGATGAAGACAAGGAGAGGTGACAGGAAGTAAGATGACAGGAAGTAAGATGACAGGAAGATAAGGGAGCCAGGTTCCCATTTCACTAAGTTAGATCTGAGGTTCGGGGCTTAGAGGGAGGGTCCAGGACAGAGCTGAGGCCTGAGGACAGTGGACAGGTTTTTGGCACATGACAAGAAATGAGTAAGAAGAGTTCGATGCTGCTGGAGTCCCTGGCTGGATTTACAGAATGCCTACCCACAGCCAGTTTCTATGAGACTCTCCCAAACTCCAGGAAGCTCCAGAGCAGCAGAAACACACACAGAAAATCAATGCAAGGCTGAGGATGGGCCAGGCAGGGTGGTAGAAGATAAAAGGGACGAGGATTTGGGGGTGAGATCTAGGTTGGGTAGGGAGGAAATAAAGCCAGAAATGTGCCAATGGACTTGATGACACTGGGAAATAAGATCAAAGAGAGCAGTTTTGGGTGGGATGGAATGGGGCAAGGAGAAGCTGAGAGACTGGAGAACTTCAGGTTCAAATACTAAAAGGTGGAATATTTTTAGGATCATGATGGCCTTGGTAACTACCTAAAATAAAGAAGAATTTGAAGATATTGAAACACTGAGAAATCTGTTAGAAGGGTAATTAACATGTACGCTTTTCCTTTCATTCAATCAGCAATTACTGAGGGTTTATTATGCACCAGACACCACAGTAAGCACTAAGGAAATAGGCTCGGTGCGGTGGCTCAGCCTATTTGGGGTGCTGCGGTGGGTGGATCAACTGAGGTCAGGAGTTTGAGACCAGCCTGGCCAATATGGCGAAACCCCATATCTACTAAAAATACAAAAATTAGCTGGGCGTGGTGGCAGGTGCCTGTAATCCCAGCTACTAGGGAGGCTGAGGCAGGAGAATCACTTGAACTCAGGAGGCAGAGACTGCAGTCAGCTGAGATTGTATCACTCAACTCCAGCCTGGATGACAGAATGAGACTGTCTCAAAAAAAAAAAAAAAAAAAAAAAAAAAAAAAAAGTAAGCACCAAGGAAACGAAGTCAAATAAGATATGGCAACTCTCCTTCAGGACCTGGAGCTTAAGGAAAGAAACAAGTAAGCAGATGATTATTATACCTGGTGACATGAGTTGCATTTTGTCCCCCCAAAAAGATATGTTGAAATTCTAACCCCCAGTACTTCAAAATGTGACCTTATTTGGAAATAGGGTCTTTGCAGGTATAATTAGTTAAGATGAGGTCAGCCTGGAGTAGGGGGTCCCAAAATCCAATATGACTGGTGTCCTTTTAAGAGGATGGCCACGTAAGACATAGACACACACAGGGAGAATGCCATGAGAAGACGGAGGCAGAGACTGAAGTATGCATCTCCAAGCCGAGGAATGCCTGTAGCAATCAGAACTGGAGAGCTCCAAGTAATATTGAGGGAGTAGAGCAAGCATGATGTGGTGATTGATTGGATGTGAGGTTGAAGGAGAGACAGGAGGCTGGTATGATTCTCATAGTTTGGCTTGGATACCAGGTGGTGGCAGCTCTGTTCAGTTCACTGTGCTAGAGAAGGGAGGAAAGCATTTGAACTAAGAGTGTCAGTTGTTTTAATGATGTGGCATAGTTAATGTATGTATCAAATCTGAAGTGAAATGTATGTATCAAATCTGAAGTGAAATGAGAAATGTTATCAAGTTTTGGATTGTTATGCTGGGTAGGAATTAGCTTCATGAGAGGCAATGAGATGAAGATTGGTGCCTGTTTCATTGTGCCAAATAAAAAAAGTCTTGAGAAGTCAATAGGAGGTAACTAACTGGAAGGGGAGGTCAGCAGGAAGACGGAAGAGGCCTGCATATGCAGAATTCAGTCAGTAAAGGGGCTTTACAACTAAATGTGTGCAAGGTTTCCAGCTTCAGGATAAGCACGAGGCTGTGTCTCTGCAAATTTCCTTCTCCAGAGGACTGGCCAATCCAAGGAAAAGTCCTGTGAGTTAAGGGTTTGTTATTAACTGATTCCTGTGAGAAAGAAATAGGGGGAAGACAGAGAATGAGATTCCAAAGCCATGGCTTTAGCAACTGCATTTATCCTGGGAAGTACTGAGGGCTATGCAAACCGAGGGGCTGGTAAGTCAGGATGAAGGGAATGCCTCTATGGTCCAATTCAGGGATGGCTTATTGGATGCCTTTGCTAGAGCAGCCGTTCACAAACCTTGGCATGCATCAGAATCACCTGGAGGGCTTATTAAAATGTGAATTTCTGGGCCCCACCTCAAGAGTGTCTGATTCAGTAGGTCTGGGGTGGGCTGGAGAATTTGCATTTATGACAAGTTCTCAGGTCTACAACCTACCAACCTGAATGTGCTCGATCTCACCTGATCTAACAAGTTCTCTGGTGATGCCATGCTGCTGGACTGCGAATCAGACCTTGAGAACCACCATACTATCACTGGGCACCAGAATCACCTGCAGAACTTTTGACCTTCAGAAATTTCTGATTTAGTATGTCCTATATGGGGCATAGCCATGGGTATGTTTTAATATACCCAAAGAGATTCTATTGTGCAGCGTAGAGAGAGAACACTTGCTTTACTTTGTGCCTGACCCCATGATAGACAACCCAGGAACACAGAGTGAAAAGACCTAGTGTGAGCCTTTAGGAGTTCGTGATCTAGCAGGGACAATTATATGTCTGCATATCTTTATGTAAGGTAAGGAAGGTAAGGAATAGAGGGACAGAAAAGGGCAGTGTGAAACTAAGGGAAGGCAGGGAAATCCACAGATGATGACTGAGGAGGGATTTGCAAAAGTACACTGGAAGACAGAAAAGGTCTGATGTTTCCAGGTATGCACACAGGGAGGAGAGCAGCCATGATGTTGGGGTGGGTGAAATTCAGTGATCAAAGAGGGAGGGTCCAGTCCAAGAAGGGGAGAACTGAAGAATGTGTGACAACATGGTTTGTTTGGATAATGCAAGTGGTTCAATGTGGTAGATGCAGCAGGGTCATGGAAGGCAGAGACCTGGGATGAGGCTGGACAGGTTGGCAGGTTGATCTGGGCCATTTAGGGAGTCATGACAAGTCCCTGGAGATCTCCCCACACTGTCTCCAGCACTTCCACTGGGCTCCTTTCCCTGCCTCGCAGCCACAGCCTCCCCCTGAAAATCATCACAACTTTCTCAATTTTCTTGT
The DNA here is from genome assembly GCF_043159975.1 of Macaca nemestrina. Lineage (NCBI taxonomy): Eukaryota > Metazoa > Chordata > Mammalia > Primates > Cercopithecidae > Macaca > Macaca nemestrina. Next base: position 34,767,919 of record NC_092125.1, read on the forward strand.
TATTTTCCACGTAAAAGACAGATAGGAAAAAGCAATTCAGCACCTTGGTCTTGTTAGACTCACAGTAGATTTCAATCCCCTTTACTTATTTATGGACCTATTTTCCCCAAGCGCTTCTTTTCCCTGGTATATTTGTAAACACCATTTTTATTCCACTTAATCCTTTTGGCAGCATTAACTCATTCTGCACTCACTTCCCTTATCTTTCCTAGGAAAAATATTCACAGACATAGTTAAAATTCACAGGGTTGTTTTCTGTTCTCTTCCCAAACTTGTTCTGATTTGGGGTGTGAGGATGTTTCCTTGCGTGGGCCATTTTTTGCTGAAGGCAACTCACTCAGCAGCTCAAAATGTTTTCTGCTTTTTGCATCTCAGTGCCCCTGTGCTGTGCATGCCAGCCTCTTTCTCTCTCTCAAGCCTAGTATGTATTCACGTTGACCTTGGACTTGGGCACAGTGGTCGGGCAGCCTCAGGCCTCTGCACTAACAAAAGATTTCAGATCCCTGTGGCTGATCATCATGCATCTCCCACCAGCCTCAATCTACTCATTCAAATGACAGATGCTGGGCCTACCACTGTTGAATTGTGCTGTTGTAGAATGATCCAACCAGAGCCTAATCCATTCTGTCAAGCCGACTGCAAGAGGAGACTTCAGGAAGTCCAGTGATTGTAGCAGCCCAGCCAGAGGCAAGGAAGAGAAAGAGACAGCAGCAGAGGCTGTCCTCCATACCTCATCAATACCGTGAATGCTTTGCAATTTCTTGGGCCTCTTAGCATTCGGCAAGATGGGGCCTTTATTCTTCCTCCACACGGCTGGTGCAGCAGCCAGCAACAAAACGCTGAGGTTCAGTAATTGTTTAGTACAGACAGCAAGAAGAAAGAAGTGTTGGAAAGTGCCATTCTGCAGTGCATGGCTTTTGATTTCCTCTTTCTCCAATTTAAGTGATAGGAGATGGTAAGCATTATTCTGGGGAAAAGGAAGTGGAAGGCCTTTACCTCCATTAGAACCATCTAGAAATAAAAATCAGTGCCTTGTAAGGTAGTGAGGTTGCCATCACACCGAAAGCTCACAGGCTGGACCCTTTTGCTTGTGGAAATGCTGTTGAGATGATTACAGTCTCCAGGGAAAGACTAGACTGGAGGAGATTACAAAATTAAAGGACTTAGCGGCTACAACCCTCACTGCAAACCCACTGCCATGTGTCCACTGAACAGTCATGAGCTTCAGTCCCCACATTTCTTCTTCTAGGGAAGACCATTCTATTTTGAAATGGTGATAAGCATTCAATGTTTTTCTGATTTGAGCTCAAATCTGCTTCTCTCTAACTTATACCTTTTATTTTCAGGTCTGTCTTTCTGGGACAAAACAGAGCAAGCATAACTTCCTTGCTACAGTTATTAGCATGTCCTCCCTTCATTTCTTGTCCATAATAAATATTCCCTGGTGCTTTACTCACTCCTGCCACATGACTGAGCCATCTCTGCTCACACTTGCCTGAACGTTCTCCAGCTGTCACTGAACTGCCTTGACTTAAACTTTGAACTCTGAATGATCAGACCAACATGCCATACAGCAAAATTCACAGAGCCTCCAACCCCCTCCCATCCACCTTTTACTGGACATGCTGATCCTATCAACTCTGTACAAGACAACCTTAGACACGGCTCAGATGAGAGCTCTTACACTACCCGTGAGTTTGGCACTTGGGGCAAGTGGCAAGCAGAACACCCACATTCTCACCACTCTGCCCTGCTATTGTGGATGTTCTGGGAACCACCCAGATCCCCCTTTCAGGAACCAGGCACTCGGCACCTCCAGGTGCAGCAGTATGACTGCTGCTGAACCACACGGAGTCCCTGTCTGGGAACTGTCCTCCGTTGAAGGGAGTTGATTTGCCTCATAGAGGCCTCCTTCTCAGGGCAGTCCACGTCCACTGGCTAGCTGATGTGGGAATCAAAGGCCCAATCCTTTGGCCTTCGTTTGAGATAACTGAAGGGCCATCCCAGCTCCAGATCTCCCCATGGAACTGGCTGAAGCCTTTCTTGTCATGGCCTCAGTGTTGAGCATCTCCCACTGCTTAGTCAGCTCCTCTCACTGCCTCGCAGGAGTTGCTCTGAGAACTCTCCCCAGGAAACCACCTGCATGCAAGTCCTGCCTCCAAGCTTGTACCCTGGGGAGTGGAGCCTCTACCTGTACCCACACACCTCTCCCTCCCTACAGGACTCAAGCCCAGCTTCTAAGCAGTGGTTGGAAACCAACTTCGTGCCTTCGTGTCCCATAAGTCCTCTTCTTCTCCAAATGTAGGGATTTTTACCCTCCAAATACCAGTGTGCTTTGTGAGGAGAAGTCACCTGTTCTGTGTGCACCAAAGGCCCTCTGTCACTCTCATCTGCCAGGGGTAAAATGAAGCATAGATAACATGAAAAGTCTTTTCCTATGGCAAGGAATTGTCAGTGAGGAAGCCCAAAGTTTCTTTCCCATTGACCTGTGCAGGACTCGGTCTCCACCCTCACATCTGTGGTCTTTGAGTCCTCCCCCAGCACTGCCCCACTGCCCATGCATTGACACTCTCCTTCCCCTCTCCCCATCTGGTCTCCCCTCTTCCCAGTCCTCAAGGTAATTGGAGCTTCTTCTGTTCTTTGTTCCTTCTCTTGGCTGTCACTGCACCCCTCACACTCTTTGCAACTTAAAAAAACAGGGCCAATCAAACAAAGACTCTGGGCTAAATCAAGTGGATCCGAGTGCCTGAATGGCAGGGTTCTGCTTTCATTATTCCCCTTTGCTGTTTGTTGCCACCTGGTGGCTTCCTGGTGCCAGCTCAAAGCCAAGGAAGCAGGTCTGTGGGTGCAGATCCTTTGCTGCACCTCATTTCTCTGCCCAAAGCTCCAGTCCCAGATGCTAAAAGCCCCTCTACCTGGACAGGCATTGACCACTCCATCCTGTCCTTCTGAAGTACAGCTACTTGAACCTTGTTCTCTAGTAAATAGGATTTTTATTTTATTTTCAAACTGTCATCTTTAGTCCCAGCTAGTTTATTGCTGCTCTCTCTCTCTCTCTCCACACACACACACACACACACACACACACACACACACACACACACAGCCTTTTCCTCCCATCTAGGGTATTTTCTGAGGTGGCCAGCTCTGGCATTCAGGCTGAAATCCTGATACACTCAGGCAGCTGGTGAGCAGGGTGAACTGGATGACAGGCTTCCAGAGGGCGCAACTGAGAACCACCTCCCTCGCCCGCCTCTGTAGCTGCTTCTCCAGCCTGCTCTTTTGTCCCTAGAAGCATTGTCTCCCTTTATGGACACCTTCCAGCTTACTTCATTTTTTAGACTCATCTTCAGCCCATTTCCCTTCACAACATTTGCACTCTTTGTGGACAGAAAAACCAGGAAGATGGCAAAGCGATTGCTAGGTCTAAATAACAAATAACTGCAGAAAAGAGGTTCTGATCGCTCCAGAAGTGGGAATAAGAAATCACTACTTTAAAAATGTTGTAGAGAGATAACGATTATTAACATCAAGAGAAAAGCAACCATTTTGAGCATCCAAAACATAGGTGCATTATGCCTGATTGATGTACATTTCTGCAAGGAGGTACATGTGGCTAAGGAGTACGAGGGTAGTTGGATGTAACACCTTACAGGTACAAAGGGATATGAAAAGATTATGTGGGTGTTCGTGTTTAAAGGGAAGTAAAAGTGGTTTGGAAGTCGGGGGAAGGAGATAGTTCAAAATGTCTATTTTTTACTATTCTCATATTCATTAAGCGACGAAGACATAGCAGTTCCTTTTTCTTGTCACTCAGTATAGTCTCATGGTTAAGCATGTGAATCCAGGAGCCAGACAATCTGAGTTCAAAGCCTGAATTTGACAGTTATAAGCTGACAAATCTTAAGTAAATATTATCTCTGTGTCTCATTTCCTCCTATGTAGAACAACGATAATAATGATATTCACCTTACTGGATACTGATAAGAAAATAATACCCACCTTATAGAATTATTAAAAAGATGAAGATAATTAATACATGTTAAGTGCTTATGGTGGCAGGCACATGTTAAGTACTATGTAAGTACCTGTCGTTATTATTCTCCTCATCATTACCTGTTGCAACTGTCTCCTAAATTATCTTCTATACTATGATCTAATCTCACTATAATCAAATGCAGTGGTTTACAACAGGAGCAACAGTGGATTTTTACCCCCCTCTTAACTAGGCAATGTCTGGAGACACTTTTAGTTGTCAAAACTGGAGGGTGGGGTGCTACATGCACACAGTTGAGGGAGTCAGGGACACTGCTAAACACCTATAATGCACAGGACAGCCTCTCACAACAAGGAATTATCAACCTCAAATGTCCATAGTGCTGAGGCTGAGAAACCCTGATCTAATGCAGGGGTCATGACACTTTTTTGGTAAGCAGCCAGACAATAAATATTTTTGGCATTGCAAGCCATACAATCTCTGTTGCAACTACATAACTCTGCTGCTGCAGCACAAAAGCAGCCATGGCCAATACATACATGAACAGGTATCACTGTGTTCCAACAGAACTTTATTTACAAAAACAGGTGACAGGTCATATTTGGCCTGAGGGCAGTAGTTAGCCAAACCCTGATCTAATGCCTCCTGTGCTTTCCTGTAATACCATATTCATTATCCCCTCTCCTGCTTAAAATATACTCTATAGCTTCCCATTTCCTACTAGGTAAAATCCAAGCTTCTCATTTGAAATTCAAAGCCTTCTGACCACTGCCTATATTTCTACCCTTACCCTCTCTGCCTCTCCTATCAGGATCCATTGCCCTGTCATTCCCACTATTCCCTGAATAAGCCATGTGCATTTCTTCTTCTCCCCTTTCACTCTGCTCATGGTAACTTCCCTATCAGGCATATTCTCCAATTAATTCCCAGGCTCTTTCCTTCTTTTCTTTCCTTCCATCTTTCATTTCAACAGATGTGCCTAATGGCAGTGAGAGCAGTTAGGAAGATGTTATCAAATTTTAAAGGCAATGGATTGTCCTAGAGTAAGACAATAGCTTTGGGAATAGCAAGAAGCAGCTAGGTTTGAGAGACACATCTGAGGTGAACAAAGAGGATTTGGTGACTAACAGGATGTGTGTGAACTCTGGAAGGTGTGAACCCTGTTCACACCAAACAGAGGGTTCACACCAAACAGAGGATTCACACCTTCCACAGTTCACAGAGGGGAGGGTAATTTTGGAGCAGTTATGGAGAATAACCCCCAAAGTTTCTCATCTGGAAAATGGAGTGGCTATTGATACTATTAATACAGGTCAAGAATGATGGGAGTTAGAGCATCAGGGTGGGAACAGGTCTCATGCTCTATTTCGGACAAGTTAATTTGAGATACTTGCAGAAAATCCATGAACAAATATCCAAGAAGTAGTTGAAAATGGAGCCCTGAAACCAAGAAAAGAGATTAGGACTGGAGACAAAAATTTGGAAAACATAATCATAGAGATCTGGGAGAGGGGGAGGTCACCCAGGGAAAATGTGTTGTCTACTAACAGAAGGGAACAAAGGACTCTACCAAAACTCCAGGAAGAGGTAGAAATTGCAGAGGATGCTATTGGAACAACAACAACAACAACAACAACAAAACCCTTCCTTTTAGATCCTCAAATGTTTGAACTTTGTCCAGGACAGTTTTATTATGAGAAAAGCTGAAGGCCAAGGTCTCATTTTAGGTTATTTACAAATTAATAGACATGAAGAAAAAATAAACTTTTATCCCTAGTTATAGAAACAAAGCAATTTCCAAATGAATTTCTGACTCCTTCAAAAGATCTTGGCTCTGGGTCTAAACCTACATTCTATCCAAACATAAATGTGTTTGAGAGTCTCCAACTGATGTTAATTGTACCCTTGAATATGAAGCTTGGAGGCAGCATTTATTCCTTGAAAGAAACTAAGAGATACAAATCCATTTGCCTCTCTCCACTCTTCGGAGGGATTTTGGTTTAAAGATCTTGGAAACTTTTCAGAGTTGCATTTAATAATTTTATGTATATTCATATGCCTGGCATCTGGTACCAGGTCATGGCTATAAGTACAGGGGAAAGAGAACTCACTGATGAAGGAAACCAAGAATCAGCATTAAGATGCATAGCCTACATGCAATTTAATGTTTCTACAAATATACACCTCCTGTCTATTCAGATGAGGCTAAAATGATTGATTGTAAGTATAAGGAATATTGAGCTGCAATTGTCACCCATTTGTTAAAATTGCAAGGCTTTAAACGATGGAATTAGTATCAAGTGTAATTTATGAACTGTTGACAATTAACCAGGTTGATACTTCACAAATGGAGAGGTCTTAAGTAATTAATAGGCTGAAACCCAGGAGTAAAAAGGGACATTTCCCAACTTCGACTTTGCCCTAGACCTCTATAAAATTGGATTTGCGGAAGTAAAGTGGATTTGCCACTGTGTTACTCACATGTGATTATAAGTGCGACGGGGACAGAGTTCTGACAGGATGATTCATTTTAGTGTTTGGGATTTGTGTTAACTTGTGACTGACTCCAGGTTTAGGCATTCAATTTATTCTTATTTAGCAACTTTTTATCCAGCTGTCAAAGGCATTAGATCTAATCACTGCCATTTTCTTTAGAGAACGGTAACCTCTGCAAGGAGATATTTTTTCTTCTTTTCAGTGCTAGGAAAAGAGCCAATTAAGCTTTGTCCTGCAGAGGTACAATGGCCTAACGAACAAAACATAAACCTGGCAACTCCATTAAACTTTTGCATTCGTATCCCTAGAAAAACAAAATCCGGAAAAATGATGTCAGCCACTTCAGGTCTCAGAGGTTCACTTTCTTTTTCTAAATGAAGAGTATGTGGGGCCCCCTTTATTTCTTCTCCCTTCCTACAGAGCTTTATTTCTTCTCCCTTCCTATAGAGCTTTATTTCTTTACTTATTCTCCCTTCCTATAGAGCTCAGAGAGAAGAGGAAGAAGAGAAGAGAAAATAAAAGAAAAGAAGGGGTTTGGCAGGGCCATGGTATTTTGCCGATAATGGACGAATAATGGCTCATTCCAGGAAGACAGAGAAAATGGGCTAAATTAGAAAACATTTCATAATGTTGAGCTTCAGTATCAAATTGAGCCAAACTCAATCCAGCACAGCAATTTCCCACCTCCCAACTGTTTCTGCTTGTGCTCAAAGCTCCAATTATCCAGCCTGAATGCTTCTTATGAGACTACTACTCTTGTCCGCCCTCCCCCTACCCCCATCTTGAGCTCTCTCTGGCTCCAAAAGGGAGTTCTGACTCTCTGTGGATTTGGGTTCCCTCCCCTCCTTCAGCTTTCTTGGACTGCCTGTCTTTTCTCCAGTGTCCTTTATTTAAAATGCTAATACTACCATTTTCGGCCTGGATTTCCAACAAATGCAGTAAAAAGGAGCATTGCTGAGGATGGGAGGGAACACGAGAGCCTGAGATGATCTGAACCAAGGAGCGGCTTTTTATCTGGCTGTCCCTCAACTGATGTTCACAGCCCAGAAAGCAGTGAAAGCACAGCAGGGGTGGGGGGTGGGAGGGGAGAAGAGGCTGGATTTTTTTTTTTCCTTTTAAAATTAAAACCCCTAAAAAGAGAAAATGCTGTCCTTGTAACTTTGGCAGGGACTTTTAGCTTTTGTTCTCTTTGTCAGAGTGGCAAAATTCATCTTCTATTTTGGAAGAAGAAGGAAGAAGTGCAATGGCCTGGAAACCTGGAATATAGCAGGTACTAGAGAAAGACAAGGAGGAAGATGAGGATGGGGGAGAATAAGTAGAGGAAAAAGGGAAATCAAGAGTGAGTGTGAGGCAGTGGGGTCAAAAGGAAGTAAGAGGGGAAAAAAAGGAAGGAAGAGGCTGGGCTGGATATAAATGAGCAGGAAGTGAAAATAATGGAATGGGTAACTAACACAGTAGAAGATGAAAGAGAAAATATGGCTATTAAAGGACTCTAAAAATTGCAAATAGGAGAACCTACATAATTCCCCCAGTGATGGGTGTAGTCTCCCCACAGATATTTCCCAGGGTGCTTTCTCCAATCCAACTTTACCTAAATCAGGCACTGTCCCCATCCCTCTCACCCCCATCTAATAAATATCAACATCACATTGTCAGCCTAACATTTCTTTCTTCTTCTTATCCCATTTCCTGGTTATATCCTCTAAACAATCTCTCTTCCCTGGTCTATGACTTTTTATCACTTTGATATTAAAGGTGATGGCCACATCTCATTTAAGTATATTTAAGTATATTTAATCCAAATTATACATTGCATGTTTGTTCTTTTCATCTCTCCCTGTAAGCCAATCCCTTTGCCCTCATAATTAGCTTCGCTGCTCTTCCTCAAAGTCCCTCATTTCTCTCTACTTCAGCTAATAAAACATCTTCAACATTTGACCATAAAAATTATAGAGTTGGCTGGGCACAGTGGCTCATCCCTGTAATCCCAGCACTTTGGGAGGCCGAGGCGGGCAGATCACCTGAGGTCAGGAGTTCAAGACCAGCCTGGCCAACATGGAGAAACCCCATCTCTACTAAAAATACAAAAGTAACCGAGTGTGGTGGCACATGCCTGTAATCCCAGCTACTCAGGAGGCTGGGGCAGGAGAATCGCTTGAACCTGGGAGGCGAAGGTTGCAGTGAGCTGAGATCATGCCATTGCACTCCAGCCTGGGTGACAAAAGCGAAACTCCGTCTCAAAAAAAAAATTATAGAGCCATAATGAGTGGTTGTCCAAAGCTGGAAAGAAAGAGAATTAAAATGGAGTTGAAGTGATGTAGAATCAGGAGCCAGAAGACCTGATCCCTTGATAATTCAAACACTAATTAGTTGTGTGACCGGGCTAGATTGTGAGCTGGACTGGATTACTGCTGAAGCCTGCTTTGGCTCTGACAGTCTAAGATCTAATCTTCATAACCCCGCAGTAGGGCAACAATTTGGAGGAACAGGTTTCAGAGACTAACTATCTTGGGTTCAAATCTTGGCTCCACCACTTACAAACCATTTAACTATGTAGTCATTTATTTGACCCTGTGATCCTTGGTATCCTCAGAGGTAAACTTGAGAAAATGATGTCAATCTTATTGGGGTCATTATAAAAACAGAGGTTCTCAAACTTCTTGGATCATAGTATTCAAAGTAACCCACTAATTTTCACAGCTCCCCTAGGCCAAAAGAAGTATCTACTAGTTTTATGTATTAAGTAGTTAGGTCTGAACAATGTAATAAATCTTTACATCTGAAAATGTATTAGTAGACAATAGAAAAAATACAATAGGCCGGGCGCGGTGGCTCAAGCCTGTAATCCCAGCACTTTGGGAGGCCGAGACGGGTGGATCACGAGGTCAGGAGTTCGAGACCATCCTGGCTAACACGGTGAAACCCTGTCTCTACTAAAAAATACAAAAAACTAGCCGGGCGAGGTGGTGGGCACCTGTAGTCCCGGCTACTCGGGAGGCTGAGGCAGGAGAATGGTGTAAAAACCCGGGAGGCAGAGCTTGCAGTGAGCTGAGATCCGGCCACTGCACTCCACCCTGGGCGACATAGCGAGACTCTGTCTCAAAAAAAAAAAAAAAAAAAAGAAAAGAAAAAATACAATAAGTACAAATTCAAAGTCGTTAGTATGGTATCGGACTGATATTGCCATTTTTGTTGACATTTCAAAATATCTCACAGTGCCCCTGTAAGATTGCTGCCGTCCCCCAAGTCCCTCAATGCATAGTTGGGAACCATGGAAGTAAAGTGCTACCAATAGGAACATTTCCCTGGCATCCAACACAGGACCTAAATAAATAAACTGAAGTTATTTCTGAGAGGGAAGAGTAATGAGTTTTTCTTGCCCTTTTGAGTCTCTGTCTACTCCTGCATTCTCCACCAAGTAATAGCTAATGAGAGATTTTGCAACAAAAATCATCTTAAAAGAGATGCCAAGTCTAAATAATAAAACTGAAGTTATTTATCTGGATTCATTTATTTCTCCACAGTGTCAATTCAAGTCTGGAGGAGATGGGCGAATATTGAAGTGACCTTCTGGGTTGGATCCTGCCCTTAAGAAAAAAATATATGCCTTGAACGTTGTTAAAAAAAAAAAAAGAGAGAGAGAGAGAGAGAGTTAAGAGAGAGTGGGAATTCTGCTTCTAAACTCATTAAGGACCCCCAACTGGGCTGTTGTGTCCACTGACATGAAGAAGCAAGCTAGATGAAGATTAGAAAGCATTCTCAACTTGCTAAACTGAAATAGCAAAAGAAGTTCTTGTCTCCCTTCCTTTCCAAAAAGACTTGGCATCTCTTTTAAGATGATTTTTGTTGCAAAATCTCTCATTAGCTATTACTTGGTGGAGAATGCAGGAGTAGACAGAGACTCAAAAGGGCAAGAAAAACTCATTACTCTTCCCTCTCAGAAAGTGACTCCAGTGGACCTATCAATCATCTGGCACTACTTGGTCATTGATTCTATCATTGATTTAGTGTTTATTGAACAGTGCTGTGGGTTGAATTGTCGCCCCCTGAAACCCCACCCAAATTCGAAGACCCAAATCCCCATGTGACTCTATAGGAGCTACGGCCTTTAAAAATGTCATTATGGATAATCAGGTTATAACAGCAGAGCTCTAATCCAATAGAATTGGCTTTGTTATAAGAAGAGGAACAGATAATGCCAGAGCTCCCTCTCTGCCATGTAAGAACCTGGCAAGAAGGCTGCCATCTGCAAACCAGGAAGAGAACCCTCAAAAGAACCCAGCAGTGCTAGTGCCCTGATCTCGACTTCCTGCCTCCAAAGCTGTGAGAACATAATGTCTGTTGTTTAAGCCACTCAGTCTATGGTATTTTGGGGGACAAATAGACAAATAAGAAAACTCAAGACAGTATAACCATTGGTGTTCTGTCTGTTTTCCCACTGGACTATAAACTCCTTAAGGACATGGACTATGCCTTCTCTGGCTTTGTGTTTGTGATACCTTACTCTCTAAGTCATACAGTAGGTGTTTGTAGTCGTCAGCTCAGCCTGCCCATAACAAAATACCATAGACTGAGTGGCTTGGGGGACAGCAGCAATCTTACAGGGGCACTGTGAGATATTTTCAAATGTCAACAAAAATGGCAATATCAGTCCGATACCATGTCTATATGTGGGTGCTATGGAACTCCAGGGAGAATCTTTTAAATTGTGACAGCAAAAACAAGGAGCAGAACAGAAGCAAGTGTTCTGGGAAGGCTTTCTAGAATAGGATTTAGATCAAATGGGAGCAGGAAGACATTTATCCTTAATCCCCCAACTCCCTTACCTCTACAAATCTAGTATCTCTCCCAAGAACAACCTCCTTTCAGAAAAACACCTGCTATAAAGTCTAGCTGCATTCATCTCACTAATACACACTTAAGTCACCTAATCGATGTCAGTGGAGACTCTATTAGCTTGTCGTTTTGCCATTGAGATAGCCATTGTCCCATCTGCATTAGTACTCTGGTAATCTATGGGGTCATTTCAGGACTCTTCTATTTTCTTCTACTATGTATACCTAAATCTCTCTTTAGGATGCTCCCTTCTCATTTATTCATTCATTTATTCATTCCAACTGATTCATTCATTCACTCATTCATTCAGTAGACATTCACAGTCCGCTTTCAGACTCTCTGGTAGCCTATACTGTACTTTATACATTGATCTATGCCAAAAGTGAATTTTCATTATAGTTCCAATGGAGATTCCTCGCTTCCTCAATTGAGGTTGATCCATATCAGAGACTCATTTGGATGTGAGAACTGTGTGTGTACGTGTGTGTGTGAAGGTGGTGAAAAGCCTCGGCTTCATTCATTCTGACATTATGGAGGTACTTAAAAGTTTTCAACCCCGCCCCCCGCCCCCCACCAATGAGAACTAAGAGATTGGAAAGAAAATAGCAGGTAAATTCCTCTCCTTTCCTGACTGACCTTCACTTTCTATGGACTGTTTAGTGGTAAAAGTTGCTATAAGGTCTGTTTATAGTACATCCTGTGGATCTCAGAGCTTGTAAAGCTAAGGTCAGTTTCCTAATGCAACACCTTGCATTTACTTTTCCTCTTTCCTGTCTCAATTATCTTTTCCCCTCACTCTTGCTGACTTGGAATTATACTTTTTTTTTTTTTTTTTTTTTTGAGCTGTTTCCCAGGCTGGAGTGCAGTGGCATGATCTCGGCTCACTGTAACCTTGCTGGGCTCAAGAGATTCTCCTGCCTCAGCCTCCCAAGTAGCTGGAACTACAGGCATGTGCCACCACATTGGCTAATTTCAGCATTTTTGATGGAGGTGGGGTTTCATCATGTTGGCCAGGCTGGTCTCGAACTCCTGACCTCAAGTGATTTGCCCGCCTTGGCCTCCCAAAGTGCTGGGATTACAGGTGTGAGCCACCCGCCCTGTCAAGGATTTTACCTTCTTATAAATCATTAGCTATAACCTTTGTTTCTAGGGTACTTCAACGAAAACAGCCTTTGTGCTTCAATTTCTTCACCTATAAAATGGAGATGGATAATGATAGTACCTATTCATAAGGTTGTAGTGAAGATTAAATGGGTTAATACTAGATGCTTTGAACAGTGTGTAGCATGTAATAAAACCTAAATGATTGTTGGGTATTATTACTCATCTTTTTTTCCAGGTGCCTAACACAATCCCTGAGACATAGAAAGTCATCAGTAAATGTTTATTAAATGAATAAATGATGGATGTATTCTACTATAGTCGTAGGTGGAACACAGATGATTTACCTCAGTAAAGAACACCATGCCAAATATTAAATATAAAAATCTGACTTCTCTTTTGTGGATTGAGAGACCTAAGCACTGGGAAATGCACTGAGACAGTCAAGCAGAGATTTGATAGAACTTGCACACATAACCTTATATGAAACCATTCACCGATTCATTCAATGAACATTTATTCAGTGCTTAATAATGAATGTGACAGGAAATGCCATAGGGTTACAAAGATAAGTAAGACGCAGCCCTGAACTTGCAGCTTGGGATAGTAGGGGCAGGGGCAGACCAGTGAACAGATGATTATAGTTATCAGATCATTATAATCACAGTTTGAAAACAATGGCAGAGATATGCAAGGATGTCACAGTATCACAGAAGAGGGCCACTTTATTAAGACTTGATAGCATCAGATGGGTATCTCAGATTAGACTATCTGGATGCAGATTTTAACAGTAAGTAGAAAGTAACCAGATAAGCTTGGGATCACAGAGGGAGCAAAGTAGGAAAAGCCATTCTAGGCACAGCACACTCATAAGCAAATGCACTGAAATGTAGGATAGCATGGCACACACAAGGGCTCTGCAAGAGATTCAATGTCATTGAAACAAAAAATTTCAGGCAGGGAGAGATTGAAGATGGGGCTGAGAGGGTTGGCAGGAACCAGATCAGGAAGCACTTGTAGTTTACCTTAGGAAGCTCCAAATTTATTTTCTGTAGGGCCATATGGGTCATTGATGGATTAGGGGCAGAGGGTAAAATGGACATACATTTTAGATAGATCTTTTGGTGGCTAGAGAGGAAGGACTTGGGGATAAATCAGGGGGCAGGAAGCCAGATGAGAAGACCATCATGGTGGTAAAAGTGAGAGATCGCCAGCCCGAGAGCAGTGGTGATGGCAGGTGAGTCTGTGTACATGTGTAAGGGCAAATGTTGCAGCGATGAAGAGGAGATGCCCCATGCTGGATCCTGGCAAGGGCCACTGAGATCTGGATTCAATACTCTCCCCCAACTTAAGAATTCCATAATGGAGCTCCACCAACTGGTCTTCCAAAAATAGAACAGGTTAGCTTAGTCTGGTCCTTGGACTTCAGTGCTGATATCAAAAGCCTAGGTTCATGCCGAAATTTAAAATCTGGGTCTAAGTAATGGCTTTGTTAAAAATTATTTCATTCACAATAGCCACAGAGCTTCAAAGGGACTAAGAAACTGAAAGTCAGAAAAAAAGGAGGCTCCCCAGTTCCCCAGGTAAATGGCAATTAAGAGACAAAGCCATATAACCTCTCTCTCTTTCTCTCTCTATCTCTGTCTCTCTCTCACACACATACACACACACACACACAAACACACACACAGAGAGAGAGAGAGAGAGAGAGAGAAAGAAAGAGAAAGAGATTTCTAACTTTACAGCAGATTCCTCACAGTAATTATCAAGTATATTCTCAGTATCCAGATCTTCCCAGGCAGTTTCTTTCCCTTCCCAACCCCCATCCCATGGCGCCTTAGATTACCAGCTGGAACCTCGCTATGCCCTACATTCTGTACTGCTGGCCCTAGGAAGTTTAATTGCTAAATTGGTTGAAGACTGAAAGAATGGGGAGAGGTTTTGCGATAGCATCACCAGCCCTCTCTCTGGGCTTCAGTTCAAAGGAATTGCAGTTCAGGGCTAGAGGAGAGAACAGCAGACTTAATACACGTGTAGGCTCCCCTCTCCCCACATCTGCAATCCTCTGGTGCACAAGGGCACAGCAGGGGTTGCTGGGAAACAGAGTCTTTGATGATGTGCTCTCCCTGCTGTGAAGACTAATGACTTCAAAGAGGGCATCCTGCCACGCTAGGGGCTTCCATGGAAAATCTGACTGCAGCGTAATTAGGCAAGAGGCTGGAGTTCAGGTTAGTGTGTCCAACAACACCCTCCCCTGCCCCCTGGAAAATGCAATTTGGGGAAGGGAGACACAAAGCTTTTGAAGAGCAGAAGTGTGTCTGATGCAGGCAGAGAAAAGGAGAAAAGTTAAAACCAAACCAATTCAAACAAAAAACAGCCTGCCCAGGGACTGTTGGCCAGTGGTCAGCTGAAAGGTTTTAAATCATACATGCAGGACTTCCCTCCTGAAAACCATCTCCCTGACAGGGGTTACAATGCATGATGCTGAATTTCTTGATTCTTACAGGAAGAATCATCTGATCCCATTGGCACCTGGGATTACCAAGCACCCTCCACAAGCCAGGCACTCTCACTTTCCACAATTCTTTTGTTTACTCCTCACTGCAATCCAATGAAGCAGGCACTATCGTGATCCCTAGTTCACAGGGGAGGATGTTAAGGCACAGAGAACTTTTGTAATTTGTCCCTAGCGAAGCGAGTAGTTAGTAAGTGGTACAGCCACGATGTGGTACCAGGTGGTCTTCTTATAGAGTTTTAAAACTTATGTTCTGCTGGCTTGGTTCCCTTCAGATTCAGGCTTCTCATCTCTAAAATGGAAAAGACCCTAGAGGACTATGGTGAGGATCAAACAGGGTGTGTGACACAGAGGATATCCTCAGAGGAGGTGATGTGTTGTGAGTGACAGCAACACATTCCCTTGTT
This sequence comes from Macaca nemestrina, assembly GCF_043159975.1. NCBI lineage: Eukaryota > Metazoa > Chordata > Mammalia > Primates > Cercopithecidae > Macaca > Macaca nemestrina. The sequence goes on from NC_092125.1 coordinate 34,783,271, forward strand.
CTTGTCCCTAATGTAAACAGTCATCTTCCCTGTAAGTCCATTTCTCATGACTTACCAGAGAAATCTCACCAGTAGCAATTATTCTATTTTTATTGATCACCTACTGTATGTACTTGAGAATGAGACCCAAAAATAAGCCCTTGCTCCAAAGTCTTATGGTCTAGCACAAGTCAAGACAAGGGATAGAAATAAGACAAGGCACACTGGGGCGATTGCCACAAGAGACAGTCACAGGCCTGAGGCACCCCAAGGAGGAAGAGAGGGCTTCCAACTGGGGAGTTGGAAAAGGCTTTATGGTGGAGCAGGTATTTGGGCTGGGCCTTGGAGAATGAACAGAATTAACCAGGTAGGGTATTAAAGGGAAGGAACTAGAGGGAAATAAATGACCTGAGCAAAAGTGGGGAGGGGGTAAAGTAAAAGGCAAGTGTGATCAAGAACAAGCAGTTCAATCGGGCTTAGAAACAAATGCTGGGTCTGTCTTGCTAGGAGTCTTAAGTGCCAGAAGGAATCTATCCTAAGAGCTCACATGGTCACCATATTTGTCTTCATATATCACACTGAGAGCCAGGATTTGGAGTCAGACTATTAGGGTCACTCTATCTCCTTCTATTCCTACTGTGTCCTCTCAAGCCAGTTATTGCACCCCTCTGTATCACAGCTTCCTCATCTGTAAAATGTGAGAAGAAAATAATGTGAATACTCATAAAACATTTACAAATAATGCTTGTCACATGGGAAGCACTCAATAAATATTACCTAGTATTATGTAAATGAGGCTACAAATTTAAAGCACCCAGAAGAGTGTCTGACTCATGAAAGGTTATGGTATATTCATCTCCCTCCCTCTCTTATACAGACCATGAGGCACCTCAAATATTTTTCCAAATGGACTTCACTGATACCTGGGGTATCATTTCTCTGGGGTAAGCTCTACTTCTCTGCAGGCTTCTTTCCAAGGGCAAAAGCTCCTGGGACCTGGGCGGGGAGGTGGCGGTGGGGAGTTCATTAAGTGACTGACGGTGGAGAGAAGATGATTACATAACCTCTCAAAGAAGAAAAATCAGAACACCAGGTGGAGGGCAATCCTGGAGTGGGAACTTCACCCACCCAACCGCTGTGCACACAGCCAGCTCAGCTGTCTGACTCACATTACCCCGCATTTCAAAGGAGGATGTGAGAGGGAGAGCAAGACATAAAATGGGGGCCTCTTGTCACCCACAAATCTGCTTATCCATAGAGTGATAGAGTGTACTGCCTTCTGTGCCAGGCAGCACCGTGAGGGTTTTCGTGCATGGACTCCAGTCAGAATGCCTAGGCTTGAATCCCAAATGACGCCACTTTCTATGGGTGTAACCTTTGGGCAAGGTACCAAACTTCCTTGTGCCTTAGTTTCCTATCTATAAAGAGGGGATAGCCTCACATAGTTGTGGTTAGATTAAAAATATATAGAACTCTTAGAAGTGTGCTAGGCACAGAATAAACTGACAGTAAATTATTACCTATTATTATTATCTTCACCTTCACTTATCAAATAAAAAACCATTGAGGGTCCCGGCATCAGAACTCCTTTTAAAGCAAGACTCTAAATGACATAAAACTACATAGCTTAGAGAAAGACAAGGCCTAAGACACACATGGAGACTGTGAAGGCAAAATCTCAACAGCTTTGCATTATCCAGGGAAAGAGGATGGATCAATCCTTTAAAAAAAATAAAGAATCCAAAGATGTCTAGGAGCTACAATTGATTCACTAACGAGACAAAATCCCAAGCTAGGGGCATGGCCATTGATGGAGACTTCTCAAGGTTGGCACTGACGTCATCTTTGAGTTTTAGAAAAGCACGCACTCACTGGTTTAGAAAATGTATTAAATGCCTCTTCTGGTCCAGACAGGATGAAATCTTTGAGATGGACTAGATGGAAATATGCTCAATGATCATCAGTATATTTGATGAATTCATGTGGAACTGAACAAGCACAGCCAAGAAGTTTTGAGTAAAGGGTTTAGTTCAATCTTCAGGAAGATCTCTAAGTGAAGCAGGGCTTGAACTTGCTTTCTTTAACAATTTTGTCAGTGACTTCGAGAAGGTGACTAAAGGTGATACGGTTTGGCTGTGTCCCCACCCAAGTCTCATCTTGTAGTTCCCAAAATACACACATGTCATTATGGGGAGGGACCCAGTGGGAGGTAATTGAATCATGGGGGCAGTTTCCCTATATTGTTCTCGTGATAGTGAGTGGGTTCTCACAAGATCTGATGGTTTTATAAGTGTCTGGCATTTCCCCTGCTGGCACTTATTCTCTCTCCTGCCTCCGTGAAGAGGTGCCTTCCACCATGTTTGTAAGATTCCTGAGGCCTCCCAGCCATGTGGAACTCTGAGTCAATTAAGCCTCTTTTTGTATAAATTACCCATTCTCAGGTATCTCTTCACAGCAGCAAGAGAATGGACTAATATGAATGTATGTTAATTAAAATGGCAAATTACATAAAGAAGAAGGGATAGCTAATACATGGGATAACAAAGTCAAGATTCAAAGAATTTCAATGGGATAAAGCTAATATTTAATATGATTTTATATAAGATCTATACCAAGGTTAAGAAAACAATTGACTTCAGTCTTGAATACACTTTGCCTTTCTGACAACAGTTTCTGCGGAAAAGATCTTTAGTTGACCACAAACTTACTATAAGAAAACACCATGACTTTTCTCTTAAAGGTCCTAGCACAAGCTTAGCTTAGAATTCACTAATAGAAAATACAAGGAAAGAAACAGGCATGCCATATTTTACACAGTGATTTGAACAGTCCTGGGCAACATAGTCTAAAAGGCATAATGACAAACTAGGGACATGCAAAAGACAGCTACTAGGATCTTTAAGAGACTCATAATACTTACAATCTAAAGAAAAGTTGAAGGAACAAGCTCTATTTATAAGAGAAGGGCCAATAGAGACATCATCCTATACACAATTATCTGAGACATTAGCACGTAGCCAGCCTGTATATAGTGGTCCTATTTGTTCACAGGTATCTATCCCACACTTTACAGTAGATGAGTATATTTTTCTAATGCACACAAAGGTACTATATATGCCAGTGGTCCTGAGCGTAGAAAATCAACATATTCTTTATTGCTCCAAAGGATGGAGCTGACCAAACAAATGGAAGTTACAGGAAAACATATTTTTGCTCAGTCTAAAGAACTATCTAAGAATCTGCATTACAACGATGGAATGAGTTGCCTCTTCAAAATAATGTAGCCCACATTGCCAAGAGTGTTCAAGCAGTAGTTGGGCAGCCATCTGATGAAATGGCCATAGGAGGGATTTCTACACTGGGTGGCAGATTGGATATTATGACCTTGAGGTGGGTTTCCACCTCTGTGTGTCTGGAATTGTCAGCGATTCAGCTGGTATTCCTACTCTTACTTCCTGAAATTAGGGAAGTGATTAACCACTCCATGAGAGAATCTAAAGATCCAATTAGGTTCAGAAAACAGAGGTCTGTGTATGATCTGCCCAAACAGCCCCCAGGCTTGGTAATACTGGAAAGGTGGTAGCTACTATTATTCTTAGGTATTGCTTATGAAAGACCATGGGAAGATGGACACATTTTTTTTGTTGTTGTTGTTTAGCAAGTACTTCTGGAACATCCACTATTTTCCAGGCAGTGTACTAAAGTATGACAATACAATTTTACATAAGAGACATTGTTTCTGCCTTCATGGAATTTATGTTCTAGAGGTAGGTTACTCTAAACTCAACTGCCAAATTGACATGAAGGTTGACATCATTTGGTGAAAGTTCAAAGAACATAAATGAGGCTGTGACCAACGCAAAGCATCATCAGTGTGAATAGGCCATCACTTATTGAGTACCTACATACTTCATGTAATATTATTGAGTGCAAGTCATCTTATTTAGGTTTTTAAAATAATCTTTATAACAATTCTATGAAGTGGATACTATTATTCTCGTTATTCTCATTTTTAAGAAATAAGACTCATAAAGGTTATGAGGTTAGCCAAAAACACAAGGCTTTTAAGAAGACGAAATGAGATTTGAATCCAAGTCCATCTGATTCCACGGTTGTGTTCTTCCCATTATGTTCTGCTGCCTCTCTTAAAGATACAAATGTGAGCAGGTGAACGTTAATCCTCTTAGAAGTGAGGTGTACATAATCTCTTGAATAGGATGAAATAGGTGGTTACTCCCACACCTGCAGGGCAGAATGTAGTGGGTACTATAACACCAGCATGCAAAGTACAATGGTTCACAATGGCATTGATGTTAATTCAACTCCTCATAGGTTTTTCCTAGTGTGCAATATGTCTCCACTTGTGACCATCCAACAATGGTGAGCACTTACTCCTTTCAAAGTCAGCCTTCTTATGTGGTTATACACTAGGGAGTCTCTAAGCATGGAAGACCATGCTTAGAACTGTGGTCTGGACAGCCCCATGAGAGACTTTCACCTATAGTGCTAATTGAGTTAATGCAATCTTAGGGCTTTGAACAACTATTTACAGCCTCACAGAAGTCTAGGGACCCTCTGACATCCAAGAGTCTTAAATCTAAAGGCCAACCCCAATTGGCAAGTCTGGTGTTGCCTATGTTTCTTCAAAATAACAATGCTAGTCTCAGTGTAGAAAACCACACAGAAAGGTTAACAAACCTGTTGAGAAGGGCCATAAAGGAAGGAAAAAGTGACCCCAATTGTTGAACTTCATTGTGGTTTAATGAAAAAAGCCTAGATGTTGGCATCAGACAGTTCTGTTCACTAACTGTGATTCTGGTCAAGGTACTACCAACCCTTAAATAATAAAATGTGCCTCTCTCTCTCTCTCCATACACACACACACACACACACACACACACACACACACCCCTAATGAGAAAGGCACATTATATATATATATATAAAATATATATATACACACACACATATGAACAAATCAAGAGACAGAACAATACAATGTTATTTTGTTAACAAAAGCATTATATCTAAACAAATATACGAAAAAGTCAGTATGAACACTCTCCAGGGAATGGTACTTTGGGTGGCTTGGATTTTCTTCTTTTTGCTGTTTTGTTTGTTTCTAGATTTTTTATCAATCACATGCATTCCTTTTGTAAAAAAAATAGATAAAGTAGAAAATAAGATATGCAATGGTAAAATGTTTGCTCTTACTTTTGAAATTACATAAAGTTTAAAACTTAGGAAAAATGGTTATAGTATGTGTGTTTGAACAAGAATCCATTGAACTGGCATAGGAAGAATAAACCTTAATATTATTTTTACTAGCATTGTTTTCACAGAAATTGTAGGTGAAATAAATATAATTAATTACTCACCTCTTTTCAAATATCCAGTTTGACCTCTATGCACACAAACTAGAAAATCTAAAGGAAATAGATTCCCGAAGACATACAACTCCTTTAGCTTGAATCAAGAAGGAATAGAAACCCTGAACAGACCAATAATAAGCAGAGAGATTAATTGGTTAAAAAAAAAATGGCCAAAGCAAACAAACAAACAAAAAAGCCCAGGGGCAGATGCAAATACATTCACAGCCAAATTCTACCAAATATGCAAAGTAGCATTGGTACCAATTCTACCGAAACTATTCCAAAAGGCTGAGAAGGAGAGACTCCTCTCTAACTCATTCTATGAAGTCAGTATCACCTTGATGCCAGAGCCAGGAAGGGACATAACACACACACAAAAAACTGCAGATCAATCCTTACTGAATATAGATGCAAAAACCCCAACGAAATACTAGCAAACCAAATCCAACAGCACATTTAAAAAAAAATCACCATGGTCGAGTGAGTTTCATCCTAGGGATGCAGAAATGGGTCAACATATACAAGTTAACAAATGTGAATCATCCCATAAACAGCATTTAAAAACAAAAGCCATATGAGCATCACAATAGATGCAGAAAAAAATTTGATAAAATTCAGCAACTCTTTATGATAAAAACTCTGGAGAAAATAGGCATAGAAGAAACATATCTCAAAATAATAAAAGCCATATATGAAAACCCACAGCCAGGCTGGGCGCGGTGGCTCATGCCTGTAATCCCAGCATCTTGGGAGGCCGAGGTGGGCAGATCACCTGAAGTTGGAAGTTCGAGACCAGCCTGACCAACATGGTGAAACCCTGTCTCTACTAAAAATGCAAAACATTAGCCGCATGTGGTGGCAGGCACCTGTAATCCCAGCTACTCTGGAGGCTGAGGCAGGAAAATCGCTTGAACTTGGGAGGCAGAAGTTGCAGTGAGCCGAGATCACCCCACTGCACTCCAGCCTGGGCAGCAAGAGTGAGACTCCATCTCAAAAAAAAAAAAAAAAAAAAAAAAAGGAAAAAAGAAAAGAAAAAAGGAAAAGAAAGGAAAACTCATGCCAACATCATACTGAAAAGGGAAAGGTTGAAAGCATTATGCCTAAGAACTGGAACAAGACAAGTATTCCCACTTTCCTCACTTCTATTCAACATAGTATGAGAAGTCCTAGCCAGGGCAATCTGGCAAGACAAAGAAAAAAAAGGCATCCAAATTAATTGGAAAAGAAGAAGTCAAGCCCTCTCTGTTTGATGATGATATTATCTTATTACCTAGAAAACCCTAAAACTTCCTCCAAGAGTCCTAGATCTGATAAATGAATTCAGTAAAGTCTAGGTTACACAATCAACGTATACAAATTATTGGCACTGCTATAAACCAACAATGACCCAGCTGAGAATAAAATCAAGAACTTAATCTCTTTTACAATAGCTACAAAAAAAAAAAACACACCTAGGAAAATACTTAACCAAGGAGGTGAAAGATCTCTACAGGGAGAACTCTATAAAACACTGCTGAAAGAAATCAGACATGACACAAGCAAATGGGAACACCCACCATAAGCATCAATTGGAAGAACCAATATCATGAAAATGACCACACTGCCCAAAGTAACCTACAGATTCAATGAAATTCCTACCAAAATATCAAGACCTTTTTTCACAGTTAGAAAAAACAATTCTAAAATTCATATGGAACAGCAGCAACAACAACAACAAAAGCCCGAATAGCCAAAGCAGTCCTAAGTAAAAATAACAAATCCTGATGCATCATATTACCTGATCTCAAATTATACAAGACTATCATAACCAAAATAGCATGGTACTGGTATGAAAGTGTATACACACACACACACACACACACACACACACACACATATATATATATATATATATATCTCAATGGAACAGAATAGAGAACCCAGAAATAAAGCCAAATACTTACAACCATATGATCTTTGACAAAACATACAAAAACAAAAATCGAGGAAAGGACACCCTATTCAATAAATGGTGCTGGGAAAGCTGAATAGCCACATGCAGAAGAATTAAACGGGATCCCTCTCCCTCACCATACATAAAAATTAACTTAAGATGGATGAAAGACTTAAATCTAAGATCTGAAGCCATGAAAATTCTAGCAGAAAACCTAGGGAAAACCCTCTGGACATTGGCCTAGACAAAGAATTTATGACTAACACCCCAAAAGTAAATGCAACAAAACCAAAAACAAATCAATGGTACTTAACTAAACTAAAAAGCTTCTGCACAGCAAAAGAAACAACCATTTTATTTCATAATCAAGAGTAAACAGACAACTTACAGAATGGGAGAAAATATTTGCAAAATATGCATCTGCAAAGGACTAATATCCAAAATCTACAAGGAACTCAAATAAATCAGCAAGAAAAAAAAAATCCCATTAAAAACTAGGCAAAGGACATGATTGACATATCTAAAAAAAAAAAAATGACCAAACAAACATGAAAAAATGCTCAACAGTATTAATCATCAGGGAAATGTAAATTAAAACCACAATGAGATACCACTTTACCCCAACCAGAATGGCCATTATTGAAAAGTCAGAAAACAACAGATGTTGGCATGCATGTGGTGAAAAAGGAATGCTTATACACTGCTAGTGGGAATGTAAATTATAACAACCTCTATGGAAAGCAGCAGGAAATTTACCAAAGAATTAAAAGTAGACCTACCATTTGATGCAGCAATCCCACTATTGGGTATCTATCCAAAGGAAAAGTAGTCACTATATCAAAAAAACACCTGCATGTATATGTTTATCACAGCACAATTCACAATTGCAAAGACATGGAATTAATCTAAGTGCTCATCAACTGATGAATGAATAAAGGAAATGTTATATATATAAAATATATATTCATACATATATGTAATGTGTGTACACATATATATAAAACGTGTGTGTGTATATAGTAGTGTTCCATGGTGTGTGTGTGTGTGTGTATGTGTGTGTGTATGTGATGGGATTACAGGCGCCCGCCACCATGGCACCCGCCACCATGCCCAGCTAATTTTCTGTATTTTTAGTAGAAAGATGGGGTGTCACCATGTTGACCAGGCTGGTCTTGAACTCCTGACGTCAGGTGATCCACTCACCTCAGCCTCCCAAAGTGCTGGGATTACAAGCGTGAGTCACCGTGCCCTGCCTAATGACAGCAATTAATTAGCATTATGTGAGGGATTACTCCAAGCATTCAGTGACATTGAAGTTGTAATGCATTAAATATGGTGTTGAACGTGCAGGATGCTAGATGGTGTTCCTACAACTTCTTCTTATACACAGACTTACAGAGATGTTTATATTAAAGGAGTTTGACTTGAATGCTAGGCCCTGTGCTGCTGTCTTCTTTCCTCTAAAAATAGTTTGAAATTGAAGGTTTTAAATTAGTCATTAAGAATAACATAGTCAAGGAAAAAGTTTTGAGAAAAATAATATATCACAAAGATACTTTTAATGCTTATTTCTTTATATGTCACCCTATTTTGTGATTATAAAATCATACATGCTCATTGTTAAATTATGAGAGAGAACAAAAATATATACAGAATCGAGGTGGGGGGTAGTAAAAAGCAAGCATTTGATGCATAGAAAAAGAAATTGGGGAGAAACACGCCAAAATGGTAATGGCAGTTTTCTCTACACATGGGATAATGAATGTATTTTTTTCTATTGACTTAAAAAAAATAAAAATAAATAGCCAAAATCTCCAAAGCCAGGAAAAATAACAGCACTCTCAAACCTAGTATTTTTATACTGAAACCCAAGGAAGGTGAAAGTCTAGGGAGCATTCCTAGTGGAATGCCCATGCATGCAGTAGGATATATAAATGCAGGACACTATCTGGAAAGCATAGGAAAGACATAAAACATTCATTTCTATAAAATTGAAACAATTTATCTTCCATTCTTGAGCAGATGGGAGGGTAAATTGAGGTTGATTTTTTTTCACCCTGGTGGACATGTTGGAGGAAATATGAGTGTTCCTGCCTCTGGCACTGTTTAAAATAAGTCTCTTGGTACCGTGACTGGACTAGTCAGAGACAACGGCGTGACACAGCCTCCCCACTCCTCTGGGGGTAGGCAGCACTGTAGGTGGACTCTTGTCGCCACGGGGAGGGGATGGGATGAAGATGGATCCCTCAGTCTTGGGGAAGTGGGATGCAGAGAAGCAGGCTGTCAACCGTAGACTGTCCACCTCCCATCTACAGCTGATCCCTGACTTTCAGAGTATTATATGCTCTTCACATTGCTCTCTCTTTTAAATCTTTATTTAGCCAACTGACTTGTCTCCAATACCCAGAGGTTACTATGAAGCTTGACTACCAGCTATGTGACCTTGGGAAAGTTACTTCACTTCTCTGGCTCCCTATTTCCCAATTAATAAAATGTGCCGGGGGCGGTGGCTCACGTTAGTAATCCTAGTACTTCGGGAGGCTGAGGCGGGAGGATCACCTGAGGTCGGGTGTTTGAGACCAGCCTGACCAACATGGAGAAACGCTGTCTCTACTAAAAATACAAAATGAGCTGGGCTTGGTGGCGCATGCCTGTAATCTCAGCTACTCAAGAGGCTGAGGCAGGAGAACCCCTTGGACCTGGGAGGTGGAGGTTGCGGTGAGCCAAGATCGCACCATTGCTCTCTAGCCTGGGCAACAAGAGTGAAATTCCATCTCAAAAAACAATAATAATAATAAAAAAATGCAAAGATCTTTAAAACTGCACTTAGTCACTCGTCTACAAGCTCATTCTTATTTTCATCGGAAAAAGTTAATTCACTGATAAAAGGATGCCTTCTTGAGGTGTCTGGAGACTCCATGTCTTGCTTAAGAAGTGTTCTTATGTCTGGCTGTGCTTCAGAAACATCTGGGGGAGCTTGTCAAATGTAGGGATTCTGGGCTCTCTCCCAGACTTGTGAAATTTAAATCTCTGGGGGTAGACGTCTGAAATCAGATGATACTTAGGTAACTGCTCCATGAATCGGCATGCAGGAGTCACTCATTACGGCACATTTTGTTCTTGTATCATCCTGAGTAACCAAGAAGGTTACAATTGCCTCTAAGAGGGGAGCAAAGGGCGTCACTCAAAATGATCACAGATTCAGCACTAGCTCAAGGGCCTTTGTGTAAATCAGAATAAAGTACCCATCTGGACAGATGCGCCCTTTGTCTCAGAGTTGGCTTGTTTTAGCAAGCATGGGTTGGGTTTTAGCCCTCCATTGCTGGAGAGATGTCCTCTTAGCCTGATGTCCTCTACAAAGAACAGTGTATCACTGTATTCAGCTGACTGACCACAAAGGTTTTGTGAAAAATCGGTCAAGTTAAATATGTTTTCACTTGAGAAAATCCCTGAGAAGGAGGTGCAGAGTTTCCCAAGCCAACTGGAGGGGACGATTCTGTTAAGTCTGTCTGTGGAGGAAATCCTGGTAGGTGGAGATTTACTTTCAAGCACTCAGTTCCTGCCTGAGGTTTTTTTTTTTTTTTTTTTTTTTTTTTTTCCTTTTAAGGGATGATGTTTCTGCTAGAATCAGGTTTCAGCAGGGCATCTCTAGAAAGAAGAAACAGAACTTTAGGTTAAATTCCAAGAGCCCCTTTGGTCTGTTGGACACAGAAAAATGTAAGATTCCTAGGGGAAGAGGAGAAGATAAAGGTAAAACAGAGAGAAAGAGGGGAAGAGAGAGAGAGAGAGGAGGAGGATAACAGAGAGCAAGAGAGAGTGGGGAGAGAGGAAGAGTGAGAGGGAGAGGATGAGAGAGAGGCAGAGGAAGAGAGAGAGGGAGAGGAAGAGCAAAAGAGGGAGGAAGAGAGATAAGAAGGAGGAGGAGGAGAAGAAGGAGGAGGAGGTGGAGGAAGAGGAGAAGGAAGAAGAGGAGGAATAAAATAAATTGCTAAATGAATATGCTGGAAATCCTTATTAGCAATAAGTGATAATGATGAGAGAGGAAGAAGAATTAAAAGAGAGCTAATGGGAAGATAATCCCATTTGTAGATGGCAAGGCAATGACAGAAGCTGGGCACAGACAATGAAGTCTGGGCTGGAGGGCAGGAAAGGAGGGCACCCAGAGATAAAGAAGCAGCCACAGTCTGGCCAGCAAATCTTGTTTGAGGGGTTGGATGAAGGTGAACGGGACAGCAGTGACCTGGAAACCAGCAAAGGGGTGGGGGAAGTAAGAGTCAGATGATGAGCTAGAAATAAGCAAAGAGTCAGAAATTTCCTATGTCACAGCAGACTGTCTGACCCCACCTGAGTCACTTTGGAAGAGACTTTGGGCTGGTCAAAGAAACAAGACATGGCCCAAGACCTGGGCTTGGAATCAGAGCTACAGCTGAACATGCCAGTCGCTGCCCTAAGATGGTCTAAGCATTTACACTTTGATGACAGCTGAGAGGAGGTTCTTGCTCAGTTTTAGGTAGACAGGAGAAGTCAGGATTGATTTTGGATCTTTTTGAATAATTAGTGAAGTTTGGCCTCACCTCAGTCCTAGAACTCAGAGGACTCTGGTAGAGAGTCCTAGAACTCTCTACCAGATGTGGCCTTTGCCATGTTAGTGGTCTCTAAGGAACTGTTAAGAATGACATCGTTCAGGCAGGACAAAATAAAATCACTTCCTGTCAAGGACATGTTTTGAGCAAGACAGAGGAGCTGAGGCCAGTTATGATGACACAGTCCTCATTCTTGGCTTCAAGTGGGAACTGGCTCCTATGGTTTGGGACATTTGCTCCTTATAAAGATATGGAATCCCTAAGCAGTCACTCCTGAGTGGGTGAGAAGTAGGAAGAAGTTGCAGAAATAGAAGGGGAGACAGTAGGCACCTGGGACAATGAGAATGACATATTAAGGCAGCGTGGGCCATGTATGAGTGAGTGAATGTGTGTGTGCCTGTGTGCACCTACCTGGCATGTCATGGTAAGTGCATTGCCTCCAGAGCAGGCAGTATAAGGAAGAAGTACTCTGATGAGCAGGACCACTCCTGACAACTTCTAACACCTGGGAGAAACACCTGTTCATTTTCCACAGCAGGTCACTTCCCATCTCATGAATGATCACTCTGTCTCCATCCTTCAGCATTGAAATCTAGTGATATTTTATATCTCTCTAGTAGGGAATCTCCTTGGTATTGCCCTCTGTATCTTAGATGCCAGAATAAGAAATCAGGCTATTATTTAATGGGAATCTTCAAATGCATGAATTTAAACTAATTGTGATATTCTGAAAATTGTATCTAGAGGCCCTTGGGTGTACTTTTAACTTAACAAAAAAACATGATTATAGTCTTTCATAATCATTTCCAAAGTAGCTACATAAATCTGTTTTTCCTCCTCTAATATTTTCATGTAAATCAATCTCTCCTGCCTCCTCCACCCTCATTTATTGTTTTCAATTCTCTTCTGTGAAAATTTTCCAATTTGTCCTTGTTGTCCTAGCAAACAAATATCAAACACAGACTTTAATAGTCCCTGGCTGTGTCTATGCAGCCACAGGGATGGCAGCCTGAGGAGTTATTCAGTGAATTCATACAGGGGAGACAGAAGACAAGGTAAGCCACTGTGCAGGGGTAAGACCTGTCCACCCTGGGTCCTGTGCCTGGCAGCAGGGTCACAAGGGATGTTGTGGCAGGGAATGATTGATTTTGTTGCCAACCTCAAAGACCAAGGCTGTAACCTCAAACATTCCATGTTCTTTTAATAACCCATTAGAAATCTGTCATCTGTGACTTTGTTTAAATGTTTCTGAAGCTATTTTTACTCTTAGTGAATAGGACCTTCTTGTGCACTGAATTCAATGATCTTGTAATCTGCCACCTGGACCCTGTCACCTGGCTGAGCTGGAGTGACTAGCTTCACCACTAAGACCAACACACAAATGTTTCAACCTGCCTCATTTCTCCCTGAGCAATTGTGGCAGAACTGGAGTCACCAGGAAATGATTGCAACCTCCTCGATTCACATGCTTTCTGCATATGGTCTCCAATTCTCTGTCATTCTCGGTTGTTTGGTCTTGACTTTTATCTACAGGATAATTTTAGGACTATGTTTTACTGAGATAATCCAGATAAATGAAAGTCTAGATAACCCCAAGAGGTTTTGCGTTTGTTTCTTTGCTTTTTAGGATCATTTAAATTTAATATGAAAGGTTCCAAAAAAGTAATGTGTAGTGAGAGTACACCTGGAACACCTCCCTCCCTCCTGCTAGTGGGTCTAGGGTCCTATGCACTGGAGCTGCAATGTCCACAGCCTTAGTAAACAAGACCTCTTTCCTACCTAGTCTTTTGCCACCTTACCAGCCTCTTGTCCTCTCTCTGTAAAGTGAATTCTTATGCTACATTGAGCTTTTAATTTACCATTCCTGAAAAAACCATGTTTCTCATGTCTCCATACCTTTCTACATTCTGGTTCCCTTTGCTTAGAATGGCCTTTGTTATCTGGCGAGTAGAACAGTTCACAATCCAAATTCTCCATGAAACCCTATTCCATATTCTTTGACCTCACATAACTCACCCCTTAAACTTCAATCCCACAGACTTTTGCTCACACCTTTATTTTAATAAGTCTTAGATTTCATTGCAATTACTTGTTACTGTTTCAACTATCTACGTAGACTGTTAGCTCTTCCATAGCAGGAACCACGTCTTCTTCTATCAACAACCTAGCATACCCTGGACCACAATAGGTAATGGGGCGAGTATCTGTTGAAAACACAAATGAGTAGGAGAATAAATGATGGAGTGGTGAGAGAATTACTATAAACAAACTGGCTTCCTGTCATGCACATACACACACACACACACACCATACAATCACACATATACCACACGTGCACACATACAACACAGGCACCACTCACACTCACACACACACCACATACACACACATGCACACACAAACACACACACACACACACACATTCAGGACCAGGTAACTAGAACAAGGCAGAGGCTGTGTAAAGTTGCAGGTGCCACTCCTCTGCCTCAAAAAAAATAATCAATTTGTAACTTCTTGTATTAGTGTCCTTGATGAATTTTCTTCCTTGTCTGAAAGTCATAAAGACTTATTTTTACTTTTCTCCTGGTACATTTGACCTTGATATTTCACTAAAGAATTTGTTTTAACTATTACTGGCCTAGGATTTGGTTGTTCTACTTCAAAGGAATCTTCAGCTATTTTAATATATGTAATATAAGAATGTGAAGTGAAAAACATTCACACATGGGCTGCTTACCTCCACTTCAGGAGAATTAAATAAAATATTCAGGAAAATCAGACATACCATTGATTTTTCCATAATACCTCAATACATATCACTAGTTGGCAATCTGTCAGGCAGTTTTCAATTCGAGTGACAGTCTTCATGTTCAAACCAATTTCGATTACTTTTTTGAGAATCATTTAAAGAAACATGGCATTGGATCCCTGATTTAAATCAAGATGTATGGCATTTTATACTTTTCACTTACCTTGTCATTTTATGAGGAAAAATACAGTCATTTGTCTGGCACTTTTTTTAATACTGTGTACATATCAACTCACACTGCTTATCACTCCTGGTTCCATTATCCTCAAGGTAGTCACTTTTTTCCTCCTCCTAACAGTTGCTCCATTATTTTATTAGTGTCCAAAATGAGACCTCATAGACAGTGATGATCATAGAATAATGGAAATTAAAGATGGAAATGACAGATTAGGTCTTCTTGTCTATTTCCTGGGGCTAATGTTCCTATCAGTCTATAACTCACTGCTTTAGCCTGTCTTGTTTTCAATGACACTTATGCTGGGACCTCAACCATTTCCCTTGAGGCTCTTGTCTACATCCTAAGACTGTCTCTACATACAGCCAGAGGGAACGATGAAGGCTTATGCAATTATCAAGTGAAGTCAGGCCCATCCTCACATCATCTGTCTACAAGGCTAGGGATGTGGAGGCTTGAGCGATTAGCCACCAAATCCAGTCACTACAGCCAGCCAGCCTGGATCACTCAGAGCAGAAGTGAAATATTTTGTCATTGTTTTCTCCAGCAGCAAGTCAGCAGC
This sequence comes from Macaca nemestrina, assembly GCF_043159975.1. Lineage (NCBI taxonomy): Eukaryota > Metazoa > Chordata > Mammalia > Primates > Cercopithecidae > Macaca > Macaca nemestrina. Next base: position 34,798,684 of record NC_092125.1, read on the forward strand.
TAAGAGACAGAGATTGGTTATCCATCAGTTTTTACACTATTTTAATTAGTAAGAACCACAGTCCAGTGTGATTCTTAGCCATCCCATAAGCTAAAATTTTGGATCCCCAGAAACTATGCAAACATTTCAGAGGCGAAGACGGTAAGGGGACTCCATAGAATTTAAATAGCCAGTAGTATTATTCGCTCATATCCCACTGCACATCTGTCAGCCAAACCTCCTGCCCTTCTCCCCAATCTTTCAATAACAGGCTGCCTCATATGTAGCTGCCCTTTTACAAACACCTTCCTCTAAATTTTGTGGGTTCTCTCTGTGATATGACCTCAAATTCTGCCCAAACTGAGCAATCCTTCATTTTCACGAACAGAAAAATTTCATGGCATTTTGATTTCCCCAAGTTTTCTGACCTGTGACTCAGATTTCCTTTCTCTAACTTCATTCTCTCTTGTCCTTATCCCTCAACTTCAACCCGTTCCAGAACATTTGCCCTCCCCTAACATCTATGGGCATCTATCATGCCTTGACTTAGTCATCAGCTAGCTAAGTTCTCAGAGTTGAGTTCTTCTATCCCTTTATCATAAATCACTCCCTTGGGCTCTTCAATCATTTTTATTGCTCTTCTCCAAACGCTCACCCATTTGTCACCATATTTATTGCTTTGAGAGTCCAGAACTACATTCAATATTCTAGGTTTGGTCTCATCAGAATCACATGGAAGGAGTAGATCATTGACCTCAGGGACGTGAGTCCTCCATGGCAATGTCTGAAATGACATTGGTTCCTTTTTTCCACCTGTCAAGCTGCAAACACATATCTAATTTGCAATCCAAGGAACCATTCTGAGATGGCTTTTGCCTTGATTTCTTTCTAGTTTTTCCTGTTCCATTGATTACTATTATTAGTTTATTAGTTCACATTTATTGATCCCCTTCTCCTCCCACCCTCCTTCAGGACCCAGCCAATGCAGAAAGTAAACTCTCAACATCTAAAAGAAAGTAGAAAGTCGCTTTTAAAAAGTAATAGAGGGCAGGGCACAGTGGCTCATGCCAGTAATCCTAGCACTTTGGGAGACTGAGGCGGGAGGATGGCTTGAGGTCAGGAGTTGGATGTTACTGTGAGCTATTATCATGCCACTACACTCCAGCCTGGGCAACAAAGCAAGAAAATGTCTCAATTAAAAAACAAAAAGGCAATAGAAAGTGAATAATGGGGATGCTTGTATAATGTGAGTGTACTTAATGCCACTGAATTGTATACTTAAAAATGGTTAAATGATACATTGTATGTTATATATTTTTTATCCCGATAACAACATTCAAAATGTAAAAAATGAAAACAAAAAAGGAATACACTACTGGCTAACACCGTGAAACTCTGTCTCTACTAAAAATACAAAAAAATAGCTGGGGGTGGCAGACACCTGTAGTCCCAGCTACTCGGGAGGCTGAGGCAGGAGAATGGCGTCAACCTGGGAGGCAGAGCTTGCAGTGAGCCAAGATCACACCACTGCACTCCAGCCTGGGCAACAGAGTGAGACTCCATCTCAAAAAAAAAAAAAAAAAAAAGGAATACACAACGTAACTACTTTGTCCCACTCGTGTGTGTCTAGGGGAACACAAGTCTCATTGAGAAATGGTAATTGGGGATCAGGGAAAAATACTCTCTTATTCAACACAGAGTACTTCCTGAGTCTCTGTATGTCACCCCTGCTGACAGTCCTGGTGAAAACAAATTTCCACTCATGTCAGTCTTGCAAAGCTCATCAGGCTCTGGGAGAGCTACATTGGAGTCTCTGTGGCTTCATGTGTCTCCAACAAAATTATCAGCTAAATTCTGCCTGTGGAATCCTCATGGCTGGCGGCAGTGTGAAAAGGAAGAGAGGGGCAGCTTGATTTTCAGATCCCAGCTGGAAGCCGCAGGGCTGCGAGTCAGAGGCATCATCCCTTGACTCGTAAATGGAGAAAAAGATGATATGGACGTCACTGGAATGGTATAAATATGGAAAGGCATAGTGACATTTTTACCCACTTGCTGTTCAGAATATACCCACCCTTTAGCTCTATTCCTTTCCATGCAGTTGCTCCACGTCATGTCTGTGTAAGGAGCAGTGACATGTGGGAACCAGCTAAGTCGTCATGCCCTCACTTACCCCTGGTTTGTCCCCCATTCGTTCCGAATGCAAAGGTGCTTATGTACTGGATCCTTCATGTAGCCTTCGTAGCAGAGGCATTCCCCTTAGAAGCAGGGTAAGGAGGAAGAAAGAGAAACATGAAGGAATTGATTAACATGTCTGTGTTTGTAAAAATTCACATGAAATAGTCAGGGTAAACTCTTACTCTGATATTAGCATGAGTGACACAGTAAGTTCCATTATGTCATATACTCCCGTCTCCACCACTCACATGAATGGATACTCCCACCAATCTTTCCACTCTCCGGTGTGTGATACTTTTCATAAAAGAGGAATCTAATATTTAGAAAGCACCTATTATATGTGTTCTGTAAGCACAAAGACCAACAATCCTTTGAGGAAAATGACTTTTTCATCTTTATTTTCTCAATGCCCAGTATACTACAAGGCACATACTAGATGAATAATAATGTTTAAAGACTGCATAAGTGAATGATTTCACCAAATATTTCTAGGAATCTTGGAAAGTAAGTATTATTGGCTATGTTATGCTAATGGGAAAAATAGGCTTGAGAAAATTGAAGGCTTGTAGACAGCTTGTGAGTGGCAGAGTTAATGTTTGAGCCTATGTCTGTCTGACTCCAGACCTTTTTCTCCCACCATGCCAGGCTGCTAGCTCATAGAACAACTACTATATGCACAGGAGACCTCTTACAATGGTTTTAGAGGAACTCTGCATTTTAGCTTTTAAGTAAAAATAATTAATTATCTGGGAGTGGGTCACCAGAAGAATCATCTACAATTCCATATTTGTTTAGGATATCACTATGTTTCATTATAATTTGTTATTCCATTAGTATACCAAGGGATCCATAAGCCTTCTGGAATTTCATGCAAAACTGTACATGTGCGTATATGCATGTTTTTTTGAGGCAGGGTCCCATAACATTCATCTGATTTAGCAAATCCACGATCCCCAAAAGATTAAGAATCATTGCTCTATTCACTACTGATTTGGAAGAAAATTGTTGCTGCTTCATTATTACTGATAATTCTTTATGCAATGACATGTAGCCCAAACTACTGAAGTCAGTTATACTGCAACACTAGTTCCTACTATTTAAATGTCTGCTTGTTTAATTTATAACTTGTGAAAGAGCAAAGTGTGACTTTCTGAAATTTGTAAATAACAAAAGTGCCATGTCCTAGTGAAATGATGGGTATACCATTTCTTTATCTCTCCAGAAAGAAACACTTTAAGATGATATAAATAGAATAATAGCTTTGAGTGCTATTTTCTCTTTCTGAAGATAAAACCCAGTAAAAACGAAGTGAAGGGGCCTTACAGTTAAGGGGGAAGGTATTGGATAGGGCCTGAGCAAGAGCTTTTTTTGGCATCTTAGCTTAGCCATTCATTTCAAGATTGATCTACAAGCGGCTGTCCATCAGAGCCTCACTACCAGATCACACCATTTTTGTCCCCCACAGCCGTTCAGCTCGATGTGCTGAGAAGTAGAGTGAAAACCTCCTCATTAAAAAAAAAAAAAAAAAATCCCACAGGGAGTATTTGATCAGGACATTGCCTCCTGCATGCTGAATTCTGGCTTCCACATGGGCTGGATCCATAGTAGGTTCAAGTTTATTGGCTTCAGTGGTACTGAGCTATATCTAGAAATGGTCAGGGAGCTCTGAGCCAAAAATAGGAAAACACAGCTTGAAATTAGGTGGCTGATGAGGCCAGGCATGGTGGCTCACGCCTGTAATCCCAGCACTTTGCAAGGCCGAGACGGGTGGATCACAAGGTCAAGAGATCGAGACCATCCTGGCTAACATGGTGAAACCCCATCTCTACTAAAAATGAGACCAAAAAAAATTAGATGGGAGTAGTGGCGGGTGCCTGTAGTCCCAGCTATTTGGGAGGCTGAGGCAGGAGAATGGCATGAACCCGGGAGGTGGAGCTTGCAGTTAGCTGAGATCACGCCACTGCACTCCAGCCTGGGCAACAGATTGAGACTCTGTCTCGGGGAGGGAAAAAAAAAGAAATTAGGTGGCTGATGATAAGGTTTGTGGATGAAGGCTGTTTGTCTGATAACAGGAAAGATAACGAAGGCAATTACTGGGGAGGGCAAAAGAAGAGAGTACCAGGAGCCTGGCTTCATTGAGAAGGCTTCACACCTTCTCAATTCCAAAGAAAGCATGGATGCTAGCCTATAAGCTATACAGGGCAGAAACAAGGAATGAGGTTGGTCTTCCCCCATATGAGTAGGTCTTTGACAAATACTGCACAGTAGAAAATAAATTAATTAAAGGATGTGCCCTATATTTGCAGATATTTACAACCAATCCCGAAGATGCAGAGAGGTAAGCCAATTAATAGGTCAAGGTCTCAAATATACTTTTCCTTTTGGGAAAGATACTCTCCCAGTTGTCTTTGTGTGGACAATTAGCCATGGGCATGATATTTAGAAGCAGGAAGTAACCTTAGGAGTTTGTTAAAGCCATCACTCTGACTCTTAGAATGGTCTTGGCTAGCTGCCTTGCCTAGAATTAGGGATTGACAAAAATGGGAGTTCTCTTCCTCATTTGATACCTAGTTACCACAAAACATGTAAAAATAAATGCAGTAACAACTCAGAGTTCAAGCCGAGCCTTATTTTCCTAATGATGGCAATACCTACCATTTGTATAGCACATTTACCTTCTCAAATTGCCTTCGTAGTCATTATCTCCTTATGAGGCTTCTGTCACTCATTACAATGTGGGGGCATACTGCCGACAACCAATAAAGCTTTCCTCCACATAATGTCAGACACAGTCCAAAGTCCAAAAAACAGAGAAATTTTCAAACACATCATGCTAGATTTTGAGGATCTCCAAAATTTGCCTCTCACAGGATCCTCATTTCTGGAACCCACCAAGTGTCCCTCGTCTGTATTCCTCCACAAAACCAGTTTGGCCATCTCCAGCGAAAGGATTTCAGACTTGATGGGGGAAGTTGCTATGGCAACCAACTGCTAAATCTTGACTTTAAGAGGGGTTTTGTGAAAGCACAGGCTCCGACTGTTAGCTGTGAATTTTAAAGACCCCACAAGGGTGTTGGATGCCCTCATAAGCTAGAAGTGTTACAGTCTCCGCATCTGCTGTGACAGATGGCGGGAATGCATGAGGCGCCGACTCCATGGTGGTGTACATAGGACTCCAACGGAGAGACGTGTCATGGTACGGAGGAGAGCCCAGCCAGATAGAGTGTGCCCTGCAGGAGCGCTCAGGCAACCACACTGCCAAAGAGAAGAGGCCCTGAAAGGTGGTCGTGCAGGGTCTGGAGACAGCTGCACTTGATCTGTGCTTGGTACCCTGACAGTACATGCCTGGAGGTACCTTGGATGATGGACAGTGCCTTTGGGCACTTCCCATTCTACAGCTGAAGGACTGAGGCACAAATCTCATTCAAAGATTGAGGAAAAACCTTGATGCTAGGGGTCGTCAGACATGGCTGGACTCACCATAAGTTCTCCATGAGGAAAATGCAGATCAAGGCCAAATGCCCTCAGCCACTTCTATGCTTCATGTAGGGGTGGACTTTTATGAAATGAAATTGGGTGTGCTCCTTCTAAAAAGGGAAATATTTGTAAGATATCTGACTTGGGTAGTATCTCATTGTTTGGTCTCCCTTCCCAGCGGAGACATCAGAAAAGAGGCAAGTCCAGGGTCAAATAGCCCCAAGCAACTCTGGGAAGGGAGTCAGAGGGAAGTGTGCCAAAAGAACATCCTAAAGGAATGTGCTTTAATGGAGTCACAGAACGGAGTGTAGAACGCGTGGGCAATCCGGGTATCAGGAACAAAATCGAGACTGAGCTACCCTGCCAAATTAGGTAAAAAGCAAACCACCAACCAACCAACAAACAAAAACAGGGAAGGTTAGAGAGAGAGGCAGTGGTTCAGAGCAAGCAAAGAAGAGGGCAGCTGGTTTGACTCTGGGAAGTGGGTCGGATGCCCCTCAACAGGTTTACACATTTCCACATGGTTGGGTCTGGCCTATGGAAAGACCTGGGACAGAAGAGATTTCAGTGAACATCTTGGATAAAGATTAAAATTTAATTTAGCTGGGAAGCCTATGCTCCTTGCAGAACCATAAAAGCTATGTATCTTGAAAATGGCAATGAGGGTCTGTGGCCAGGATTGATGGGGGCTGTGAAATAAAGCAGGTGTGTGAAGCCTCCACGGCTGTCCATATGGCAGAACCAAGGCCAGGGAGAGAGGAAAGAGAAAGGCCACTGAAACCAGGTAGTCTGTGTCTCCATCAAAAAAAAAAAACAAAACCAAAACAATCAAACAAACATACAACCATAACAAAAAACCCTTGCAAAGTGCAGGGAAAGTCAACCTCTGGCTGCATCCGGGGAGCATCAAGTCATGCAGCCCTAGTGCTTTGCTGTTAGCCCAACTTAACCAGAGGCACACCTGGGGTTACAAACCTGGGGACATGTGGGAGAGAATGTCAGAGTGCAGTTGGCAAAGGGGGTTAATGGCAAAGCATCAGGGGGCTGGGGCTCTGCTGCAGTCACACAGAAGTGAAACAATTCTAAACCTTCTGCCTTAGTTCCTTTCCTGCAGCTTGAGCAGTGGGAACAGGTTTGAATAATGGTCAGGAGTGTGAGTTCTGAGTCAGGCAGCCTGAGTTTGAAGTCCAGCTAGGTCATTAAACTAGGTAAGTGATGTTGGGCAGATAAGTCAACAATTCTGTAAAATGGGGATAAGAGTACCATCTACTTCATGGTGTTACAGTGAAGCTCCAATTACATAAGCTAAGTAAAACACAATGCTTGACACATAGTGAGCTCTCAAACATCACCTATCCTTATTTTTACCGAAAACCATTTTTTTCTAGGCATTTCCCACCAGTCTCAGCTGACCTGGAAGGGCACACAGTAGGCTTTCTGAAATTGTCAATGCAATGAACCTAACTCACATGCATGCTGAATTACCAGACAGCTAAATGATAGGAACATAAATTGTCATAGAATGAGAATGGTTAGAAGAGGTCACAGTGCTCAGCAGAAGACTGGGAATGGCGGGCATACCTTGGGGTACCAGCCTACCATTTCTCAAGTGCATCCAAGTTCAAATTGGAAAGACTTTGGGCACTTGATGATCTTAAGAGCATTTGCTAGTGCTTAGTATATCCCATGCATTGGGCTGAGTGCTCTAGGTACGTTACATCCCTCCCAGGTAGCATGTTGCTAGAATAGAAATACAGAGGGAGGCTGGAATGAAAAACACATCAGCAAGTTTTCTCCAGCTCCAGTTCTTCCATAGATTCCTGATACATCTTTAAAAGGTCTATAAATTGCACAAGAAAGATATAAAGAGGGAGCAAAACAATGTTTTTTCTATCTTTATCTTTTCTTTTTATTCTATTTATTTATTTCTTTGAGACAGGGTCTCATTCTGTCACTCTGGCTAGAGTACAACAGTCCAATCTCTGCTCACTGCAGCCTCGACCTCCCAGACTCATGCAATCCTTTTGCCTCAGCCTCCCAAGTAGCTAGAACTACAGGTGTTGCACCACCCACCATGCCTGTTTAATTTTTTGTATTTTTATTAGAGACAGGGTGTATGTCATGTTGTCCAGGCTGATCTCGAATTCCTGGGCTCAAGCAATCTGCCTCCCTCAGCCTCCCAAAGTGCTGGGATTATAGGTGTGAGCCGCCACACCCAGCCTGTCTTTGTCTTTTCTCTCCTGCCTTAGTGTATAAGTTTTCTATTGCTACAGTAAAAGCATACCACAAACAAAGTAGTTTAAAACAACATAAATTTATTATCTTACCAGAATTTTAACATGAGTTTCACTTGGCTAAAATCAAGGCGTCTATAGAGCTATGTGGTCTTCTGGAGTCACCCGGGAGAATATATTTTCTTTATTCTTGCCTTTTCCAGTTTCTAGAGGCTGCTGACATTCCTTGGCTCATGCTTCCTTCCTCCATTCTCAAAGTCTGTAATGGCTGCTTGAGTCCCCACATCACACCACTCTGACCTCCTCTTCTACCTCCCTATTTCACTTTTAAGAATACTTGTGATTACATTGTGACCACTCAGATAATCTTCCCCCAAAATCTCCGTTTTAAAGCTAGTTGGTTAGCAACCTCCATTCCATATGCATCACTAATTCTCCTTTGCCATGTAACATGACACATTCGCAGGTCCTGGAGATGAGAATGTGGACAATTTTGGGAGTGCATTATTGTGTGTCTCACGCCTGGTGTTCTGGAGCATGGTGCAGGTGACAGGTAAACAGAGACTCCCTCGGGGACGCTTTTAGGAAGGATGCCTGAGGAGAGCTCCAGGCACCAGGAAGCTGCTCCTTTGCAGTGACTGAGCATCTGTGTTTGTGTGTGTGTGTGTGTGTGTGTGTGTGTGTAAAAGTACACAAGTGCACTGCACAGCTCCATGCATCCATATGGGCAGACCCCTCAGTATGGCTGGGAAAGCACATGTCCCAACACTATGACATTTCCAAGTAAGCTAGCTAGAGGATTTCAAAAATAACGTCGACTTGACTTGAAGCCAATTCCCACACTCAGCTCTTGGGAGAAAGGCTCTGGGATGGAGTGTGGGAGGCGATAAAGTTTCTTACTGATGAGCGTGTGGGATGACCACATCACCAATGCTTTCCAATTCCAGCATTCATGAAAAGGAGAGTCTTCGCAGTATTGTTTCTCAGCTGCTACCCAAAATGAAGATGCTGCACCTTAGTTTTGTCTTGGGGTTTGGGATCTTATTTTTAGTCTTCCTCTGTGTCTTTCCAATTGGAAATTCATTCATTGTCACAGACACTGAGAAGCCATTAGCAGGGGAGGGGCTTCCCAAAGTCATTTTCAGCAAGGATTAGAAATGAGACATCTGGAAGGGACTGAAGAGTTGATGGGAGGGCTTTGCTGTGGACAAGCAGCTTCCTGGTGCACAGAACAGTAATGCTTAGTAATGGTTGTTGTTTAAATAGTTTTGAATGACAAATATGTTGGATCTGACATGTCTGGGGAAATTAAGCAACCCTTTATAAGCCCACCTTTGCAGATTTCATGATAAATAAAACACAGACTCTGCTTTAGGTAGCTGTGGGACTTTGGGCAAATCATGTAACTTCTTAAAGAATTCAAATGTGAATGTAAAGCATAGAGGCAGTTTATCATTGAGACCCCTCCAATCATAAAGCACCAATCTCTTGTTTTCACATGTAACTGAAGGTGCTTCCTTTTCTTTAAAATCCAAGTAGGAGCATCCAAAGTTCCTCTGGGGATCAAGCTTCTCTCAGAAGTGAGTGTAACAACTGAGATTGTCCCAAATCCTTCCAATCCAAGCCAGCTGGAGAACTAGGGTACCAGAGACTAGCTCAGTTGCATGGAGAGCCCCCACCTCTGAGATTAGCTCTTTTCAATTTCTCCCAAGCACACTAACTTTGGGCATGGTACACAGCCCATCTGTTTGGTTTGGTGTTTGCCTGACAGCGTGGGAGGAGCAGCAAGTAAGCACAGTCTTAGACTTCAGATGTTTAAAATGTTGTACTTTCTCCTCCATATGGGGGCCTAGAATCTCTGTGATGGGCCCACATAAAACAACTTTAACACCTAAGATGGTGAATTTTAGATGTTTCAGTTACCTGCTACTCTCCCAGAGGGATCTAGTCATAGATCATAGCAGAAGTAAGGGCTAGATATCTTAGACTCATCCTCTATTAAGATCTCTCCACCTCAGCACCTGAAGAAGATACGAGTGTGGTGGGCTGGGGTAAAGGGGGTTGGCAGGGGGTGGCTGCACATGATGTACAAAAAGCTCCAGGGTTTGGGCCCCAACTCCAGCAACATTTTGCTTGGGATTCTTAGATATCACTGTAACGCTTTCCTTTGCTCTAAGGGATCATACTACTTTGGGAAGGATCTATTTGTGGTACTCAATTTACCAAAACCAAGTCTTCGTAGAGACTACTGTAGGTGAATGTCTTCTACAGTGAAAGTGCAAAGCAGCCTGAAATAAGAGATCCATGCTCCTGGCTGTATTGGAACCCAAGAAGCAATGGGAGAGCTTTAATTCATGCCACACCAGAATTTGAACCCTCCCTCAGGGAAACCCCAGTTCCATTTGATAATATAACAGACTTGAAGACATTCCTACTCTTTGACCCAGTACTCTCTCACTAAGATTTTTCTGAAGAAAATAACTTCAAATGTGTCTAGCATTTATGTGTAAAGATGTTCATTTTAATAGTATTTATAAACATTAAAAATTTAAAGCATCCTAAATGTCAAATAATAGGGGACTGTTTAAATGAGCTATGATATAGACATACAATGGAATACCAAATGGCCATTAAAATTATGTGTTTGAGGATTATTTAATGATTCTGGAAAAGTTATGATGGAATGTTAAGTGAATAAAGCAGGAAAACTCTACTAGACATAGTATGCTTCTAGGAAGCCCCTAAAAATCATGCATAGAAAAGAGATCAGAAAGGAGGACATTAAAAATTTTAAAGTGACTTATCCAGGAGATAGAAATATAGATGATTATCATTTTCCTCTATAAACTTTTCTAATTTTTAAAAAGTTTTCTATAATAAACATGCATTAATTTTATCATCATAAAATGTCTAGCCCCAGTAGTTAAATATCCCCTGGCTGTGTGACAAATGGGTTATGGAACTCATCCTAAAACTGAGTTTTCTGGCTTGGAACTACAGTTAGGATCCTTCCAAGTCTTCTGCCAGAAAATGACCACAGTTTTGGCCAATAAGTTCTACGGCCCAACCACATGCTGGCAGTCCACATGGTCTAGGCTCGAGATGGCAGTGGGACAAGGGAGTTGGGAGGCATGGTCTGAATTTCAAGGGAGTGATTGTAAAAGGCATGATCTCTCTGACAGTTACCCGCTGCCCGGTGCTCCCGCCTACCAGTTTCGGGGTCACATTGGTGTTCACAGGGGTCCAGGAGCCGCCGGGCACAGAGGTCCATGGCCCAGGGTCCACTGGAGTTCTGCTGAGAGAAGAGAACCACTTGGGCAGGGTTCAGCCAGTCACTGGCATCCAGCTGGCTCCCCTCCAGCAAGATGAAGCGGCTCCCTGCAGGGTGAGAGAAAGGAAGCATGCCTATGTGTGCAACACAGCACACGTCCACAAGCCACTGAAGACAAGGAAATCCCAACCTGAGAATTAGTACCAATCAGAGATCCTAGCCCATCATTACTCCCAGAGCAAGGGATCAGCAGACAGAGCCTGGGCCATCACCTGGACCTCTGTGAGGCCAGACATTGAACTCTCCAGCCACAGAGTCCCCTGCTGCCTTGCTCCATTCCATCTTTCCAGGGTGTTCCTAAGGAACACAGGGACAGAAGAGCCCTGTGATGGCCATGGCATGGCTCCATCAGACCCAGCCACAGGCCCTGGCACTCCTCCAAGGAACAGGGGCTGCTGCCTGTCTTCACGTGCTATGAGAATTGCAGGCCCTCTAACACTGCGTGAAGTCTCCACCTCTTTGCAGCCTTACAGCAAGTCAGAGAACAGACATTAACAAGTCAATTAGGTGCTCTGGGCTTAAATGATTCAGGGACTCTCAGAACCTATATTACTCCTTCATTATATTGGGGTCCCCCTGGATGAAAGCAAATTATTACTTCTGAGTTCTAGGCTTACAGCAAGTTACTGCAATTAGGAATTTCTCACCCAGGCATACCAAACTAAAGCATGGCTAATTCTTAAACATCTCTACTACTCCACTTAGCTTTTTCCTTCTCAAAGGCTAAGGGAGTCTTGGGGCCTTCCTACCTCTAGCCAGTGGGCTGTGCATTTCTCTCAAAGACAGAGACATATTAAAAACAAACAAAAATGGGAGAGGGCATAGAGAAGAAGAGGTGATCACTTTAGTTTATTTTTTTAACTTGCTTTCTAAGTTCATCTATGGGCAGTACAATTGTATCCTAATCCTTACTTATTTCAGTTTGGTTTTCCCCCGATAGAGTAATAGGTAACAGTGACTCCTGTCTTCTCTAGCCTTTACCCAACTGGAAAACTTTCCTTTTTGGGGGGCAAGGTCACATCCTCAGAAGAATGGGCTCACCATCAGCAATCAGGTGCTCAGGGACATGCAGGGTGATCTTGACAACGAGAGGGCAGTTGACGTGAGAGGAGCACACGAGGCCAATCACACAGCTGGTGATGCTGATCAGGGTCAAGGTGGTCTTATTCACAGGACTTCGGGGAGAACCCACTGAAAGTGAGACAAAAGCAAGATACACGGTGGTAAAAAGTTTGGCATTGAGAATCCAACTTGGGCTTTTTGCCACCCATCCTGGCAAACAGGGGAGACAGCTGGCAAAACCAGCCCATGGAGGGAACTGTCTCTGGCTGCATGACCTCAGTGACCTTCTTCCTCACAGACACCATGCCATCAGTTGGAGTCAGAGGGGACTTGGCCAACTGGTGGCCCTCAAGGTCAATAATAGTCTGTTGACCATTTTCAGTCTTCCTGGGCCAAGTTCACAGGAGAAGTCATAGAGGGGGCATTCTCTTCCCCTAGTTGCCTTACTGAGCTCCAGGCATTTGCCAAGGGTGGGAGGGATGCTTTAATCCCACACTGTACCTCCCATCGCTCTTCACAGAGGGCACTCTGCACAGAGCAGCTCCACCCCCACGGTGCACACTGCTGCTCCAGGAGGAACTTCCTGAGCTGGAAGAGCTTGTGCTTACTCTGTGGGCAAGAGTTCTACCAAGTGACTCTTACTCTGTGAGACCTGGAATGAGGAAAACGGGGAATGTCTGCTCTGTATGAGCAGACAACGTTGTCACACCAGGATGCTCTCCACAGTCCTGGAATCACTGGAGGAAATAATCATTGCTGAGGATTAAGAAACACTCCCAGGGAGGTGGAAATAGGGATAGGGAGGGAAGGGGGTTTTGTTTCTTTATTTTTTTACGTACCACTGCTAATTTTTTTTAATTTTTTGTTTCTTGGCTTTTTTTTTTCCTGTTGGGGAGAAGATGAAATGCTGTTAAGCAGGGGAGCCTTATGCTTATGGAAGCAGAACAAATGTGGGAAAGTAAGAAAGCAAGACAACAAAATGTGTGGGTCTTTTGGAATTTTTTTCTCTTCTGTGTTAATATTTATTACTGATAGTAATAAAAGGCTTCCATTAAGGCAGACGTTGTGCTGAGTGTTTTACATATCTTATTTTATTTTTAATATTTGCTTTCCAACAATAAGCCTATGAGTCTGTATGGGAGCCACCCGCTTTACAGATGAGGCAAATAGATCTGTAAGAGTTGATGCTCCTTGTGGCAGTTAACACTCATCAACTGGTGATTGTGTGTCAGGCTCCAGTGCTCAGGGTTTGATGTGGCTCGTATCATTGACTAGTGTCCCCAGTCTTATGAGGCAGCTCCCCTGGAGCAATAGAGGGTTGGAGAGGCTGGAGAGCATGCCTAGTCCCAGGAAACTACTAACATGTGGAGCCAGATAAAAAAGGAGATCTAGGTGAGGTTTCAGGCTGCACGAACAATGCACTACTCAGTCTTTGGGCCCACTGGTGCCTTTGGAACTGATGTTCTCAGGAACACAGGTATGAGTTTTTGGTTTATGGATATACTTGTCCTTTAGGGGAGCAGTTTCCTCTGGGTACATGTGTTGGCAGTAGCTGGAAAGGAGAGACTTGAAGGCAGAAGGTAGTCTCTGGGTCCTCCGTCCTTGATAGATGGAAATATTCTGTTCATGTTACTATCCTTTCATAATAGAGTCTATTTTCCTAAGCTTACAGGTTTCCAGCCCAGCCCAGGCCTCAGATGCAGATTCACCTTCTCTCAAAACCTCACTACCTCCTCTCGCCACCTTCTCCCAAACCCCGCTCCTCCAACTACTTCCATTGCCCAGCCAATGGCACTGCCACCTATTTGTTTTCTCAAGTTTAAAAACTCCATTATATCCAACTCTTTCCTCTTGCTTACAAGCCACACCCCCACCCTGCCCTCACCAATGCCATTAAATCTTTGTCTCTTTAGGGTATGTACCCAGCAGTAGGATTGCTGGATCATATGGTAGCTGTATTTTTAGTCTTCTGAGGGACTTCCAAACTGTTCTTCATAGTGGTTGTACCAGTTTACATTCCTACCAGCAGTGTACAAGGGTTCACTTTTCTCCACATCCTCATCAGTGTTTGTTATTGCCTGTCTTTTGGGTATAAACCATTTTAACCGGGGTTAGATGATATCTCATTGTAGTTTTGATTTGCGTTTCTCTAATTTCATGTCCAAAACTTATCTGGCCTCCATTCTTTCCATCCCTCCCTACCGATATCATCTTATAGCTAAACCAAAGTAAAAGCCATCCATCTGTTCCCCTGCCTCAAGGTCACCCTGCTGTCACCTATTCTGCATGCTGTCCCTGGAAGGATGCTTCATGGAGCAGAGCAGACCAGGACATTGCTCTTTCATCAGGTCCAAGTCCCTTGGAATCAAGCTCATGTACTTTCTGGCTTTTGCTGGTCTTCTAACATTATTTCCTAAGAAACCCACAAACCTGCACCCTCAGCTCTATTCTAGTAAACATTTTACTGCTCCCTGACAAGACCATCATAGTTTATGTCTCAGTGACTCTGCACAGATTATTTCCTCCTCCACAGAAGGCCATTTTGTCACCTTGTCAGCCTAGTATACACCTACTCTTCAAGTCTCAGCTCAAACAACATCTCCCTGTAAACACTTCCCTGAAACCTCCAAGAACAGATTCTCACTAATTCCTTGGTGTTCTAGCCCTCGGTGCGCCCTGCCGTTATAGCTCTTATCACATAGAATCATCACTGTTTACAGGCAATTGCCACTGCTCTCGTGTGACTGAAATGACTTGCTACTGATATTCCTGTCTCTATGGTCTTTCTGCATCACCAACCCATAATCCAGCATCTCTACCTGGTTTCAGAACCTCCAATGGTTCCTTACACCCAACCGAGGCAAGCAGAAACTCAGTCACATGGCATGTGCATGGTCCTTTGTTAGCCATTTTCCAGCCTCATCCTACCATCTCGTGTGCGTATGTATTTATAACTTGATGACAGCTGCCATATTGAATGACTTTTACTTCCTTTAAAACACCATGTTCTTTTGTCCCTTCAAGGCTTTTTATGTGCTATTTTCCTTTACTAAAATGCCCTTATCCTAGACTTCTTCTCTTTTGAGAAACCTGGTACAGTGTGTGTGTGTGTGTATGTGTGTGTGTGTGTGTGTGTGTGTGTGTCCGGGTTCTAATTACTTTCTCCCTTTTCGCCTCCTATTGCTGCCAGGTAGGATTAACTGTCATCTCTTCTGAGTACTCTCTTCACTTTATTTATATTATTAAATTAAGCCTTATCACTGCCATATTTTCATGTTTCTACCACCTATCACAAACCTGACCCACAGCAGGAGGGTTATAAAATGTTTTTGTTGGTCTGATGGATATATCCAATCCAATTCAACAAACACTTACAAGCATCTGTTATAGGAAAAATCCTTCACTAGGCACTTTGCAAAAATAAATTAGGCATTCCCCACCCCTAAGAAGCTTACAGTCTAGTTAATAGCAGTAAAAAGTTGATGCATTAGGAGAGCTTGGTATTTAAAAGAAACAGTTTCATACTGTCAAGAAACTCTTTCTAATTCATTACCATGGGTTTTTCTGAAACAAGACTTTACTAAAGCAGGACACTCCCTGCTTTGATCAGGCCTGGATTAGCTGGGCCTAGGTTGGGTATCCACTGTCTATAAATATGTAATAAGTATCAAGGGAGATTGGGAGACCCTAATTCACATTATAGCCTCAGAGAAACTGGCCATTCAACATTAGAATACCCAGGGCCCCATTTATCTCTTGAGAAAAATGATGGAAATAACTTTTATTATGCTGATAGCAGTTAAGCCTATAGAAACTGGAATTTACAATCAAAAAGGCTTCTTCCAATCTCTGGGAAGAACACCTGTTATGAAGGGAATTCAAGTGGAGGTACGAGAGAGTAAAACTCTATATATCTTTCAGGAGACACTGGTTGACTATCAGTTGAGGAAAACGTTATCAAATGTAGCACAAGGAGATGCCACTCAAATATCTTCTACTGCATCTTACAGGGACTCTGCCTAAAATTCTTCAAGATGGGGCACTGTATAAATATGGGGCTGCATGATGGAGAGTTGTAACAGCAACAATAGGGATTTCATAGTGCTTTAGCAGTCTCCAAAAAGGCACATTTTAATATAATTTAATCCTGATAAAGCTCTATGTTCTATGCACAAGGTATTGTTGACTCATTTGACATGTGAGAGAACTGAAGCTCAGAGAATTTGTTTTCTTATCCAGTATCACACAGCAAATAACTGGTAAAGCTGACTGGAGCTTGTGCCCCAAACTCCCCTGGTGTGGCAGTGATACCAGTGAAGACAGAGGCAGTGGGAGCTATGGCCGCAATAGCCACAGTTGAAGCCACTGATCATGACAGTGAAGTGGCACACAGTGGCTCCATGGAAGGATAGCTCTGTACACGTGGAGGGGAATGGATTAGCCACCTTAACCCTGCTAGGGGGAAGGAAGGAACTTGGAGGCTCAGGGTCCTGTGATTCTACCAAGCAGGGGCTTAAAGGTCAAAGATAATTACACAGATTTTGAGGCCATAGATCACTCCTCAACTGCACTGCCCCAATCCTTACCTAGCTCAATACCAAGGCCAATGTGGTAGAGGAAGCAGGGGTACATATAGTATCCATCTTTCCACATACAACACACTTTATTAACTTTAATTCATTTGTCTAAACAGTAAAATATGACTACTGAGTCTTCCAGAAGAAATTGAGAGTCATCTGACCAAGAAATAGCCTTTCAAACAACTTGGAAACTTGTTTGAGAGTGCCATTATCTGGGAGAGATGATTCTCTGAAATTTTCCACTCTAGGCTCTTCTTTCTTCCTTAGGAGGAAACACCAGTCATGGTCCAAAAATTCTTCTTGCAGAAACTGGTTTTGTTCCATAGAGCCCACAACCCAACCCAACACCTCTTCACCTTCATGCGCCTCCCTCACCCCAAGACCCTTTACCACTTTCTGCCACTTCTATCATTCCTACCTCTACTACGCCTCCTGCTCCTTGAAGGATCCGTGTAAAAGGTCAGCTGGGGGTCATTTTCTGCCTCTGTGCCAGAATCCCCTTCAGGGTTCAAGAAGGCAGAACCAGCTGTAATGAAAGCAGCATGGCCAAGAAAACGTTTTCAGTTCTGATTTCATAATACCAAACCATTGGGCAAGTTCAATAGGAAAATCAACAAAAATTAAAGTAAGTTGACTGACAATCTGGGAGAAGTAGCCAAGGGGGTTGGGGCTTCCTCATACCCCCTTTGGAGATTTGTTGGAGAAGTAGACCATTAGGACAGCAGTCACTGGAGCTCTACCCTGCCCAGCCCACTTCCCTCTGACTAGGGCCATTTCTGGCACCTGCTAGAGAGGACCTCCAGGGAGAGTGGGTGGAATAGAAGGAAAGGGGAATTTACCTCATTAAAGGGTATGATTCTGTTAATATGAGACTATCTAAGGGGTATAGGAAATTACATCTTTGTGTTTTTTTCTGGCTCTAGAATTATATATATTTAATATAAAAAAGACAGAAGAGAATAAAGGAAATACATAAAACTATGTAAAGGGAACAATTCTAATGCCCTCTAAATCCTTTAAATCAGAGATAAACTCTGCTAACATTTCATGTGTATACTCTCTGGCTTTTGCTGACACAGAAACAAGTAACAGTTTTTTAATTTCTCTTTTAAAATGGCATTATGCCGTATCTTCTACTTTATAACTTCATTTTTTCCCATTTAATAGATGGGTGGTCAACTTTCCATATTAACAAATATAGATCTGTATTATTTCAAATGGCTGCATGGTAAGTGCTGGACAGTAGACAGATGTGCCAGGTAGTTAACCAATTCCCTGTTGATGGACATTTAAGCTATTTCCAATTTTTCGCTTGTTTAAACAATGCTGTGATGAACGGCCTTTTACACACTTCTTTGCATACTTGTCCAATTATTTCCTAAGAATAGACTCTTGTTGGTGAAATTACTTGGTCAAAAGGTTTGCACATTTACATTTTTTTTGGTAAGTGGCTTTTAACTGGCCTCCAGAAAGGCTGTGCTGGGGCACACCCCCTCTAGCCATGCGTGAGAGAATTGGTAGAAGATATTAATGGCCCTGCCTCTACCAATATGAAGGAATCCACCCGCAAACCCTAGCATCAGACATGCATACCTCTCGCTTTGTTGTTGATCCGCTTTCTCTGGCTGCTAGAGGTGTGAGAGAGAAGGGTGGCTTGCTGGTGGTTGGAGTCCACAGGGCTAGTGGCGATAATGTTATCTTTATACTTGTTCATCAGTGACAGCTTGGCATTGTCACTTCCTGTATAAGGAAAAGATGAGGCAAAAACTTCAAGAGAAAAGACCAAAAGAAAGGAAAAAGGAAATCTGCATAAATCAAGAAGATAAGGTCTCACAGAATTGAAATAAGACACGAGCCAACTGAGAGACTGGCTGCAAGAAACTGAAATACTGCTTTTTAATTTCTGAGGGACTGCAAAGTTACGGGAGAAGCAGTGAAGTCAGGGAATTACAACTGAAAATCCAATTCAACTATTATTATATTATGTATTATAATAATTCTGTATTGATAAGGTCAACACTTGTAACCCTTTGGCTAAATACAGACTGCAGATTTCTTTATTTTGGTCAGCACAGAGTTTTAAAAGAATTTGAATTTGTGTGCATTCAGGCAGAACATGCCCCTTCTCTTTCATCACAGTCTGCACCATCCCCTATTGTCTGACCTCCTTCTGCTTCACATATCTGTGTCATCTGTTGGCCTCCTAAAGGCATTTGAGTTGATAATAACCCCTGAGTACCATACGTCTACTTCGTGGGCTTAGCACTGCACCAGGTGTTATGGGGAATATGAAGAGATGTTGATGATATGTCCCCCATATTCTCAAGGAATTCGCAGGTTTTAAATCTTATTAGAAATTGGCTTTTCGTGTAGAATTTCCTGTAGAGAACAAGCAGAATAAAAACCTCTACATGTTTCCACTCTTTCAAGCCCCTCTGAAAGTTCATATATAGTAAGCAATGTTCAGCATCAAATATGTCTTCCTCAAAGATAATTGGGCAGTTCTTTGAAGGATCACCGTTAAGGGTTTATCTATGGAGATTTGCTGATTCATAGAAGTTTTAAAGAGAAATAGGTAGGCTACTGTAAAGGAAGAGTGCAGTCTTTCTCTCTCTGCAGTTTTGACCCTGATCTTGTTCATCTGGATTAGTTCTTCCAGCCAGTGTCTCCATAGATACACAATGCATCCAGGGTCTGATATCATGATTGCAATCCTTCATATTCTTTGAAGAAGTGCATCTCTTGTAGAGAGCACAGAGGCATGAGCAAGATAACATAACTAAAACACTCCAGGCCCAATTCTCAGGAGTCATAGGAAAAAGCAGATACCACTGTCCCCTCCACTTCAATGGAGAGTTAAATTGCCTAAGCAAATATACAATATACAAGAAATCATATACACATGTTCATTTTTCTTGCTATCTCATTTCCCAGAGGGTTGCTCATTACACACTAAAATGGCTCTAACTCACTCCTCTGTTGAACGTTACAGTATGTTGCTTCCAGTGCCTGGTGAAAGTGAAAAGAGATCCAATTTACATGGTTTTTCTGGTTTTCTAGATTAGAAAACAGCTCTCATCATCTCAGGCAACAGGTTATTCTTGCCTATCTAGGGAAGGGCACTGCCACATCACACTATGTAGGACAACCAGCTGTTGTCACATAGCTGTTCCTACCCACTCCCCGGCTCCTTGGGATGAAGGACCAAACAGCCCCTTGCCTTTCTCCCATCCCCACCTGGTGTGAGGTCCATCCCCGACTTTTCATTGCAGCCCTGCAGGGAGTCGAGGGTGCGCGTGACCTGGCTGGCAAAGTCCTCCCCTCCGTTCATGCACTCCCTCTGCAGGTGGTGGCGCAGATCAGTGATGTCATACTCATAGCCGTCCAGGATGGGTGTCTCCCGGATGCTCAGGGTGCCACTGGAGTTGTGGCCCTGCACGCGGGCGTTGCGCAGACTCTCCCGTCCATGCCCGCCAATCAGCACAGAAGGAATGTAGTGAATCTCGTTGGCTGCCTCGGCACTGGCACTCTTCTGGGGCTGGGGGACCCGGCGGCGTTTGCACCAGCGCCGGCGAGTATACAGGATCATCACCAGGCACAAGATGGACAGCAGCAGAGCGATCATGCCACCCTAGGAAGAGAGGACCACAGATGGGTGTGGGAAGATGGGCAGGCTCCTCCCACAAAGAGTCATTGCTCCTTCCGCCACCACCATTCATCACTTATTTATGCATTCATTCATTCAACTGTATTAAGCATTTGTAGCAAGCATCATTCAGCAGTCAAGGGAAAGTCTGCTGTGACTGGTATTTAGGGTGAGAGAAAAATGGAGCGGGGATGACCAGTGCATCATTTCAAGTGATCCAGTTCCTTCGGGCTTAGCAAACAATTTGAAGAAAGAAGTCTTTGTGAGTGTGTGTGAGTGTGTGTGTGTGTGAGAGTGTGTGTGTGTGTGTGTGTGTGTGATTTCAGCTGCAAAAACAGGGGAAAGTGTTTATTTGTTAAATCAAATCTGCCACACACAAAGCTGGTTTCAGGACTTTATTTTTTTAGCAATTTGGGGTGGCATCTGGTTTCTTCCTGTCTCACGTCTAAAGATCAATCATAGATTCTAACAGTGGTTCCACCAATTATCAGTGGGTCCTATAAATTCTAAACCTCAGATCCCTCATCTGTATAATGGAGAAGACACCACTTAACTACCCAGGGTGGTTGTAAGAATTAGGTTAGCTAACTATGTAAAGTGCCTAGCATAAGATATCTCACATAATCAAAGCTGCTCTCAGCATAACCTTAAATGTCGCCATCTGAGTAACTGGCCCAGCAGGAAAAACCATTGACAAATCTGAATTGAAATTTACATCCATCAGGAATTTACCACCAAGTGTGGGGAGGAATCTCATCATTTGAACATGACTTTTTGGGTCACAGATTTCCCTTAACCATACAGTCCTGAGTGATGTTCCCCCTTCTTACTAAAGCTCAGGGGAAGGGATTGAGACGCAAGTCCTGAAGTCAGGCTGGTGGAGGAGTTACTTTCCGGTGCTCAAAGGCCAACACCTCGAAGGCCATTCCTTACAAATGAGGACACCACGCTGCTGCCTATCAGAGGTGAGGATGCAGGACTCAGTGAGACTGAACACATGGCCTTGACGTCACCGGGGCAGCATTTAGAGGGACAGCCTTTAAGCTTGGTGCTGCACGGCACTCGGTGGGCATAAATCTTCCAGTGCACAATCTCTATTCACTCCCTTTATTTTGGTCAATATCTTTCCAAACCTATTTAATTAGGCTAGCATGTGCCAAATGATTTTTCTCTCAATCTTGGGCTTCAATCATACCTCCCTATCAAATAAGCTAGAGATAAAAATCCGCTACTAATTCCCAGAGGGCCCACCTGCATAAGACTAGGTCAAGAGTATGCCCCCAAATACATTAAAGGGGCTTTTCCAGTCTCATAATAATTATGCCTTAGATTTATAAAATTCCTTTCCCTGAAAATCTTCCTATTTATCCTCCCTCTTTCACCATCACTGTAAGCAAAGGAATAGACACACACACACACACACACACACATACACTGCCACTTTCAAGCAGGCAGCACAGAGGAGCAGAGACACGAGGCAACAGAGTCAGCTGCCAAGTGACAGGCTATATCATGTGACTTGTTGGGGACAGATGTATGCTGACCTCCTGGTTTTCAATTCTTTCTTTTTTTTGCAGAACCCTTTCTCCTGGTGCAAGCTCTTATGCAAGTAATGCAAGCACAGAGAAAGAGTAAACATGCTCAGGTTCCATTGTGGGTAGGAGTCCAAAGCCAAGTATTCTAGGTCCTTGCTAACTGCTACCTCCACTCCCATCTATCCTGGCAGCCCTGCAGACACACACGCAGAGCTCCTGGGACCCCACAGAATACTGCCTAGAAGACACAGCGCCTCCACAGTGCTGTGCCACTCATTGACAGTGACTGTTTGTGTCCAAACCAACAGTTTTTTTTTTTTTTTAAACAGAACCTGTATCTCAGAGTCAGAGCTAACTTTTCCTTCACCTCAAATTGAAATTGCAACAATAGGTAATTAAGCCACACGGAAGGAATAACTTCCCAACTGAGAGAAGTTGTCAGACATTGAATTAGGCTAGTGAAAACGAGAGGTAATTTTATTCCCTAAAGAGCTCTAAGAGTAGCGTAAGCATCAATCTCTAAGGAATGGCTTAAACACCATGTTTTTTGCTCACGTAGGTTTTTTTAGGAGCTCCTTCCACTGTTCCTCTCTAATTCTCCTTTCAGATGGTCACAATAGTGTTATGATGAGGTCTGGGGCATAGGCTCATTCCCTATATTATGCAGTAATAAAACAAGATTAGCTGTCCATTATCATCCTTTTACCATGTACCAGATACTTGTTCAAAAGGTTCCTCACTTTCAACTCAATTTCCCATTTTACATTTGAAAAAGATGAGGCACAGAGGTTAAATAACTTGCCCAACATCACACAGCAAATGAGCAGTGGAACTGGAAGAAGACCACAACTCTTATTTCAGAGCCTATATTCTTAAGCACTAGCCTGCAGTCACCCAGAATGAGCATGGCTCACTGGAGAGACATCTACACCCCGGCACCTATCTTACAGATCATAAGAGGACAGAGTAGGAGAGTGTGGATGAATACATCCGGACCTATTGTCAGTGCTGGAAGAAAAAGAGTATTCAAATACTCAGATTTCAAATATTCAAAGTGCACATCCAGCTGACAGTGGGTCAAAGGAGGAGCTATCATAAACAAAGGACCTTTAGTAAGCACCTATGAAGCATCCAAATCCAAGGTTAGTCGGTAGTAAAAAGACAACACTCACGTTTTAAGTTATCTGTGTTAAAATAGGACTATTTATATCACTACATGCCTGAAAGATACCATTAGGCCCTCAACTGGGCTGAATTTAGATGAGAAATGTTTACTTTCTTTCAATTTAGGGATGCACTGCCTATCCATCTCTAGGTTCAGCCCCTTCCTTTTCTGATGAAAAAACCAAGGCTCAGAGAAACTACAGAACTAGACAGTGCAGAACTGGCTCTAGTCCCAGATCTTCCTTCACTGCTCTTCTCACAGGCCATTTTGGTAAGTTCATCCAAAATTCCCTTTACCATGTGTGGAGCCTAGACACTAAATTAAGAATATTTTATGTTCATTTTTCTTAAAAACATAATTTATAGGGAGCTAGAACAGAAGCTTTTGTTTTGCTAAGCCAGTATATTTAGCTTCTCTAATTTTGCTTTAGTGAAAAAACACATCCTCTGCTTAGAGTCAGTGACTCTCGATGACCTCAGCTTTCTAATAATCAGTTACCAGGAATAAGCTTCAGTCAATAGGTGAAACTCAGCACAAGCATTTGAAAAAGGATTCTCAGGTACTCAAGCTGTGGTATGGGTTCTCTGCTTCTGTAACCCAAATGGGTGACAGATGTCAAAATGCTTTGCAATGGCTTACTAACTGTGGACTACTTTATAAACAATAATATACCATAATGTGGTGTGACATTAATATGTGATATTATTTAATAATATTTTGTAATAATTATTTGTAAAATCACTACATATAAATTCCTCTGAAATGCTCTACCTG
The DNA here is from genome assembly GCF_043159975.1 of Macaca nemestrina. NCBI lineage: Eukaryota > Metazoa > Chordata > Mammalia > Primates > Cercopithecidae > Macaca > Macaca nemestrina. The sequence continues at coordinate 34,822,642 of NC_092125.1, forward strand.
CTTGAGCAGGTAGTAAGTAGGAAGAAAATATAGGCCCACCACTGTACTAGGAAAAGGCAGGGGTCTACCACTTTGGTAACTGTCCTTCTACAGTGAGGACTTGGCTCACATTCAGTTACTGTCACATTTTTCAATAAACCATAGGTCTTGGACAATTTCTTTCTTTCTTTCTCTCTTTCCTTCTCTTTCTTTCTTTCTTTCTCTTTCTTTCTTTCTTTCTTTCTTTCTTTCTTTCTTTCTTTCTTTCTTTCTTTCTTTCTTTCTTTCTTTCTTTTCTTTCCTTCCTTCCTTCCTTCCTTCCTTCCTTCCTTCCTTCCTTCCTTCCTTCCTTCCTTTCTTTCTTTCTTTCTTTCTTTCTTTCTTTCTTTCTTTCTTTCTTTCTTTCTTTCTTTCTTTCTTTCTTTCTTTCTTTCTTTCCTCCCCTTCCTTCCTTCCTCCCTTCCTTCCTTCCTTCCTTCCTTCCTTCCTTCCTTCCTTCCTTCCTTCCTTCCTTCCTTCCTCCCTCCCTCCCTCCCTCCCTCCCTCTCTCTCTTTCTCTCTTTCTCTCTTTCTCTCTTTCTCTCTTTCTTGACAGGGCCTTACTCTGTCACCCAGGTTGGAGTGCAGAGGTGTGAACTTGGCCCACTGCAACCTCTGTCTCCTGTGTTCAAGTGATGCTCTCATCTCAACCTCCCAAGTAGCTGGGATTACAGGCACACACCACCACACCTGGCTAATTTTTGTATTTTTAGTAGAGACAGGGTTTGAACATGTTGGTGAGGCTGCTCTCTAACTCCTGACCTCAAATAATCCACTTGCCTCGGCCTCCCAAAGTGGTGGGGTTACAGGTATGAGCCACTGAGCCCAGCCAATTTCATTATTCTTAACCTTACTACTTTCGTAGAGAATTTTAAGCAGTTTCAGTAAGTGTCATGGATACTCCAGGATTTTCCTTTCAAAGAGTCTAGTGAAATGAAGAGGGGGCAGATGGAATGGAAAGGAAACCCTAGGCCAAAGACTGTGGCTGGAAGCATCCCAATAGCCAAGTCGAAAAGAGAAAGGCAAGATGCACACATCTTACACAGCTTATTGGGGGCACCAATTGTCCTCTGGATACTCAGCTCCCAAAAGACTTCTACTTAACGTCTGCTCATGAGCATGCTGACAAACAGAATGGGCACTTATCACACAAGGCTTTACAGAAAGTGTACAGGGGTTCTTCACATGCACATGTCTTGCTTTGAGTTTCTGTTTTACCCTAGATGTGTTCAGAAAGTATTTTTCATTTATTTGTGTTAGCTCCAATTTTTATAGCCATTGGAAAAACAAAGACAAAACATTACAGTATATCTGGATTCAGGCAACAAGTTACAAGTTGTAAACTCTGAATATTAAAAAAGAAACACTGACTGTAAGCACTGGCTGCAAAACACGGAATTGTTTTGTTCATTATTCATCTTTGCATGAGTTTTCTGATTATTCTATTGATTTTTTTCTCAAAACTGTTAACATTTGGTAACTAGAAGCATGTTTGGGGTATATGAGAAACCCACATCTATTAACGAGTTCCTTGAAAAAAAAAGCGGCATTTTAAAATACATTTTTCTTTTAAAAAATCAATAAATCATTTCTACTGGCTGTAATACATACCACACAAATGAAATCAGCTTTTATTTTATTATGAAATTGACATTTTCAGCACTTACTTAAGAGAGTAATATGAGGTTTGTCAGATAATTTGTAGATTTTAGGATTTTTATGTAACAATGTGTTACATAACATTGATGGTAATTGCCGAAGGATGGAAAATTCTAAGCAGATCTCTCCTTTATGCTTATCCCAGTCCTCTGGACCAATGACAAGATTGTCTCATTATCTGACCCGTATATTCATCCTGGGTCCTGGGTCATACTTTCCTCCTTCAGCTAACTCCTATTCATTCTTCAAAGTCAATTCAGTGACACGACTTCAGCCAACCATTCTCTAGTCTCACTGCACTTTCCATAGAACCCTCCACATAATTCTAACCACAAGTACATTTACCTTTGATTTTCTTGTCTATCTCATTTGCTAGACTACAGAGGACAGGGGCCATGGGGCAGAGGCCATGTCTAATCTCTCTCTTTTATAGCTCCAGGGTAAAGCACAGTGCCTGGCATAAAGCAGATGGTCAATAATTGTGGGACAGAGGAAGGAAGGGAGAGGGGAAAGAAGAAATAAAGAGGGAGGAAGGAAAGAAGGAAGAGAAGAAGCGAAGGAAAGAGAGAGGAAGAGAAGGAAGAAAAAAGAAAGGAAAAAAAGGAAGAAGCATCATCAACTTTCAATATATTTCAATATGGTCATCTTCTCTGTGCCTACAAGCTAATCTTGTATAAGTTAGCTGGTTGGGTGACTCATTTATTCAATTTATTACTAAGTCATTCAACAAGCACTTACTGATGCCTACTTTAGCAAGGCATTTTTTTCAGTGGTCACTGTTATGAAGATAGTGCAGTGAGTAACACAGGTATACTTCCTGATCTCATGTAGTTTATATTTTAGTTATAGGAATTAATCTACCTAATTTGATTTTTAAAGATAAACGCAGGCATAAAAGGAAGACAAAAACAGATCACAGGCGCTGGCCAGTCATTACTTCTCTTCTTCAAACCAAAGACACTGTGGTAGATGAAGATATCTTGGACTAGAGGTAACACTCTGGTAACAACCCCATGGACCAGTGGAATCCTCAAATCAGTGTCACATAATCAATAAATCCTAAAATAAAAGAATCTGGATCTATTAAATGTCACAAAGTTTAGAGAGTCACCTGGGCTTTCTGAACCCTTGGCAGAGAAATGGAAAAGCTGAGATTATGCTTCCAGCTACCATCTGTCAAGAGACTACAGCCAATCAATCAGCTCACATTTCAAAGCTTACTTTTACCTTAGGAGTAAGCAGAAGAGTGAATTTGAGACAGAATTAATTATTCCTCAAGGCAATGGACATACAGAATTCAAATTATATTCCTAGAGGAATTAAATAGTGGTTACAAAATAGGAATCATATACAAGAGTTTGGTAGCTCATGTCTCCTGTTTTGTCTTAATACCAATGCCCCAAGGTCAGGGGTAAACACCCTCTCTCGGATACAGCAACAATCATTCATATTTTTTTCTGGATGTCACTCATATCTTTTATAAGAGGCAGAACAAGAACAGAAAAACTGTGCAAACCCACATGGAAACTCTGGGCATATCCTAATCTAGAACCAAAATGTTTCAGGAATAAGGAATGGATAAAGCAGGTGGATAACTTCTTAAGATCCCTTCTGATCCTGTGATACTATGGAGCCTACTGGAAAACTAGACTTAAATTACTAGCAACATGAAGAACCCCAGTAAAATAATAGGGCAAAGCAGCTGTGTAATTGTGTGCAAATTGCAGACCCCTTTGAACCTAACCCAAGCCTCCATCGATAAAATTCAGTGATTGAAAGAAATGCATGACTCTTCCAATCTGAAAATTTTCTGATTGTAACACTGATCCCTGTCAAACAGGAAATGGCCCTGCATTGGTAAACTAAGGGTAGACAAAATGCCTGTGCATTCTTCCTGCCCAGCAAAGTCACAAACCACAGACCAAGGAGATGATGGAGCTGACCCACCAGAAGCAGGTCATCAGCCCCATGTAGCCAATGATCTCCTCACAAGCAGACCCCCTCTTCCCCAATTGCATACAAAGGTCTCTGAAATGAGTGGATGTCATAAAAACTGTGATAACACATTCTTGACCATGAAAATCCCTTTCCTGCCAGAAGGAGTCACCCAAACTAGAAGAGAAAATGCCCTTGCTTCTCTGGCAGATTCTCTTTTCTATGCTGGTTGGTGAATAGAAATCCATTATCCCCTGCCCATCTCCTTTGCAGATGAAAGACAAGTGAAAACACTTTAAGCATATTAAGTAGCAAGTTCGATTTATAAATTATTAGGAACATTACCTCCCCTTGGGAGTTTTCTGAAGTCTTTAATCGTGTGGAAAGGCTTTCCAGTTGCCACGGGCCACCATGTTATTTAAGAGGCCTCAATATGTCTTCTGGGGCTCCTGGTGTGAATTGCATGCCCCACTGGCAGGGCCCAGCCCGTGCTGCTTGGTTAACTTCTCACTGGGGTAGTTACTACTGCTGACTGCTGCCTCAAGATGCTTCAGCATCTCCTTCTCCCATGCCCCTAAGACCAAGTATCCAAAGCTTAGAGAAGAAATAGGATATTCCCCCAATTCTGTCTCATTAAAATGCCATTGGTGGGTAAATATAGGGATGAAGCAACCTTCCACAAACAAGAGGCAAAGGCTAAGACCAAGAGCCTTTCAAGGTTAAGCAGGTTGGTATTTGAGTCCTTCCAACCTAAAGAGTCTATGTTCCTCTTAGGAGGAAACTCAACTCTCTAGCCTTGTAATTACTTTTTAATTTAATTTTGTTTTATTTTGTTTTTCCTAGCTCTAAAAGTTTTAAGACCGTTAGGTTTGATCGTCTTTCTTCTTTAATCTGGAAAGTTTGTCTTCAATTCCTGTATGAGACTTTAGGAGTTTCGTCTAATGAGAGCCTGGAGCCCTACAGGGACAGTGGCTGGAGGCTAGTGTGCTGGAGTCAGCCTGGGCTATTTCAAGTTGTACTCTTTCAGATTCTGTTTATAGAACTGCTTTTTTCCGTTCTCGAGATTTTTTTTTTTTTCTTGCCTCAGACCCTTGACTCTGTCATCCCAAAGAAAAGCAAAGGAGCGCATTTCTCCGTGAGCTGCTTAGAGCTCTCTCATCATTAGTAGCTACAGTTACCTGTTGTTTGCCTTAACGAGAGTGCTATGGCCAAGCAGGGCTGGGTGAAGCAGGATGACAGAGAAACAGCTCGTCATGGGCTGGGTTTTCAGCCCATAGATCCATAATTCCAAAGACTGACCTATACCTCTGCAGTGTAGGAGACCAGTAAGGAATCAGGCTACCTGGGCAGACCTGAGGTCCTTCATCCCTCTGGATGCAGATGTAATAATTTTCTAAGAGATGACACTGCCTAGTCAGACATCATGGATGACACCCCAATTAGTATCATGTGTTAAGAGGCTGGCCCCACATATAACCCATGTGTGTGGATATTAGTGTGCATGCACACGCACAAATGTGTGTATTATGCACAACAGACAGGCTGGAAGATAAAAGGGTCCACACGGAAGCAGAAGCACTCCAGGTCGCTGTCTCAGCAACTCATGGGCAGAGCTGCATGAGACAGGCTCCCTCCATGGGCTGTGGGCACCAGCCCTTCAAAACTTCACAAGCCAAGCATGAAGCCAATAAATAAATATCACCAGCTGGATAATGCTCAATGCCTATTCTGGGCCACGTTCCTTTCCTCCTTTCTTCTTTGTTTTTTATGCAGTAGGTGATCTTGATGAAATAAAATAATAATAATAATCTACTCCATTAGGACCAAACATTAAGGGAATTATTGAACGAGTAGGGGAAGAGGCAGCGGGCACAGTATATGCTAATGACCATTAGACTTTATCCCTATTTTTCTCTGATCATAAAGGAGTTATTAAATCCCTCTTCCTCTCGTTTCCTCAAAGTCAGGCAGGCCAGTTTAACGGGGGAAAAGAGGTTCTCAGAGAGCTGATAGTTCCATAGGCAGCAGCTGGGGCTGAGTACGTGAAAATCCACAGCATTAAAAACTAGTCACTGCAGGAAGACCTTATGCAGGGCATGTGTAGGGATTCCAGTGACTTCAGAGGTAAACGGCCTATAACATAGTTGGGAATAGGAGGGGAAAGAGGGCCAGGATGTCAAAATTTCTCTGAATTTGGTACATATTCATCAGTATCACTATCTGAACCAGGGAAGACCCTGAAGATCCGTTTCCTCTCCAGCTAACACTGAGATGGATCCTTAAAGGCTGCACTATTCAGAGATGTCTGCGAGTCGGGGTGTAGGTAGAAGGCCTTTCACATGGAGTGTGGCCTTGATCATATTCTTGTCCCACACAGAGAGGTACAACTTGATTTTCATGATTGCCGTGAGATCTGGTGTGCCAGGATCCAGTCAAGTATTCATCAAGTATTCAAGGATCCTGCCCCTGTTCTCTTTTACAGTGGGATTTCCAGCAGCACAGTCCCTAGACTGGGAGAGGTAAAGATCACATAGCTGATGGCTAGTTTTGTGATGATCTCAAAGTCCACAAACCACTATAAATGAATTAAGCATTTCTCAGCTTCCTATAGTTAATCCCATTACATGTGCTTAATTCTTCCTCCAAACTCCTGCCTCATTTTGTTAGTCTATTCACACAGTGCCTTATTCCTAGAGTACTGGTACAATAAAGAAGTAATACTAATGACGACTACTATTTATTGTGTTTGCCACATGCCAGACATAGCACCTAATGAATTATACTCATTATTTTATTTAGTCCTACCAATAAGTATAAGTAGTAAAAATTACAATTTCCATTTTTAGAAAGTAACTTATCCAAGTTTACATACTAGTATGAGGCCAAACTAAGACTCAACCACCGACATTAATGATGGTGTTTTACGACCATGTCACATAGAAAGAAGCCCACCACTGTGGTCTGGGTTCTAATCACTCAACTTCCCATTTTCTTTAAATTAAAACCCAGACTTCCTTGCTTCTACAACTAACTCTTGAGGTTATGCAAATGAGGATCCCTAAATGTCTACACTCAGTACTGTCTACACTGCCTGATGCCTGCAATCTTTTCCAGTTAAGCTTGATCATCGGATTGGCCAAATACAACATTTTAAACAATAATTTAACCAATATGGCCAAGGAGGATCACACTTGTCAGGTTGTCATTTTGACACAGGCAGCGAAAATTCTATGGAGATATCTGCCCTTGGGTAGATGTAAAGTGAAATCAACTATCTTCAGAGTCTGAGAGTACAGATGCTCAACCATTTCCTTGAGAACAGTCTGACACTAATGCACACAGACTCAGGTCTCTTTGTTCTCTGTAAGCCCTGTTCTGGGATGGTAGACATAAGAAGAACAATAAACACTTTCCACAGTATAACAACACACATGTAAGACAGACTGGGGAGAACTGTCAGACTTAACTTTCAGGGAAACTAGGAACTTCATTACAGTCAGGTCACACACAAAAAACACTGTGCTAGCCGATAGATTTGGAGAAGACAGAAGAAAGCCCACAGGCCATGTTTTGCATTAGAACCCAAAAGATGATAACGGCCATTCCCAGTGCAAGTCATTTAATGCCAGTCAAAAACAGAGGTTAACAAAACTTGTATACATTGCTTTGTGCTCATAAACTTCCTCCAACTGGTAACTGATTTGACCCACCACAGAAAATTCTAATCACAGCCCCCAAATTCTGGGAGAAAAATGGGTATCCATGGTCATATCCCTTGTAATGTTCCAGCTGTGACTCAATCTTGGCATCCAAGTAAGATGCACATTAGAGCTCAAGAATTGTAGCAAAGGGAACAGAAGAGGAAATTAAGGGCTGAGAGGAGATGCTGACGTACAAACACGATTAGAGCATCATACGCCAATATCCCTTCCAAGCCCCTCACTCCTTGCCAGCAAGCTTTGTCTGGCATCAAACAGGGGAAGGAGGAGAAACCCTGGCAGTCCAAAAAGTCTTCTTTGGGGCCCCACACTGAGTGCTGTGGCTCTTATTTCTCCCTCTTTAAAAAATTGTTAAATTGAATTTGTTTTTCTCTGGAACTAATCAAGCACAAAATCTGAAGAAGAGGCCTGGTTTGTGAAGGCAATCTCTGAATGAGGTACTAACATTCTCATTAGGATGGGCTTCGTTAAGCCACCAGCTCCAACATCAGCAGCATATTGTCTTCAGCTAATTACATTTTTTGCTGGCAAAGCTATTGTACAAGTCTTCAAATCCTTCCCATCATTAATTTTAAGAAATGAAACACACACACACACACACACACACACACACACACACACACACCCAATTGCCCTGTCCTACCTCCTCTCTCCCTGGCATCCTACCCACCCATAGCCCCAGGCTGTCAGCTTTGTTTTTCTGTTTTTTCAGGCTTCCTCTCTTGTGCTGGCATTTGTTGTTGTTGTTTGTTTTGTTTTGTTTTTTGAGGTGGGGATGGGGATTGTGATGGAGTGGGGTGCAGGTAGAGAGTCTGTTGCTTAGGCCTGATTTCTTCACTAGCTGACCATGGTCCCCTCTGTTCCCAGCAGAACAGCCAAATGCTGGTTGCTCCCACCAAGACCTCCCGCGCAGGCCTGGTGCTCACCAGCCAAAGATGGGCAGGAGCAAAGGGAAGCTGGAAATTGAGCCCCAGCTCTTCCCCACCTGCCAGAGAAAGTGACAAAAGGCTCAACTCTGCTATTGTTTGTCAGGTTTTGATTTGCTGATGAGTGGCTCAATCATGCAGGGAATCCATAGGTCAGCCAGAGACTTTCGCGTGATCCAAAGCAGTCAGGGGTTCTTGCTTCCAAGACAACTGACGAGACAGACATCATCTGCTGGGCCAACTGCCTAATTCTATACCTGTTTTCCTGAATCCATGGGGTCATTCCCAGCCAACCTGCAACATCATTATAAATTAATTCAGATCATAGTGTTCACAGAGTTTCTTCTTTCTACATTTTAATAGTTGTGATTTACTTTTTCTATTCTTAACATTCAGTTCTGTTGTAAGGGAGAGAGAGACAGAAAGAGAGAAAAACGGGAGGGAGAGGAAAAGGGAGAAAGAGCAGGTATGGGGTAATAGGCCTTTCTCTGCCTATCTCCAAACCTTTGCTTTCTCATTTCCCTGAAATGTCCTTCTTTGTATCTCCCCTACCTATGCCTTTTCTGTGCTTTCAAGTTGCAGCATACATCTGTCTCCTTCCTGAAACCTACTTTGATTACTCTGATCCTCAGACATATTGTTCTATTCCAATTCCTAATGCATATGTGGACATTTATCAATTAATCCTTAATCCCTAATTCTGTTGCTCCCTGTATCATGGCTCTGACTGGACTTGCAGGCAGAGACCAAGTTCTAAATTCCTTCCACAGCCCCAGCCTTAGCAGAACGTCCAGCACGGGGCTGACACTCAGTGAATGCTACATAGCTTGATTAACTCCAGGGAGGCACATTCAGCTGACTTGCTGAGGCTGACAAAACACAAACAGCATTACGTTCATACTGTTGGTCAGTTCAGACTGAAGACCTCCATCTGAAAATCTCTCTTCCTTCTTTTCTGCTGGTTCCTGGATCGCTCTGAGGGGCACTCCCTTGGTCATGGAGTCCTCCCAGGAGAAAGTCAACTATAGTCAGGTGGTGGTTTCCTTACCCATGAGGATGCTCAAATGTAAGGTGCATGCTACAGATCCATCACCCAGAGGATACAGCTGTGTTTTTAGAGCGTGTGAAGACTTCTCTTTACCCAACCTCACTCTAGCTCCTATCTTTTGGTGCCTTTAGCCAGCATTTGTGAGACGGCTGAAGGCTCACTTATAGTGACAGATTGTTTTTTCTAGTAAAATAAACTAACCTGCACGTTAATCTAACTGTTCTTGCTCCACTCCTTAGAGGTCTGCAGGAATAGAGTATCAACACCAGAGAAGTCAAAACTTGTAATCACATTAAAAATGTCTATTTAGAATCTAATTATAGCTACATACATGTAGCTGCATTACATACTTTATAAAGTGAATGGTGCAAAAATAAAAGTCCCTTCCCTTAGAAACGAAAGTGTTAATTTTGCATTTATATTTCTGTTTCTGCAGAGTGACTACAGGTAGGATGGAGAAGTTCTTCTTAACTTCATTCTATAATTGGGGAAATTAAATTTGGCTTAACAGGAAAACCAAACACTGTCAGGACCAACACTTCTCCATAGTTGTTTCTGCCACCATACCATGAGAGATACAGGCTACAAACCGGGTAGACCCCATTGGCACACTGAAGGCTCAATGTTCCCCTGGCACCGGCTGTAACTCCAATTTTTTATCTCTCTCAGTCAGCAAAGTATAACACAATGTAAGTTGAGTGAGAATGACCTTATTATAGGTCATTTGTAACTCTGACTCCACTCTAATGGAGAAAAGAAAACCAGTCACAATTTTCAGCACTTTACCTATTATTAGTATCAAATGCACTTGGCACATCTTACAAATGATGCAGACAGACCAGCCATCGTGACACTGTAGTAGAAGTGTGAAAGCAGCCACTGAGAACAGGAAAACCAGGAGCTGTTGGTTTTGCCCAGAAGGCTGAGTCAGGGACTTCCTGGATATTCGGGCTCTGGCAGGGGCCCTCTTCATTGCAGAACACCATGTGGTCTCATCCCACCCCTTATACCATGCCTCGTGACACTCAAAACTAAAGTTCCCACTCTGGCAACCTTTTATAGTAATTTTGCTCAGTATCAACTTAAAAATTATACGTATACACGCACACACACGCAGAGGGAGAGTGAGATGGCCTCATGATCTAGCCACTTCTCGTGTGTGTGACAGCCTTCCCCTAAGGTTCCTGTTCCATGAATATGTGAAGGGAGGAAGAGATGTGAGGGTTCAGTGGAGAAAAGGGAGCACAGGACTAGAGAGGAGGCCTGAGAGAACATTTTGCTGAAGATCTTCCAGGACAGAGGGGAAAATACACTGACTGATCACCTGCTCCCCATCCCAATAGTGCCACTGACCAGCCATTCAGCCATCTAACCTCCTTGAGCCTCAGCTCTCCATATTACCAGACTTGCTCAGCCTTCCTTGCAAAGCTGTCTGTTCATTCCCAAAGTCCCTTTCAGCCTCTCAGCAAAAGGCCAGGCCCTCGGTTAGGACTGAGAGAAGCATAATCCCTCCCACCAAGGAGCTTACACTCAGGGGAGGTAGGCTTATGCACAGGTAAGGATGATGTAGAAATATGCACCATGGATTGCACAAAACTACTTCACCCAGCCCGGAGAGAAAAGGGGGTCAGAAACACTTTCCTAGAGGGAGTCATGGGGCAAAACTGAATTTTAAGAAGAGTAGAAAGAGGTGACCTCACTCAGAGGAGAGGAAAGACATTCTCAGCCAAAAGGCCAGCATAAGTGAAATCACAGAAGTATTAAATAGCAAGGGAGGTTCACAAAATATGACTGATGGTCAGGGTAGCTCACAGAGAGGAAGGCAAGGAGTGGAGGAGATGAGGGGCAGGCATGAAAGGTTTAACACCCTGGAAGTTAGCTTTCTGAGTGGAGGGACCTACTCAAGGTTTTCCACCAGGGAGGGGACATAGTTCAAGTTGCATTTTATTAGATTCAGCCTGATGGTGATTGAAGGGAATTGTTTTAGGGAAACAAGTCAGAAGACAAGAGTGAAGAGGGGGGAAACCACTGTATCAGTCCAATGAGAGGTGAGGGGGGCCTGCACTTATAGTGGTAGTAGAGAGGGAAAGAAGAGAGGGAGTCTAGAGATGTTTACAAAATAAAATAAGCAGAGTATGGTGAAAAGGAGGGCACAAGAAGAGGATCCCATGGCCACGCTGGGCATAAGGACAATGAGTCTGCAGGTACAGAAAGTGGAAACCTGGGTAATAAGAATGAATGGGAAGACTGAGATCCATCTGTTCCTAAATAATGAAAATGCACTACTTGTTCAGAAGATCTTCAAGTGAAGTAACTGTCATTTTCCTTTGGAGTGTTCTTTCTTTTCAACCCTAGTGACCTGGAATGATTAGCTAGGTAAGGCAGCATCTAACACAGATGCTGATGAAAATTTCTGGATGCAAAATACAGGCCTTTGAATGCACTTACAGTATCACACAGGAACAGCTACATGGCCCACTTCCCACTCTTAACTTTTTTCATTAGATGAGATCAGGTGAAAATGAACATCAGAATCAAGCCTGATCAAAGAGGCAAAGGAACTCTTAAAGGGCGGCCGCCAGAGGGGCTCAGGATGTAGAAGAGGAAAGCAAGAAAGAGGAAAAGGCGCTGAATCTCCAGTACCTCAGAGGAGCCTCTCACTCCTAATGGCAACATGGGACTGACTTGTCCTTGTCTTCCCCTGATCCAGGGACTCTCCTGAGAACCAGCAAGGCCAGCCCAAAAAGGGAATCTGAGACATGGCCTGCAGGTCCCAGCATGGTTACTCAGCAAGGCAGAGTCCACCATCCTGCCAGAAAGTTTCCTTCTAAAGCAAATATTTTTCCCCCTAAGACATAACTGTTATCCTGGGAATAGGGCACATGGGGCAACTAAAACAATACTTCCATAAGAAAGAATTATATTATATAAAGACTGGCTGGGCTTGACCTGCCAGGAATCACTCTGCCTCCGGCTTTACCTGAGTCATTTTAGGGAGGAGGATAAATGTCTCCTTCCGGGAGTATTCAAAGGCCTCCAGAGGCAATTCTGGGAGATTTCCCCTTCCCAAATCCCCCAAAGCTGGAGGCTGAAGGCTCTTCCTGTGGCCTGCTCCCTAATGTGGGGGAGCCACTCCATCCTAAATCAAACCAGGAGGCTCCTAGAACACTTCATGCTAGCAGAGGCTAACAGTATGTCAGAGAGACTCGCTGGAGACACAGACACAGAGGAGCAGAGCAGGCCGAAGGCAATGGCTCTGAACCAACAATTCACAGATCAAAGGCGCCTGCAGAGAGCCCCCACTGGGCCATGTGAAGGGCTCAAAGTCACCAGCCTCCCTCCAAAGGACCAGCCAAAGATTCACAATGGGATGTGATAGCTCCCTCCCAGGATGGATCTTCTTCCATTCAACCCAACCTGTATACAAGCCCGCCAAGCCCAGCATGTTGCCCATAGACCATCATCTCATATTCATAAATGGAAAAAAGAAAAGCAGAGTTGCTGCAGGGAATGGAAGAAAGTTTATTCATGCATTTCTTTCTGTGTCAACCAGGGATTGCTAGTGTCCCATATGTCCTTCATTTTCACATTCCTAGAATGTGGGAGCTGAAGGCAACTTACAAGTTCAGCTAGCCTGGGAACCCCAAGGCACAAGACATAGCCCATCTATGTGCTCCTGGTATGGGTGTGCCAACTGCTGTTAAAGGGGTGGGACATTTTTATGTTATCATTTATTTGTATAAAATACTATCTGCCTAATCTGTATTGAAATAATCAACTATAACATCAAACCCCTGATTTTATTGACATATTTCTCTCAGATAAGGCCAAAATAAGTTTAAATTGAAAAAGCAAGTCAATTTAAATAAGAATATTCAGAAAATACTAACATAGGTTGCACAAAAATATGCCAATAAAACATGAATGCCAAAGTTTTGAGAATACTTATCTCATTCCAGCCTCTCCTGTGTAGATGAGCAAACTGAGGCCCAAGAAGGTCAAGGAGCTTGCCTGAAGTTTCACATGTTTTTGAGAGAAAAAGGTCTATAATCAAAGCTTCCTGACTTCAAATCCAGTAGTCTTATCGCAACATTAGGCTGCTTGCCTCATCAGCAAGCTTTCGTCACAAGTGAGAAGAGGAAGATGTAATGCTATCTGCATGAGGACAGCTGGGTCCTAGGCCCACGTCACTCTGCTATGAAAGCTACAGCAGAGCCCTGGCTGGGACCTGTTGGTGCTGCCTTATCTGACCCCAAGGTGGAGTCCAAGGAGGGTGGTCCTGCCATGGAAAGGCTGGGGGCCTCAGAGGCCAAGGCTGTTCACTCTGAGCCACAGAGCACTGAGGAAAGAGGGGCTGGGGATGGACACAGCCAGCTGAAATCCCAGGGATGATGACTAGGATGTATACATTCCATGACACTTAGGAAATAAAAAGAGAATGAAAGATGGATGCTTTCACATCACTGTTGGGACACAAAGCTTTTCTGAGTTTCCTCTGTATGACAGCTTACTTCATGTAAGAATGTGTCTGAAAACCCACAAATGCCAAATTATGACATGTTCACTCTTACAAATCCCAAGGGCATATATATCTAAGTCCCAAATCCTTCTCACTTCTTCCTCAGACAAGATACAGACATGGAGGAAATGAAGGTTGAATCCTTTCATAAGGATCTGATGACTGATATCCCATATGGATCTCCCATATAGCCCATATAGCCCTGTCTTCTTTACGGTATTAGGGTAGCAGAACTCACATCTCAGGCCACCTTAAGCAGTTATACAAATCCCAAATGTCAGAATTGGGAGCCAGAGCCCAGCAGACCCCAGATACAATTCTGTGAAGCATCCACTACTGTCAGCCATAGTACAACATATTAATAAACTGACATCTGATTCATCCCAAGTGAGAAGGCTACTTGACTCATCCTTTGCTATTCATGGACATCAGCAGCAGTGCTAGAGGTATCATCAGGAGAGAAATCATAAATAGCAAGGCAGCAGCAAGAGGCTCCTGACTTTCCTAGATTTATTAGAGAGAGAGAGACCCCTTCCAATCTTGGGGAAGGCTACTGACATCTGCCTGTCACATGGGTAAGCCATTTAACAAACTTTAGCAGATACTTAAATGTGTCACAGCTAATTTTATAAGGCAAGGCTAAAAATGCTTTGTTCACCCTAAACTTTAGCAGCAAGACCAAGAGCCACCACTAACTCTTAAAGATATGTAACAGTCCTTACACAAACCAACTTTATTATGACATCAATGTCTGGAAGCATAATTCCACTTCTATTCTTATATATTTATATGAGGTATTTTGCTATAAGGGGGTATTTTAGCATATCCAAGCATGTCACACATGTCTACTGTGCACTCAAAGTTGAAACCAAGCAGGAGCCATCAGACTCACAGGGAAGAAAAAATAGCATATTTGCTAATAAGTATCCTGTTTATACTTTTCTTGTCAAGTCTAAGCATAGTTTTGTTTTCATTAACATCTGTCTTTGCTAAACTCATCAGTGTCTCTCAGGAGAAGCTAATGTGCTTGCATTTCACCTGAATTTGTGAATACCACATGTCTTGAATTTCTAGCAAGAACAATTTTTGTCAGTGCTTTAACTGACAATTATAATCAATCTGTGGGGGTCTGGCTAAAACTAGCAAATTATTTTCTTTCACACTGCAAATAGAACCCTAATGCTTCTACTGAGTTGTTGGGTTGTAGTCTTTATGTGGGTTCTGCAGACAAAATGGGGAGAATGTACTAGACTGAGGTCAGCAAACCTATGGCCTCCAGGCCAAATGTGGCCTACTGCCTGTTTTAGTAAATGAAGTTTATTGAAACACAGCTACATGCATTCAGTTATATACTGTGTATGGCTACTTGGGCACTACATTGGCAAGAGATAAGTAATTGAAAAAGAGCTTGGATGGCCTATAAAGCTAAAATTGTTTAACATCTGGTCCTTTACAGACTCCTGGCCTAGATAATTCCTGCCATTGTCCATGTTAGGGTTTTCTCTGTGGACACATGGCTGGCTACATTTACTATACCTAAGTCTAATTCATCTCCAGCCAAGGCCCATAGGTGTGTGTTTGAGATCAGATTTAAAGGTGACTTTGGGTCTGTGAGACAGACCCCCAATTTTAGAGATGGGCAGAGGGTGGGGGAAAGATAGTGTGATCTGGAGAAAAGGTAATGGCATCAGAACTCAGAATCTCTGAGTTCTTACATCAATGCTGGCCATGAGTATCACCCACTTCTCTAAGTCTTCTTTTTCCCATTGCAAATGAGAGTAATAACAATCTCGTATGTGTGGATACCTGGGCAGTGATGGAATTCCCTAAATGACATCACTTGGTTTGATTAAAAAATAAATTAGTAAACGAAGTTCTTCCAGAGAAGTTGGAGCTGAAATTATCACCCTAAATTATAAGATACCTGGTAGGTATCAGATGTCAATTATCAGACCCGACCTCAATTATCATCCTAAATCATAAGACACTTGGTAGGAAACCCTGTAAACAATGAAACAGAAGTGACATAACAATTCCCTGAATGGACATGACTGCATCCCAGCTTTGTAATGGCGCTATTCTGTTGTCCTGATATCCCTAATTGCCTCGGTCTTTTCCCTGAGCACAATCCTCTAGGACTCCTCTGAGAGGTTGCCATGATCACAGATTCTTTTCTGACTCCCTAAGCTGGTGGCCCCTGGGTCACACATTGTAGGCAAGATTGTTACAGGCAGCTTGCATGACCCTCCCAAGAGTTTACCGAGCTAATATTTAATGGGTACTTCCCTATGGGCCAGGCAGTATAGGAAGTGTTTATAAGAATCATCTCACTTAATAATTAAAACAGCCCTATAAAGTAGGATTTAATCGCATGTTTGGAGAAGGAAAGTGAGTTTAGAGTGTTTAAGCAATTTGTCCAAGGTCAATAAAAAGATCGAGTAAGTGGCAGAACTAAGATTTAAATTGGTCTCAGAGCAAAGCCCTTGCTGTAAACTGCCTCACTAAAATTCAATACCATAAAACTATAGTCTTTGTTGGCTTCTCAATGACCAGTGTCTTCTCAGAGCCAATCTCAGTCTTCTTTGCAATATTTGATCTTCTTGCCCAATCCAACTCTTCCTTTACCTTTTGAAGCAGCTCATAGACCTCACTATGACAGCACCTTGTCCAATTCACTATGTTCCTTCCTAGTCTTCAAATAAAGGATTTCTACTGTGCTAGCTAAAAGAAGTAAAATTATTCCATAACCTGGAAAATTGGAGAAACTATCCAACCCTAATACCACCAAGTAGCAGAATTGTGTAGCAGAGTCAAGTTTGGAGTCAGATACACTTGCCTTAAATCCTGGCTTCCCTTCTCGCAGCCTATGTGACTTTGGGCCTATAATTTACTTTCTCTTAGTCTCAGTGTTCACATCTGAAAGATGGAAGAAACGATAGCTATTTCACAAGGTTGCTATGGAAACTGATTGATAGTATGTATGCAAATGATCCCATACAGTGCTGGAGACACAATGAGGGCTTAGTGAGCAATAGCTTTATTACTGTGAATATTACCAGTTTCTAATATTGATTGAAACCTCATGGAAATTATGACTCCTGCTTTCAAAAGGATCTTCAGGGATTTCTGAAACTGAGTACTTGAAAGTAAATTGCTAGCTTCTATATCAAGTGAACTAGATTGCTGAACAGAATATTACATCAACTTGTTAAAAGACATCAGCATCCTTTTGAAAATTTGGCCTCTTAGCTATTTTTCTTGCTGTCTGCAGAGATGAGGGTAGCAGAAGGCCTCTGTGAACTTCAGGAAAAAGAAAAACAGATTTACAAAGAAGATGTAAAGACTGAAAAGGAGTGAAAAAGATGATGGAAACTACTTGTCTCTCAGTTCTACCAAGGGCCCTCTTCAAATAGTAAGCATTAATAATGTGATTAAACGCTCCCTGAACGCAGAACTTTGTCTTATTCATTTCCTATCTACTCAGTAGCTAAAAAACTCTGAAGCCTGAAAACAGTGTTAAATAATCAATATCTAAATGAAGGAATGACTCAATGATTTTAAAAAATCAATGATGTCAATAATGCTTTGAAAATACTTTCCTAGTTTCTAAAAATTTCCTGCAAAAGTGCGAAAGTTTGCATATGAAGAAGCAAAGTTCATTGTTTCATGACTTTCACAATTTTAGGCTGGAATTCCCCAACTACACTTTTCCCTTCCCTGCCAATAAACCCACCACCAGCTGTGAGGTGGTGTGACTGAAGCCAAGGTTAGCAGGTGGGATTAGCCAAGCTGAACAGAGTCTGAGCTTCTGGGGCTAGCTGCCTGGTGTAGCCACAGAAAGAAAATTTGTGTTCCATCATGGTTGTCGGTCCTAGTGCTTGTAGCGTTCTTAGTGTCAAAGTAAAAATGGAGTAAAGTGTCAGATGAGTCTCAGCAGTCAAAAGTCAACAAAACATCAAAAGTTGGTGAAATGACACATACTAAATATACATTGTGTGCTCATTACGGGTCAGGAGAGGAGTGCTTCTCAAAGTATAGCGTCTGGACTCTGCCGACAGCCTTGATTCAATTCATGGTCCTGCAAACTAATAGTTGTTTACCTTTGGATAAATCACATAGCCTGTTATGCTCTCAGTCTCCTCGTTTGCAAAATTAGTAATAACATTACTACAAAATGAGTAATAACATTATTTTTTAAAATAAATAAAAAATAAGTTAAAATATATTGAAAGCACTTGAAACAATGTCTAGCACATAGTAAGTGCAAAATACGATTTTGATGATGATGATGACAACGAGATGGTGCCTATGTTATATTTTGATTCTCCTAACATCTCTGCAAGTTAGGTCTTAGTCTGCCTGTTGTACTGAAAACAAGAAATCATGAAATCAGTTTTTCAGCCTCTGCTAAAGGAAATGGCTCTGACCTATGCCTGGAGCAGGAGTGTACCACATAAGCCCACCTCCCCACGATAACCACCAGAGGAAGGCTAGGATCACATTCATCTGTGGGATAACCTGATACGAAAGCTTTGAATAAACAGGGTCTATGGTAACAAATTAGACCCATCTGCTTCTTTCACTAAGGAGTCAGAATAAGGGAGGAAGGCAGGACATTTAACAGCAGTGGGAACAAAGTTGGAAACAACTGTGAAGCTGTGAAAAGTCAGAACAGGTCATGAGTGAGGTGACTTGATGAGTAAATGGAGTGTCAAACATATAAAAGTGTCGCAATTGAGAGAGATGTATAGAATAGACTAGACAAAGAAGTTAATTCATAGCAAGAGGAGCAATAGAAACAGGTGTGAAAGGGCCAAACCACAAGCTATGGAGGCTGAGGGCTGATAAAATCACTCAGATCCTCAACAACTTCCCAGTTCCAGCCTTCATGAAAATCTGCTCTTTGAATATACTTTTCAAAATCAGGAGAGTGTTGTCTCCTTTATCTCCGTATGAATTTCTACAGTACAACTCTATTACACAGAAGGCCTCAGTGGATCTCCATTCTCTAAAACTAAAAAGCCTGACCAGTGCATTCATTTTATAGGCGAGATAATGAAGCTTCCAAAAAGCTCAGCAAATTACCTAAAGTGGTAAAGCCAGCACATGAAGCCCACTCTTCCAACTGTAAATCCAGCGTGTCTTTCCACTATATCTCAGCTCTCATTTTACTGGAATACGAAAGGGCACCAAACAAGAACAGAATAGATGAGCAATCCAAATGGCAAATGAATTCATGTATACCTATGCCCGATGCATCTTGGCAAGAGATGCAGAGCATCCCATGGTGCCAGGTGAGGGAGGTTTGTAAGCCAAACCTTAGTTGGCACTTGACATAGCCCCCAAATGGACCCTGGCATCTCCAGGCTTTTGCACATCAGCATTTCAGAGAGAAACAAAGAGCAAAGAGGTTTTGTTTCAAGAGATCTTACTGATTATCTTAGGAACTGACCACAACTTTCCTAATGGAAGGTAAAATAGACAGTGATGACCCTGGAATGTGGGCAGTATGACCAGTAAGTCAGTTCAGCCCCATGAAGGATGGCTTGGATTGCAAGAAAAGTCTTCTTTGAACCAAATCAAGACCTGTCTTTTTGTTCTTTCCGACTTATTACTCTATCTCTGTCCTTTCTAGGAACACACAACATGCTTAAATGTCTCCATTTGTTGCTTAAAGACGAGAAGGATTGGTTCTGATAAATTAGGGCATCCTAAGTTGAATGAAACAAATACTACAAATTGA
This sequence comes from Macaca nemestrina, assembly GCF_043159975.1. NCBI lineage: Eukaryota > Metazoa > Chordata > Mammalia > Primates > Cercopithecidae > Macaca > Macaca nemestrina. Next base: position 34,842,209 of record NC_092125.1, read on the forward strand.
CCATAAAGATGCAAAAGTGACCTTGATTAATGAATTTGTTAATGAGTTTTTGTAACAGATCTGCTGAAGGCAAAAAGTGCTGACAAAAAAGACATCTAACCCTCTTTTCTGGGCCCACAGACACTTAATAAGAAACTAATAGTGTTGATGACACACAGTGACTGCCACGCTTAGAATTGCTCCTCTCTACATTGGAAGTGGCTGTGCTCTAGGAATGAAATGAGGCACGGCTTCAAGCAAACTCACACACGATGCTCAGGCAACTGGACTGAATGAACTTGAATATAACAGTAAGGGCAAGGATGAGGCTTTGGTAGAAAGTTGTTATGCAGCCGTGGAAACATGATCCTGGAGGCTTCCATAGGTGTGTTCTGTGGGCTCTGTACTGACTCAGCCCCAAATACTACTTTTCCACACTGGCACTTTCCCACGGTGCCCATTCTATTTGCTGAACTCTGGGACTGTATAATGGCACCTGCAGCCTCTTTTTGTCTCCAAATCTTGTTCCCAACATTGTTTCTCCCAGGAGTGAACTCTGTACGTTGGGTTCACCTGGAGATCCCAGAAACAGGGAGCCTGGGGGCAGGCTAAGGCCTCTGATGGCAGCCAGCAGTAGAAGGCCATGGAGGTCTCCAGATACTGGCCAAGGAGCCACAAACAGCTGGGGCTACTAATATTTTTCCCCCACAACAGTGCCTAAGAAGGCTGAACCACAAAAGATATTCTCTACCAGTGGGAGTTATCAATACAGAAAAATTTCATATATATATATATATATACACACATACACACATATATATCTCCAAAGAATTTTAGAAAGGCTACTTGCTGTGAAAAATGTACTTAACCAACTTATATGCATATAGGAAATCTATTAACACTGCCATCTTTAATTAAAAAGATGAAATATATAGACAATACATTTAAATTCTACTGCGCACCATTAAACTCGTTTGCATACTTTAAGAAGAAAAATGTACATAGTATGGTACATTAGCACAAGTACAATATGAAAATTTAAATCCACACAGAGTCTGAATATCTGACATGAAGTCATATTGAAGCCTGGTCTTCTATGGAGTAAACCATTTGCCTTATAACTGACCAATTGCTTGACTTCTGGTTTAAACTCACACTCAGTTTTCATTTGCTGAATCTGCTTTCATTTGTTCAAGAGTTTGCAAAAGAGTATCCTTGTGTACTTTCATAGTTCTGATGTCAATTATCTTGCAAAATTTGAAATAAATCTCTTCAGCCAAGTTTGAATCATGCAAGGAGGTTAAAATACATCATTTGACCCTCAAAGCAATAACGTAAGATTTCAGAAGGGAAATCCAATTATTCTACGCAAGGAATAAATGGTACCTCTTTGGAAAAAAATAATTCAAAAATTTTAGGATGTGACTGAAAAATAAGAAAAGCAAAAGGTTTTTCAAAGTTTTAAATTGCCCAGCTCCCAGCTGGGGTATTGGTTTTCTGCAAGCCCACAATTTTGCTGATGGTTGATTTATACTGGGCATGGTATAAAAGAGAACTTGCAAATTCTCATTCATAGAATGCCATAAGGGTCCAAAAAAAGGTTTCTTTTACTTCTCATTCTCTCGTTTTTTATATTTTGTGTTTAAAACAAAACATAATATATGCAAAATATAGAAATAAACAGTGGTCTCTGCATTGAGGAAATATGGATAAAAAAGTATACATACAAAATAAGAGAAATGTAAACTTTAAGATTTTCATAAAACCATTAATTCCCTCTTGCACATATTGGGAATATTTAGGATTATTAGTTAAGCTTTTAATTATACATTTTCTTAACAGAAGGGAAAAGGTTGGATGTGTTCATGTTTCAATAATCACTTTATCTTTTCTCTTTTCCCAATTATGCTATTTTGATGCAATTTGAAAACTGTATCCATATTGAGCATTAGAGTTAATGAAAAATAGTTTTGCTATTGTTATTTCATAACTAAAGGGGTTTGGGTAATAAGATTTCATTTAAGTGTATTTCACCACTCAATATTGTTACAAATCAAAGACTTTTGCTATCTTCTGGCATTTATAATGCTGTCATCCAGATGCCTCTATTAGCTGCCTACCTTTCCTCCAAAGGGTATGGTATAAAGTGTGCCAAATACAGTCTACCAACACTTGAGTCTCTTAAGAGGAAGCCATCAGAGACTCCAAGAACAACATCTTCAAACAGGATACCCTCAGGCTTGATTTCTAAGCTGAAGGCAGATACACAACTTCAGACTTTGAAACTGTTTCTAGAATAGAATCCTAAGGATGAGAAAGGCAGTGTGTAGGGTGTGTGTATGGAATGGTAATGGAGGACAATGAGACGTCTAGGTGGGCTGCAGTAGGCTCCACTAACCAAACCATCTTTGATAGGGAAAGGAGGGGGTAGGGAGGAAATATTTATATCTCCAGTTCATCCTGAGATTCCTGTTCTGTGGAAGTGAAAGGCCTTCATGATTTTTTTATGGAGATGTTGGCCTGTCCACATACAAGAGGCCAACCCAAAGACAACACAAGTCTTTCCTACCCTTATGTTTGCCTATGCCCTTTTGTCCTCTGTCTCTTTAGCCTGGTTAAAAACAAAAGAGAATAAATTAAAATTAAGCTGAAGGAATCTTCTCTTCCATTTTATTTGAAAAATAAACTATCATTGGTGGTCTGCCATGGGTGACAAGTAGCATATGAAGGAGAGGTCTCAGAGATAAGTTTAAAGTTGACTCTTGTTCTTTCTCCATTTCAGTGTCCACTGTGCACTAATTCTTGCTCAGGGGATCTTATTTGAAAAAAACACTACAATGTAGGATTTTTCATAGAGGTTGTTTTATTTTAAGGGCACAACCTATTTCCTAAAGTCTTTGGCATTTTTGATCAGCATACATATTTTTTAAATTTTTTATTTCCATAGGTTTTGGGGGAACAGATGGTGTTTGGTTACATGAGTAAGTTCTTTAGTGGAGATTTGTAAGATTTTGGTGCACCAATCCACCCAGCAGTATACCCAACCCACAAACATACACACACACACACACACACACACACACACACACACACACACACTTCTCTAGAGAACTGACTGAGCACCTAATTCCAGGGATAGATGGTAGGGTGCCTCCTACACTGAAGATACAATGCGACAACAAGTACAAGTTTCAGGCCGTTTGTCTTTCCGCAGATTCTCGCAATATGCCCCCAGCCCTCCCTAGACTCCCCTTCTGACATATTGTTTGTCTCAACTTCTTCTATTTAGGGTCCTTCCTTAAAATATAATCGCAATATTTATTTTTGGAAATCGCTATACACCTTTCTTTACCTTAAACATTTCATCAGTGTGACAAAGACTGGTTCTTTGAAATGGTCTCAAACCAAAACAAAACAAAACCACCCATGACCACCATTGCTTCCCACACCGATGGCAGGATGTGGATGGCTGGCGAGAAATCCACCATTGTGCCCTTCTTTTTAGTCAGACCATATTATAAATTTGAAGACCATCTGGCCTCTAAATTAATCACTCCAGTCAATGCCAGGGTCAATTCAGCTGACCTGCCTGAATCCTGCCACTCTCTGGACACTACAAGCTACAAAAAAGAAGACAACCTTCTCAGGGAGGAAAAACACTGTTCTTTAATAAGGATATGCAAGTACTGTACTCCCATGCTATAAGCCTTGATTAATTTGTAAATGTGAGTAATAGCAACCTCATTTACCTGCCTGACATTTGACCTTATCTGGATATTAAGGCTCAACATTTGCAATTCAAGAACTGTTTTCTCCACCATATAGTTTAAACAAAGTGCCTCGTGTACATGCAGATAACCTGTCAAGCCAGTTACTTATGGGGACGCTGGTTGAGGAAGAAATAGAAGGCTTACATTTTGAGATTTATCAGAGATTTTATAGAGAGATTTTCCATCTTTGGATAATGGGCATTCTTTTATATCTAAAATGCACTCAGTTTCCCTCAGTCTTATATATAAAACTAAATAGCATGTAGTGATGGTACTAGAGCAACAGATGAAATAAGGTTTGAACTAAGACTCAGGTTGGTTCTGTGTTGAGTTTCCTAACAGTGAAATAATCTACATCCTCCCATATACATGGTTCATAAATAATCAGTCAGGTCTCAACCTGTTATTAGGCTATCCTAAGAGTAGACAATGTGTTTATTTACCAACACAGTATCAGCACATAAAATACCCAGTGTAACAGGTTTTATTCATCTCTTCACTGGGAAATTCATTCATTTATTCCACAAATATTAATGAAGTATCAACTGTGTGAATGCATTGTTCTAGGTGCTGGGGACACATCAGTAAACAAAACGATACTAAACAAAAACCCTGGCCTGCAATCATAGCACTTACTTTCCAGTGAGATTCTAGAATACAAGTTCCTAGAATGTTAGAAAGAACCTTCCAACTTTTTTTGAGGCTTCAAATTTCTAAGTAGGAGAAGGAATGTTAATAGTAAAGGATCTGAATTGAGCTAGAGAGAGATGCAAGTGTCTATTGACAAGCCATCTATTGTAAGAGGAGAGAAAGCCAGTTTACTGGCTTCCTCCTGGCTGGGAGAAGAGAAAACAGAACTTGGTAGCGGCAAGCAGCTTGAAGAGTCAGTCATTTAACAAACATTTTTGGAGCAACTACTCTAAGATTCTCCAATATACTAATTGGATAATTCCCATCTATGACAATCCATTACCCTCATCTAATTTTGTTGTTGTTGTTGTTTGAGACAGAGGCTCACTCTGTCACCCAGGCAGAAGTGCAGAGGTGCAATCTTGGCTCACTGCAACCTCAGCCTCCTGGGTTCAAGCAGTTCTCAGGTCTCAGCCTCCCAAGTAGCTGGAACTACAGGTGTGCCCAGCTAATTTTTGTACTTTTAGTAGAGATGGAGTTTCACCATGTTGGCTAGGCTGCTCTTGAACTCATGGCCTCAAGTGATCCGTCCACCTTGGTTTCCCAAAGTGCTGGGATTACAAGTGTGAGTCACTGTGCCTGGCTGCCCCGATCTATTATTATCTCTGGTTTGTTAAAGTTTCTTCATATATGAGCATGTTCCTAGAGAAAACAGTTGGGGAATGGTACTGTTAGAAATAGTTGCAATTATCACTTACATCACAAGTGGATGCATTTCCCACAAATGGGAAATTTGCTTATTAACATGATCAATGATCATTACAGAGTTGGGTCTGATACAGTGGTATCTATGACACCAAGACCCTTAATGTCAAGGTAACATAAGCTATGGCCTGACAGGCTGAGGCTGTGCTGCTCTTACCATGACTGAGATGTGGAGGATCCTCAGCTCCTCTTCTGCCGACTCATGTTGGGGTTCTTCAGTGGGGTCTTGTCCAGGAAGGCTTGGGGCACCATCTTGGTGATGAATGTGAAAAAGCAAAGTGCCATTCTCCAGCCACTGCTGCCTCCAGCGCACCAAAGGGATATCCTCTGTGTTCCCTGAGATCTCTAGAAGATGAACACCAAAGGCACAGGTGAGAATTTGGATGAGACCAAGTTTTTCATCTTCTTCCTCACCACTTGTACCAATTAGTCAGTTTCGTCTGAAGCCAACAGAAGTTTCCAACAGTGTATAGTTAGGTCAGATTTTGCTGCTACTCCAAACCACAAGGAAGAGAAGAGACCCTGAGAAGAAGACAATTATCTCCCGTAGGTCTTTCCACCATAAATCTAGTGAGCCAGGCTCTCACCCATTGAGAAAACTATCAAGGTGAAAAATCAAGTTCTTTCCCTTATTTCTATGATCTTTTACACAGCTCAGTTTGAATACCTGATAACCCCCCGAGGTAAATGCAAGGTTGTTTGCCTCTTGTAAGTTTGAAAGTATGAGTTCCCCAGCAATTATTCCTAGACATACCAGTAAATTTGCCAAGGAGAGAGTTGGTAATTACTATGCAGACAACTGGTATTTATGGAATAGTCCTGGGAGGTTACTGCAGAGCAACTGGGGCTGGCAGGTTATTTCTAAAACCACAATCATTTGCTGCATAGTCCACTGGAGATGTTTGCTAACTTGCTGTGACAGGTAAAGTAACGTTTTAATTCCCTTTAATTTTTTTTCTTCAGTTTTGCAGAGCAGAGTTGGTATACATGAAGAAAACGGTGAAGAATCGGGCCTTTATCACAGATACACTCACTTGGTTGTCAGGGATGGAGACTGAGGCACGAGACAAGCATCAATGACGTAATAGCAAAATACTAAAACTGACTATGCCCCTAGCACTGTAGTTGGTGCTAAGGTAGTACTGCAAAATACACCGTGTGTATGTTCTTCTCTTTGGCATTCTCAAGCAATATTGTATCAAAGCTCTGAGACATAACACAGCAGAAAAACCCGATTAACCTCGTCTTTCCCAAATTTCTAGGGAACTAGTATTCTGCTGAACACATGTTCTATAAGCCATTGCTTTACAAATTTTTTCTTTTTTTTCTGGCTTTTTATTTTTGAGCAAGGGTCTCGCTCTGTCATCTAGGCTAGAGAGCAGTGGTGCAATCACGGCTTATTGTGGCCTCAACCTTCTAGGCTCAAGCAACCTTCTAGGCTCCCACCTCAGCCTCCCAAGTAGCTGGGACTGCAGACACACCTCACCATGCCCAGCTAGTTAATTTTTTATTTTTTGTAGAGACAGGATCTCCACACGTTGCCCAGGCTGGTCTTGAACTCCTGGTCTTAAGCAGTCCTCCCACCTTGGCCTCCCAAAATGTTGAGATTAGAGATGTGAGCCATATGGCCTGGACACTTTTTTATTTTAAAGGCAAGGCTTCAAAAATTTATTACCTTTGGCCAAAAACAAATAATAATTTCACAGATATAAAAGAGATTTAATAAGACACACTTAGAATGTGTTCTCTCATCAAGTACCACAGCCATAAAAAGGAAAACAATTTTAAGTATTTACGGAGTTTATAAATATATTTCAGTATTTGTGGGAGGGCACAACTGATGTTATTTATTTATCGATTGGTTTGTTTATTCAACAGGCATGAATTGGCCATGTATTATGCACAGGCACTGTCCCAGGCACTCAGATACTAATCTAAACGAGATCCCCAACAAATTCTACAAAGCAGCCCACCATGAGTGAATGTGACAAGTGTGACACCAGTGGCAAAGTTTTGTGGGAACACAGAAGAAGAAAAGAGTAATCTCATCTGGGTAGAGGGTAGAAGAGGGGAGGAAAGTAGCCTCTGAGGATGATGATACTGGTAATGGGTTTGATGGGCAAGTGGACTTCCTTTCAATAGGTAGAGAAGTAGGGGAAGTATGTTTAGGCATTGATAGGAGAATAAGGATAAGGAAAAGGAAGAATATCAGCTGGTCCACTAAGGGTAGGGCAATGAGAAGGTTTTATATGAGCCACAGGTCATTAGCCTGTCTCAAAAGACACTGATATGATTCCCTGTCTTGTCCTACCATCCCACAGACGAGGGAGAAGGTTCAATTAAGAGTGTGAGGCAGGGCTAAAAGAGAAAGGGATCAGAGCTCCCTTCCATCCTTGGCCCCTCCCTAACTACCTAGAGGACTCAGTCATCCTACTGGGTTGCTAAGCTGTCCATGAACTCAGACAAAGCATCCAGGAAGCTGTAGTGGGCAGAGGGTGTGAGGACAGATGATCCCCTGAACCCCAGTCCTGGCTTTCTATAAGTATGGCCCCATTTATTAAGCGAGGCTGTGACACAGACTTCTCCAGGAAAAGAGTCCCTCTTTCTACTAAGGAGGCTTCCAGATTTCCATGTGGGAAGAAACCTGTGGGCATGTCTGTGGGGGTGCATGCTTGGAGCAGCAGTGACCCACGGCTCTTCAGAGGAGGCCTGACAATCGCAAACTCCATTTCCCACACGGGCGCTTATCCTTCCAACTACTTCTCATGCCTTCACATCAAAGCCCCAAAGGCTCCTCCGAGACACACACCCTCCTCTGTGAGTGCCTGTCTTGTTATTGCAGTGGAAACCAAACTCTGTCTCCTAACCCCAGACATAAAAATCACAAGCTATCATAGCTCCTACCAGAGCACCTAATGACAATTAAATCACCCACAGCAGGGCACCTCCAGCCTCCTGTCTGCACCTGTTCCACCCCAGTGTAGGATTTATCTCATACACATCTGAGTGCCACTCAGCCCTTCCTGTAGCTATTCCAAAGGATCTAGCACCTCATACCTCTAAAGCACTTGGCAAACCAGATTTTTATTTCCCAGGAGATCCTCATCAAGTAGGTCAGGCTTATTACCTCTGTTTCCATGGTGGAAGCAAGACAAGGTTCCTAGACCAAGGTCACCCCAGTCTGACACAGAACAAAGGCTGAGGTGGATGAACAATTAGTCCCCTCCACCCCCAACACATGCACCAGACAACGTAATCTCAGAGCATGCACAGACAGAGAGCACATCTGAGTAGATAAATCCATGTAGTCTTTTAGGAGTTTCTGTGTTGCAATCTTTTAAGTTTTTGTACTAGGTCTTCATATCCCATGATTTCTTTAAAAATTGAGATATAATTCACATACCATAAAATTCACCCATTTCAAATGTATAATTCAGTGGTTTTTAATATATTCACAACGTTGTGCAGCCACAGTCTAATCCCAGAACATTTCATCTACTCAGGAAGTTCCATACCTATTAGCAGTCCAAGTTTTTCATGAGGAAGAAGGTCTTCTGCTCCAGGGTCCTAGGCATGGTAGCACCAATGGAAGAACAGGTATAGTGAAGGTTTGACAAAGTACCTCCATGGGAGGTGGGCTGAGAGCACAGCCTCTGGCCTCAGCTTCCAGACCAACCCTCAGAACCTCTCTGTGGGTTATTCATGCCCATCTTTACAGTGAGTTCATGATTCTGCCTGGACTAGACTCACCATAGAGGGCAAAGGATGGAAGGAAGAGGGCACCATGCCTACCAAGGGTGCCCATCATTTTTCATTTTCAAGATAATTACCTAATGATAGCTTCCTCCTTGGCTTTTCTTTTTCCTGGCAGATCTGACACAGAAGCGCTACAGTGCTAAACCAGGAACTTACTTATGTATGCTACATCTTGCCTGGGTCAACCAATGAAAAACCACACAGGGCATAGTAAGTGTCTTGTGAGTTTCCTCACCGATAGGACTGAGATCAGAGCTTGGAACGTCAGTGTAATCGTACTGGTCTAGATGCCAGCAGAATATCTCAGGAAGAGGAAATGCTCAGAAATTGCTTTACCAATGCAAGCCTGCCATGAGGCTCGCAAAAGCAAATTTGGGAGGTGATAGTTATGCCCGCCCAAGGCTAGCTGAGGTTGCTGAGGAGGCTCAGATAGAACCTTTTTCACACTGTACAGTCAAGTCTCAGTGAGATCCTACACAGTCATCTCAAGTCACCACAGGTGGCAGGAGCACCAATGCCCTCATCACGCTGTGGGGTTGAGACATCCAGAAAGGGAAGGTATCCTGACTTCTGGTGTGTCCATTTTCCTCCACAAACCTCACATCCCTCAGCACCCCCTAAATGTCTGGAACTTCCCAGAATCTATGGAAACCATGGTGCTAGTTACTCTTGTATACAATACATATTTTTGGAGCACACTATATTTGCCACATTCAGCAAATTGTGTTACAAGGTCCCCACTCTAAAAGAGATTTCAATCTAATAGGAAACTTAAGACATGATCATGAAGAAGTACTCTAAGCAGTAATAGCAGTGCTGAATGCACAGTGGAGCTTGGCAGGGCATAAATGGATGGGAAGGAACCAAATGGGAGAAAACATTGGAGAGGCAATTCCAGATGAAGAGAACAGTGTGTACAAAGGAACAGAAGGATAACACATGTTTGCAGAACCACAGGAGGTCTGGTTAAGCTGCAGGGGGGATGAGGTGGACAAGAATAGCCCAGGACAGCAGTGAAAAATGCAGATTGGTGACAACTGCGAACATTGTGAATGCCCATTTAAGGAGTTCAGAAGTAATGGAAAGTCACCTATTGTTTTATTACGCAGAGGAATGAACTAGGCCACAATTCAGAATGATTACGAAGACCCCGAAAGAGAATGGCAGGAAACCAGATTCAATAAGGTCTTACTATAACTCTAATCCTATATTCTGCGGTGACTAAAATAGTGAGTTGAGGTGCAGGAGGCCTAGGTATGGTACGAGTAACCTTGAATGAGTTGCCTTGATTTGAGTTTTCTTGTCTGAACAAGGAGGATCTGTGTCAATGAACTTGAAGATTTTGTTGTAACTTTGACATTCTATGATTCTAAGTCCACAACGGTGTGCCTCATATGACCACCTATAAAGAAAAGTTTATTATCTCAAACCACATCAAACCTTCTCTAAGTCTAACCCAAACTCCACTTCTCCTTTCCCTCTGCACACAGGGTGGACAGGCTTGGGAGGATTTGATCAGAGCCTTCAAGAGCTAGGCCATGTTCCCACTGGACCTCAGGCTGATGAGAAAGACTCTCATTCATGCTGGTACAGATGCGTGGTTTCTAAGAAAGATAATTTAGAGCTTCTGCATGCAATACAGAATTGGAATAATGAGATCTTGGGCAGGGAAAGTCGCAGTAGAGAATAATCAGGGATAGGGAAAGGCAGTGGGAAGGAGAGTGAGATGAAATCACTTTTAGATTAGCCTTAGTCATTGTTCTAATGTTAGCTTGTGGATTGTGAGCTTGCAGCACTTTTTGTGAGGTTAGATTAGGACACTGGAAACTTTGCTTCAAAAATTCCTCTTCCAGGGATTACAACTTCCCCATACCATCCAAGTGCCCTGTTCCTTCTTTGGGCATTCCTTCACACTGGCAGTCCCTGAACTGAGCTGCTAAGAAAACACATCATGTCAGGATCAGGAATTCCCCCAAAATACAACCTCACTGAGGACCAGATCCACGATGCCCTCTTTCAAAGAATTTCACAATTTGAATTCAAATATGAATTTTAACCTGGAAAATTGTCAAATAACTTTAATTCACTGGAAGGCTTAGTGTGGCTTAGAGCAGTCCTGGCATTCTGGGACTCTTTCTCACTCTTAGCAAGGCTGAGTGCAAGCTGAATCCAGCTGAGTACTAATGAGGCTGCTGTGATTGCTGAGGTCAAGGCAGGAGGAAGCATTAACTAGTCAATTTTTAGCCTCATGTTGAGGGCACCTGATGAACTAACCCTGCAGTCTGTCAAGGTTGAGGTTGACACTCCCTGATGGCTATGACTGACTATTAAAAGACTTCGCTTAAATTAGGAGTTTCAAAGTTGCTGTTAGTCTAAGAACCCTTATCCAAACCAAGTCTAGTATGGTTTCTGAGGGGGGTTTCACAGAGCAGAGTTAGGGAAGAACTGGATCAGTTGGAGGACAAATAAAATGTACTCCTATGAGGGGAACTTGCTGTTGGGGGTTGAAGGCTGTCTCTGGGTTATTACTTTTGCTGGTTGTTTTCAATTTTATTAAGTGTGGTATTATGAAGAGCCTTAAAATCTCTATGAAAGAAATACAATGGAAAGGAAAAGAGGCCTCTCTAAAAATAGAATCTAGCTACACCTCCACCCTCTGCTATCTCAGCAGCCATTATGAGCTTCCCTATGTGATAAAGATTGAGCTCCGAACTTTAGTAGTGATAAGCCTACTGTCAAACACCAAGAATAACAAATGGGTCTTGTCTATCAGATACTTACTATCATTAAGGTAACCAAAGATAGGCCTATGATAGAAATATCCCCTCTTCTGTTCTTTTTTACTTTCCTCTTTTTCCTTCTAATTTCAGAGTTTGAAAGATACTGATGGTAGGTCTAGTTTCCCACATGGTTTCATAATGGTCTTCTCACTGAAACTATTAACAGCAGTATTAACTTTCAACATCTTTGTAAGAAAATAACCTGCTTAAGTCAGGGGTTAATAGCAGTAGGGGATCACTAATTATCCTGCAAATCTTCACCTTAGTATCAAGCGTGACCCAAATCTTAACGTCTGTGGAAAGGGATCCTCTAAAGACCCCGACGTGTTTCATAAACATAATGACAGGAGCACAGTAATGTCCTGGCCATCTGTGAAGGAAGATGCGGGACAGATGAAAAACAGACAGAGGAGAAAGATGCAGAGAGGAGGAGTCAGGGAAAGTGAGGAAATGAGACTAACCCGGGAAACAATGGCCCATGGACTGAGCTGGTTGAGCCTCCCTGCCTCTCGCCATAGGGACCATCTGGTATGGAGTTCTGAAGTGCTAAAATCCCGCATCCCAGAGTGAGAGCCACAGAAAACAGGGCACCCTGCTGGGCCTGAGCCAGCACAGATGTCAGAAACGTTGGTGGTTTGCCTGAAGTTTGTGCCTATATTGGCCTGGCTAAGTGAACAACAATATGGAAGACAGCATAGCCAGGAAACTCTTTTGCAAAGATGTTCAGAGAACAATTGGGAATGCAGTTCTCATTGTGGTTCCTGTATTCAACTCATTGCCATAGAGCTGCTTCCTCTCATCTCATTCTCATTTCTCTTTCTCCAAACAGGCTTGAGCAATGGCCACAGAACTATGTGGAACAAAAGCTTTAGAGCAAAATAGCTTAAAATTTCAAAAAGCTTTCATCCAACAGAAGCACAGGAGGTTCATTTTTCAAGGAACCAGAATCTTCTTGACTTGCTGGGATTTGGAATAGAAATATCCACTTGTGACTAGGAGAAGGATAATTGAATTTCTATTTCCCTGCTTGGTGACATTGCCCTTAAGGGCAAAAACAACAGAGCCTCAAAGCATGAGTGATTCAGTGATGAGAAACGATGGCAGGGTAGAGAAAGCACTGGACAGGAAGCCTGGAGAATGGGACTGTTGTAAGCTCCCTGGAACTCACTTTCTCATCTTCAAATCATGGGACTAGATTTCTCTAGGAACTGTCCAGCTCTAACCATGTTATTCAATGACACAAAACCAGACATGACACTTGGCTCTAGTTAGACTCCAAATCAGATGCAGGCTGTTTTGTTTTTTGTTTTTTGTTTTTTCTGTATGGCACCTGGATAAAGGTCTTTGCAGAAATTTTTGAATCAGATGATTTTTTTCTTGGAGTTGGATTTTTCTTTTCTTTTCTTTTCTTTTTTTTTCTTTCTTTTTTTTTTTTTTTTTTGAGACAGGATCTCACTCCACTGCCCAGGCTGGAGTGCAGTGGCATGATCTCAGCTCACTTCAGCCTCTACCTATGGGGCTCAGATGATTTTTCTACCTCAGCTTCCCAAGCAGCTGGGACAACAGGTGCACACCACCATGCCCTGCTAATGTTTGTATTTTTTCTAGAGACGAGGTTTCACCATGTTGCCCAGGCTGGTCTCAATCTCCTGGCTCAAGAAATCCACCCACATCAGCCTCCCAAAGTGATAGAATGTTTCAGCTGTTTCAGCTCAATCCAGCCAATCAACTTATAAGGTAAGGAGTGGCTGTATTGAAACTCATGAGAGTGACCTATTGAAACTCCAATCAAGAGTCCCCAGTAAGAAGAAAAATCACCCACATATACCTATAGATGCTTCCAAACACTTTTCAATGAATTATTAACCTTTGATCAGTTATGTTTATGTGCATAAGGGTAGCCTGATCTCTCTCTCAGTGACTCCATCCTTCACAGAGCTAGACCCTAAAACTCTGAATATTGAAGCTGCCCATCCACCTGCTTCTCTTTGCCAAAAGGCTAGGATGGACTAAAATGAACCAACACAAGAAGCAGGAGTGATGAGAGAAAGGAAATAAGCACCCTGGAGAGTCCATAGTTTGTTGTCTCTGGGGGCAGTTGGGGGTGGGAGCTGTGGGAAGCAGAGGGTGGCTTTTTAAATCAGTCTTGATGGAAAGCCGTGAAGCTTTCTATGGATACTGCTGGAAGTAGGTCACTCTACGCTACTCTGTGCTGGCATGAATAGCAATCGAGCAACTACACGAACATTCTATTTACCTAGCCATGGAGATGAAAACATTCCTGTAGGGGAAAAATGCAGCCAAAAGGTTCTGACACAACCAGACAGATGAGGAGGCATTCAAATGACTTGTGATTTCATCCAAAATGATTTGCTTGTTCCTACCACAGTGTTTCTCTGGATCTTTTCAAACCTCTGCAAAGAGTTTATCCACATGATACTCATTAAAGTCTCATTTGAAAGGGTAAAAAAAAAAAAAAAAGCCCAAAGCTTTTTGAAAAAGGCAGGGTTATCTGAGTTGCAAATGTACTGGTAAAAGGATTTTTTACTTATATCTATTCCTATTCTCCACTGCCACCCGACTGACCTTTGTAAATTGAGATAACAGCAGGCATTTAACAGAATCTGACATCAAGTAAGGTATGTAATAATATTTAAACTTCATAATGTTAAAATATATATTTACAGATCATTTCATACATTGTAATGAGAATAAGTCATTTTGAAGCCTGAAGTTTCACGACTGGAATTCTGATTTGAGCTTTGCAAGTCCTTGAGGTCCACTCTCCTGCAGTGATGCATTGGAAGCAACGTGGATGCCGGAGTTTTGGAAAAGCCAGAAGACTGGTCACAGGGTGATTGTAAGAAAACTGTAAACTAGACCCAGTGAGCGATCTGTTCATTCTAAATCCTCTCTCTTATACTCCAGGTCTTTCATTAACAAAGAGATTAGTATGTGCTATAATTTTCTGATTCTAAACGATTTCAGTAAGGTCCTCGGTATGGCTCTTGCCTTATAAAATGAATGGAAAAAAGAATTGAAAATGACAAAATATCACCTGTAAATGGGTTACAAAAGAAGAATAGCCTGTCGCCTATCCTAAACTGTTTTGATTCATCTCCATTTTTAATTAGTTCTCATCCACTTGTATTTCTGTTCTTATCATCTAGGATTCAACTCAACAAGTAATAATGTATCTATTATGCACTGGCTCTGTTAAGAAGCCCTTTTAATATTCATGAACTAACTTAATCCTCAATGACCCTTTCATGTGAGTATTTATATCTGTATTTTAGAGATGAGGAACTTGAGTTCCAGAATAGTCAACCTACTTGACCGTGTTCACCCAGTGAGTAAATATTAGAATGGTAGGGGTGGGAGTGGCAATTAAGTGGGGAATATTAGGTCTCCTGGTTTTAAGGCCACTTGTTTTTCACTATCTGAACGTTCATTCCCTCACTTCGCAAATCTCAGTCTTGGGATAATACAAACTAAGTGCTTAGCAGTACTTGGAGTTTAATAAATACTAATATCATCATCATCATCATCTTCATTAATACTGTTTGTTGTCATTATTACTATCACTCACATAAATCCTAAAATTGAGCAATAATCTTTGACAGAATCAAGCAAATTATACCTTTAAATAGCTTCAGCTCTTAAAAGTCTTCCTAAGTCCAGGAACTAAAAGTCCAGGAATCAGCTCTGTTCAGTTGAGAAGTCCAGACCAAGTCACATTTGTACATTTCTGTAAGTGCTGGTTAGCAAGTTGAACAATCTTTAGATGCCTCTGATAAAACTCCACTTACACTCTCTATGCTTTAAGACTTGGCCACGGGGGCTTTCACAGAGGGATGCCATGCCATCCAGACCCCTTCAAGGCTTGCATGCAAGGCCAGCCCCAGGCAGCTTGTTGTCAGGCACTTAGCAAGGCACTCATGAATTCAAATGGGCAGGTCCTTCCAGGACATGGGGGTGGTGATTGTGGTCAGAGAAGAAGGAAGGAGCAAATGGGGGCGATATTAAAATAACAGCTATGTTTTTACCAGTAGTAAACTGAGTCCTTCTCTGTAGACTAGTCTGTGTGAGCACCTGTTATCATAAATGCCAAGAAGTACCGCACTCAAGTAGAGCCTTCCATTCTCATCCTCACTCTAGGGAACAGGCTTTCCACCCCATTCCCACAGAGACCTGAGCTTACCTTGCTGACCCTAAGCACTGCCTTCTGGCACATACAAACAGCCAGGGAGCCCAAGCTGGAGGGCCAGTCATTTCTCTTGGCTCTTATTTCTAAGCCATTTTCTCCTACAGAAAAGGGGGCTTAAGTGACCTCTAAAGCTTATTCTCACTGTAAAACTTTCTGGTATTTTTTGTCTCTCTGTGATTTGCAATTGCCATAATGGGGGCTGAACCTCAAGTTCCTTCAGAGTAAGGCTGAGACATGATAGTAATCTTAGGTATCTCTGTTGCATCATTTAGTGTGGGAAAGTGGAATGGAAAGGGAATTCCACAAAGACTCAAGCACGTGAAGAATACCTTATTATCATCCCTGTGTTACAACTTGCAAAGGCCTTTCTTCTAAGGTCCTCTTTTCATTCATCATTCCTGTGTGGTAGGCTTTACAGAATTAGAAACCAGAAGGCCAAGGAGGGTAAGTGACAGTTTCAAGGGTTAGAGCTAATGAGATGGAGATAACAGCCTTCTGACTCCTGGCACAGTGCTCTTGCTACAGACTGTGCTGTCTACGAAACCGATGTTTATTTACAGTGAGAAATCATGAGCCACTGTGCTTGTATTTCAGCTTAATGACTTAGGTATACAGAAGATATACATCAATAGTGAACACTGTCAGGAGTTTGAAGAGTTTGGGCTTAGAGATCCAAGATTGAAATTGAGTTATTAACCAATTCACACTAGTGTACAAATCATACGGCAATCTGATGTGATTTCATTGTGACAGACTCTCCTGAAGAATCACATCTGCATAGTATTTGGTCTGTTACTGGTCTAAAGACTCTCCACACTGCCTTGGGCCTATTTCTATAGGCTAATTTGTGTAAGGTGCTCATTACTAAAGGGCTTTAAGATGACCTCTAAATGACCTGACAGGCATATCTCCATGGAAACGTTGATCTAGCCATCTAATCCCTGCTGGGAGAATGATTTAAAAGAAATACAAGGTCACTTGATTGCTACGGTGTCTTGTTGCTCAGCTGGGAATAACATACATTGACAGGACATTTTCTTTATTATTGCCCCTTCTATATTTTCTATCATAATTCTAAAGCCCTCTCTCCTCTACAAGCCCTCCAAACAAAATACACTTTAAGGGGCTGATAATGAGAAACAGGACCCATACATTCTACACGAATAATGTCTTTCAGAAAATAGATGAAGACTATGTACCATGTGGCACCCATCAGTGATGCCACTCCTCACACCTACGTGTGCTGGTCACTGTACTGCTGCTTGTGTCTGAATGTTTGTGTTCATATTCTCATACTTCACAGTAGCACTGGCCCATTAGTTTGAGATTTTAACTAAAACAATGTTAGTTGAGTTTTGCAAACTGAAAAAAAGTGCTGAGTTTTCTTCCTCTGATGTGTAAGAGCACGTCCCAAAGGAATATGGCTGTAGTTTCATATATAAGCTAGATTGTAAACAAAAGTGACAGTAACTGGAATGAATGGATGATTCACCTTAAATCGGGACACAAAGACAGAAATTAGGGACAGGTATACAGCATTGGTAGCTTCTCCATCTACTCCTCATTCTGGAGCCAAAAAGGCACAGAGCTGGAGGTAATTCTGTGCCAGGGAACATTCATCCTCCCAGACATCAACCTTAAAGCTGAGGTCAGTCTTAGCTACTTGGCAATGGACTCTGTCTCTTTCATTCATAAACTGCTTAATATTTTTTTGCTTTGTTTGCTCTAAACTCATCTTCCTTGGGTTTCAAAAACTTTGAGTCCTAGCAGTTGAATATTTGGTGAACAAGGTCATGTATACTTTAATGTGATAAGCCTAGATCACATTCCTCTATTAGTCTGCCTTGTATCAGAAGACTCATTCATATTTCTTTCATCCTTATTTGGCTATTGCATCTAGTATGTGCCAGGCTTTTTATTCTACCTTCATAGAACCACACCTACTTCCTACTGATGATTACGGTTCCTTTTCTGTGCATGTTCACTGGGTTCATTAAATGCATTCCCTAGAGCGGAGTAATGTAGCACTGCAGAAACAGGGAGGGTTCTAATATCAGGAAACCAAAGTCTGAGGCAAGGCTCTTGCCCATACTACCTCTGAAAGCTTTATGCCTCAGTTTCTCTATCTTTCAAAAAGTGAAGATAACACAAACATCTGTCACAGGGCTGTTACAGTGAAAATGCACATGGAAATGCTTAGAAATATGAGTTATCATTATTAGTAATACTAATATTATCATTCAAGATTAGTGACAAGAATAACCTTTTTAAATTCCTGGTTAAAAAAAATTCAATACAGTTCTACATAAGGGTAGAATACTATTGTGTTCCTCACGTCCTTCATAAAGACACTTGTTCCCCTTTTTTAGCCACGACTTCATGTTGGGTCAATGTTTTCAGAGAATGATTTTAATGAACTCTAAGTCATTTCCTGAATCATTAATGATATGACAAAGATCCTTTTATTTCATAACTATAGCTGGAGTCTTTACCTGTGAGGGCATTACCTTGAAGTTGGTCACAGGAAAATCATCTCCCTCTTTTCTGCCCTCTAACACTGATCTTCTTACAGTCTGTCTCCATTAACTTGACTTTTTAGTACAAGGTTCAGTATCATCTAAATCATTTATAAAGATTGTTAATCATATTGCTTTCATAAAAACTGAGGCTCCATGCCCAACAAATATGGTAACTCACCATTTTTTCAAAAAATAGATCTTAAAGGGAGGATCTATCAAAAGCTTTTTAAAAATTTAAGTCAATCTCCTTGATCAGTATGTATGGCACACCCCTACAGGACACTCACTCACACTTGGTTTCTCTGTACAGATTCCCACCGTTACCATGCCCTCCTTCACAACTGTACCCCCTTACACTCATGCTAGGTTCCATTTACAAATCTCATCTGTTGGTCATCAACGTTAATGGTCTAACTCATTGAGGGGACACAGTCCTTGCAGACAAGGATCTTTTGCTGGATAAGGTTGAATTAGATAATTTGATGTCACCTTTCCTAACTTCTCTGCAATTCTTCATGATGCATGTATGTATTTTATGTAGTACCAGGAATTTAACTATTTTTATTTGGTTGCCTGATTTGTGGTATTCTCAGTATTCATTATTACTTATTTTAGTACTTCAATTTCAAGAGGTAACATGCTGTTGAAATATCACAAATTCTTCAATAAAACTGAAAATAATATTTCATCATTACTTTTCTCACTTTTTGCCTCCACAATAATAAAAGAATTTGGTATTTTCTAACTGGCACCATTTTCTCATATCTCATAGGATCTCTTATTTGTAACCCCTGGTGGTTACAAATCTCTATTTGCAGTCAATTAATTTATATTTAACACCCATTGTTTTGTACACAGTTATTTAATAATCCATTAAATTCTTCCAGTTTCTTCCTTTTTTTTTTTTTGAGATGGAGTCTTGCTGTGTCTCCCAGGCTGGAATGCAATGGTGCAATCTTGGCTCACTGCAACATCTGCCTCCCAGGTTCAAGCTATTCTCCTGCCTCAGCCTCCTGAGTAGCTGGGATTACAGGCACACGCCTGGCTAATTTTTGTATTTTTAGTAGAGATGGGGTTTCACTATGTTGATCAGGCTGATCTCCAACTCCTGACCTCCTGATCTACCCACCTCGGTCTCCCAAAGTGCTGGGATTACAGGCGTGAGCTGCTGCGCCCGGCCATTTCTTGCTTTTTTAAAGAAAAACTTGACTTTTAAAAGGTTCGGAAAAAAAACAAAAACAAAAAAATATACTAAGTAGCTTTGCTTTCTTTGCTGGAGGTTTCCTTAGTCATTTAAAGGAAGAATGATATTCCACTTTGTGTTGTCTTTGGTTTTTCATAACAAGTTGAACCTGAATTTGGAGGGAGAAAGCTTCAGGCAAGAAGATTGCTTTTCTTTGTTTGAACAACATTTTTTCTCTTTCTCTCTCTCTCTCTCTCTCTCTCTCTCTCTCTCTCTCTCCTCTCTCTCTCTCTCTCTCTCTCTTTCTTTTGACAAGGTCTCGCTCTGTTGCCCAGGCTGGAGTGCAGTGATGCATTCATAGCTCATTGCAGCCTTCAACTTCTAGGCTCAAGCAACCCTTCCATCTCAGCCCCCCGAGTAGCTGGGACTACAGATGTTCACCACTGAGCCTGTCTCTTTTTCATTTCTTTGTAGATGCAGGGTCTTGCTATGTTGCCCAGGCTGGTCTCAAACTCCTGGCCTCAAGTGATCCTCCTGCCTCGTCCTCCCAAAGCACTGTGATTACAGGTATGAGCTCCCAGCTATGAACAAACCTGTTGATCTTATGTGAGGGATCCTCAAACTGCAATAGAAATCCCTCATACCGGTAGAACACGGTGGCTCACGCCTGTAATCCCAGCACTTTGGGAGGCCGAGGAGGTGGATCATGATGTCGGAAGATTGAGACCATCCTGGCTAACATGGTGAAACCCTGTCTCTACTAAAAATACAGAAAATTAGCTGGGAGTGGTGGCATGAGCCTGTAGTCCCAGCTACTCAGGAGACCGACGCTGAAGAATCACTTAAACCTGGGAGGTGGAGGTTGCAGTGAGACGAGATCGTGCCACTGCACTCCAGCCTGGGCAACAGAACGAGACTCTGTCTCAAAAAAGGAAAAGAAAGAAGAAAAAAGAAACCCCTTACACCATCCACCATCCTCACAGAAGCAAGCCAGAAAACCTACCCTGCTTTGTCTGTGCTGGGAAACAAATGAAGGGGGAAGCGCATCCTTGGTCAGAATGAAGGGTCAGTCATTTGAGGAAGGATGGGAGAAGGAAAGATGTTTCCTTGCTAGAGTTTCTTTTTTTTTTTTTTTTTTAATTTTTTGAGATGGAGTCTCACTTCATCACCCAGGCTGGAGTGCAGTGGCAAGATCTTGGCTCACTGCAACCTATGCCTCCCAGGTTGAAGTGATTCTCATGCCTCAGCCTCCCTAGTAGCTGACCACAGGCCCGAGCCACCATGCCCGACTAGGTTTTGTATTTTTAGTAGAGACGAGTGTTTCACCATGTTGGCCAGACTGGTCTCGAACTTCTTACCTCAAGTGATCTGCCTGTCTCGGCCTCCCACAGTGCTGGGATTACAGGCGTGAGCCACCATACCTGGCCTTAGAATTTCTAAGACTGTGTTATAGATGATAGAGCTAAGACGAAGGGACTTTGAGAAGTAGCTCATTCTGCCTCTTTAATTACCCTGTCTAGAAAGAAAGTCTGTCATCAGGGTCGGAGACTGGCTCTGCTAGAGAGATTGATTGGAGTAAGAGACTTTTTCGCCCAATCTCAATTGCTTCAGTTTTCCTGGAATTGAGGCAGGCCATAAACCTATCAGTGACTCAAGAAAATTGAAGCAATTAAGTCTGCAGGTGTGCATATTTGTCATATTAATGATGGATCTGTGTTAATATAAGTCACAGAAGCCTTCGGCATGCCGCGTTCACTTCTGCTGGGGGTGAAACCACCTCGAGGAGGCGCTGCAACTCCATCATGCTGATATCAGGGATTTTCCCCTTTGGTCTCAGAGTGACTCCCCTCCTTCCCAGTTCTGGCTTGGGATGCTCTCCCACTGCTGCTCCGATTGCAGTCACATTTTTCAGGGATGCCTAATTTGACTCTGGTGACGAGCACGCTAGTTACTTAAAGATACCTAGTTAGGTATAGAAGGAGTATAATTTGCCAGCATAATTTTGGAGTCAGACAAACCTGGCTTGACTATCAGCCTTTTTACTTCATACTAGCTTGTCTCGAACAGGTTATTTAAGCCCAATAAGGATTATAACATTTATTTTATAAAGTTGTTGTGAGGAGGAAATAAAGTAATAAATGTAAAGCTCTAAATTCAGTGTCTCCTGGTTATTGTCACTTTAATGATTTCTCCTTTTCTGACCTTGAAAACATTTTAGCTCTTAGAAAATTAATTTCCAGTCATTCCTCATAGGCTGCCAGACAACTTGAGGGTGAGGAACAGTATTAGCAAGGTTCATGAGAAGACAGTAGGCCAGTGCCTCGGATGTGTCAATCTTGGTGACTGTCAACTGCCCTCTCCGGAGGACGCTGCCTCTTCCTTTAAAAGCCAGCCAGCCTTTCCTGAGGCCCTTCATTCCACATGACCCCCTAGGGATGGGCACCTCACCAAGGGCAACCTGTCTGTGGGATGAGCAGTGATCTACAACGTGGTTTGACACAAAAAGGTGAGTCATCAGATTCTCACTCGCAGGAATGTGAAATCGGGAATATGGAACAAATCAGGCATAAGTCAGCAGAAGCAGAGCTCAGAGAGATGCACAGGGAAAGCACAGACGGGGAGTCTGGGCCGTAAGAGCCACTTCAAGCTGGAGAGACAAGGAAATAGGAAAAAGGTGAGTAAGCAAACGCTTCGCGGTAGAGAAAAGACATGGGGTGTAAAAAGAGAAGCGCCAGGTACAGTGGTAGGGAAAGGAGAGGAAGATGTATGATAGGAGATGGGCACATTACTGAAATGCAGCCCAGGAATCTCCCAAAGCCCTACCCCAGAGCCCCAGCTGTCCTGGATTCAGGCCAACCTGTCTTGAGGGTTGGCTGACGCACAGCTCCTGTGCCTTCATCCCTGTGGGGTCACTGCCCCTCGTTGACATGTGTGTCCTCACAAACATTTCCCAGCACTGAGCAACTTGAGCAGGCCACTGTGCATAAGCAACTGTGCTCACCCACTGAGATGTGAACACCCTTTAGGAGACCTGGAATGCTCAGAGAATTCTGAACATCTAGGCACCTCACTCGACGGCCTAGATCATGGAATCCCATTGAGGGCTCTTCTGATCCTCTGTCACATATTATAGGGAAGTCTTTCCCTCAAAAAACAAGTAAATACATGCCACTCTATGGGAAAGAAGTGATAAAAATGCTTATTTAGACAATTAGGGAGTAAACTAGATCCCAGATTTCTTCATTATTGTAAAGTCTAGGTATGGCCCTTTCTCCAGTCGGCAAAATGGGAATCATGATAGCACCAACAATGTCAAACCACAATATGCTGCATCTATAAGGTCATAAAAACACACCAGCAGATAATGATGCTGGAAAGGAAATACATTCCTTTTTATTATCAAAGAAAAGATTTTCCTTTGTCAACCCACATAACTTAACAGTCAGCAATAATGAGGAAGGAAACAAAAAATGCACTGTACATGACAGCCAAAATCAGAATTTGATAAAATATCCTACTTCTAAAGGGATACTGTCATGTAAAAAAAAAAAAATCAATTTGAGTAGAAAAAAGTCTGGTTTGTTTATTAGTTTTGCTCCTAATGCCACCAAATGGACTTCAATCTGAAATTGCTTTTGAAATCAAATTTGCTGTTCTCCAATTCTGCAACTTACTCTTTATGCTAATTTGTCTGCACCTGCAGGGACAAAGAAACTGGCAGCATTGAGCATGAGATCCAGGAAGAAAAAGCAACACAAAGATTCAGGAAATGAAACCAGGACTAAATCATATTAAGTGTATAAAGGTTGGACTTTTATAAAACAAGGAAAGAGTGGATCAAATGCCTGAGAGAGTGTTCTGACTGTAGAAAGTGCTAGAGCCTTGGTGAGGGAGCTGATGTCTTCCCAGGTCCTAGAAGAAGAATGGCAGTGTGGGGTTTGTGGAATCAGGAAGGCCAAGTGCTGGGACCAAGCTGGGTCTCCCTCAGCCTTCACATCCCTTAATTATGAGAGTCATTACAAAAACGTCTTAAAAGTTTCCTCCTCAAGAACTTAGCCTCTATGAGTTGGGGTTAATTCTTCCTTCCAACTTAAAAAATATCTTCATTTAAGGCTCTAGTTTGAAAGGAGAAGTACCACAATTTCAAGGAATAGACTGCCATCCTTTTCCCATTGTTCTCTGTTATATGGGCCCT
Source organism: Macaca nemestrina (assembly GCF_043159975.1). Classification (NCBI taxonomy): domain Eukaryota; kingdom Metazoa; phylum Chordata; class Mammalia; order Primates; family Cercopithecidae; genus Macaca; species Macaca nemestrina. Next base: position 34,865,993 of record NC_092125.1, read on the forward strand.
CAACTCTCTCCTTTCTCCTGCTTCTTACTGCCATGCCATTGGGTGTGGTCAGAGAGTATCTGGAGCCCAAATCTATTATCCCAAACATTATAAAACTTGAGAACACAAGTACTACAAAGATACTTGAAAATACTCTCCTCACTTTACAGATGCCCAATTCCTTCACAACATGAACTCCACGCCCCCACTGAAAAGATAACAAAAGCTCAGAGAGTTAAGCATTTTGCACAAGGTTATACAGAGCGTTCACTCATAAACAATCCAGAGAAAGAATCCCACACCAGGCCTTGTTCTGTTATGTTGCCTCTCAAAATTCAGAAAAAAAATTAAAAATATAATTCTTTATATTTCTATGGTGCTTCCACTTTGAGTATTTGCTCCATCACTCTATCCAGTATATTTAATTTTAGACTTTTTACATTTCTACATTATAAAGCACTGTTAAAATTCAAGTTCTGTCAAGAGCTGGTAGCTGTTGAAATACAATGAATGCTGTGAATGTTATGTGTTTAATGCTCAAGCAAAAATGTCAATTTTCACCTTGGATTTATTAAACTAGGGGAAAAAATCAATTGGGAACATAAAATGTTCAATAGCCACCTGCCTACTGTCCTTCTTCTTCCCCTCCTAAGTGTGCCTTCATTCCTCTCATTCCTCCATTTTTTTTTTTTTTTTTTTGGTATATCACCAGGCAAAAAAAAAAAACAGGTATCACACTCTCAACTAAGATTTTGTTTAAAACAAAATAAAATGAGCATCAGGCTTTTGTCCATTGTTTGATTTTCATTAGAGCAGCTGCCTTATTTCCTTTAGACCAATACTAGTTTCTTGTAGAAGTAAGAGTACTGTTATGGTTAGTATTAAATAATTGCATTAAATGCATTTCCATAGCAAATGACACAAACTTATTTGTGAAGTACCTCTTTTCTGTTAACTGATAATGAAAGTCTGTGTTTTCCATATTTGTGAATATGAAGAAATGGAAAATAAGAGGTTAACTGACTTTCTCAAAATCATGCCACGCAACAGGATTAGAGTTAGAGTTCATAGCTCCTGCCTCTCCAGTCCAATTTGTTATTGGAGTCACAGAGGAATGTCTTTTAGTGAAACTTCTTCAGATTTTATGTCCCTAATTCTGTTCTGTTTCCCTAGGGAGGAAGTGTAGTGAAGGGGAAAGAGAATGGGCTTTAGAATCAGACAGACGTGGTTAGACTCCCAACTCTGACATTTGCTAGTCAGATGATCCCAGGCAAGTTACATAACCTCGAAGCCTCTAGGTCTTCATTTGTTAGGGTAGATAACAGCACACACTTCAGAGGGGTGCATGAGGCTGAAATGAGACCATGTATGAAGCATACTGAAGGCACTCAATACATGTGTGCACCCTCTGTCTGTATTATTTTTCTTGGACAATTAAAATATAATTGACTCACCAGAGAGATAACAAGTTCTAGAAATTGGGGACCCATTTTCTCTTATTTTCAATTTGCTTGTGAGTTCTAACATTTCTAACATTTCTAACATTTCAACCTGAAAACAAGATAAATTTTGTAGAGAAAATGCATTGGTGGTACCACTGTAAAAGCCAAGGCCTTCTCATTGGTCAGCACAGAGTAGAAAAAACATAACCTGGCAGAAGAAAGGTCAAGGAGCTCTTGCTTGACTTGATCTCTGGTGGGCTATGTGAACTTTCTTTTATTTGGTTATTCATTCATTCCTTTAAAAAGTATTTTACTTTTTATGAATTGTATTTCATGCCAAATACTAAAGATTACAAATATGAATGAGCTTGCCCCTAAGAAATTTATAGATCAGAATGGGCAGCGGAAAAAATTAGTAATGAAATAAAGGGTCAGTTGCCAAGAAAACACAGGATGGAGTCAGGGTATAAAACAGGAGGGTATAAAACAGGAGGGTATAAAACACTCTTATAAAACAAGAGTGGCCCATCTTCTTAAGAAGAGAGCATCAGGAGGGCTGAAAAGAAGAGGCAATGTGTGCATGAAGTTTAAAGATAAGTGAGCTACACTAACTAGCGGGTGTGGGTGGCAAGGGGAAGACACCCTGGCCACATCTTGGCTAAGTTACAGAGTCATGCAGTGATGGCAGGGTGCCTTCTGAACACACCAAGATGGCTCTTGGTAGGTTGTACAAAGATGGGGAGCTCACCAGAAGCCAGGCTACAGGGGATGATATGTGCCATATTTAAGAGTTTGAACTTTACTCTCCAGATGAAGGGGATTGAAAGACATGGCTGCATTTATGCTTTTAGAAAGATGGCTGAATAATGCAGAGTCAAGCTAAGAGTGGTTTAAGGGCTTGCTCTTGGAAAGGAGAACAGGGAAAACGCAGAGGAGAAGTGAAAGGGGAGGAATTAGCAGAGTAAGTCACTGCTTGGATGTTGGGGTTAGGGCAAGGGAAGACATGTGGACAACCCCAGAAGGTTAGGTCAAGGTTTATGCTAGAGAGGAAACACAGCCTGGAGGAACAAGATTGGCTGAGGGAGCAGAGGTCTGGATATGCTGAGTTTGAAATCCACATTGGATTGTCAGATAGGAAAATTTAAATGGACCTTTCAGACATTTAAATGGACATGTCAGAATTGCATGGGAAAATTCTTGTCTAAAGGAATGCACAAGTGATGGTAAGTGGAAGCCATGGTCATGGGGATGGAAGAATCTACCTGTGAGTGTGCAGTATGTAAAGATGAGGACCCCAGGATGATAGCAGGCACAACACTATCTGTTAAGGGAAAGGCTTCTCTGGACCTGAGTTTCCTCCCCTATTAAATGGAAGGGATGGGCTCCATGCTTTCTTAGGTTCCTTTCACCTCTAAAATGTCTCATGCCATGCTTTTTTATTTGGTTCCAGTTTTCACTCCTATGGCTCTCTTTTCTTTCTTCCACCTTTGTTATTTTTGGAAAAAGCTGTTTGAAGCTGAAGCTCCTCTGAAGTAGCCCCTTGATCTTTCTGTCATAAGGACACTCACACAAAGGGTACAGCATGGAGACTTTGCAGAAGAAGAAAAGGCAAGCGAGAATCAGGGCAGGTATCAGCTCCAGGACGTGGACCTTCCCATGCCTTCAAAGAAGCCACAACATCATGGATTTCCCTCCCACTCCTCAGTTGTTCAGGGGAGATGTTTTTGATACAAACCAGAAGAATAACACTGGCCCCTTGCATTAAATACTCCTGGCTTCCCTGTAATACTCTCCTTCCCTATGCTGGAGGGAGCTCTGCCACCATAGATTATGCCTAAGGTATTGGTACCTCATTACTTGCTAGTAGATTTAAAAATTACTAGGATCATAAAACTTTCATGGGTTATATTCCCATTTATCATTTAACCCACTCATTTTCTTATCAATGCACAATATTTCCTACTTTTCTACATCCTGTCTGCATAAGGCATATGTGGATGTTCTCTGTAGAAAATACATCCAAATTCCTATTAAACCCAAGATAAAAGAGAGAAAATTCAATTTATTTTTTGTATACTGCCAGTTTCTCATTAGCCTTGACTTCTTAAGCCCTCGGGTTATGGACCAGTGCTTATTTTCATGGCTGCATTACTAGGTTTTATTACATTTGTACCGAGAGGCAAGATAGTCTCATTTTATATCTGGAGAAATAGGTTTAGTGACCTGGTGACAGCAACTGGCCATGGATCAGTATATTTTCCTTATTATGTGAGTCTAGGGCCATATGTTTTTGGTTGTCTGGGCAGAGTATAAAACCCACTGCTCATCACATACAAATTCAACACTAGTGATCTATCGCCCTCTTTCTGGAATCACCCAATGTCAGGAGATGATGGCGTTCAGGATTACAATTCTGGAAGGGAATCTGTTGTTCTAAAAGCAACAGTCTTTTCTCTATGCCAAATCAGGTCATGCACCATTGAGAAAAAAAAATGCTTCATCTCATCTTTGAAAATAAAAACATTGATTTTAGGCTTTGGAAGTTAAGAATTCCAAGTATGAAGTCAGAAATTAAAGAAATTGCATCAACTGGGGCTTTCCCTGTATAAAGCTGTGACTAAGCATTAGGTTTCTAACCCCTGGAATAAAATACTTTTCCTCTTATGAAGGACCTTTGCACAACAGGCAAGCAATAGAAAAACCTTTTCATCCTCTTTTGTAAGGATAATGGAATTCAACAAAGTACCCCAAATCCTGAATTGTCAACACATTCTCATAAGTGGACAACTACTCTCAGTGGTAACCACCTGGGGTCAGGAGATCAAAATTATAGATTAAATATGGAACTGCAAGGAAGTCCTAATATCACCTGGCCCAAACTCCTGCAGAAAGCACTTCTGCCTCTCAGAGAGTCAGAGGTCTCTAGGGATAGATGTTCTACATCCTTCTCCAAATCCTTTTCTGTAGCATATTTATCCTAACTTACTAAAGTATTTTTCTTCTTTTGTCAGAGTAAATTCTCCCTTGCTGTCATTTAAGCCTGTTCCTTCTGGCATTGTCTTCTGTGGAGATGGAAAATAACAAGTTTGGAGGCTCCTTATAATACCTGCAAATACATGACCACCTCCCTTTGCAGTGCCATCCACCTCTGACTCCAAGGCACAGTGCTGCTCTAGCTCCCCACTGAGTGGGAGTTAAATTCTCAGAGCCACACTTCCAAAACTCCACCAGGGAGTGACTGCTTGCAGGTGTCACAATTTGCACTTGGGAGGAAAGAAAGGCAAATGGCCACACTGAACAAGGGCAAGAGACCCATCTAGTCATGCTTTACCATGACTCCAGCCCCTACATATCTCCCACTAAAGGCAGAAGGCTGCTATGTAAGCTCCAGGGGTTTATGTACCTTCCCAATCACAGAGGTGCCAACAAGTGTGTCTCTTCCCAAAGAGAAAATCTCCAGAGTGGGTATATTCTGAGCCTAATTCTTGCCTTCATAACTCGAACCTATTATCCCAATCCAGATTTATCTACATCATTCTCAGCAAACTATCTCAAGAACAGAAAACCAAACACTGCATGTTCTCACTTATAGGTGGGAATTGAACAATGAGATCACTTGGACACAGGAAGGGGAACATCACATACCAGGGCCTGTTGTGGAGTGGGGGGAGGGAGGAGGGATAGCATTAGGAGATATACCTAATGTAAATGACGAGTTAATGGGTGCAGCACACCAACATGTCACATGTATACATATGTAACAAACCTGCACGTTGTGCACATGTACCCTAGAACTTAAAGTATAATAAAAAAGAAAAAAAAAAAAGGTGAACTCTGTTAACTTCCCGTTTTTCACTTCAAGAGTTTTTCATTTCTTCATTTTCCTTTCATATTCTTTCCGTCTTAGAGGGAAATCTAGTTCCATGGTTAACCCCTCTACCTGTGCCCTTGACCCCCTCCCTCACTTGCTACCTCCTATGATTTTGCTCTATTTTTGTGTCTCTTTCAACTTCAATCTCTCTTTCCACTGTCTCTCACCCCTTGGTCTAAAATAATGATAAAAGTAATTCCCATCCCATCTCCTTACAAAATACTTTTGACCTTGATTTTAGCTTTTCTTATTGCCTTTTTTTTTCATTAATTATCCAACCCTTAAAACTTAAGCTTGTGAATTTGTTTTTTCTCTTCATTTTTCCCTTTCACTTCTTAACCCACTGACATCTGTTTCTGTCCCAAACAACATAGGGTGTGAAAAGAAGGGCATTGGCATACAATACTGTGAACTTCTAACTGGACTAAGAGCCTCCTGAAGACATGGCTTGGGCACAAGTGAATGTTAATGAATGGAGAAAAGAACACAGGAAAGGAATGGAATAGCAGAAGGAAAGCGTAAGAAATGAGACTTACTAAATGGTTGCTACTAGTCCATACCAGACACTATGTTAGGTGTTATAAATACTTGCTTGTCTCACTTGATTACAGATGACATTGGCTCCTAATTCAGCTCTGCTCCTAACCATCTAAATATCATTTAGCTTTTCTGGACCCTAGTTTCTTAGCTATAAAACAGTGGTTGGACCAAAGGATTTCTAGTGCTTCTTGACACCTAAAGAGATGAAGGAAAAGTATTTGGTTATATATGTTGGAGTAGACCTTAGAAAAAAAATAGCCCCATGGTGTCTAGAGCATTTTTATCTTAAACCTGACAAGGATCCTTGTATTTTGTCTTCCTGTTTACCCAACATTTATTGGGTAAGGATTCATATTTTTCTCTCTTTTTATTCAAAGACATATATGACTGGATCCCCTGTGGTCCAGTGACAACATCATCTATTTGAAGCTAGGTAGCATGAATTTAAACCCCACTTTGCCACTTACTGGCCACATGACCCTGGGCAGGTTCCTTGATGATCTGAGTCAACCTCAGATCTCTCACTTGGCAAAACGTAGTCCAGGTGGTAACATGCACCTGCACAACCCCTGCCTGCCAGGGTTGTTGTGGCAGTTGACCAGAATAATGCATCAAGGGCCTTGTTCACACAACTGTTGGCACAGAGGAGGCATGCGTACGTGTGTGATTCCCTGGTTTTCTCCTTTTCTCTTTCTTCATGAGCATGGGCATTGTCTTCACCAGGTTTGTACTTTCTTGGAGGCTCCTAGGTTGGCTAGTGCCTTTCGTGGGAACTACAGACCTACACCAATCTCCTCGTTATAGGATGACATAACAGAGTTTAGACACATGTCCAAGTTCCTTGGACATGTGTCTAAAATGATAACCCCAAACTAAACTAAATAAAATGATAACCCCAAACTAAAAAAAAATGATAACCCCAAACTAAACTAAACAAATAAACCAAACAACATCAACAATTAAAGTTAAAACATATATTTATTGTGGAAAATAATTAGCCTAAAAATGTTCCTCTTTGGGATAAACTAGCAGATGCTGGAATCCATTTAGATGCTCAGCCCAAGGGATAGATAAACGATGTTATGCACGTATGATGGAATACTACATAATACTAAATGCCAAAAACCATCACATGTTTCAAAGAACATTTAATGACATGAAAAATCACTCGCAAAATAGAGTCAAGTGATTTTTTAAAAAACTTTTTAAAAATGTGCAAAATATGAGCTCAGTTTTTAAAAAAGAAATTATATATGCATAGAAAATTGGCAGCATAATGTTTACAGTTTGTTTCTAGAAAATAGATTCATGGGTGATTTTAAAATTTTTCTGTATATTTTTCTGTTTTTTCTATTGTTCCAGTGTATCCAAGTTCAATAAATAGTTTGTGATGAAGGGGAAATAATAGTTTTAATTTTGAGAATATACATTGTTAAGTATCTTTTATGATAACTAATATGCATACTTTGGGTGTTTTGTTTGTGAAACTCAGAAAGTTATTTGCATGGATACAGACTATTATAGCTACAGAGAACTAGAAAACAGCATCTATTCTCAAACTTTTTTTTTAGAATATTTCCTAAAGAAACCTTACAGAGATGCTTACTGTATCAACAAAGATAAAGAGCTGTTCTCCTCCTGGCAGGGATAATGGGCACTGAGTCCCAACATGCCCCTTCCTCCTGGCAGCTGAAGCATGTTAGTGAAATCCTTTGGACTCTGAAGAACACAATTTGCAAAGATCCTGGTTTAGTACAATACCTCCATGACACAGATGATGAAGAGTCAGGCACCAAGAAGCACCGTGACTTGTGTAAAGAAAGCAGGTTTCCTGACCATGCCTAAACAGAAAACCCTAGTTTTCAAACCCCTAAATTGGTTGCATTAGAAACTTGCCTAAACGTGGAAATCATCTTTCTTGAGATCCAAGACCAGTAACAGTACCTGCGATGCTGACCATGAATAGCCATCCTCAGCAGTGCGCTCGGCAAGCCATATGCCAAATTCTGCCCGTTCAGCAAGAGCCTGAACATTATTTATTATTCGGAGGTGACCATGGCCTCCTTTACAACCTTCAGACTTTGTGAATCTCCTCTAATACCCACCTCCACCCTCAGGCTGCCTAGGTTTACAAGAAATACTAGTAAATCCTTTCCCCTGGTTGCAATGAATCAATGTCCCCGTAGTCTACTAGTCCGCAACCATGTTTCACGCAGAGCCAACTTCTGGATGGAAGCATAAAACCCCAAATCTTGCTGAAGCTATTCAGAGAGCCCAAGGTGCCTGTGGGAGTTGGGGAGTGTTAATCCCCACTTGCGAGGCCGGCTCCTACTCTGGTAATTACATTTTGCCTTGAAAAAGCGTCCCTGCTGCTGCTGTTAGATGCAGTCTTCTTTTTCACCTCACTGAGTGAGGTTCGGAGTTAAGGTCTCTCTGAGGGTGGTTTGCTGACACCGGAGGCTGCTTCATTCAGGGGATGGCTGCATTTCAGCACCAGCTCAGCTGAGCTCTAGGTCCTGGGATTTACTGAGTTGTTTGCAAAGAGCTTTGGATTAATGAAGTTGTGTACCTGTAAGGTATTATTATCACTTAATCTTTTTCTACCTTCAACTCCAGTGATAGTGATGGGGAACCAACCTCATGTGCCTCAGAGTTTCCATGTAGTGTAAGCCTAAAGGCTTAGATTTTGAAAGTATATCTGAACCCCTCAGATGTGACAGAATTGGACTGGAAATCTATTTAAGCACCTAAAGAGAATGGAAGATTTCCCACCGTTACACATGGGGATGCCTGCCTGCCTGTCACCTCTGCTACCTTGGTGAAGCCAGAGCAAAGTTCTGTTGCCAGAGTTGAATGATATTTACTCCTAAAGTGCTCAGTCAAGCTCTCTTGGTGCTCTGCATTCCACAAAAGGGGAAATCGAGGCAGTTCACTTAAGCTGGGAAATCAGGCCAATAATCTAAAGAAGAGAGGGGTTGAAATAGTCCGGACATTCACCACATGCCCGACTGAATATTTCTCTGAATGTGGCTAGTGTCATCCTCTGTAACAACAAAGAAGGCAACATATTCACAAGGGAAAAACATGCTTTTTTGTGAGTTATCAACAACCAAGAAATGCTACTTAAACGTTTTTGAAAAATCCTACACTCTTTTGAATACTACTTTTAAAGTCATATTAAATTTATTTAAAAACACGGCCTGGATTTTGAGGCAAAATTTTTGCCCCTCTGCCTTCCAGTCTTACTCCCAGAATAAACTAATATTCAAGCTTGAAACATATCTTTACATTGCTTTCTTCAATTCATGTAAATATATGCAAACATATATGGAGTTTTCTTCCTTCCTTCCTTTTTTTTCTTCCTTCTTTCCTCAATAAAACGGTATTAAAAATACCAAAATGCTTTCCTTAAGATTAATAACAGTAATATTCATCTGAAATGAACTATTTCACCTGGCTCGGGGGCAGGGAAAGTCAAATTCCTACTCCTGTTTCTCCTTTCTCTTCCCACCACACTCCTTCCCTTTATGAGCAGGACAATGGCAGACAAAGGCAGTGTGAGCAAGCAAGAGAGGATGCTGATTTTTCTTGGCTATATAACTAGCTACAGCCAGTTATTTGCCTCAAAAGCAGAGGAGGTGACCCAGAAGCTGTTGCCCTAATCATCCATGTGGAGGCATGAAGCAGGCTGAGCTCTGTGATGTGTCAGATGCCAAGAGTCTTTCTGCTCAGCAAGGAGCTCACGATAGAGGGTAATCCCTGAGAGCCCCTTGAGAGTATCTGGATTATTTTTGAAAGAGGCCAGATGTGAACCGTCTAATAACAAAAGCTCCTGTGAGGGGAAATTAAAGCATTGTTATTATTTGGTTAATGTATTAATCTCTGACTCATAGCTATAACTCAAGGGGGAGGTAGAGAAATAGAAAAAGAGAGAGACACACTGCGACATCATACCCTGAAAATGTTTGAGACAAGTAAGATCAACATTTGCTTCTTGACTCTCAGTCCAGTTCACCAAATACTAGAAACCTTATGCCAGCCAGGGTACATATGCTTGCACACTCATGCCATCCTTTCTTATGCACACCCACTGCTCACACCCAGACAAATGCATGAAGGGCTGTTTTGTCTTTGTTCCCATTCTAAGGCCTCCTTCCACACTGCCCCAGCCCCCAGCCTGCCCTCCACCTGCACATCACCCTCCCCCAAGTACTGTCAGGCATGCTGGGCCCTCTGGGTTCTTTCTCAACCCTACAAACCCCATCAAAATGGACTCTTAGCAACAGGCGTGGCAATAGAGACATGAAAATAGAAATGAGAAGTCACTGACATTTGACACCTTTTCTAGAGGTATGATTAGTCAGAGGTCGAGCAAAGTTTTTACTTCAATTAATAAAATAGGGCATCCTGTTCAGTTCTGACATCAAAAGCATCAGTTGTCCATATGTTAATTTGGCCTTACTCACATGAACCTACATGTACACACACATAAAACACACACACAACACACACACCCTCCTCAATCAGTGCCACCATCATCAATACCATACAAAACAATATAAAACAAAGGCCCTAGCAAGTTAGAAAGTTATGATTTACACACAATTATATTCATAATCTTTGTAATTCAATTTTTACCATAAGAGCCAACCACCACAATATGATAATATCCTGGAATAAGGGATCTCACAGACCAGCAATCAGCTACCCACACACAGTACCCTGTTCATCCAGTATAGACATTCACTGTATTTATTACTGTCTGTCTTCCCTAATTTAAAAGATCCCTAACATTAATTGAGCATATGCAACATGCTAGACATAGCTATAGCTTTACAAACATTATATCATTTAATCCTTAAAAGAACTGCTTGATGTTGATATTCTTATTATCTGTTTTATACTGTGAGCTTCCTAAAGAACAAGATACATGAGAGAGCCTTAGGTTTCCAGTCTCTGGTAGAGTGTCTAATGGATAAATAAACTATCAGAATTGCTTGACATATCATTAGCATCATAATGAAAGCTGAAAGCTAGAAAAGATTGCAAAGATCATATAGACCCAATACCCATTTGATAATAAATTCCACCTAAATGGTCATTAACCTTGTGCTAACATAGCTCAGCTGACTCTCCACATTTGGATGAAGGCCACACATCTATGGAGAGCTCAGTTGAAATGCTCTCTACATTGAGTCAAAACACATCTTCTCTGAGGCTTCAATGTGTAAATTCCTTGTTATACTCCTTTTTCCTTTCCCATGTCTATAAGAAAACCTTCAAATATTTGAAGTCAACTCCCAAGGCTCCCACATTTTTTTCTCATCAAATAAAACTAGTTCATTCCGTTGTTCCTTGCCTTTCAACATGCTTTGGGACTCCTTTACCATTCTGTCTACATGCCCTTGATTTCTAGATGGGTTGGGGGATAGGGGAGCTAAACACAAATATTTATAAGAAGCTGAAGGGTAACATGCGTGTTTTGAGTCTGGTCCTGCTTGATAACGAAGGAGTGATGAGGCTGGTGAAAGGGAAAGTCCTGCCCCACCAAAATGCTTTCAAATGAAAAAAATAAACTTCTAAAAGCCAAATATGCATTTGGATTAGGTGCACATACTGAACTAGATGCTTCCTGAAACACAGCAACCAGAACTGACCTAAATGTCTAGGTGTCATCTGACCTACTCTCAAAAAAGGGATGTTAATTCCTCACTGGAGTTACTATACTCTATTAAATATTGCAAACATTACATTAACCTTTTAGAATGTGACATTCTGTTGACTCACATCAGGCTTCCTGTGAACTAAAGCCTGGAATTATTTTTATTGGGCTGTTATTAGTTGTGTTTCTTGAATGCAGTTTTAGGATTCTATGTTTATTTCTAGTAAATTTTACCTTGTCAGATTCAGCCCATCTTTCCAATCTGTCAAGATTCTTCTGAGTGCTGACTGTCATCTTTGCCATCCAATGCAAATACTCCCTTTGCTAACTTCATGTAACTTATAATTATGATAAACATGTCTTTTTTTATTGAGACATAATTTGCATACCATAAAATTTACTCTTTTAAGATGTACAATTCAGTGATTTTTAAAATATTCACAAAGTTGTGCAACTATCACTATTCTCTAATTCTAGAACACTTCTATCTCCCCAAAATAAAACATTCCCATTAGCATTTCCCATACCCTAGCCCTCTATCCTCTAGCAATCATTAATCCACTTTCTGTCTGTATTTGCCTATTATGATATCTCTTATAAGTGGAGTTCTATAATATGTTTCTGATTTATTTCACTTACCACAGTGATTTTATGATTCATACATGTTGTAGCATGTATCAGCACTTCATTTTTATGGCCAGTTATACATTGTATTGATATAACACAACTTGTGGATTGTCTCTATTTTTAAAAAATATTATGAATAATGCTACCATAAAATTTTATGCATAAGTTTTTTTTGTGTGAACAGATATTTTCAATTTTCTCAGGTATGTACCTAAAATAAATGACTGGGTCGTATGGTAATTCTATGTTTAACTTTTTGAAGAAATGCCAAATTGTTTTCTGCATCAGCTGAACCATTTTACATTTCCACCAGCAATGTACAAGGTTTTCAATTTCTCCACATTCTCTACCACATTTATTATTGTTCCCATTTTTGACTGCACTCACCGTGGAGGCTGTGAAGTGGAATCTCATTGTGGTTTTATTTTGCATTTTCTAATGACTAAGGATGTTGAGCATCTTTTCATCTGCTTATTGGTCATTTGTGTATCTTCCTTAGAGAAACGTCTATTCAAATATTTGATCAATACCTAATTAGAATATTTGTCTTTTTATTGTTGAGTGGTGGGAGTTCTATATATATACTGCTACAAAACCCTTATCAGATACATGATATGCAAATATTTTCTCCCGTACTGTGGGTTGTATTTTTACTTTCCTGATGGTGGATTTTGAAGCACAAAAGTTACAAACTTTGACGAAGTCCAATTTACCTAGTTTTCTTTTGTTGCTTTTGCTTTTGGTGTCATATTTAAGATGCATTGCTTAATCCAAGATCACAGAAATTTATACCTATATTGTCTTCTAATAGTTTCATAGTTTTGGCTCTTACCTTTAGGTGTTTGGTCCATTTGGGGTTCATTTTTGTATATGGCATGGGGTAAAGGTCCAACTTCATTGGTTTCCATGTGATAGGCAGTTTTGCAGTTGTCTCAGCCCTTTTTTTGACAAAATTATGATTTCCCTCATGGAATTGTCTTGACACTCTTGTCAAAAATGAATTGTCTGTAAATATAAGGGTTTGCTGCTAGGCTGTAAAGTGGCATCTCATCGGGTTTTTTATTTTAGACTTTCAATTCTAACCCATTTCTATATATCTATACTTATGCTAGTACCACACTGTTTTTATTGCTGTAGCTTTGTAGGATAAATATGTCCTTGACTGTTAAAGAAGTTAGCTATAGAAATGCTGAACAAGACGGAACTGAACAGAGAGCTCTGTGCCATAACACTAGAATATGAGCTCCATGAAGGCAGGGGCTTCATTTCCTTTGGTCACTGTGCATGACCAGTACCTAGAAAAAAGTCTGGTACACGGTAAAGCTCTGAATATATATTTGTTGGCTGACTGAATGAATGACTGAATGAAAAATATAACTAGCATCCCTTTCACATTTCAACCATATAATCTACTTAGTTGGACTAGCATTTTGCCTTCTCCTTTCATCACATCTAGAAAGCTAGTGCAGAAGGCCTTGCCAAATGCCTTGCTGAAGTCCAAAAGACATTTGTTTTTAGCCTCAGTGCCAGGACACTGTACGTGATATCCATAACCTTAGAGTCATCAAAAGAATGATTTTTCCCATTTCTGGCACAGACAGGATTTCACCTGGTAATTTAAGAAGGAAATAGTCTATTACCCATTTCTCTAAAACCATTATTTTACCAACTTAAAAAAAAATTGCAAAATTCTAGGGCACCCATACTTACTTCATTTGACATGTCAAAAGGAATAAAAAAGAGCCACTATTTAGAGAGTTAATATTCGGAGGTGTCACTTTTGCCCTTTGTGTAAAAAGGGTAAGCCTGGAAAGCAACAATAAAAAGTCAGGAAAAAAGATCCTGCACACACCCTCAAGACTGGCTCTGCCAGGGCTTTTCCTGCTTCTGAACAGGGCCTGAGTGAGTTGAAAAATGACACAGTGTACAGATTTCATCAAAAGACAAAAGAAGCATCAACAAAGAAAAGGGTAGATTTCAATCATTTTCCAAGGATTAATGATTCAGAGTTCGTTTTTGAAAATTCAGTTGTTCTCTTAATTGTATGTGGAAGAAGACCCTTCAGTTATGTGTGTATACATGGGCCTGTGAGGTCACTGCATTTAATTGAGGGTTTGTGTTTTGGGGCTTATGTTTTGGGTTCAGATCTACATAAAAATACTGATACTGATGTTGGCTCCCAAGAGCTCCTGGCTTATAGAAATGCCCTTACCTAAAATTTCAGGAACTTCCAGGCAACTCCTGCAACTCAGATAGTTACTTCAGTCTCATGTATTAGTGCTGCTTTCATATTAACAAATAATCACCATTGTCATTTGAGATTGCTACACAATTACTACAGATTATCTCATTTAATATTTTCAGATGAGATAGATATTATCTTCCACTGTACAGATGATAACATCAAGGCTCATAGATGCTAAGAAAATTGTGAGTTCATAATCAGAGGAGCCAGGACTCAGACTCAGATCTGTCTAACACCAAAATGCATGCTCTTCATCACTGTGCTATCCTGACTCTTAAAAAGAAATAATGCCTCATGAATATGCACAGGGCAGTTTTAAGTAAAGGGAGGCTGCCTATGCACATGATTGTTTTCTAGGTATAATCCAATTGCTCATCTTCCTCCAGTGCCCTGCTTTGGGCTTAGGATTAGTGTCCTAAAAAAAGAGGCTCCAAAGAGCTGCCTTACCCCTTTCATCATGTGGAGCCACAGTGAGGAGCCACCATCTTTGAACCAACTCACCAGATACCAAATGTGCTGGTGGCTTAATCTTGGACTTCCCAGCCTCTAGAACTGTGAGAAGTAAATTTCTGTTGTTTATAAGCCACCCATTGTATGGCATTTTGTTACAGCAGCCTGAACAGACTAAGACAGAAAATTGGTACTGAGAAGTGGGGGTGCTGTTGTAACAAATACCTAAAAATGTGAAAGTGGCTTTTGAATTGGGTAATGAGTAAGAGGCTGGAAGAGCTTTGAGGTGCATGCTAGAAAAAGCCTAGACTGCTGTGAAAAGACTGTTAAGGGTAATTCTGATCAGGGCTCAGAAGAGAAGAGGTGAGTGGTACAGAAAGCCTTGATCTTCTTAGAGAATACCTAAGTGATTGTGAAGAGAATGTTGGTAGAAATATGGATGATAAAGGCCATTCTAATGAGGACTCAGATAGAAATGAGAATCATGTTATTGGAAACTGGAAGAAAGGCAATTCTTGTCATAAAGCAACTGTTGGAACCGAACTGTCGATTCCCTCCTGGGCAGGGGTCGCCGCGAAGGATCACCGACACGAGATTCACAGCAGAGAGTTATTTATTACTAGCGCGCTAGGGTCCCAAGCTCTAAGTTGGCCCTGGGACCCCGACTGCTTGTTACAGGCTGTTTATATAGGCAAATACAAGTTCAAACACAGCTTAGGGCGCGAAATTCAAACAAAGCTTTAGGCGCGTGGTAATTGGGTCTGTCTATGGCCTGAGCAAGGTGTCTTATGCTAATTGGTTAGAGCAGGACCTTATGAGGTTTTTTCTTGGAGTTGCTGATTCCGGGAACTTCGAGGCAGGGTGGGACCCCCGGAATTGGCAGGGTGGGACCCCATGAGGTTGTTTCCCGGAATTGGCAGGGTGGGACCCTATCAGGGTGGGACCCTATCGAGGCAGGGTGGGACCCTATCCAGAGCCACCTGGTGTTAATTTTTTTATATGAGGCCTAGTTTCTAAGTTTTATGCGGCCTAGTTTCATTCCCTCCTCTTTTTGTGTCAGAGGCTCAATCTTGAGCCTCTTTTTCAGTCCTGAGGGTCTGGTATTGTTGGGTCAGAACCATAGCATGTAATCTATTTTTAGTAAGGGTGAGTAAGTGGTTGAGTATGCATGGCCTGAAAGTCAGGATGAGCGTGAGCAGGATGAGGGGTCTTAAGATGGTGGAGATTAGGGTGCTAAGCCAAGGGGATTGGTTGTACTAATTTTTAAACTAACTTTGTTGAGATTGTTTCTTTTTTTTTTTCTTGTCTAATCTTTTTTTAGTTTTGCCATAGAATTTTTAACTATTTCTGAATGATCTGCATAAAAACAACATTGCTCTTTCAGGGCTGCACAGAGCCCGCCCTTTTTTAGAAAGACAATTTCTAGTCCTTGTTGGTTTTGTAATATAATTTCAGACAGAGAAGTCAAGGACTCTTTAAGTTTTGTGATAGATTGTTCTATGGCTACTTTAAGTTGTTGCAGGTGATGGTTACTATGCACTAGGGCTGCTGTCCTGGTCTTAACTTTAGCCGCTACCTTAATTCTTAATATGTCGGCGAGGGTGAGGGAGATTAAGGGCGGGGAAGTGCTTTGAGGAGTTTTTAGTTGGGGCTTCTCCGATATGGAAACCGGGGGCTTTCTAGCTTCTAATAAAACCTGGTCTGGCCTTACTGCAACAGGGGCAGTGTCTGGATTGACTAATAGTCTGATTTGGAGGGGAATTTTAGGCGGGTTGTGCTGGTATAAATAGAGACCTTATATTAACCTTGTTGTTATCTATCTGTTATCAGATTTTGCCGCATCTTCAAACTTGATGCGAACCAGGTTGCAATTTTCTGAATATCGGGTTGTGGTACAGGGCTGGACAAAGGGCATAGTTATATATTAAGGTTTTGTGGCTTATTTTACTTTTTATTATTAGTAGTTACACAGGACCAGTTTTTGCAATACAAGTGAGTCAGATTTCTATAAGTTTTTTTAATTGGTTCTGTCTTGCATCCGGGACAGGCATAAAACCTGTTCCGGCTGATGGACATTTTTCTAGCCTGTCCTTTTTATTCTTGTCTATCCTGAGGAGTCGTTAATAGGACTCCTGTGGGACCAGTAAACCGGGGGCCTGTGTCTTTTATCTTTTCTGCTATTTTTTTTTTTTTTTTTTTAGGTTGAAATAGAGGTCTGGAAACTAAGTCTTTATAGGAGTATTTTCGGAGGTCTTATTTAAGACCTCTTGATTACTAAAATTAATTACCTGTCAGGTCAGGCTAAATGGCCGGTGGGGGGTTAGCGTCAAAAACTATACTAGAGACGGCGCAGGGAAGAAGGGCAAACAATAAGCAAGGAGTTAGATATGAGAGAGTCTTATCTTGAGCGGGTCCGCGGAGCGTCGGAGTTTCCATGTCTCAAGTGGTGTTGGTCTGGACGTCTCTGGAGCAGCCTTGGCGTGGGATGCGTGGATCTAAGTGGAGATTCCGTCAACCTTTATGGCTGGAAGGGGTGACTGGTCAGGAGAACAATGTAGGGTTCTTTCCACCGAGGCTCTAGTCCTTGAGTGCGATGCCGTCTAACGTAGACAGAGTTTTCCACCTGGAAGGGGTGACTGGTCTGTGGATGTCTTGGTTGGTACAGTTCTGCCAAGGGGGCCCAGATTTGGGCCTGTACTGCTTGGAGTCCTTTTAGCCGGGCCTGTAGGTCAGTCTTAGGATCGGAGGGGTAGAAGGAATTAAGCAAGGTTGACAAAGGGGGAGGTCCTCCGTAGAGGATTTCATATGGAGTGAGCCCAAAACGGTTAGGTGTATTCCGGGCCCTTAACAGAGCTAAGGATAGGAGGCGTCTCCAATCTTTTAAACCAGTCTCTAAGGTCAATTTAGTAAGGGTCTCTTTTATTGTTCTATTCATTCTTTCTACCTGTCCTGAGCTCTGGGGTCTATAGGCACAATGTAATTTCCAATTAATCCCCAATATCCTGGCGAGCCCCTGACTTACCTGAGAAACGAAGGCCGGCCCGTTATCTGACCCAATTACCTTGGGAAGTCCGAATCTAGGAAAGATTTCTTCCAAAATGTTCTTGGCTACTATGTGTGCCGTTTCTTGCCGGGTGGGGTAGGCTTCTACCCATCCTGAAAAGGTATCTACAAACACCAGTAAGTACTTATATCCAGCATAGTGAGGTTTTACTTCAGTGAAGTCTATTTCCCAATAGACTCCTGGGCGATTATCACGAGTTCGTTTCCTTTCTGGCACTCGGGTAGCCCCAGCGTTTACCTGCTGACAGACCTTACAGGCAGATGTCACTTGTTCTACGAGGGTACTTGTCTTTGGGATTAGAAAGTCAGTTTTTTAATCAGTAATTTTAGCTTTCAATTACTTAAGTGTGTCCAGGCATGCATCTGCTGGATCATTGCCAGGGCTTCCTTGGTCAGCATTGGGGGTTCGTCAGTGCTGCCAGCAGTTATGCCCCCGGGATTTTTCTCTTGGCCCAGCCGTGGGGGCTGAGCCTCTTCAGGGACCCCTTCTGGGGGTCCGGCAGGTGACACAGGGCGGCTGGGCTGGGGGCTGCCCTCAGGACTGGGCTCTGTGCCTTTTTGCAGGGAACTTTCCGAATGGAAACTCTGGTTGCTGTTCTCATCATTGAGATCCAGCAGGATGAGAGGGCCACCCCCTCGGGGACTGGCGCCCCTGCCCCGACGTTCCCGGCCACGGGATTTCTTTGCCCCGCCACCTGCCCGCCTTCGCTCCTCCTCCTGGGGGTCCACCACTGGCACTCACTTGAAGATACGAAGGGAAGTGTCGCCTACAGTCACTCATTGCTTCTTCCATTTCCGGACCTTCTCGATGGTCGCCATTACCTTCTTGATGTTATCTTTGGCCCGGCTCCGGGTCTCGGCCCGTACGGTCCGGCCGGCCATGCTGGCGTGGCTCCGGGGCCGGAGCCGAGCCCGCGGCGGGGCCGCCTCCCGTCTGGCGGGCTTAGGCTGGGCGCCAGGCCCGGGCGCCGCGCTCTCGGCCTGCCGTCCCTCCGGGAGTTGGCCGCGCCCTCTTTCGTCCTTAACGCCTCCGCGAGTCCCCTGTTCTTTGCAGTAGGCACACTGGTCTTTTTCCACTTTTGGCCGTCTCCGCTTCTTTCCCTCTCTCCCTGGTCCTTTCTCTCTCACAACTGCCGCCAGGATTTTTGTTAAGTGCTTATCCTTTACTCGGTTCTTACGATCCTCTCGCTCTATCTGTTCCTTCGCTAACCTGGCTTCCTTTTCCTTAGGGGTTTCTTTCTTATCTTGGCCAAATTTGTGGGGCGTTTTCCTGCCCCTTTGAGACCCGCCAACAGAGCCTGGCGATAGATTCGGAGACTTTCCCTACCTGGTGCCGTTTCATAGTCCTAGTCCGGGCGGGTGAGGGGAAATCCCTCGTCTATTTTATTGGGAAGTTGGGTTGGGAGGCCTCCTGGTCCTGGCACATTTTTCCGGGCCTCCAAGAGGACTTGCTGCCTTTTTCAGTGGTTAAGAGGACCTGCAGGAGTTGCTGGCAATTATCCTAGGTGGGCTGGTGGGTGAGGAGAATGGATTCTATTAACGAGGTTAGGGCCTGAGAGTCTTGGGAAAAGGAAGGGTTATGGGTTTTTTAGTTGTAGACTGACAGTACGGAGGGGGAAAAGGGAGGATTGCTAAGTGGAAGGGCCTTCTGGGTCCTCAGTCCGCCGCAAGCGGAGACGAGGAGGTGTCGGCGGCGCATCCGAGGGGTGAGTTTGGGCGGGGCTGGAGGAGGAGACGGGGTGGAGGGAGGGGCCGAGGGAGAAGTTGGAGAAAGGGTAGGGGTCGAGGCGGTAGAGGAAAGAGCTGGGGACAAGACAGGGGGCAAGGGTGAAGGTGGAGGTCCCAGAAGGGGGTTCTGAGGTGGAGGAGGCAGGGGTTCGAGAAGGAGGAGGTCCCTCTGGGGTTTATCTGGGAGGACTGGCTTATGCGGGTCCAGATTCCGATTCTTTGGGGCTTCTAAGGCAAGGAGGGTAGATTGGGATGGGGAAGGGGAATGGAGGAAGGGTTTCACCCAAGAGGGAGGGTTTCGGACCAGATCCTCCCAAGTAATTATGTAGGCCACCTGGTCTGGGTGTCCGTGTGGCCCAGGATCCATCACTGTTGCTTTAACCTGTAAGATAATTGGGAGGTTAAATGTTTCGTCCCGGGGCCACCCAACATAGAGGGTAGGCCACTTGGACGAGCAGAATTTTCGCCATCGTCCCTTACGGACTTCTATGGAGAGGTTGTGGGCTCGAGCCCGAACGTCAGGGAAGTGAGTCAGGGTCAGAGACAAAGGAGTCGTCAACGTCTGTCTTATTTCGTCCACGTATAACAAACAAGGACAAAACAAAAGTAACAAAAACAAAGACCAGACAAGTAAGGAGAAGCCGCGCGGCCAGAGAGTAGCGCCACAAGATTACAAAATATTCAGACGGCAGGGGCGGCCTGCCTACAGATTTGAGGAGGCTGACCGAGTCATTAGCCTTCTCCCAGACTACCGCCAGGGCGTCCCCCAGGGCGAAAAGTGGGAAGGTGCCGGACACGTCTGTCCCCCTTCCCCACTTAATTCAGAAGGAGTACTCCCCAGAGTTCAGAGTTAGCCGGCAAGACAGACAGAACAAAACGAAAGTACCTGGTAGGTCCGTTCAGTCAGCAGTCCGTGGCCCGGGCCAGATGGGTCTCCGCCGGATGGGTCGGGGGTCCTCGGACGACCCCACTTCCCGGCCAATGCACCAAATGTTGGAACCGAACTGTCGATTCCCTCCTGGGCAGGGGTCGCCGCGAAGGATCACCGACACGAGATTCACAGCAGAGAGTTATTTATTACTAGCGCGCTAGGGTCCCAAGCTCTAAGTTGGCCCTGGGACCCCGACTGCTTGTTACAGGCTGTTTATATAGGCAAATACAAGTTCAAACACAGCTTAGGGCGCGAAATTCAAACAAAGCTTTAGGCGCGTGGTAATTGGGTCTGTCTATGGCCTGAGCAAGGTGTCTTATGCTAATTGGTTAGAGCAGGACCTTATGAGGTTTTTTCTTGGAGTTGCTGATTCCGGGAACTTCGAGGCAGGGTGGGACCCCCGGAATTGGCAGGGTGGGACCCCATGAGGTTGTTTCCCGGAATTGGCAGGGTGGGACCCTATCAGGGTGGGACCCTATCGAGGCAGGGTGGGACCCTATCCAGAGCCACCTGGTGTTAATTTTTTTATATGAGGCCTAGTTTCTAAGTTTTATGCGGCCTAGTTTCACAACAAAGAACTTGGCTTAATTGTGTTCGTGTCCCAGTATTTTGTAGAAGGTAGAATTTGTGAATGATGAAATTGGATATTTAGCCAAAGCTATTTCTAAGGAAAGTATTGAAGGTGTGGCTTAGCCTCTCTTGAGTGCTAATAGTAAAATATAAGAAGAGAGAACTGACTTAAAAATGGAATTGTTAATCAAAAGGAAAGCAGAATTTAAAAATTTAAAAGATTCTTAGCCTATCCATGTTGGAAGAAATGAGAAAGCCTTTGTAGGAGAGAACAAGAGTGTAGCTAAGCAACCTTTTCATAAGGAGATTAGTATGGATCTGCCATCTCAATAACAATCTGCTACTATTTGTTGAGATAATGGAAGAATGACCCCAAAGGCATTTTAAAGATCACTGGGTATGCCCCTCACAATAGTGGCCCAGAGTGCAAGGGCCTGGAGGGAAGAACAATTTCAAGGCTCCACTCCCCGCCCTGTAGTGCAGTATCCTCAGCTGCCCTATGTGTGGCTACAGTAGGCTCAAGGCCCTGTGGTAACCCTTCTGGAAGGTACCAGTGGTAAACCTTGGTACAGTCAGTGTGGGGCTGTGCATGAAGTGCATGAGCTGTGGAGGCACAGCTACCTCTACCTAGATTTGAAAGATGGAGACCTGGAGCCTCAGCATCACAAACCAGGCAGAGGTCCACTGTGGTGATGGAGCCACCTCAAAGACTCCCCCTCAAAGAGTCCCCACTAAGACAAGGCCTAGTGGAGCTATGGGGCAGGACCATCCTTGCAACTCCAGATAAGCAGAGACACTAGATTGCAATTCCAGTCTGGGACAGCCCCAGGCAAGTGACTCCAACCCAGGAGAGCTGCCTCATCGTCTGTACCGAGCAAAGCCATGGGGGAATGGCTGCCAGGAGCCTTAGAGAACCAACCCTAGTCCTAGTGTTTTCAGAAGGTGGAACATCAAGTCAGAAAAGACTATTCTGGAGACTTAATGTTTAGATTTAAAGATTTAATGTTGTTTCCCCCATTAGGTTTTGGCTTGCTCAGGACTTGTCACACCATTCTTCTTCCCTGTTTATTTCTTTTGGAATGAAAGTATCTATACGATACTTATCCCACCATTGTATTTTGGAAACACATAACTTGTTTGATTTCACAGGTTCACAGCTGCAGAGCAATTTGCCTCAGGTTAAATAATACCTTAGTCTCACCTATCTCTGATTTAGATATTATTTAGACGAGATTTGGACTTTAACTTTAAAGTAGATGCTGGAATGAGTTAAGACTTTGGGGGCTATTGGGATGAAATGAATGCATTTTTCATGCAAGAAGGACATTCAGGGACCTAGGGGTAGAATGCTATGATCTGAATGTTTGCATCCCCCAAACATCATATGTTGAAACCCAATAATTAATGTGATGGTATTAGGAGTTGGGGTCTTTCGAAGATGATTAGGCCATAAGGGTAGAGAACTCAAGAATGGGATTAATGTTTGATATAGTTTGACTGTGTCCCTACTCAAATCTCATCTTGAGCTGTAGCTCCCATAATCCTCATGTGTTATGGGAGGGATCCAGTGGGAGGTAATTTTATCATGGGGGTGGGTTTTTCCCCTGCTGTTGTTCTCTTGATAGTGAATACGTCTCACGAGATCTGTGGCTTTGTAAAAGGCAGTTCCCCTGCACATGCTCTCTTTCCTACTGCCATGTAAGACATGCCTTTACTCCTCCTTCACCTTCTACCATGATGGTGAGGTCTCCCCAGCCTTCTGGAACTGTGAGTACATTAGACATCTTTTTCCTTATAAATTACCCAGTCTTGGGTATTTCTTCATAGTCGTATGAAAATGGACTAATACAGTGCCCTTATAAAAGAGGCCCCAGTGAGCCACTTTGCCTTTTCTGTCATGTGAAGACATAGCATAAAGGCACCATCTCTGAATCAGGAAATGGCCCTCACTAGACACTGAATCTGCTGGCACCTTGATCTTGGACTTCCCAGCCTCTAGAGCTGTGAGAAATGAATTTCTGTTTTTTTTTTTTTTTTTTTTTTATAAGCCACCCAGCATATGGTATTTTGCTATAGCAGCCTAAATAGATGAAGATAAAAACCCAGTTTAGAGCAACCCATACAGAGATCTTAAGTGGTTTCCTCATTTCCTCCCCAGGCTCAACAACACTTTCATCATTTTTACTCATCACTATCATTTCTTGAATTATCACCACTGCTAGGAAGAAGATGCTGTGAAAATTTCAGTGAAAGCTCCCATTATTATTTTTTTCTCCAACTGCCAAGTGCCTTCACTTTATTTCATATGATAATTTTGCAATATAGATTCAACCTAATGATTCCAGCTCCCGTGAACACTGAGGTTAGAACCTGGGTCTCAGGTTAGAACCCGATTTAAACTCTAGTCCCACCGTCTATTGGCTATATGTCTCTATACAATTCATTTAATAAAGTTAAGTATCAATTTCCTCATCTGAAAGTGGCTATAACAATAGTAGTGTGATATCATGATATATTAAAAAATATAGAAGTATATCTTTGGTCTTTATCTCTGTTCCTGGCATAAAGCTCCTAAACCCTTGGAATTTCTTAATTAGGAAGTTCCTTATCAATAAGGAACCCTTAATGATAAGGGTAAGAGGAGGAACATCTTTTGCTATTCATAATAAGATCCTTTCAAACATCCGAGTTTATGCTAATGAGATAAATGGGGTAGGGGAGTTAGTTGCCAGAGTAACCAAACTGGTGATTAGATGGTTGAAACCTTGGAACCTTCTACCACACCCTAGACCTTCAGTGAGAAAAAAAGGGC
This sequence comes from Macaca nemestrina, assembly GCF_043159975.1. Lineage (NCBI taxonomy): Eukaryota > Metazoa > Chordata > Mammalia > Primates > Cercopithecidae > Macaca > Macaca nemestrina. Next base: position 34,889,913 of record NC_092125.1, read on the forward strand.
TGGAGATTGCACTAATCATCAATGGTCAATGATTTAATCGATTATACCTATATAACGGAACCTCCATAAAACCCCTAAATGACAGGGTTTAGAGAGCTTCCAGGTTGACAAACACATTCAGGTGCTGAGAAGATAGCATGCCTAGTGAGGGCATGGAAGCACCTCGCATCTTCCCCCACCCCATGCCCTTCCGTACCTATCTCTTGACTATTTCTGAGTTGTACCCATAAAAATAAACTGGTAAATGTAAGTAAAGGATTTTCCTGAGTTCTATAAGCTGTTTTAGCAAATTATCAAACTCGAAGGAGAGGATTGTGGGAAATCTTCCCACCCTCAACTTTATAGGCATTTGGTCAGAAGTATGAGTAGCCTGGACTTGCCATTGGCGTCTGTAGTGGAGCAGTATTATAGGAATCTATGGGGTCTGATACTAACTCCAGGTAGTTAGTGTCAGAACTGAATTGAATCACTGGACACCCAGTTGGTGTCCGAAGAGTTGGCTAGTTGGTTGTTGGCATGAAAAACCCCACACATTTGGTGTCAGGAGTGTTGTGAGTAGGCACAGATCATCATAGCAGTGGGAGTACCTATATCAAAGGGCTGTTATAAAGATGAGATAAAATAATACAGTGCCTGACACTTAGCAAAGCCGACATGTTAGCTATTTTTATTTTTTATTATTTTCTTTTCTGAACCCTCCAGATCAGTCACCTTGCTTTGCCTGATAACGCCTTTCCATACAGTGACAAAGTGACTTCTCATTACTTAGCATTGGATGTGTGGTGGTCAACATAGCAAATGTTGGGTGGAAAGAAGGAAGCAAGGAGAAACGCTAAGCATATGGAAGAAAAAATGAAGGGGAAACAGAAAGACGAGGTAGAAAGCAGAAGGACAAAGTAAACAATGATTTGAGATAAAAAAAAATTATCGGTTATGATCTTCTGTGATAAACTAATCTCCATTCCTTCTCTCCATCTGCCTCAGGATAAGGAAATTAATATCACCTTGTAGATCATGAGAAAAATAAAGGTGAGAATGCTTCTTGGTGACCTGTCGCTAACTGACCATCGACTGATCCCAAATCTCTTAAATAACCCCATCTGTGATTTAGGTTCTAAGAGGTCAGGAAGGAACACAGATCATCTTCTATTAATGTGAAATGAGCCTGTAAGTGCACTGCAGGCAGCAAATCAAAACCTCTCTCAGCAGCTACTCCAATTCATGAGGCTCTGTCTCTTAAAGGACCAGCTGCCCTTTCATAAAGACCATTTTTTTCTATGAATAATACATATACTACTAGGGAAGAATATACATTCCCATTAAGCAACATCATTTCTCAACACACTGGATATAATCTCTTATACTGCTATAATTAAAAATTAAAGACAAAATATTACGTTGAAGAAACTCCAAAGCTGATTTTTATGTACTCTCTTTTTTCCTCCAAAAGCATCATTCTTATGAGCTTTTTAATATAATTATATTCCAGAGAAAAACAGGCTGGCAAAAACAAATAAATCAATATATAATCTTTTTAAAGTCCTCGCTTAAATTTTATGATCTGTACAGGCGGTTAAAAAAAATCAGGTCTGAAGTTTTCTATAACGAACATATCCTAGCTCCTTTTTTTTTTTTTTTTTTTAATTTTAGAAAGGGAAAGCACATAAAATATCAGATCAGTTGTGATTTTGGACGTAAGAAATAACCACAGGCATTCACTGACTGTGAGGACTTCTGTTAACCTATTTCTTATCATAAGTGCCTGAATTATAGCTGGTGCTTGATGAATTTTTCTGAATGAATAAACATTAATATTAAAAATTAAAAACTAAGAAGATATTTGAGGTCTGGAAAATTCAGTATTTTGCCAATATAGTTGCCTAGCAGATATTCCCCTCCTGTGCTCCACTTTCTTTGCTAAAAAGAGAGAGCAAGCCCAAGGAAACTGCCACTGAGAAGCTGGAGGATTCTTCCAGCTTCTCTTAATTGGTCTTAATCTACTTAGTAGGAGCATTCTCATCCTGTTTCTCTAAGAAGGCCCACGAAAAAGCTCAATGAAATCAGAGAAGTGTGAGCATCTATCTTTCTAAACTATGCAGGAAAATCATATATTTTATTAAAAGGAAAATTTGATTATATGCATTTTAATTGATGTATCCAAACTGCTAAAAATTCAAAACAAAAGATTTTTAAAGCTGGATGGACTCTTACATGTCATGGAACCCAACCCCTCCTTTCAAAATTGTGAATCCTGAGATGTTAAGAGTTAAGTGATTGTCTCAAGGACACAAAACTAGTATATGGCAGACAGGACTTATTCCTAGGCACCTAATTCCAATTCTAACACATGTTCCATTACACCACACTCTACTATAAACCCCTTAGTGCTTTATGGGCAGATAATAAAAAATGTGTTAATACAGATGATGACGATAATGAAATTTCACTGTACTGAAAACAGAAATGTGGTGAGTTATAATAGTTGGTATTTGGTGAAGCTTATGTTAAGCTGGAATGTCTATTATTTTCCATCTCTCTCTGCATTTAAAAAAAGCCTATGTCCTTTGCCTTAAAAAAAAGCCTTAGGCAACTAAATATCATTCATTAAAACATTTAAGACAAGTGACAGCTCCTAGTCATACATTTCCAGAACAGAACAAGCAGGTTAAAGATAGCTTAGAAACCGCATACACATAGAATTCTTCCACTGATACCCCAATCCCCTGATGGCCAATTTTTTAAAGTAGGTTTTTATTGTACCATAAAAATGAACAAGCTGAGGCTTTGACATCGAAAGAAAGGTTGGTGCTTCCATGGAAAATATTTTGCCTTCAGTTTAGGATGAGACAAAATTACCACTGGGTAAGGGTAACTAACTATTGTGATGGAACTCAGATATTGAAATTCTACTTGTGAGTGGCACAAAAATTACAGCGCAGGGAAGATGATTCCATTTCTAAGTATAAGTTGATTACTGATGCAAACTTGGTTTCAGGATCCTTTCACAATGTTACCACTAACATATCCTTTCCTTTAAAAATGTGAAGACTGGCTGGGTGCGGTAGCTCATGCCTGTAATCTCAGCACCATGGGAGGCCGAGGTGGGTGGATCACCTGAGGTCAGGAGTTCTAGACCAGCCTGGCCAACGTGGTGAAACCCTGTCTCTAAAAAAACAGAACAATTAGCCGGGCATGGTGGCGGATGCCTATAATCCCCGCTACTGGGGAGGCTGAGGCAGGAGAATCACTTGGACCTGAGAGACGAGTTTGCAGTAGCTGAGATCACACCATTGCACTCCAGCCTGGGTGAAAAGAGTGAAACTGTGTCTCAAAAGAAAGAAAGAAAGAAGAAAAAAAGGTGAAAACCTAGCTTTGGAGAACTGTTTGGCAGCAACTGTAAAACCTACAATAAGCTGAAATTCCACTCATTATTGTACATCTAACTAAAATGCGTTTATCTATAAGTCAAAAGACATACATAAGAATGTTCATAGTTGTCCTGTTCAAAATAGCCCCAAACTGGAAACTACAAAAATGACCATCAACAGTAGCATGGATAAATACATTGTGATAAATTCACACAATGAAGTGCTATTTTTCAGTGACAATGAACAACCTACAGCTACTCTCAACAACATGAACAAAATTTCGTGAAGTCCATGATGTTGAGTAAAAGAAAGCATGCCCACAAAAAGTTTGCTTTGTAAGGTACCTTTACGTAAAATTTAGAAATAGTCAAATTAACCTATGGTGTTCAAGTTATTGGTTTTCCTGGGGGTGGGGGTGGCAACTGGAAGGGGCACTGGGAGGACAGGGGGTGCTGGTGCTGTTTTCTTTCTGGAAAAGGATTCTGGGTACATAGGCTTGCTATCTTTGTTAAAATCCATTGACCTATATGCTTGTGATATGCTTTACATGAACGCATGTATATGTCATTAAAAAAAATTGGAAGCCCTAAAAACTGTTCTTTAAAAACATGATAGGGAGATAGTGACAAATTAGATGTCCTATCAATAAAGCCAAGAATGATTGCACCCACAGGCACCCTTTCCTTCCCTGCCCTTGTCTTCCCTCATCATTGATTATGAAACTGGTCACCAGCCTGCAAATAAGAATCCCAAATGTACAAATGTCACATTCTCATGCAGGAGCCAAGACACTCACTTCTTTGTGCCCCAAGGCATGATTGGGTCTCAGTTTTCATACACTAAAAACGGACCTGTTAGGATAATGAGTGAGTTCACATCTGTCATTTTCAAATTGACGGCTGGCAGTGTGCAGTATCTGAAATGGGTCCCACTAATTACAAAGAGAAATCAGACACATTCGGGAACATACATCATTTTGGGACATGGACTAATTAGGCATTTATCCTTTGTGCTCCATCTACAAGGTCTATTGAGGGTACATAGAGGTCTATCCTCAAGGTTAAATAAGGGGAGGAAGGAAGAGGAATAAACTTTGTTAAGTATTATAAGTCAATACAGGGTTAAACATTTATATAACCTTCACAAAAGCTTTTCAAGGTAGGTACTATTGGTCTCTTTATACAGAGAAGGAAGAAAACTCTGAGAAAGGATAAAACCTATGCAAGTTATACTGCCAATAAGGAAAGAAGAATTCAAATTCAGGACCATTTGACCCATCAGGCTCTTTCCATGCCATCACACATCTTCCTACTGAGGTCAATGACCCTTTGCAAAAATGTCTGCATTCCCCATCAAAGTTACTTTCAACTTCACTCCAGTTTTAGCCTAATATCTGGGAATATTCCAAATGCAGGGAAAAAAAACCACAACCACCATCTTGCCTAAAAAAATACAATACAACAAAATAAAAAAGGCTTAAACAGCTGGGATAATGAGGGTGTAAAATTATAATGGACATAATTGGGTCAGACTACTTTTTCAATCCAGACTAATACTCTTTTATAACTGATGGTATCCAATGGGTAGTCTATAAGAGACCTTCCAAAAATCAGGTCTCAAAAGGTTAGGTATCCACCTTCAATGTGTCTAATTTCTTTTAGACCCAAGAATAAATTATTCTTAACATTATAGAACTGGCCAACATCCAAAGAGGAAAATGCCAGTGGTGCCAACCCAAAAGACTTCAGAGAAACCGCAAACCAGATATATTGCTTTGAGTTATCAGAACTCAGACTGGGAACAGGCTATTCTCTGACCATAATGGCTGCTACTAGAACCTGAAATAAGCACTTGATCTTTTATGCCTCAGTTTTCCCATACTGCAAAAGGATGATAAAAACACCTACCTGCAACTGTGTGCATCAGAAAAATGAACTAATGTCTATAGAAAGTTTTGATGGTAAGAAGCACTAAGGAAGTGCTAAGTACCATGTGCGCATTAGTGCAGAAAGCCCTGAGCGATGCAAATTGGTGTTGGTCTTATACAGACCTCACATGTTCACAGCTCCCAGCAGAGAAGGTTGGAAAACAACTTCCTGACTCATAATGAGATGCTAAGGCAAATAGATAATGTGAAGTTATATTTGGGAACTGAATAGATCTAGAAGCCAGAAAAAAACCCTTACAGTGAAATTTGCCAGGCTAGAGGAGATCTACAGTCAGCCTTGCCCTTGCATACAAAATCACAGGATGAACATTTGTCCTCTGGACTCTCTCAAGCAAGATTAGCAGGATAGGGCACTGGGTGAATTGACTGAAGCTACACTGGGGAGGCTGGTAAAGGAAGAGCACCCATGGAGACTTTTTGACCTAAAACTGGATTTCACATGGGAACAGGGGAGAGGATACACTGAGCTACAGAGAAGCAGCAGCAGATACTCAATCATAATCATGCAAATATAGCAAAACAATAGATAAATCAAACTTAATAGCTGGCACATGACTGGGTGACTCTCTTCTCTAAGGCTTCCATCTGATGTCAAGCAGAAGTGAATAATAACAACCTCCTAGACCCTGAGTTAGGTTGTTTTTCATGTTTATCATACAGTCCTCGAATCAGCCCCTGAAAAGTGGGTATTATCATTTTTAAAGAAATGAGGGTCAAAGTGACAAAGTAACTTGCCTAAGACAGTAACAGACAATCACTAAAATATAGGTCTGGCTGACACAAGAGCCCCTGCTCATTAAACTGGGTCCTTTTGTCTCTTTCACAGTTATTTACAGTGTATACTAGCTCTGAGCAGATCCCTAGGCCAACTCAGTAAGAAATCCAAAGCATGGTGCTGCTGCTTGGGAGTTAAAGGGTATGGCCTGGAGTGCAGTAACTCATCCAACAAGAACTTGTGGGGCCTGCTATTGGCCAGGCTTGTGCTAGACATGACTGATGCAGGAAAAAAGTACCCTCGCCCTGTCCTCTGCAATGCCCACCAACATCCTAACAAGCACAGCATGGCAGCCATCCTGGGCAAGTTCTCCCCAGCACAGACTTCAGTCATAGCTAGCAAGACATGGAATCAACCACAGAGGTTACAGCCCCTTTGAAAGCTTTCAAGAACCCCTTAGCAAACAGAGCGTACTCTTTATTCTGCGTTTCGACAATTATTTATTAATCTCCTGAAGATTATGGCTAAGAAACTGCTGCACATACCTTAACTTTTAATTACCATCCTATGATTGGGTTTGACTTTTTGAAAACCTAAACTAACAAAATTACTGCAAAAAGAAAAAAAAGCCCTTAATAATTTATTCATAATGTTATTAAAACAAAGTCATGTTTTATTGGACCACATGTGTTTGTGCTGTGACGCAGGAGTCAATAAGGAAGAGCTTGAGTAATATATAATATCCATTAATATTCCCCACATACATTCACCAAACAGTGTCTCAGCATCAATAAATAATTTCAATAATTAAAAAGTGTGATTTTCCCAGTTTAACTCTTTCCTGCTTAAAGCCTGCCAAGATGCTTAGACCCAAGCTTTTCCTTCCCAGCAAAAGCAACTGTACTATGTGCAGAGAATAGTAGAGTGAAATGAATGCTAGTCCAAAAAAGGGACTTGTCTCAGCTCCGACACCAGCTGCCAGTGACTTGGGGTCTAGACCCTTCCTCCTTCTTCTATCAGTAAGAGGAAAATATTTAGATGAGATGATACCCAGGTCTTCCCAGATTTTACAACTGTGAAATCACACTCCTCTGGGCCTTACTGTTATCCCTTCTTGATCACCACTATCTTTCATGAAGGATCATTTTGAAATGAGTTCCTCTTTTCACAGATGGGCATTCCTCTCTGACTACTTAGCCTGGCTCACAGAGTTAATAGACAGCGTGGAGACTCACTGCCTAGGGAGTCAAGTGGTGGTTGTCTCTCCGATTTGCCATTTGCCCTTGAACAGTGAGTCACTTAGGAATTCTAGACCCATCATTTCCTCACTGATGGGGGATTATATGACAACACTCAGCTACCACGAAAAGAGTGAGAGAAGATTAAATAATATGCTTGTACGGGATTTAGCCAATACTTTCTGTCACACTGGATACTTGGTAGTAATTGCCTTTTGAGTCTCACAGAATTCACCTGAAATACCTTCCAGATTCAAGGGCATATGATTCCTTAAGAGGCTTTAGTTTCTTTTCATTCCCCATGGAGAACTTTGCCCAAAAGTGAGAGCCTTGGTATGACATTGAAATCATGGA